>NW_027363542.1:0-678474 GCF_046119375.1 Phyllobates terribilis
CAGCAGAAGGAGACAACGTTTCAGAAAAGGCATTGTAGCAAACCAAAAAAGAAATTTTAAGCGCAGCAGAGTAACCAGCGCACATACCTGTTAGCTCAGGTGAGTTTAAAAGGCTGCTGTTGATAACAAGGGCATTTGCTAAATAGATGGTGTGTGTGCAACAATATACTGAAAGGTCAATTATATTGTGCAACTTATCTCACCACCTGTAGTTATTTAGGTAAAAGCTCCAAAATGCTTGCCTAATATGTCTGTTTATCCAAAAGGAAGTAAAAAGGGAGAGCTAGAAAGATAGCATTGCATCACATTACATGGCAATGCAATGCACAGTTGCTGAAGTTGAACCAAAATGAGCTTGTAATCTGGCTTCTGCAACTTTGAACATGAAAAATCCAATGAGGAGAAGAAAAGCAAAGCCAAAGAGTCCATCCCAAAATCCGACAAACAAGCAAAATGAACAAAAAACATTGAATTCAATTCTTTCTGATTTTAGAAACTGCATTAAAGAAGGGGTGCACTGGTCCTGGAGATACTGCAATACCAGGTCAATGCGTGGAGTGGACAGAGCAAGCTCTTTTTCCATCTCCCTGTTCTAAAAATCCATTTAATATATGGTCCCCAGATAGGGGACGTATCAGATATTAAACTGATAAGAACAGATACTACACTTGATCTTAGCCAAAAGGCCGAGAAGCGATAACCAGAATTGGTTTCAAACTACGGAGCCACCCAAGGATCCTGAAAAGTCCATTTGTGGAGATGAGCTCCTGGACTCCCGTTAAGAAGACATGTTGTCAACCTCTAGATCCCTTACATGCCTGCACTTTTCGGCTTGCTGCTGCTGCAATCCACGCGTTTTAGATCTGCATAACTCCACCTCTTTAAACACAGCACCTTCACCCCCTGCTGTTCCCACCCGCCTCAACACCGTTGGAAGGGAGGAGAACCAATTAAGGCGGGGGGTGGGGTGGAACGAGCAGCTGTCTACCCTTAGCAGGAGGGCTCCTGATTACATACCTCTCCTGCTGCTGCTGCTGCTGCTGCTGGCTGTCCAGCAGCAGAATGAAGGTGGCTGCTGCTGTGCACAGGTATATAAAGGCTCAGAGCCTATTATGACACGCGCAGCCAGCGTTCCATTGCCACATTCCATCTACTGCAGGCAGGATACCTGGCTGGCTGAATGTCGCTGAGATGCTCACAGAGACCGCCATAAGCAACAGTTTAACAGAATGCCACAGACTAATCAACCAAACTTTTTGGGTTGGGTTCTCTTTTATAGTCTGCAGGCATTAAATGAAAGAAGTCAGTGTTCCAGCAGAAGGAGACAACGTTTCAGAAAAGGCATTGTAGCAAACCAAAAAAGAAATTTTAAGCGCAGCAGAGTAACCAGCGCACATACCTGTTAGCTCAGGTGAGTTTAAAAGGCTGCTGTTGATAACAAGGGCATTTGCTAAATAGATGGTGTGTGTGCAACAATATACTGAAAGGTCAATTATATTGTGCAGCTTATCTCACCACCTGTAGTTATTTAGGTGAAAGCTCCAAAATGCTTGCCTAATATGTCTGTTTATCCAAAAGGAAGTAAAAAGGGAGAGCTAGAAAGATAGCATTGCATCACATTACATGGCAATGCAATGCACAGTTGCTGAAGTTGAACCAAAATGAGCTTCCCAAAATCCGACAAACAAGCAAAATGAACAAAAAACATTGAATTCAATTCTTTCTGATTTTAGAAACTGCATTAAAGAAGGGGTGCACCGGTCCTGGAGATACTGCAATACCAGGTCAATGCGTGGAGTGGACAGAGCAAGCTCTTTTTCCATCTCCCTGTTCTAAAAATCCATTTAATATACGGTCCCCAGATAGGGGACGTATCAGATATTAAACTGATAAGAACAGATACTACACTTGATCTTAGCCAAAAGGCCGAGAAGCGATAACCAGAATTGGTTTCAAACTACGGAGCCACCCAAGGATCCTGAAAAGTCCATTTGTGGAGATGAGCTCCTGGACTCCCGTTAAGAAGACATGTTGTCAACCTCTAGATCCCTTACATGCCTGCACTTTTCGGCTTGCTGCTGCTGCAATCCACGCGTTTTAGATCTGCATAACTCCACCTCTTTAAACACAGCACCTTCACCCCCTGCTGTTCCCACCCGCCTCAACACCGTTGGAAGGGAGGAGAACCAATTAAGGCGGGGGGTGGGGTGGAACGAGCAGCTGTCTACCCTTAGCAGGAGGGCTCCTGATTACATACCTCTCCTGCTGCTGCTGCTGCTGGCTGTCCAGCAGCAGACTGAAGGTGGCTGCTGCTGTGCACAGGTATATAAAGGCTCAGAGCCTATTATGACACGCGCAGCCAGCGTTCCATTGCCACATTCCATCTACTGCAGGCAGGATACCTGGCTGGCTGAATGTCGCTGAGAAGCTCACAGAGACCGCCATAAGCAACAGTTTAACAGAATGCCACAGACTAATCAACCAAACTTTTTGGGTTGGGTTCTTTTTATAGTCTGCAGGCATTAAATGAAAGAAGTCAGTGTTCCAGCAGAAGGAGACAACGTTTCAGAAAAGGCATTGTAGCAAACCAAAAAAGAAATTTTAAGCGCAGCAGAGTAACCAGCGCACATACCTGTTAGCTCAGGTGAGTTTAAAAGGCTGCTGTTGATAACAAGGGCATTTGCTAAATAGATGGTGTGTGTGCAACAATATACTGAAAGGTCAATTATATTGTGCAGCTTATCTCACCACCTGTAGTTATTTAGGTGAAAGCTCCAAAATGCTTGCCTAATATGTCTGTTTATCCAAAAGGAAGTAAAAAGGGAGAGCTAGAAAGATAGCATTGCATCACATTACATGGCAATGCAATGCACAGTTGCTGAAGTTGAACCAAAATGAGCTTGTAATCTGGCTTCTGCAACTTTGAACATGAAAAATCCAATGAGGAGAAGAAAAGCAAAGCCAAAGAGTCCATCCCAAAATCCGACAAACAAGCAAAATGAACAAAAAACATTGAATTCAATTCTTTCTGATTTTAGAAACTGCATTAAAGAAGGGGTGCACCGGTCCTGGAGATACTGCAATACCAGGTTAATGCGTGGAGTGGACAGAGCAAGCTCTTTTTCCATCTCCCTGTTCTAAAAATCCATTTAATATATGGTCCCCAGATAGGGGACGTATCAGATATTAAACTGATAAGAACAGATACTACACTTGATCTTAGCCAAAAGGCCGAGAAGCGATAACCAGAATTGGTTTCAAACTACGGAGCCACCCAAGGATCCTGAAAAGTCCATTTGTGGAGATGAGCTCCTGGACTCCCGTTAAGAAGACATGTTGTCAACCTCTAGATCCCTTACATGCCTGCACTTTTCGGCTTGCTGCTGCTGCAATCCACGCGTTTTAGATCTGCATAACTCCACCTCTTTAAACACAGCACCTTCACCCCCTGCTGTTCCCACCCGCCTCAACACCGTTGGAAGGGAGGAGAACCAATTAAGGCGGGGGGTGGGGTGGAACGAGCAGCTGTCTACCCTTAACAGGAGGGCTCCTGATTACATACCTCTCCTGCTGCTGCTGCTGCTGGCTGTCCAGCAGCAGACTGAAGGTGGCTGCTGCTGTGCACAGGTATATAAAGGCTCAGAGCCTATTATGACACGCGCAGCCAGCGTTCCATTGCCACATTCCATCTACTGCAGGCAGGATACCTGGCTGGCTGAATGTCGCTGAGAAGCTCACAGAGACCGCCATAAGCAACAGTTTAACAGAATGCCACAGACTAATCAACCAAACTTTTTGGGTTGGGTTCTCTTTTATAGTCTGCAGGCATTAAATGAAAGAAGTCAGTGTTCCAGCAGAAGGAGACAACGTTTCAGAAAAGGCATTGTAGCAAACCAAAAAAGAAATTTTAAGCGCAGCAGAGTAACCAGCGCACATACCTGTTAGCTCAGGTGAGTTTAAAAGGCTGCTGTTGATAACAAGGGCATTTGCTAAATAGATGGTGTGTGTGCAACAATATACTGAAAGGTCAATTATATTGTGCAGCTTATCTCACCACCTGTAGTTATTTAGGTGAAAGCTCCAAAATGCTTGCCTAATATGTCTGTTTATCCAAAAGGAAGTAAAAAGGGAGAGCTAGAAAGATAGCATTGCATCACATTACATGGCAATGCAATGCACAGTTGCTGAAGTTGAACCAAAATGAGCTTGTAATCTGGCTTCTGCAACTTTGAACATGAAAAATCCAATGAGAAGAAAAGCAAAGCCAAAGAGTCCATCCCAAAATCCGACAAACAAGCAAAATGAACAAAAAACATTGAATTCAATTCTTTCTGATTTTAGAAACTGCATTAAAGAAGGGGTGCACCGGTCCTGGAGATACTGCAATACCAGGTCAATGCGTGGAGTGGACAGAGCAAGCTCTTTTTCCATCTCCCTGTGCTAAAAATCCATTTAATATATGGTCCCCAGATAGGGGACGTATCAGATATTAAACTGATAAGAACAGATACTACACTTGATCTTAGCCAAAAGGCCGAGAAGCGATAACCAGAATTGGTTTCAAACTACGGAGCCACCCAAGGATCCTGAAAAGTCCATTTGTGGAGATGAGCTCCTGGACTCCCGTTAAGAAGACATGTTGTCAACCTCTAGATCCCTTACATGCCTGCACTTTTCGGCTTGCTGCTGCTGCAATCCACGCATTTTAGATCTGCATAACTCCACCTCTTTAAACACAGCACCTTCACCCCCTGCTGTTCCCACCCGCCTCAACACCGTTGGAAGGGAGGAGAACCAATTAAGGCGGGGGGTGGGGTGGAACGAGCAGCTGTCTACCCTTAGCAGGAGGGCTCCTGATTACATACCTCTCCTGCTGCTGCTGCTGCTGGCTGTCCAGCAGCAGACTGAAGGTGGCTGCTGCTGTGCACAGGTATATAAAGGCTCAGAGCCTATTATGACACGCGCAGCCAGCGTTCCATTGCCACATTCCATCTACTGCAGGCAGGATACCTGGCTGGCTGAATGTCGCTGAGAAGCTCACAGAGACCGCCATAAGCAACAGTTTAACAGAATGCCACAGACTAATCAACCAAACTTTTTGGGTTGGGTTCTCTTTTATAGTCTGCAGGCATTAAATGAAAGAAGTCAGTGTTCCAGCAGAAGGAGACAACGTTTCAGAAAAGGCATTGTAGCAAACCAAAAAAGAAATTTTAAGCGCAGCAGAGTAACCAGCGCACATACCTGTTAGCTCAGGTGAGTTTAAAAGGCTGCTGTTGATAACAAGGGCATTTGCTAAATAGATGGTGTGTGTGCAACAATATACTGAAAGGTCAATTATATTGTGCAGCTTATCTCACCACCTGTAGTTATTTAGGTGAAAGCTCCAAAATGCTTGCCTAATATGTCTGTTTATCCAAAAGGAAGTAAAAAGGGAGAGCTAGAAAGATAGCATTGCATCACATTACATGGCAATGCAATGCACAGTTGCTGAAGTTGAACCAAAATGAGCTTGTAATCTGGCTTCTGCAACTTTGAACATGAAAAATCCAATGAGGAGAAGAAAAGCAAAGCCAAAGAGTCCATCCCAAAATCCGACAAACAAGCAAAATGAACAAAAAACATTGAATTCAATTCTTTCTGATTTTAGAAACTGCATTAAAGAAGGGGTGCACCGGTCCTGGAGATACTGCAATACCAGGTCAATGCGTGGAGTGGACAGAGCAAGCTCTTTTTCCATCTCCCTGTTCTAAAAATCCATTTAATATATGGTCCCCAGATAGGGGACGTATCAGATATTAAACTGATAAGAACAGATACTACACTTGATCTTAGCCAAAAGGCCGAGAAGCGATAACCAGAATTGGTTTCAAACTACGGAGCCACCCAAGGATCCTGAAAAGTCCATTTGTGGAGATGAGCTCCTGGACTCCCGTTAAGAAGACATGTTGTCAACCTCTAGATCCCTTACATGCCTGCACTTTTCGGCTTGCTGCTGCTGCAATCCACGCGTTTTAGATCTGCATAACTCCACCTCTTTAAACACAGCACCTTCACCCCCTGCTGTTCCCACCCGCCTCAACACCGTTGGAAGGGAGGAGAACCAATTAAGGCGGGGGGTGGGGTGGAACGAGCAGCTGTCTACCCTTAACAGGAGGGCTCCTGATTACATACCTCTCCTGCTGCTGCTGCTGCTGGCTGTCCAGCAGCAGACTGAAGGTGGCTGCTGCTGTGCACAGGTATATAAAGGCTCAGAGCCTATTATGACACGCGCAGCCAGCGTTCCATTGCCACATTCCATCTACTGCAGGCAGGATACCTGGCTGGCTGAATGTCGCTGAGAAGCTCACAGAGACCGCCATAAGCAACAGTTTAACAGAATGCCACAGACTAATCAACCAAACTTTTTGGGTTGGGTTCTCTTTTATAGTCTGCAGGCATTAAATGAAAGAAGTCAGTGTTCCAGCAGAAGGAGACAACGTTTCAGAAAAGGCATTGTAGCAAACCAAAAAAGAAATTTTAAGCGCAGCAGAGTAACCAGCGCACATACCTGTTAGCTCAGGTGAGTTTAAAAGGCTGCTGTTGATAACAAGGGCATTTGCTAAATAGATGGTGTGTGTGCAACAATATACTGAAAGGTCAATTATATTGTGCAGCTTATCTCACCACCTGTAGTTATTTAGGTGAAAGCTCCAAAATGCTTGCCTAATATGTCTGTTTATCCAAAAGGAAGTAAAAAGGGAGAGCTAGAAAGATAGCATTGCATCACATTACATGGCAATGCAATGCACAGTTGCTGAAGTTGAACCAAAATGAGCTTGTAATCTGGCTTCTGCAACTTTGAACATGAAAAATCCAATGAGAAGAAAAGCAAAGCCAAAGAGTCCATCCCAAAATCCGACAAACAAGCAAAATGAACAAAAAACATTGAATTCAATTCTTTCTGATTTTAGAAACTGCATTAAAGAAGGGGTGCACCGGTCCTGGAGAAACTGCAATACCAGGTCAATGCGTGGAGTGGACAGAGCAAGCTCTTTTTCCATCTCCCTGTTCTAAAAATCCATTTAATATATGGTCCCCAGATAGGGGACGTATCAGATATTAAACTGATAAGAACAGATACTACACTTGATCTTAGCCAAAAGGCCGAGAAGCGATAACCAGAATTGGTTTCAAACTACGGAGCCACCCAAGGATCCTGAAAAGTCCATTTGTGGAGATGAGCTCCTGGACTCCCGTTAAGAAGACATGTTGTCAACCTCTAGATCCCTTACATGCCTGCACTTTTCGGCTTGCTGCTGCTGCAATCCACGCGTTTTAGATCTGCATAACTCCACCTCTTTAAACACAGCACCTTCACCCCCTGCTGTTCCCACCCGCCTCAACACCGTTGGAAGGGAGGAGAACCAATTAAGGCGGGGGGTGGGGTGGAACGAGCAGCTGTCTACCCTTAGCAGGAGGGCTCCTGATTACATACCTCTCCTGCTGCTGCTGCTGCTGGCTGTCCAGCAGCAGACTGAAGGTGGCTGCTGCTGTGCACAGGTATATAAAGGCTCAGAGCCTATTATGACACGCGCAGCCAGCGTTCCATTGCCACATTCCATCTACTGCAGGCAGGATACCTGGCTGGCTGAATGTCGCTGAGAAGCTCACAGAGACCGCCATAAGCAACAGTTTAACAGAATGCCACAGACTAATCAACCAAACTTTTTGGGTTGGGTTCTCTTTTATAGTCTGCAGGCATTAAATGAAAGAAGTCAGTGTTCCAGCAGAAGGAGACAACGTTTCAGAAAAGGCATTGTAGCAAACCAAAAAATAAATTTTAAGCGCAGCAGAGTAACCAGCGCACATACCTGTTAGCTCAGGTGAGTTTAAAAGGCTGCTGTTGATAACAAGGGCATTTGCTAAATAGATGGTGTGTGTGCAACAATATACTGAAAGGTCAATTATATTGTGCAGCTTATCTCACCACCTGTAGTTATTTAGGTGAAAGCTCCAAAATGCTTGCCTAATATGTCTGTTTATCCAAAAGGAAGTAAAAAGGGAGAGCTAGAAAGATAGCATTGCATCACATTACATGGCAATGCAATGCACAGTTGCTGAAGTTGAACCAAAATGAGCTTGTAATCTGGCTTCTGCAACTTTGAACATGAAAAATCCAATGAGGAGAAGAAAAGCAAAGCCAAAGAGTCCATCCCAAAATCCGACAAACAAGCAAAATGAACAAAAAACATTGAATTCAATACTTTCTGATTTTAGAAACTGCATTAAAGAAGGGGTGCACCGGTCCTGGAGATACTGCAATACCAGGTCAATGCGTGGAGTGGACAGAGCAAGCTCTTTTTCCATCTCCCTGTTCTAAAAATCCATTTAATATATGGTCCCCAGATAGGGGATGTATCAGATATTAAACTGATAAGAACAGATACTACACTTGATCTTAGCCAAAAGGCCGAGAAGCGATAACCAGAATTGGTTTCAAACTACGGAGCCACCCAAGGATCCTGAAAAGTCCATTTGTGGAGATGAGCTCCTGGACTCCCGTTAAGAAGACATGTTGTCAACCTCTAGATCCCTTACATGCCTGCACTTTTCGGCTTGCTGCTGCTGCAATCCACGCGTTTTAGATCTGCATAACTCCACCTCTTTAAACACAGCACCTTCACCCCCTGCTGTTCCCACCCGCCTCAACACCGTTGGAAGGGAGGAGAACCAATTAAGGCGGGGGGTGGGGTGGAACGAGCAGCTGTCTACCCTTAGCAGGAGGGCTCCTGATTACATACCTCTCCTGCTGCTGCTGCTGCTGGCTGTCCAGCAGCAGACTGAAGGTGGCTGCTGCTGTGCACAGGTATATAAAGGCTCAGAGCCTATTATGACACGCGCAGCCAGCGTTCCATTGCCACATTCCATCTACTGCAGGCAGGATACCTGGCTGGCTGAATGTCGCTGAGAAGCTCACAGAGACCGCCATAAGCAACAGTTTAACAGAATGCCACAGACTAATCAACCAAACTTTTTGGGTTGGGTTCTCTTTTATAGTCTGCAGGCATTAAATGAAAGAAGTCAGTGTTCCAGCAGAAGGAGACAACGTTTCAGAAAAGGCATTGTAGCAAACCAAAAAAGAAATTTTAAGCGCAGCAGAGTAACCAGCGCACATACCTGTTAGCTCAGGTGAGTTTAAAAGGCTGCTGTTGATAACAAGGGCATTTGCTAAATAGATGGTGTGTGTGCAACAATATACTGAAAGGTCAATTATATTGTGCAGCTTATCTCACCACCTGTAGTTATTTAGGTGAAAGCTCCAAAATGCTTGCCTAATATGTCTGTTTATCCAAAAGGAAGTAAAAAGGGAGAGCTAGAAAGATAGCATTGCATCACATTACATGGCAATGCAATGCACAGTTGCTGAAGTTGAACCAAAATGAGCTTGTAATCTGGCTTCTGCAACTTTGAACATGAAAAATCCAATGAGGAGAAGAAAAGCAAAGCCAAAGAGTCCATCCCAAAATCCGACAAACAAGCAAAATGAACAAAAAACATTGAATTCAATTCTTTCTGATTTTAGAAACTGCATTAAAGAAGGGGTGCACCGGTCCTGGAGATACTGCAATACCAGGTCAATGCGTGGAGTGGACAGAGCAAGCTCTTTTTCCATCTCCCTGTTCTAAAAATCCATTTAATATATGGTCCCCAGATAGGGGACGTATCAGATATTAAACTGATAAGAACAGATACTACACTTGATCTTAGCCAAAAGGCCGAGAAGCGATAACCAGAATTGGTTTCAAACTACGGAGCCACCCAAGGATCCTGAAAAGTCCATTTGTGGAGATGAGCTCCTGGACTCCCGTTAAGAAGACATGTTGTCAACCTCTAGATCCCTTACATGCCTGCACTTTTCGGCTTGCTGCTGCTGCAATCCACGCGTTTTAGATCTGCATAACTCCACCTCTTTAAACACAGCACCTTCACCCCCTGCTGTTCCCACCCGCCTCAACACCGTTGGAAGGGAGGAGAACCAATTAAGGCGGGGGGTGGGGTGGAACGAGCAGCTGTCTACCCTTAGCAGGAGGGCTCCTGATTACATACCTCTCCTGCTGCTGCTGCTGCTGGCTGTCCAGCAGCAGACTGAAGGTGGCTGCTGCTGTGCACAGGTATATAAAGGCTCAGAGCCTATTATGACACGCGCAGCCAGCGTTCCATTGCCACATTCCATCTACTGCAGGCAGGATACCTGGCTGGCTGAATGTCGCTGAGAAGCTCACAGAGACCGCCATAAGCAACAGTTTAACAGAATGCCACAGACTAATCAACCAAACTTTTTGGGTTGGGTTCTCTTTTATAGTCTGCAGGCATTAAATGAAAGAAGTCAGTGTTCCAGCAGAAGGAGACAACGTTTCAGAAAAGGCATTGTAGCAAACCAAAAAAGAAATTTTAAGCGCAGCAGAGTAACCAGCGCACATACCTGTTAGCTCAGGTGAGTTTAAAAGGCTGCTGTTGATAACAAGGGCATTTGCTAAATAGATGGTGTGTGTGCAACAATATACTGAAAGGTCAATTATATTGTGCAGCTTATCTCACCACCTGTAGTTATTTAGGTAAAAGCTCCAAAATGCTTGCCTAATATGTCTGTTTATCCAAAAGGAAGTAAAAAGGGAGAGCTAGAAAGATAGCATTGCATCACATTACATGGCAATGCAATGCACAGTTGCTGAAGTTGAACCAAAATGAGCTTGTAATCTGGCTTCTGCAACTTTGAACATGAAAAATCCAATGAGGAGAAGAAAAGCAAAGCCAAAGAGTCCATCCCAAAATCCGACAAACAAGCAAAATGAACAAAAAACATTGAATTCAATTCTTTCTGATTTTAGAAACTGCATTAAAGAAGGGGTGCACCAGTCCTGGAGATACTGCAATACCAGGTCAATGCGTGGAGTGGACAGAGCAAGCTCTTTTTCCATCTCCCTGTTCTAAAAATCCATTTAATATATGGTCCCCAGATAGGGGACGTATCAGATATTAAACTGATAAGAACAGATACTACACTTGATCTTAGCCAAAAGGCCGAGAAGCGATAACCAGAATTGGTTTCAAACTACGGAGCCACCCAAGGATCCTGAAAAGTCCATTTGTGGAGATGAGCTCCTGGACTCCCGTTAAGAAGACATGTTGTCAACCTCTAGATCCCTTACATGCCTGCACTTTTCGGCTTGCTGCTGCAGCAGTCCACGCGTTTTAGATCTGCATAACTCCACCTCTTTAAACACAGCACCTTCACCCCCTGCTGTTCCGACCCGCCTCAACACCGTTGGAAGGGAGGAGAACCAATTAAGGCGGGGGGTGGGGTGGAACGAGCAGCTGTCTACCCTTAGCAGGAGGGCTCCTGATTACATACCTCTCCTGCTGCTGCTGCTGCTGGCTGTCCAGCAGCAGACTGAAGGTGGCTGCTGCTGTGCACAGGTATATAAAGGCTCAGAGCCTATTATGACACGCGCAGCCAGCGTTCCATTGCCACATTCCATCTACTGCAGGCAGGATACCTGGCTGGCTGAATGTCGCTGAGAAGCTCACAGAGACCGCCATAAGCAACAGTTTAACAGAATGCCACAGACTAATCAACCAAACTTTTTGGGTTGGGTTCTCTTTTATAGTCTGCAGGCATTAAATGAAAGAAGTCAGTGTTCCAGCAGAAGGAGACAACGTTTCAGAAAAGGCATTGTAGCAAACCAAAAAAGAAATTTTAAGCGCAGCAGAGTAACCAGCGCACATACCTGTTAGCTCAGGTGAGTTTAAAAGGCTGCTGTTGATAACAAGGGCATTTGCTAAATAGATGGTGTGTGTGCAACAATATACTGAAAGGTCAATTATATTGTGCAGCTTATCTCACCACCTGTAGTTATTTAGGTGAAAGCTCCAAAATGCTTGCCTAATATGTCTGTTTATCCAAAAGGAAGTAAAAAGGGAGAGCTAGAAAAATAGCATTGCATCACATTACATGGCAATGCAATGCACAGTTGCTGAAGTTGAACCAAAATGAGCTTGTAATCTGGATTCTGCAACTTTGAACATGAAAAATCCAATGAGGAGAAGAAAAGCAAAGCCAAAGAGTCCATCCCAAAATCCGACAAACAAGCAAAATGAACAAAAAACATTGAATTCAATTCTTTCTGATTTTAGAAACTGCATTAAAGAAGGGGTGCACCGGTCCTGGAGATACTGCAATACCAGGTCAATGCGTGGAGTGGACAGAGCAAGCTCTTTTTCCATCTCCCTGTTCTAAAAATCCATTTAATATATGGTCCCCAGATAGGGGACGTATCAGATATTAAACTGATAAGAACAGATACTACACTTGATCTTAGCCAAAAGGCCGAGAAGCGATAACCAGAATTGGTTTCAAACTACGGAGCCACCCAAGGATCCTGAAAAGTCCATTTGTGGAGATGAGCTCCTGGACTCCCGTTAAGAAGACATGTTGTCAACCTCTAGATCCCTTACATGCCTGCACTTTTCGGCTTGCTGCTGCTGCAATCCACGCGTTTTAGATCTGCATAACTCCACCTCTTTAAACACAGCACCTTCACCCCCTGCTGTTCCCACCCGCCTCAACACCGTTGGAAGGGAGGAGAACCAATTAAGGCGGGGGGTGGGGTGGAACGAGCAGCTGTCTACCCTTAGCAGGAGGGCTCCTGATTACATACCTCTCCTGCTGCTGCTGCTGCTGGCTGTCCAGCAGCAGACTGAAGGTGGCTGCTGCTGTGCACAGGTATATAAAGGCTCAGAGCCTATTATGACACGCGCAGCCAGCGTTCCATTGCCACATTCCATCTACTGCAGGCAGGATACCTGGCTGGCTGAATGTCGCTGAGAAGCTGACAGAGACCGCCATAAGCAACAGTTTAACAGAATGCCACAGACTAATCAACCAAACTTTTTGGGTTGGGTTCTCTTTTATAGTCTGCAGGCATTAAATGAAAGAAGTCAGTGTTCCAGCAGAAGGAGACAACGTTTCAGAAAAGGCATTGTAGCAAACCAAAAAAGAAATTTTAAGCGCAGCAGAGTAACCAGCGCACATACCTGTTAGCTCAGGTGAGTTTAAAAGGCTGCTGTTGATAACAAGGGCATTTGCTAAATAGATGGTGTGTGTGCAACAATATACTGAAAGGTCAATTATATTGTGCAGCTTATCTCACCACCTGTAGTTATTTAGGTGAAAGCTCCAAAATGCTTGCCTAATATGTCTGTTTATCCAAAAGGAAGTAAAAAGGGAGAGCTAGAAAGATAGCATTGCATCACATTACATGGCAATGCAATGCACAGTTGCTGAAGTTGAACCAAAATGAGCTTGTAATCTGGCTTCTGCAACTTTGAACATGAAAAATCCAATGAGGAGAAGAAAAGCAAAGCCAAAGAGTCCATCCCAAAATCCGACAAACAAGCAAAATGAACAAAAAACATTGAATTCAATTCTTTCTGATTTTAGAAACTGCATTAAAGAAGGGGTGCACCGGTCCTGGAGATACTGCAATACCAGGTCAATGCGTGGAGTGGACAGAGCAAGCTCTTTTTCCATCTCCCTGTTCTAAAAATCCATTTAATATATGGTCCCCAGATAGGGGACGTATCAGATATTAAACTGATAAGAACAGATACTACACTTGATCTTAGCCAAAAGGCCGAGAAGCGATAACCAGAATTGGTTTCAAACTACGGAGCCACCCAAGGATCCTGAAAAGTCCATTTGTGGAGATGAGCTCCTGGACTCCCGTTAAGAAGACATGTTGTCAACCTCTAGATCCCTTACATGCCTGCACTTTTCGGCTTGCTGCTGCTGCAATCCACGCGTTTTAGATCTGCATAACTCCACCTCTTTAAACACAGCACCTTCACCCCCTGCTGTTCCCACCCGCCTCAACACCGTTGGAAGGGAGGAGAACCAATTAAGGCGGGGGGTGGGGTGGAACGAGCAGCTGTCTACCCTTAGCAGGAGGGCTCCTGATTACATACCTCTCCTGCTGCTGCTGGCTGTCCAGCAGCAGACTGAAGGTGGCTGCTGCTGTGCACAGGTATATAAAGGCTCAGAGCCTATTATGACACGCGCAGTCAGCGTTCCATTGCCACATTCCATCTACTGCAGGCAGGATACCTGGCTGGCTGAATGTCGCTGAGAAGCTCACAGAGACCGCCATAAGCAACAGTTTAACAGAATGCCACAGACTAATCAACCAAACTTTTTGGGTTGGGTTCTCTTTTATAGTCTGCAGGCATTAAATGAAAGAAGTCAGTGTTCCAGCAGAAGGAGACAACGTTTCAGAAAAGGCATTGTAGCAAACCAAAAAAGAAATTTTAAGCGCAGCAGAGTAACCAGCGCACATACCTGTTAGCTCAGGTGAGTTTAAAAGGCTGCTGTTGATAACAAGGGCATTTGCTAAATAGATGGTGTGTGTGCAACAATATACTGAAAGGTCAATTATATTGTGCAGCTTATCTCACCACCTGTAGTTATTTAGGTGAAAGCTCCAAAATGCTTGCCTAATATGTCTGTTTATCCAAAAGGAAGTAAAAAGGGAGAGCTAGAAAGATAGCATTGCATCACATTACATGGCAATGCAATGCACAGTTGCTGAAGTTGAACCAAAATGAGCTTGTAATCTGGCTTCTGCAACTTTGAACATGAAAAATCCAATGAGGAGAAGAAAAGCAAAGCCAAAGAGTCCATCCCAAAATCCGACAAACAAGCAAAATGAACAAAAAACATTGAATTCAATTCTTTCTGATTTTAGAAACTGCATTAAAGAAGGGGTGCACCGGTCCTGGAGATACTGCAATACCAGGTCAATGCATGGAGTGGACAGAGCAAACTCTTTTTCCATCTCCCTGTTCTAAAAATCCATTTAATATATGGTCCCCAGATAGGGGACGTATCAGATATTAAACTGATAAGAACAGATACTACACTTGATCTTAGCCAAAAGGCCGAGAAGCGATAACCAGAATTGGTTTCAAACTACGGAGCCACCCAAGGATCCTGAAAAGTCCATTTGTGGAGATGAGCTCCTGGACTCCCGTTAAGAAGACATGTTGTCAACCTCTAGATCCCTTACATGCCTGCACTTTTCGGCTTGCTGCTGCTGCAATCCACGCGTTTTAGATCTGCATAACTCCACCTCTTTAAACACAGCACCTTCACCCCCTGCTGTTCCCACCCGCCTCAACACCGTTGGAAGGGAGGAGAACCAATTAAGGCGGGGGGTGGGGTGGAACGAGCAGCTGTCTACCCTTAGCAGGAGGGCTCCTGATTACATACCTCTCCTGCTGCTGCTGCTGCTGGCTGTCCAGCAGCAGACTGAAGGTGGCTGCTGCTGTGCACAGGTATATAAAGGCTCAGAGCCTATTATGACACGCGCAGTCAGCGTTCCATTGCCACATTCCATCTACTGCAGGCAGGATACCTGGCTGGCTGAATGTCGCTGAGAAGCTCACAGAGACCGCCATAAGCAACAGTTTAACAGAATGCCACAGACTAATCAACCAAACTTTTTGGGTTGGGTTCTCTTTTATAGTCTGCAGGCATTAAATGAAAGAAGTCAGTGTTCCAGCAGAAGGAGACAACGTTTCAGAAAAGGCATTGTAGCAAACCAAAAAAGAAATTTTAAGCGCAGCAGAGTAACCAGCGCACATACCTGTTAGCTCAGGTGAGTTTAAAAGGCTGCTGTTGATAACAAGGGCATTTGCTAAATAGATGGTGTGTGTGCAACAATATACTGAAAGGTCAATTATATTGTGCAGCTTATCTCACCACCTGTAGTTATTTAGGTGAAAGCTCCAAAATGCTTGCCTAATATGTCTGTTTATCCAAAAGGAAGTAAAAAGGGAGAGCTAGAAAGATAGCATTGCATCACATTACATGGCAATGCAATGCACAGTTGCTGAAGTTGAACCAAAATGAGCTTGTAATCTGGCTTCTGCAACTTTGAACATGAAAAATCCAATGAGGAGAAGAAAAGCAAAGCCAAAGAGTCCATCCCAAAATCCGACAAACAAGCAAAATGAACAAAAAACATTGAATTCAATTCTTTCTGATTTTAGAAACTGCATTAAAGAAGGGGTGCACCGGTCCTGGAGATACTGCAATACCAGGTCAATGCGTGGAGTGGACAGAGCAAGCTCTTTTTCCATCTACCTGTTCTAAAAATCCATTTAATATATGGTCCCCAGATAGGGGACGTATCAGATATTCAACTGATAAGAACAGATACTACACTTGATCTTAGCCAAAAGGCCGAGAAGCGATAACCAGAATTGGTTTCAAACTACGGAGCCACTCAAGGATCCTGAAAAGTCCATTTGTGGAGATGAGCTCCTGGACTCCCGTTAAGAAGACATGTTGTCAACCTCTAGATCCCTTACATGCCTGCACTTTTCGGCTTGCTGCTGCTGCAATCCACGCGTTTTAGATCTGCATAACTCCACCTCTTTAAACACAGCACCTTCACCCCCTGCTGTTCCCACCCGCCTCAACACCGTTGGAAGGGAGGAGAACCAATTAAGGCGGGGGGTGGGGTGGAACGAGCAGCTGTCTACCCTGAGCAGGAGGGCTCCTGATTACATACCTCTCCTGCTGCTGCTGCTGCTGCTGGCTGTCCAGCAGCAGACTGAAGGTGGCTGCTGCTGTGCACAGGTATATAAAGGCTCAGAGCCTATTATGACATGCGCAGCCAGCGTTCCATTGCCACATTCCATCTACTGCAGGCAGGATACCTGGCTGGCTGAATGTCGCTGAGAAGCTCACAGAGACCGCCATAAGCAACAGTTTAACAGAATGCCACAGACTAATCAACCAAACTTTTTGGGTTGGGTTCTCTTTTATAGTCTGTAGGCATTAAATGAAAGAAGTCAGTGTTCCAGCAGAAGGAGACAACGTTTCAGAAAAGGCATTGTAGCAAACCAAAAAAGAAATTTTAAGCGCAGCAGAGTAACCAGCGCACATACCTGTTAGCTCAGGTGAGTTTAAAAGGCTGCTGTTGATAACAAGGGCATTTGCTAAATAGATGGTGTTTGTGCAACAATATACTGAAAGGTCAATTATATTGTGCAGCTTATCTCACCACCTGTAGTTATTTAGGTGAAAGCTCCAAAATGCTTGCCTAATATGTCTGTTTATCCAAAAGGAAGTAAAAAGGGAGAGCTAGAAAGATAGCATTGCATCACATTACATGGCAATGCAATGCACAGTTGCTGAAGTTGAACCAAAATGAGCTTGTAATCTGGCTTCTGCAACTTTGAACATGAAAAATCCAATGAGGAGAAGAAAAGCAAAGCCAAAGAATCCATCCCAAAATCCGACAAACAAGCAAAATGAACAAAAAACATTGAATTCAATTCTTTCTGATTTTAGAAACTGCATTAAAGAAGGGGTGCACCGGTCCTGGAGATACTGCAATACCAGGTCAATGCGTGGAGTGGACAGAGCAAGCTCTTTTTCCATCTCCCTGTTCTAAAAATCCATTTAATATATGGTCCCCAGATAGGGGACGTATCAGATATTAAACTGATAAGAACAGATACTACACTTGATCTTAGCCAAAAGGCCGAGAAGCGATAACCAGAATTGGTTTCAAACTACGGAGCCACCCAAGGATCCTGAAAAGTCCATTTGTGGAGATGAGCTCCTGGACTCCCGTTAAGAAGACATGTTGTCAACCTCTAGATCCCTTACATGCCTGCACTTTTCGGCTTGCTGCTGCTGCAATCCACGCGTTTTAGATCTGCATAACTCCACCTCTTTAAACACAGCACCTTCACCCCCTGCTGTTCCCACCCGCCTCAACACCGTTGGAAGGGAGGAGAACCAATTAAGGCGGGGGGTGGGGTGGAACGAGCAGCTGTCTACCCTTAGCAGGAGGGCTCCTGATTACATACCTCTCCTGCTGCTGCTGCTGCTGGCTGTCCAGCAGCAGACTGAAGGTGGCTGCTGCTGTGCACAGGTATATAAAGGCTCAGAGCCTATTATGACACGCGCAGCCAGCGTTCCATTGCCACATTCCATCTACTGCAGGCAGGATACCTGGCTGGCTGAATGTCGCTGAGAAGCTCACAGAGACCGCCATAAGCAACAGTTTAACAGAATGCCACAGACTAATCAACCAAACTTTTTGGGTTGGGTTCTCTTTTATAGTCTGCAGGCATTAAATGAAAGAAGTCAGTGTTCCAGCAGAAGGAGACAACGTTTCAGAAAAGGCATTGTAGCAAACCAAAAAAGAAATTTTAAGCGCAGCAGAGTAACCAGCGCACATACCTGTTAGCTCAGGTGAGTTTAAAAGGCTGCTGTTGATAACAAGGGCATTTGCTAAATAGATGGTGTGTGTGCAACAATATACTGAAAGGTCCATTATATTGTGCAGCTTATCTCACCACCTGTAGTTATTTAGGTGAAAGCTCCAAAATGCTTGCCTAATATGTCTGTTTATCCAAAAGGAAGTAAAAAGGGAGAGCTAGAAAGATAGCATTGCATCACATTACATGGCAATGCAATGCACAGTTGCTGAAGTTGAACCAAAATGAGCTTGTAATCTGGCTTCTGCAACTTTGAACATGAAAAATCCAATGAGGAGAAGAAAAGCAAAGCCAAAGAGTCCATCCCAAAATCCGACAAACAAGCAAAATGAACAAAAAACATTGAATTCAATTCTTTCTGATTTTAGAAACTGCATTAAAGAAGGGGTGCACCGGTCCTGGAGATACTGCAATACCAGGTCAATGCGTGGAGTGGACAGAGCAAGCTCTTTTTCCATCTCCCTGTTCTAAAAATCCATTTAATATATGGTCCCCAGATAGGGGACGTATCAGATATTAAACTGATAAGAACAGATACTACACTTGATCTTAGCCAAAAGGCCGAGAAGCGATAACCAGAATTGGTTTCAAACTACGGAGCCACCCAAGGATCCTGAAAAGTCCATTTGTGGAGATGAGCTCCTGGACTCCCGTTAAGAAGACATGTTGTCAACCTCTAGATCCCTTACATGCCTGCACTTTTCGGCTTGCTGCTGCTGCAATCCACGCGTTTTAGATCTGCATAACTCCACCTCTTTAAACACAGCACCTTCACCCCCTGCTGTTCCCACCCGCCTCAACACCGTTGGAAGGGAAGAGAACCAATTAAGGCGGGGGGTGGGGTGGAACGAGCAGCTGTCTACCCTTAGCAGGAGGGCTCCTGATTACATACCTCTCCTGCTGCTGCTGCTGCTGGCTGTCCAGCAGCAGACTGAAGGTGGCTGCTGCTGTGCACAGGTATATAAAGGCTCAGAGCCTATTATGACACGCGCAGCCAGCGTTCCATTGCCACATTCCATCTACTGCAGGCAGGATACCTGGCTGGCTGAATGTCGCTGAGAAGCTCACAGAGACCGCCATAAGCAACAGTTTAACAGAATGCCACAGACTAATCAGCCAAACTTTTTGGGTTGGGTTCTCTTTTATAGTCTGCAGGCATTAAATGAAAGAAGTCAGTGTTCCAGCAGAAGGAGACAACGTTTCAGAAAAGGCATTGTAGCAAACCAAAAAAGAAATTTTAAGCGCAGCAGAGTAACCAGCGCACATACCTGTTAGCTCAGGTGAGTTTAAAAGGCTGCTGTTGATAACAAGGGCATTTGCTAAATAGATGGTGTGTGTGCAACAATATACTGAAAGGTCAATTATATTGTGCAGCTTATCTCACCACCTGTAGTTATTTAGGTGAAAGCTCCAAAATGCTTGCCTAATATGTCTGTTTATCCAAAAGGAAGTAAAAAGGGAGAGCTAGAAAGATAGCATTGCATCACATTACATGGCAATGCAATGCACAGTTGCTGAAGTTGAACCAAAATGAGCTTGTAATCTGGCTTCTGCAACTTTGAACATGAAAAATCCAATGAGGAGAAGAAAAGCAAAACCAAAGAGTCCATCCCAAAATCCGACAAACAAGCAAAATGAACAAAAAACATTGAATTCAATTCTTTCTGATTTTAGAAACTGCATTAAAGAAGGGGTGCACCGGTCCTGGAGATACTGCAATACCAGGTCAATGCGTGGAGTGGACAGAGCAAGCTCTTTTTCCATCTCCCTGTTCTAAAAATCCATTTAATATATGGTCCCCAGATAGGGGACGTATCAGATATTAAACTGATAAGAACAGATACTACACTTGATCTTAGCCAAAAGGCCGAGAAGCGATAACCAGAATTGGTTTCAAACTACGGAGCCACCCAAGGATCCTGAAAAGTCCATTTGTGGAGATGAGCTCCTGGACTCCCGTTAAGAAGACATGTTGTCAACCTCTAGATCCCTTACATGCCTGCACTTTTCGGCTTGCTGCTGCTGCAATCCACGCGTTTTAGATCTGCATAACTCCACCTCTTTAAACACAGCACCTTCACCCCCTGCTGTTCCCACCCGCCTCAACACCGTTGGAAGGGAGGAGAACCAATTAAGGCGGGGGGTGGGGTGGAATGAGCAGCTGTCTACCCTTAGCAGGAGGGCTCCTGATTACATACCTCTCCTGCTGCTGCTGCTGCTGGCTGTCCAGCAGCAGACTGAAGGTGGCTGCTGCTGTGCACAGGTATATAAAGGCTCAGAGCCTATTATGACACGCGCAGCCAGCGTTCCATTGCCACATTCCATCTACTGCAGGCAGGATACCTGGCTGGCTGAATGTCGCTGAGAAGCTCACAGAGACCGCCATAAGCAACAGTTTAACAGAATGCCACAGACTAATCAACCAAACTTTTTGGGTTGGGTTCTCTTTTATAGTCTGCAGGCATTAAATGAAAGAAGTCAGTGTTCCAGCAGAAGGAGACAACGTTTCAGAAAAGGCATTGTAGCAAACCAAAAAAGAAATTTTAAGCGCAGCAGAGTAACCAGCGCACATACCTGTTAGCTCAGGTGAGTTTAAAAGGCTGCTGTTGATAACAAGGGCATTTGCTAAATAGATGGTGTGTGTGCAACAATATACTGAAAGGTCAATTATATTGTGCAGCTTATCTCACCACCTGTAGTTATTTAGGTGAAAGCTCCAAAATGCTTGCCTAATATGTCTGTTTATCCAAAAGGAAGTAAAAAGGGAGAGCTAGAAAGATAGCATTGCATCACATTACATGGCAATGCAATGCACAGTTGCTGAAGTTGAACCAAAATGAGCTTGTAATCTGGCTTCTGCAACTTTGAACATGAAAAATCCAATGAGGAGAAGAAAAGCAAAGCCAAAGAGTCCATCCCAAAATCCGACAAACAAGCAAAATGAACAAAAAACATTGAATTCAATTCTTTCTGATTTTAGAAACTGCATTAAAGAAGGGGTGCACCGGTCCTGGAGATACTGCAATACCAGGTCAATGCGTGGAGTGGACAGAGCAAGCTCTTTTTCCATCTCCCTGTTCTAAAAATCCATTTAATATATGGTCCCCAGATAGGGGACGTATCAGATATTAAACTGATAAGAACAGATTTTTTTTTTTTTTTTTAAAACCATTCAGTTTAGTTTTTTAGCAAACAGTATGAATTTCTCCAAAATTTGCTACTTAAAACTTCTCATCATCATGGTTCTATTTATTTAGCAGTAGTATAAGACGAAATATAATCACAAGGGAACATCCTTTACGTAACACAAATGCAGAAACTTCAAGGAATCACAAAGAAAAAAATCACTGGTATTTGATAAGGTAATGCCACTTTTTAAATTTCCAAATCCCTTCGGCATCTGTGCCACCACCGCCTCTGCTGTCCAACTTATATATCAGGTATAGTCTTGAAAGAATAAGTCTAACACATTCATTCACTGATAAAGATTTCCTTTTGAAAAGTCCAAGGTTCCTTGCATCCCACAAACTCTCCATCACACAAGCCATTATCAACCATAAAATTCTATCTTTAGACCGACTACACGCACCAATTCCAAACATCGCCACACGCCAATCCACAAAATTCACGCCTGCTAAACCCTTACACAATCCACCTACACACTTCCACACACTGTACGCGTACTCACAATCCCACATAACATGCCTGACAGTCTCACAACCACCACATCCCACTCTCGGACACACATCTGTTCTTATCAACTCTCTTTTCTTCTGCACTTCTCTCACAGGTAAAATATTATGTAAAGTCATCCACACAACATCCTTCTGTTTGTTTGACATCCCATACGTATCTAACTTCTTCCATGCATCTGAAACCTCATTCCCTCTCAGCCCAACAATATTACACTCTACCTCATTTGCACTCATTCTTTTCACCACATTCTTGGTCATTCTAAAATCATTCATTCCCACACTCAACAAATCATGCTTTCTCACAAATTTCTCAATCACCTCATACCAAACAGGACACTTAAAGGCCACAGGCACACTCGCATCTCTCTTCCTCCAGCATAACCCATACAACATCCATCCAGCAGAATAATTAGCCATAAAAGCACCTTTATTGCCTTTACCCAGCAAAATAACCACAGTCTTAATATAATTAAGGCCTAAAAAAACTTCAATATTGGGAAAGGCCAGCCCACCATGCTGACAAGCCTTAAAAAGGCTCTCCCGCTTCAACTTCTCCATCTTACTACACCACAGGAATGTGAATACCAACTTCTCTATTCTCTTAATTTTCCTGTAAGGAGAAGGAAAAACAGTCGCCACATAAAGCAGGATAGGGAGAATCACTGCTTTGATAATTAACACCTTACCACGCAGAGTCAATTCTCTCATTCGCCAAAAATTCAATTTACGTTCAACCCGCATACCACACTCTTCCCAACTTTCATTCCCTTTTAAGTCATCATTAAATAATACGCCCAAAATCTTGATTGCACCCTCTTCACACTTTACACCATCCATACGAATACTACTATCTCCAAAACATTTAAAACTACATTTATTCCAATTTACCCTAAAACCAGACGCACCAACAAAAAAATCCAAAAGCAATTTAATTCTACTCAAAGAAGCCATACTTTCACTCACAACCACAACATCATCCATATAACCTAACACTTTCACATGCTTACCACCACTACCAGGCACCAACAAACCTCTCATCATTTTATCCCGTCTAATCAAACATAACAATGGTTCTATTACACATACAAATAAGACGGGGGACATAGGACACCCCTGCCTTACTCCTGACCTAATCTTCACTTTGTCACACAGCCACCCATTAACCAAGAACTCACTTGACACACAATCATACAATGATTTTACACAATTCACAAATTCTCTAGGAAACCCCATTCTTTCCAGTACTTTAAACAAAAACACATGCGAAACCCTGTCAAACGCCTTCTCAAAATCAATAGCTAAAGTCATACATTTCTGCTTTCTATCCTTGCAATCCCCAATCATATCTCTCAACAATAACAAGTTATCACTCATACTTCTTCCAGGCACTGCACATACTTGGTCCTCCTCCACAACACTACCAATCACTTCACGCATACGATTTGCCAGTAACTTACTGTAGACCTTATAATCCGAA
This sequence comes from Phyllobates terribilis, assembly GCF_046119375.1. Lineage (NCBI taxonomy): Eukaryota > Metazoa > Chordata > Amphibia > Anura > Dendrobatidae > Phyllobates > Phyllobates terribilis. The sequence goes on from NW_027363542.1 coordinate 23,506, forward strand.
TTCAGCAGTGTTATTGGTCTCCAGTTTTCCAAACGTTTCCTCTCACCCTTTTTATACACAAGCACAACCACTCCTTCTTTCATTGATTCACACAACCTACCATTCACCCACATATACTTACATACCTCAGTCAAATCTGTTCCCAAAACTTCCCATGCTTTCACATACAACTCTACAGGTATACCATCTTTCCCAGGAGTCTTACTCTTTTTAGCACTCCACACCACATTCTTCACTTCATCCAGAACTACATCCTCACACAATAGATCACGCTCCTCAGAATCAAGTTTTTTCTCCACACCATTCAGAACATATGACACAAGCCCAGAGTCAATCCATTTCTCATCATACAACTTGCTATAAAACCTATTCACTTCTTTCAGCACATCCTCACCCATACAGTTGGTTCCACTTTCATTCACAACTTCATTCATATCAGTCTTCCTACCATTCATTTTTTTAAAAAAGAACCTCGTACACTTCTCATTTTTCTCCAGGTGCTCAATTTTAGTACGATATATAATTTCCTTTCCTTTCTCATCCAACACACGCTTCAATTCATTCTTAGCCTCAGTAAGTTGATCAGACATCTCCAAACCACTTGCAACACACTTTCTCAACCAGTCAATCCGTCTATTAAGGTCATTAAACCTATTCCTATATCTGGCAGCTTTTCTATAGCCCCACTTTTTGAAGAAAGTTTTAAATTGCACTTTCACCCAGTCCCACCAGTCAAGAACACACACAAAATCCTTCTTACGCATTCTCCATCTTTCATACTTTACATTAAACTCATTCATCACCTCATCATCCTCTAACAGCCTTGCATTCAACTTCCATACCCCACCGCCATACACTTGGTCACCATTCGCACAAAACACGCCTCTCAAACATTCATGGTCCGAAAAAGGTACCTTTTGTTGAGAAAAATCCAAACATACCATATTTTTAGAAAATAACATTAAATCAATTCTGGAATGAATCTCACCACGGTCAGCATGGTATGTCGGCGGTGGTGGCATGCCAAGAACAACAACTGCTGCATCTAAAAAGGAAAAATCACAAATTAAATGGGACAATTTCTTTCCTGTTATGTCACACTTTCCTTCTGTGACACAATTAACGTCCCCAACAAAAATAGTGGGAGATTTCCCTGGAAGAAAAAAACTTAATTTTTCAAGAAGAGCAAGCCGCTCTTCCTTCCCTGTAGGGCAATATAAATTAATAATTCTGACCCGCCACCCTCTATAACTCAAAAATGCAATTAAACATCGGCCCACCTCCACCACAATATAACTATCAATAGAGATTTCTTTATTCCCAACTAATATCCCCACCCCATCATTTTTATTATGATTAGACCCTGACCAGATATGCTGTCCGTAAGGCCAGTCTTTGTCACAAGGAGCATCCTGAATCCCACACTCCTGAAGGCAAAAAACATCAGCACCTAAATGTTTCAGGTAGTCCAGAACAGTTGTTCTTCTGATTTTAGATCTGATCTGCCTTACATTTAGGGACACTACATCCCAACCAGATTGGCAAGACATTAATTAATGAAAAGAAATACATGACTCAATGTTGATCACACCATACTCATCCATTATCATCAGACTGGGAAAGCACCCCAAAGGTGTTGATGCTCTCAGGGATGCCAAGGTAAGGAGCATCAGGGGAGAAGACATCCTGCGGGTAAATGCGGTCACTTGCAGGACTGTCGCACCCTCCGCTGGCAGGTGAGTACTCTCGTCTGGGTTTTTTATTGGCCAGTTCAGGAGTATCATCATCATCAAAAGACCTCCCAGAAGTAAAGTCTCCTTGGCCACCATCCCTGGCCACCTCTTCGTCTGTAGCACCCCAGGACAATGCAGGGGTTCGAGCTAGAGACACATCCATGTCACCCTCACCACATATTTCGGACTGATGAGGGAGGTCCACATCCAACTCGGAGATCTCCATACCTGGCCCAGCAGGGGCCGGAGGGTCCAACAGGTTCTGGGCCTCACCCACCAGATCTTCAACCTCAGGGGGCTCCGTCTCAGCATTGATCTCTGCAGTAGTCACCTGTGGGGTAACAGCAGGGACAGTAGGCTTACCTTTGGTCACTTCGGAGAAGGACCTAGGCTTGACTTTAGCCTTACAATCCCGAATCACATGTCCTTCCTCCCCGCAGGCATCACATACCACCGGGTTGGAACAATCCTTCGCCAGATGACCGTACTTGTTGCACTTTCTACAGTTTGGCAATTGCTTGCAGAAATCCTGGATATGCCCGAACATGTTGCATCTCCTGCAGAACAATGGCGCCTCGGGAAAAAACAGATATCCAGAGTCTCTTCCAATTGTAAAGTTCAGGGGAGGATAGTGAATACCTCCAGGACCATGAGGGTCTATCCCAAACCTCACAAAGTATTTATACTTCCCAGTCCACAGCCCTTCTCCATTTAAGATTTTATGGGAGAATTGCACAAAAATGCAGTGTCTTCTCAGGAATGCAGTGATATCATCCCGGGAGATAAAGGGGTTGTGCATGAATATTACCACCGGGATATCCCCCTTAGAGTAGAGTACAGTGAAGATAAGTCCATCCAGCTGAGGGTGCTCTGAAAGGACTTGAAGAGTTTTGAAAAGGTTTTGGCAAGCCGCCATAGAAGAAAGCACCAAGACGTACCTATGCTCCCTTCTGAACTCCTGCAAACAGATGATCTCCGACTTCTGGATCTTCAGGATTTCATAGAAAATGGCGTTGACCAGGTATGACAACGAGAAATGGTCCTTCTTCTCCTCAGAGACGTCGATACGGAAAGCATTCTTGACCCGGGGATCCCCGGTCCCAGCAAAACGAAGCTTGACACCCATGGTCGCTTCAGGAATCGCCTTCTCGTTTCCTCCTCACTCTCCCCCTATAGCAGCATCCAGCTTAAGCCACCGAAGTGGCGATGCTGGAAGGCCGAGGGCTAGTACACAAGGAACCTCTTGTCCAAACACTAGGTCTGAGCCAAAAGGCCGAGAAGCGATAACCAGAATTGGTTTCAAACTACGGAGCCACCCAAGGATCCTGAAAAGTCCATTTGTGGAGATGAGCTCCTGGACTCCCGATAAGAAGACATGTTGTCAACCTCTAAATCCCTTACATGCCTGCACTTTTCGGCTTGCTGCTGCTGCAATCCACGCGTTTTAGATCTGCATAACTCCACCTCTTTAAACACAGCACCTTCACCCCCTGCTGTTCCCACCCGCCTCAACACCGTTGGAAGGGAGGAGAACCAATTAAGGCGGGGGGTGGGGTGGAACGAGCAGCTGTCTACCCTTAGCAGGAGGGCTCCTGATTACATACCTCTCCTGCTGCTGCTGCTGCTGGCTGTCCAGCAGCAGACTGAAGGTGGCTGCTGCTGTGCACAGGTATATAAAGGCTCAGAGCCTATTATGACACGCGCAGCCAGCGTTCCATTGCCACATTCCATCTACTGCAGGCAGGATACCTGGCTGGCTGAATGTCGCTGAGAAGCTCACAGAGACCGCCATAAGCAACAGTTTAACAGAATGCCACAGACTAATCAACCAAACTTTTTGGGTTGGGTTCTCTTTTATAGTCTGCAGGCATTAAATGAAAGAAGTCAGTGTTCCAGCAGAAGGAGACAACGTTTCAGAAAAGGCATTGTAGCAAACCAAAAAAGAAATTTTAAGCGCAGCAGAGTAACCAGCGCACATACCTGTTAGCTCAGGTGAGTTTAAAAGGCTGCTGTTGATAACAAGGGCATTTGCTAAATAGATGGTGTGTGTGCAACAATATACTGAAAGGTCAATTATATTGTGCAGCTTATCTCACCACCTGTAGTTATTTAGGTGAAAGCTCCAAAATGCTTGCCTAATATGTCTGTTTATCCAAAAGGAAGTAAAAAGGGAGAGCTAGAAAGATAGCATTGCATCACATTACATGGCAATGCAATGCACAGTTGCTGAAGTTGAACCAAAATGAGCTTGTAATCTGGCTTCTGCAACTTTGAACATGAAAAATCCAATGAGGAGAAGAAAAGCAAAGCCAAAGAGTCCATCCCAAAATCCGACAAACAAGCAAAATGAACAAAAAACATTGAATTCAATTCTTTCTGATTTTAGAAACTGCATTAAAGAAGGGGTGCACCGGTCCTGGAGATACTGCAATACCAGGTCAATGCGTGGAGTGGACAGAGCAAGCTCTTTTTCCATCTCCCTGTTCTAAAAATCCATTTAATATATGGTCCCCAGATAGGGGACGTATCAGATATTAAACTGATAAGAACAGATACTACACTTGATCTTAGCCAAAAGGCCGAGAAGCGATAACCAGAATTGGTTTCAAACTACGGAGCCACCCAAGGATCCTGAAAAGTCCATTTGTGGAGATGAGCTCCTGGACTCCCGTTAAGAAGACATGTTGTCAACCTCTAGATCCCTTACATGCCTGCACTTTTCGGCTTGCTGCTGCTGCAATCCACGCGTTTTAGATCTGCATAACTCCACCTCTTTAAACACAGCACCTTCACCCCCTGCTGTTCCCACCCGCCTCAACACCGTTGGAAGGGAGGAGAACCAATTAAGGCGGGGGGTGGGGTGGAACGAGCAGCTGTCTACCCTTAGCAGGAGGGCTCCTGATTACATACCTCTCCTGCTGCTGCTGCTGCTGGCTGTCCAGCAGCAGACTGAAGGTGGCTGCTGCTGTGCACAGGTATATAAAGGCTCAGAGCCTATTATGACACGCGCAGCCAGCGTTCCATTGCCACATTCCATCTACTGCAGGCAGGATACCTGGCTGGCTGAATGTCGCTGAGAAGCTCACAGAGACCGCCATAAGCAACAGTTTAACAGAATGCCACAGACTAATCAACCAAACTTTTTGGGTTGGGTTCTCTTTTATAGTCTGCAGGCATTAAATGAAAGAAGTCAGTGTTCCAGCAGAAGGAGACAACGTTTCAGAAAAGGCATTGTAGCAAACCAAAAAAGAAATTTTAAGCGCAGCAGAGTAACCAGCGCACATACCTGTTAGCTCAGGTGAGTTTAAAAGGCTGCTGTTGATAACAAGGGCATTTGCTAAATAGATGGTGTGTGTGCAACAATATACTGAAAGGTCAATTATATTGTGCAGCTTATCTCACCACCTGTAGTTATTTAGGTGAAAGCTCCAAAATGCTTGCCTAATATGTCTGTTTATCCAAAAGGAAGTAAAAAGGGAGAGCTAGAAAGATAGCATTGCATCACATTACATGGCAATGCAATGCACAGTTGCTGAAGTTGAACCAAAATGAGCTTGTAATCTGGCTTCTGCAACTTTGAACATGAAAAATCCAATGAGGAGAAGAAAAGCAAAGCCAAAGAGTCCATCCCAAAATCCGACAAACAAGCAAAATGAACAAAAAACATTGAATTCAATTCTTTCTGATTTTAGAAACTGCATTAAAGAAGGGGTGCACCGGTCCTGGAGATACTGCAATACCAGGTCAATGCGTGGAGTGGACAGAGCAAGCTCTTTTTCCATCTCCCTGTTCTAAAAATCCATTTAATATATGGTCCCCAGATAGGGGACGTATCAGATATTAAACTGATAAGAACAGATACTACACTTGATCTTAGCCAAAAGGCCGAGAAGCGATAACCAGAATTGGTTTCAAACTACGGAGCCACCCAAGGATCCTGAAAAGTCCATTTGTGGAGATGAGCTCCTGGACTCCCGTTAAGAAGACATGTTGTCAACCTCTAGATCCCTTACATGCCTGCACTTTTCGGCTTGCTGCTGCTGCAATCCACGCGTTTTAGATCTGCATAACTCCACCTCTTTAAACACAGCACCTTCACCCCCTGCTGTTCCCACCCGCCTCAACACCGTTGGAAGGGAGGAGAACCAATTAAGGCGGGGGGTGGGGTGGAACGAGCAGCTGTCTACCCTTAGCAGGAGGGCTCCTGATTACATACCTCTCCTGCTGCTGCTGCTGCTGGCTGTCCAGCAGCAGACTGAAGGTGGCTGCTGCTGTGCACAGGTATATAAAGGCTCAGAGCCTATTATGACACGCGCAGCCAGCGTTCCATTGCCACATTCCATCTACTGCAGGCAGGATACCTGGCTGGCTGATTGTCGCTGAGAAGCTCACAGAGACCGCCATAAGCAACAGTTTAACAGAATGCCACAGACTAATCAACCAAACTTTTTGGGTTGGGTTCTCTTTTATAGTCTGCAGGCATTAAATGAAAGAAGTCAGTGTTCCTGCAGAAGGAGACAACGTTTCAGAAAAGGCATTGTAGCAAACCAAAAAAGAAATTTTAAGCGCAGCAGAGTAACCAGCGCACATACCTGTTAGCTCAGGTGAGTTTAAAAGGCTGCTGTTGATAACAAGGGCATTTGCTAAATAGATGGTGTGTGTGCAACAATATACTGAAAGGTCAATTATATTGTGCAGCTTATCTCACCACCTGTAGTTATTTAGGTGAAAGCTCCAAAATGCTTGCCTAATATGTCTGTTTATCCAAAAGGAAGTAAAAAGGGAGAGCTAGAAAGATAGCATTGCATCACATTACATGGCAATGCAATGCACAGTTGCTGAAGTTGAACCAAAATGAGCTTGTAATCTGGCTTCTGCAACTTTGAACATGAAAAATCCAATGAGGAGAAGAAAAGCAAAGCCAAAGAGTCCATCCCAAAATCCGACAAACAAGCAAAATGAACAAAAAACATTGAATTCAATTCTTTCTGATTTTAGAAACTGCATTAAAGAAGGGGTGCACCGGTCCTGGAGATACTGCAATACCAGGTCAATGCGTGGAGTGGACAGAGCAAGCTCTTTTTCCATCTCCCTGTTCTAAAAATCCATTTAATATATGGTCCCCAGATAGGGGACGTATCAGATATTAAACTGATAAGAACAGATACTACACTTGATCTTAGCCAAAAGGCCGAGAAGCGATAACCAGAATTGGTTTCAAACTACGGAGCCACCCAAGGATCCTGAAAAGTCCATTTGTGGAGATGAGCTCCTGGACTCCCGTTAAGAAGACATGTTGTCAACCTCTAGATCCCTTACATGCCTGCACTTTTCGGCTTGCTGCTGCTGCAATCCACGCGTTTTAGATCTGCATAACTCCACCTCTTTAAACACAGCACCTTCACCCCCTGCTGTTCCCACCCGCCTCAACACCGTTGGAAGGGAGGAGAACCAATTAAGGCGGGGGGTGGGGTGGAACGAGCAGCTGTCTACCCTTAGCAGGAGGGCTCCTGATTACATACCTCTCCTGCTGCTGCTGCTGCTGGCTGTCCAGCAGCAGACTGAAGGTGGCTGCTGCTGTGCACAGGTATATAAAGGCTCAGAGCCTATTATGACACGCGCAGCCAGCGTTCCATTGCCACATTCCATCTACTGCAGGCAGGATACCTGGCTGGCTGAATGTCGCTGAGAAGCTCACAGAGACCGCCATAAGCAACAGTTTAACAGAATGCCACAGACAAATCAACCAAACTTTTTGGGTTGGGTTCTCTTTTATAGTCTGCAGGCATTAAATGAAAGAAGTCAGTGTTCCAGCAGAAGGAGACAACGTTTCAGAAAAGGCATTGTAGCAAACCAAAAAAGAAATTTTAACCGCAGCAGAGTAACCAGCGCACATACCTGTTAGCTCAGGTGAGTTTAAAAGGCTGCTGTTGATAACAAGGGCATTTGCTAAATAGATGGTGTGTGTGCAACAATATACTGAAAGGTCAATTATATTGTGCAGCTTATCTCACCACCTGTAGTTATTTAGGTGAAAGCTCCAAAATGCTTGCCTAATATGTCTGTTTATCCAAAAGGAAGTAAAAAGGGAGAGCTAGAAAGATAGCATTGCATCACATTACATGGCAATGCAATGCACAGTTGCTGAAGTTGAACCAAAATGAGCTTGTAATCTGGCTTCTGCAACTTTGAACATGAAAAATCCAATGAGGAGAAGAAAAGCAGAGCCAAAGAGTCCATCCCCAAATCCGACAAACAAGCAAAATGAACAAAAAACATTGAATTCAATTCTTTCTGATTTTAGAAACTGCATTAAAGAAGGGGTGCACCGGTCCTGGAGATACTGCAATACCAGGTCAATGCGTGGAGTGGACAGAGCAAGCTCTTTTTCCATCTCCCTGTTCTAAAAATCCATTTAATATATGGTCCCCAGATAGGGGACGTATCAGATATTAAACTGATAAGAACAGATTTTTTTTTTTTTTTTTTTTTTTTTCTTTTTTCTCCTCAGACGAGGAAATTCCACAGTCTATGGAAACCAGACAAAGGAAAATTCCATCAAAACAGCTGCGTCAAATCCAATACGCAATTTGCTGTCCCCATCATCATCTGAAATATTTATTTCATATTTCAAAACAACAATAACAAAAATCAAGAGGTACTAACAATATATCTCCACTTTTTAACTTTCCATATTCCCTCCGCATCCACTTCCCCTCTCCTCTTTTTGTCCCATAGGAAACACACATACATCTTCCCCAAAATCACCTTCACACTATCCTTTACAGCAATTTCCTTCCTTTTAAACACATACACATTCCTCACATCCCATAACACTTCCTTTATACATGCAAGCATCAACCACAAGACTCTTTCCTTCGTCCCATCACATATTCCCAAACCAAACATAAACAACTCAAAAGACAACAAATTCACACCACACAATTCTTTACACAAAGGCCCCATTCTCCCAATCACATCTCTAGCATACTGGCAATTCCAAAAAACATGCAACACACTTTCCCTTCCACCACAGCCATTTCTTGGACACATTTCACTCCTCACCAAACCTCTATTCCTCTGAAACTCTCTCACAGGTAATACTCCATGTAAAGACTGCCACACAACTTCACTCTGTTTGTTGGTCATACCACTCATCCGCACTTTCTTCCAAACCTTCTGCACATCACCACCCCTAACCATATTTATTCCACATTCTACCTCTCTACATTCAATCATCCTATACACAGCCTTCTTATTCTCCAGCAATCTCACATCTGCATCACACAGTTCATACCTCACCAAAAACTTATAAACCCACACATACCATACAGGCACCTCAAAAGCAATCGGACATCGCAAATCCCTTTCTTGCCACTTTAAACGAAACAAATACGCTCCAAATAAATACCTACACATAGATGAAAACTTTCCATCCGCCCTAATCACTTTCAAAACAAACACAACGATATTCACACCAAAAAACACGTCCAAATTCGGAAAACCCAAACCACCTTTTTCCACTCTTTTAACCAAAATTTCTCTCCTAGCTCTCTCCATTTTCGAGTTCCACAAAAAAACAAATACAATTCTATTCAAGCTTCTCATACACATATATCCTGGTGGAAATACTACCGCAATATATAAAAATATTGGCAACACCACACTCTTAACAATTAAAATCTTCCCAAAAAAGGATAAACTCCTCAATTTCCAAAAATTCAACTTCTGCTCAACTTTTCCTTTCGCATCATCCCAACTTTCTTTCCCATCCAAACTCTCTGAAAACTTCACACCCAAAACTTTAATAGGTCCATTCACTACATTCACACCTACATCCCTACTTAAACTTCCGCCTCCAAAACCCTTACACTCACTCTTTTCCCAATTCACTTTAAACGCAGATGCACCACAAAAAATAGACACTAACAACTTCACCCGCCTCACCGAACATTCAGAATCACATAATACACACACGTCATCCATATAACCACTCACCTTCCATTCTTTTCCTCCACCTCCCGGCACTTGCACACCACGAATTACCTTATCTTTCCTCAGCATACACAACAATGGCTCAATTGCACAAATAAATGCTACAGGGGACAAAGGACACCCCTGTCGCACACCCGAAAACACATTCACTTTCCTACCCACATACCCATTCATTAAAACACAGCTATAAACACCCGCATACAAACTTCTCACTCGCCCAACAAAATCAGCCGGAAAACCCATTTTTAACAACACTCTGAACAAAAAACCATGCGACAACCTATCATAAGCCTTTTCAAAATCCAAACTTAACAAAAATACACTCTTCTTACGACCCATGCAATCCCATAGACAATCTCTTAACATACACACACACTCATGAATCCGCCTCCCAGGTACCGCACAACACTGCTCATCCCCAATCACACTCTCTATCACATCACGCATCCTATTAGCCATAAGTTTTGCATAGATTTTATAATCACAATTAAGTAACGTTATTGGCCTCCAATTCCTCAGACTTTTCAAATCCCCTTTCTTAGGAATTAACACAACCATACCTGCACGCATACTCTCAGCCACCTCCATGTTTCCCCACATATACTTACATACATCCACAAAGTCCTTACCAATCACACCCCACATCACACGATAAAATTCTACTCGGAGGCCATCCTCCCCCGGCGTCTTATTCAAAGCCATACTACACATAACCTTCCATACCTCATCACCAGTCACCTCACCCATCACTCTCTCTCTTTCTGCTTCACTCAACTTACTCTCTAACACACTCAAAACATCATTCTCCAAACATTCATCCCTCTGTTTCACTGCATACAGATCCTCATAAAACTTAGCCACCTCTTCACACATATCCTCTCCACTCACCTCACTTCCATCTGCTCCATACACCACGCTCATACTCTGTTTCTTTCCAAAAACTTTTTTAAAGAAAAACCGAGAACATTTCTCATCCTGCTCCATCTTATCAATCTTTGCCCTAAACACTATGCTTCTCCCTCTCTCCAACAAAAACTCACTAATCTCCTTTTTTACCTCTAAAATATCCTCCTCCACCTCAACTCCTCCTTCCCTTAACTTATACAAAACGCTCAACCGCGCGTTCAGTTTAACAAAACTCTCTCTTTTAATTGCTGCATACTTGTATCCTAAATTTTTAAAGAACATTTTTGTTTGTTTCTTCACCCAGTCCCACCACTCACAAACATTCCCAAACTCATTTTTATGCTTACACCATTCTTCATACCGCCTTTCATACTCCTTTCTCACATCTTCATTCTCTAACAGTTTAACATTTAACTTCCACAATCCTCTCCCAAACACTCCATCAACTTTTATATCCAACTCACACAACATACACACATGATCTGAAAAAAGAACGTTTTCCTGCCTATAATTAACAGAAACCATATTTTTAGAAATAAAACAATAATCCAATCTGGATTGTACCCTACCACTCTCAGAAAAGAAAGTGTTCAACAAAGGATTCATGTTACACACGCGCTGTATATCACACAACCCAAAATCATTCACTAACTCCAATAATGCTTTCCCAGACACATCCACATTCACTCTCCCCACATCACAGTTCATATCACCCACAATTACCACAGGTATTCTTCCTGGAACAAAAAGCTTAATTTTTTCAAATAAATTTTTGCGCTCATTTTTTTCAACTGGCGCATAAACATTAATAACACAAAACTTTACATTCTTGTATACAAAATTAGCAAGGATACATCTCCCCACCTCAATAACCAAATAATCACTCAAAACAACCTCCCTTCCTTTAACCAAAATACCCACACCATCATTCTTATTACATGCACTCCCTGACCACACAGACGCTCCATAAGACCATTCATCCCCTTTCACACCATCCACTACCCCACATTCTTGTAAACAAAAAATAGATGCATTTTGCATAGCTAAAAACTCAAAAATAGCAGCTCTTCTTACTTTACTTTTAAACACTCTTACGTTTTGGAACACTATGGTAAATCCCATAATACTTCTACTCCTTCACCAATTACACAAAGAAATAGCCTTTGGCCTAAACCAAAGCTCACAAGAGGACAAAAAGAAAAAACATTTACAATATTATATGGTGACACTATCCAGCACCACCACTATCCTCCTCCGCCATCAGAACAGAACAGCTGGTTTCCGACCCGCTGGCTTCACCAGCCACACTCCTCATTCTGGCAGTTCTGATCTTCCTCTGAGGCTCACTAAAATCTGCATCATCACTGCCCCCACCATCCTCCCTACGACTCTTCTTTGCACCCCTATCATCCTCCGAAGAAAAATCTTCAGTGTTTTCAGGACCCGAAGGGTGTTCAGGACTGTCGGGTTCCGAGATTTGCACTTCACATCCTGTTGCGTCCATTGCCTCTCCAAAAGTCATCATCTCAGGCAGCTCTGCTTCCACCACTTTCCTAGATATTCTCGCAGACACTGCCTTTTTCTCCACCTTTGCCACTTCCCTCCAGAACTCCTTTTCTTCCCTCCGCTTCTTCCTCATTTCTTCAGCAGAAGAAGAACATGGTCTCAGGGACACCTCCTCTGGCGCCGTAGAGGGAGAGGCTCTACCAGTTTCCCGCCTCCTTCCCTCTCTCTCCTCCCTCTCCAATCTTTCCAGCACTTTCAGTGCGCTTGCCATCTGCCTCCTCTCCAGCTCCTCCTCCTTCTGTTCTTTATCAGAACGTCTAGGTGCACTCATAGGACAGTCCTTATACATGTGATCACTACTCCCACAGACATCACAGGACTTGGCCTCTGGACACTGGTTGGCCATATGCCCCTCCTTTCTGCAATTTCGGCAACACTGCCCTTTAAGGCATGTTACCATGGTATGTCCGAAAGAAAAGCATCTACGGCAAAACATGGGCTGGCCTGGGTAAAAGAGGAAACCTCTATAGCCTGCAACGGAAAAATTTGATGGAGGGTGTCTAAAGCCCCCCACACTGTCAGGATCCCTTTTCAATTTCACACGGAATTTATACTGACAGTTAAAGATTCCTAGACAATTGACTTGCTTCACTCCCTTCCGCACATATTCACAGTAGCGAGAGAGGAAGCACTCCAGCAGCTCAGGGTCTGTAAAAGGGTTATAGACAGTCACAGTCACCTCCTTTTCTTGCAGACCAAACAAAGGTTCCCATCTAACTCCTTCCAAGCAGGGGTCACTAGAGTGACCACGGAGCCATTCAAAGACATTAAGGCAAACATCCTGGTCCATAAAGGTAACGTCATAATTACCTTGACGTGAAAATTCGTTGACACTAAAGATCCCAGAACGTCTTGCTCCAGCTTTGCCTTCAACGATGTCTTGGACAATGAAAACCACGTTGTTCTTGTTCTGGTCAGATGGATCCACGGACAAACGGATGGTGTTCTTCACAAAAGACATCTTGGATTCTGTCGGTATGGAATACCACAGGAAAAAGCAGAAAATCCTCCACAAAAGGGTCCGGATTCCTCCAGGAGACTCGCACCAATCAAGGTACAGTCATACGATCGCAGCCAAAAGGCCGAGAAGCGATAACCAGAATTGGTTTCAAACTACGGAGCCACCCAAGGATCCTGAAAAGTCCATTTGTGGAGATGAGCTCCTGGACTCCCGTTAAGAAGACATGTTGTCAACCTCTAGATCCCTTACATGCCTGCACTTTTCGGCTTGCTGCTGCTGCAATCCACGCGTTTTAGATCTGCATAACTCCACCTCTTTAAACACAGCACCTTCACCCCCTGCTGTTCCCACCCGCCTCAACACCGTTGGAAGGGAGGAGAACCAATTAAGGCGGGGGGTGGGGTGGAACGAGCAGCTGTCTACCCTTAGCAGGAGGGCTCCTGATTACATACCTCTCCTGCTGCTGCTGCTGCTGGCTGTCCAGCAGCAGACTGAAGGTGGCTGCTGCTGTGCACAGGTATATAAAGGCTCAGAGCCTATTATGACACGCGCAGCCAGCGTTCCATTGCCACATTCCATCTACTGCAGGCAGGATACCTGGCTGGCTGAATGTCGCTGAGAAGCTCACAGAGACCGCCATAAGCAACAGTTTAACAGAATGCCACAGACTAATCAACCAAACTTTTTGGGTTGGGTTCTCTTTTATAGTCTGCAGGCATTAAATGAAAGAAGTCAGTGTTCCAGCAGAAGGAGACAACGTTTCAGAAAAGGCATTGTAGCAAACCAAAAAAGAAATTTTAAGCGCAGCAGAGTAACCAGCGCACATACCTGTTAGCTCAGGTGAGTTTAAAAGGCTGCTGTTGATAACAAGGGCATTTGCTAAATAGATGGTGTGTGTGCAACAATATACTGAAAGGTCAATTATATTGTGCAGCTTATCTCACCACCTGTAGTTATTTAGGTGAAAGCTCCAAAATGCTTGCCTAATATGTCTGTTTATCCAAAAGGAAGTAAAAAGGGAGAGCCAGAAAGATAGCATTGCATCACATTACATGGCAATGCAATGCACAGTTGCTGAAGTTGAACCAAAATGAGCTTGTAATCTGGCTTCTGCAACTTTGAACATGAAAAATCCAATGAGGAGAAGAAAAGCAAAGCCAAAGAGTCCATCCCCAAATCCGACAAACAAGCAAAATGAACAAAAAACATTGAATTCAATTCTTTCTGATTTTAGAAACTGCATTAAAGAAGGGGTGCACCGGTCCTGGAGATACTGCAATACTAGGTCAATGCGTGGAGTGGACAGAGCAAGCTCTTTTTCCATCTCCCTGTTCTAAAAATCCATTTAATATATGGTCCCCAGATAGGGGACGTATCAGATATTAAACTGATAAGAACAGATACTACACTTGATCTTAGCCAAAAGGCCGAGAAGCGATAACCAGAATTGGTTTCAAACTACGGAGCCACCCAAGGATCCTGAAAAGTCCATTTGTGGAGATGAGCTCCTGGACTTCCGTTAAGAAGACATGTTGTCAACCTCTAGATCCCTTACATGCCTGCACTTTTCGGCTTGCTGCTGCTGCAATCCACGCGTTTTAGATCTGCATAACTCCACCTCTTTAAACACAGCACCTTCACCCCCTGCTGTTCCCACCCGCCTCAACACCGTTGGAAGGGAGGAGAACCAATTAAGGCGGGGGGTGGGGTGGAACGAGCAGCTGTCTACCCTTAGCAGGAGGGCTCCTGATTACATACCTCTCCTGCTGCTGCTGCTGCTGGCTGTCCAGCAGCAGACTGAAGGTGGCTGCTGCTGTGCACAGGTATATAAAGGCTCAGAGCCTATTATGACACGCGCAGCCAGCGTTCCATTGCCACATTCCATCTACTGCAGGCAGGATACCTGGCTGGCTGAATGTCGCTGAGAAGCTCACAGAGACCGCCATAAGCAACAGTTTAACAGAATGCCACAGACTAATCAACCAAACTTTTTGGGTTGGGTTCTCTTTTATAGTCTGCAGGCATTAAATGAAAGAAGTCAGTGTTCCAGCAGAAGGAGACAACGTTTCAGAAAAGGCATTGTAGCAAACCAAAAAAGAAATTTTAAGCGCAGCAGAGTAACCAGCGCACATACCTGTTAGCTCAGGTGAGTTTAAAAGGCTGCTGTTGATAACAAGGGCATTTGCTAAATAGATGGTGTGTGTGCAACAATATACTGAAAGGTCAATTATATTGTGCAGCTTATCTCACCACCTGTAGTTATTTAGGTGAAAGCTCCAAAATGCTTGCCTAATATGTCTGTTTATCCAAAAGGAAGTAAAAAGGGAGAGCTAGAAAGATAGCATTGCATCACATTACATGGCAATGCAATGCACAGTTGCTGAAGTTGAACCAAAATGAGCTTGTAATCTGGCTTCTGCAACTTTGAACATGAAAAATCCAATGAGGAGAAGAAAAGCAAAGCCAAAGAGTCCATCCCCAAATCCGACAAACAAGCAAAATGAACAAAAAACATTGAATTCAATTCTTTCTGATTTTAGAAACTGCATTAAAGAAGGGGTGCACCGGTCCTGGAGATACTGCAATACCAGGTCAATGCGTGGAGTGGACAGAGCAAGCTCTTTTTCCATCTCCCTGTTCTAAAAATCCATTTAATATATGGTCCCCAGATAGGGGACGTATCAGATATTAAACTGATAAGAACAGATACTACACTTGATCTTAGCCAAAAGGCCGAGAAGCGATAACCAGAATTAGTTTCAAACTACGGAGCCACCCAAGGATCCTGAAAAGTCCATTTGTGGAGATGAGCTCCTGGACTCCCGTTAAGAAGACATGTTGTCAACCTCTAGATCCCTTACATGCCTGCACTTTTCGGCTTGCTGCTGCTGCAATCCACGCGTTTTAGATCTGCATAACTCCACCTCTTTAAACACAGCACCTTCACCCCCTGCTGTTCCCACCCGCCTCAACACCGTTGGAAGGGAGGAGAACCAATTAAGGCGGGGGGTGGGGTGGAACGAGCAGCTGTCTACCCTTAGCAGGAGGGCTCCTGATTACATACCTCTCCTGCTGCTGCTGCTGCTGGCTGTCCAGCAGCAAACTGAAGGTGGCTGCTGCTGTGCACAGGTATATAAAGGCTCAGAGCCTATTATGACACGCGCAGCCAGCGTTCCATTGCCACATTCCATCTACTGCAGGCAGGATACCTGGCTGGCTGAATGTCGCTGAGAAGCTCACAGAGACCGCCATAAGCAACAGTTTAACAGAATGCCACAGACTAATCAACCAAACTTTTTGGGTTGGGTTCTCTTTTATAGTCTGCAGGCATTAAATGAAAGAAGTCAGTGTTCCAGCAGAAGGAGACAACGTTTCAGAAAAGGCATTGTAGCAAACCAAAAAAGAAATTTTAAGCGCAGCAGAGTAACCAGCGCACATACCTGTTAGCTCAGGTGAGTTTAAAAGGCTGCTGTTGATAACAAGGGCATTTGCTAAATAGATGGTGTGTGTGCAACAATATACTGAAAGGTCAATTATATTGTGCAGCTTATCTCACCACCTGTAGTTATTTAGGTGAAAGCTCCAAAATGCTTGCCTAATATGTCTGTTTATCCAAAAGGAAGTAAAAAGGGAGAGCTAGAAAGATAGCATTGCATCACATTACATGGCAATGCAATGCACAGTTGCTGAAGTTGAACCAAAATGAGCTTGTAATCTGGCTTCTGCAACTTTGAACATGAAAAATCCAATGAGGAGAAGAAAAGCAAAGCCAAAGAGTCCATCCCCAAATCCGACAAACAAGCAAAATGAACAAAAAACATTGAATTCAATTCTTTCTGATTTTAGAAACTGCATTAAAGAAGGGGTGCACCGGTCCTGGAGATACTGCAATACCAGGTCAATGCGTGGAGTGGACAGAGCAAGCTCTTTTTCCATCTCCCTGTTCTAAAAATCCATTTAATATATGGTCCCCAGATAGGGGACGTATCAGATATTAAACTGATAAGAACAGATACTACACTTGATCTTAGCCAAAAGGCCGAGAAGCGATAACCAGAATTGGTTTCAAACTACGGAGCCACCCAAGGATCCTGAAAAGTCCATTTGTGGAGATGAGCTCCTGGACTCCCGTTAAGAAGACATGTTGTCAACCTCTAGATCCCTTACATGCCTGCACTTTTCGGCTTGCTGCTGCTGCAATCCACGCGTTTTAGATCTGCATAACTCCACCTCTTTAAACACAGCACCTTCACCCCCTGCTGTTCCCACCCGCCTCAACACCGTTGGAAGGGAGGAGAACCAATTAAGGCGGGGGGTGAGGTGGAACGAGCAGCTGTCTACCCTTAGCAGGAGGGCTCCTGATTACATACCTCTCCTGCTGCTGCTGCTGCTGGCTGTCCAGCAGCAGACTGAAGGTGGCTGCTGCTGTGCACAGGTATATAAAGGCTCAGAGCCTATTATGACACGCGCAGCCAGCGTTCCATTGCCACATTCCATCTACTGCAGGCAGGATACCTGGCTGGCTGAATGTCGCTGAGAAGCTCACAGAGACCGCCATAAGCAACAGTTTAACAGAATGCCACAGACTAATCAACCAAACTTTTTGGGTTGGGTTCTCTTTTATAGTCTGCAGGCATTAAATGAAAGAAGTCAGTGTTCCAGCAGAAGGAGACAACGTTTCAGAAAAGGCATTGTAGCAAACCAAAAAAGAAATTTTAAGCGCAGCAGAGTAACCAGCGCACATACTTGTTAGCTCAGGTGAGTTTAAAAGGCTGCTGTTGATAACAAGGGCATTTGCTAAATAGATGGTGTGTGTGCAACAATATACTGAAAGGTCAATTATATTGTGCAGCTTATCTCACCACCTGTAGTTATTTAGGTGAAAGCTCCAAAATGCTTGCCTAATATGTCTGTTTATCCAAAAGGAAGTAAAAAGGGAGAGCTAGAAAGATAGCATTGCATCACATTACATGGCAATGCAATGCACAGTTGCTGAAGTTGAACCAAAATGAGCTTGTAATCTGGCTTCTGCAACTTTGAACATGAAAAATCCAATGAGGAGAAGAAAAGCAAAGCCAAAGAGTTCATCCCCAAATCCGACAAACAAGCAAAATGAACAAAAAACATTGAATTCAATTCTTTCTGATTTTAGAAACTGCATTAAAGAAGGTGTGCACCGGTCCTGGAGATACTGCAATACCAGGTCAATGCGTGGAGTGGACAGAGCAAGCTCTTTTTCCATCTCCCTGTTCTAAAAATCCATTTAATATATGGTCCCCAGATAGGGGACATATCAGATATTAAACTGATAAGAACAGATACTACACTTGATCTTAGCCAAAAGGCCGAGAAGCGATAACCAGAATTGGTTTCAAACTACGGAGCCACCCAAGGATCCTGAAAAGTCCATTTGTGGAGATGAGCTCCTGGACTCCCGTTAAGAAGACATGTTGTCAACCTCTAGATCCCTTACATGCCTGCACTTTTCGGCTTGCTGCTGCTGCAATCCACGCGTTTTAGATCTGCATAACTCCACCTCTTTAAACACAGCACCTTCACCCCCTGCTGTTCCCACCCGCCTCAACACCCTTGGAAGGGAGGAGAACCAATTAAGGCGGGGGGTGGGGTGGAACGAGCAGCTGTCTACCCTTAGCAGGAGGGCTCCTGATTACATACCTCTCCTGCTGCTGCTGCTGCTGGCTGTCCAGCAGCAGACTGAAGGTGGCTGCTGCTGTGCACAGGTATATAAAGGCTCAGAGCCTATTATGACACGCGCAGCCAGCGTTCCATTGCCACATTCCATCTACTGCAGGCAGGATACCTGGCTGGCTGAATGTCGCTGAGAAGCTCACAGAGACCGCCATAAGCAACAGTTTAACAGAATGCCACAGACTAATCAACCAAACTTTTTGGGTTGGGTTCTCTTTTATAGTCTGCAGGCATTAAATGAAAGAAGTCAGTGTTCCAGCAGAAGGAGACAACGTTTCAGAAAAGGCATTGTAGCAAACCAAAAAAGAAATTTTAAGCGCAGCAGAGTAACCAGCGCACATACCTGTTAGCTCAGGTGAGTTTAAAAGGCTGCTGTTGATAACAAGGGCATTTGCTAAATAGATGGTGTGTGTGCAACAATATACTGAAAGGTCAATTATATTGTGCAGCTTATCTCACCACCTGTAGTTATTTAGGTGAAAGCTCCAAAATGCTTGCCTAATATGTCTGTTTATCCAAAAGGAAGTAAAAAGGGAGAGCTAGAAAGATAGCATTGCATCACATTACATGGCAATGCAATGCACAGTTGCTGAAGTTGAACCAAAATGAGCTTGTAATCTGGCTTCTGCAACTTTGAACATGAAAAATCCAATGAGGAGAAGAAAAGCAAAGCCAAAGAGTCCATCCCCAAATCCGACAAACAAGCAAAATGAACAAAAAACATTGAATTCAATTCTTTCTGATTTTAGAAACTGCATTAAAGAAGGGGTGCACCGGTCCTGGAGATACTGCAATACCAGGTCAATGCGTGGAGTGGACAGAGCAAGCTCTTTTTCCATCTCCCTGTTCTAAAAATCCATTTAATATATGGTCCCCAGATAGGGGACGTATCAGATATTAAACTGATAATAACAGATACTACACTTGATCTTAGCCAAAAGGCCGAGAAGCGATAACCAGAATTTGTTTCAAACTACGGAGCCACCCAAGGATCCTGAAAAGTCCATTTGTGGAGATGAGCTCCTGGACTCCCGTTAAGAAGACATGTTGTCAACCTCTAGATCCCTTACATGCCTGCACTTTTTGGCTTGCTGCTGCTGCAATCCACGCGTTTTAGATCTGCATAACTCCACCTCTTTAAACACAGCACCTTCACCCCCTGCTGTTCCCACCCGCCTCAACACCCTTGGAAGGGAGGAGAACCAATTAAGGCGGGGGGTGGGGTGGAACGAGCAGCTGTCTACCCTTAGCAGGAGGGCTCCTGATTACATACCTCTCCTGCTGCTGCTGCTGCTGCTGGCTGTCCAGCAGCAGACTGAAGGTGGCTGCTGCTGTGCACAGGTATATAAAGGCTCAGAGCCTATTATGACACGCGCAGCCAGCGTTCCATTGCCACATTCCATCTACAGCAGACAGGATACCTGGCTGGCTGAATGTCGCTGAGAAGCTCACAGAGACCGCCATAAGCAACAGTTTAACAGAATGCCACAGACTAATCAACCAAACTTTTTGGGTTGGGTTCTCTTTTATAGTCTGCAGGCATTAAATGAAAGAAGTCAGTGTTCCAGCAGAAGGAGACAACGTTTCAGAAAAGGCATTGTAGCAAACCAAAAAAGAAATTTTAAGCGCAGCAGAGTAACCAGCGCACATACCTGTTAGCTCAGGTGAGTTTAAAAGGCTGCTGTTGATAACAAGGGCATTTGCTAAATAGATGGTGTGTGTGCAACAATATACTGAAAGGTCAATTATATTGTGCAGCTTATCTCACCACCTGTAGTTATTTAGGTGAAAGCTCCAAAATGCTTGCCTAATATGTCTGTTTATCCAAAAGGAAGTAAAAAGGGAGAGCTAGAAAGATAGCATTGCATCACATTACATGGCAATGCAATGCACAGTTGCTGAAGTTGAACCAAAATGAGCTTGTAATCTGGCTTCTGCAACTTTGAACATGAAAAATCCAATGAGGAGAAGAAAAGCAAAGCCAAAGAGTCCATCCCCAAATCCGACAAACAAGCAAAATGAACAAAAAACATTGAATTCAATTCTTTCTGATTTTAGAAACTGCATTAAAGAAGGGGTGCACCGGTCCTGGAGATACTGCAATACCAGGTCAATGCGTGGAGTGGACAGAGCAAGCTCTTTTTCCATCTCCCTGTTCTAAAAATCCATTTAATATATGGTCCCCAGATAGGGGACGTATCAGATATTAAACTGATAAGAACAGATACTACACTTGATCTTAGCCAAAAGGCCGAGAAGCGATAACCAGAATTGGTTTCAAACTACGGAGCCACCCAAGGATCCTGAAAAGTCCATTTGTGGAGATGAGCTCCTGGACTCCCGTTAAGAAGACATGATGTCAACCTCTAGATCCCTTACATGCCTGCACTTTTCGGCTTGCTGCTGCTGCAATCCACGCGTTTTAGATCTGCATAACTCCACCTCTTTAAACACAGCACCTTCACCCCCTGCTGTTCCCACCCGCCTCAACACCGTTGGAAGGGAGGAGAACCAATTAAGGCGGGGGGTGGGGTGGAACGAGCAGCTGTCTACCCTTAGCAGGAGGGCTCCTGATTACATACCTCTCCTGCTGCTGCTGCTGCTGGCTGTCCAGCAGCAGACTGAAGGTGGCTGCTGCTGTGCACAGTTATATAAAGGCTCAGAGCCTATTATGACACTCGCAGCCAGCGTTCCATTGCCACATTCCATCTACTGCAGGCAGGATACCTGGCTGGCTGAATGTCGCTGAGAAGCTCACAGAGACCGCCATAAGCAACAGTTTAACAGAATGCCACAGACTAATCAACCAAACTATTTGGGTTGGGTTCTCTTTTATAGTCTGCAGGCATTAAATGAAAGAAGTCAGTGTTCCAGCAGAAGGAGACAACGTTTCAGAAAAGGCATTGTAGCAAACCAAAAAAGAAATTTTAACCGCAGCAGAGTAACCAGCGCACATACCTGTTAGCTCAGGTGAGTTTAAAAGGCTGCTGTTGATAACAAGGGCATTTGCTAAATAGATGGTGTGTGTGCAACAATATACTGAAAGGTCAATTATATTGTGCAGCTTATCTCACCACCTGTAGTTATTTAGGTGAAAGCTCCAAAATGCTTGCCTAATATGTCTGTTTATCCAAAAGGAAGTAAAAAGGGAGAGCTAGAAAGATAGCATTGCATCACATTACATGGCAATGCAATGCACAGTTGCTGAAGTTGAACCAAAATGAGCTTGTAATCTGGCTTCTGCAACTTTGAACATGAAAAATCCAATGAGGAGAAGAAAAGCAAAGCCAAAGAGTCCATCCCCAAATCCGACAAACAAGCAAAATGAACAAAAAACATTGAATTCAATTCTTTCTGATTTTAGAAACTGCATTAAAGAAGGGGTGCACCGGTCCTGGAGATACTGCAATACCAGGTCAATGCGTGGAGTGGACAGAGCAAGCTCTTTTTCCATCTCCCTGTTCTAAAAATCCATTTAATATATGGTCCCCAGATAGGGGACGTATCAGATATTAAACTGATAAGAACAGATTTTTTTTTTTTTTTTTTTCTTAACACTCAGATTACAAGTACCATCTCGATTCCATACTTCTGAAAACGGTGATGGACCAAATCCATCATCGTGTCATTTTAAAACAAAAAAACATTATTTAATGCATATACAAAAAAAACAAAACAACAACCAGTATTTCCTCTCAGACACATAATATATAGAGGAAGGAAACAAAACACATTACTGCATTCCTCCCTTCAACGCATAATATGTTAGATACTCCAACAGTCCTTTCTCTTGCGAGAAAGATTCAAAGTTTGTATTCACATAATCTATCCATGTCCTTCCCACCTTATAGGTTTCAAAAAACCTCTCTTTATTTGCCTTCACACTTGCGATTACCTTTGGAAAAAAAGCTTCAAAACACACACCACTTCCCTTCATTTCCGCAATTCCTTTTTTAACTTTGTCCATTTCTTTATCAGCTTCCTCCTCTTCTGTTTGCCTCTGAACCTCTACCGTCTTCTTTTTTTCTTTCTTTTCCGCCTTTGCACTTTCCATCTTCTCCTTATTACTCTTTCTCTTTGGGCATTCCTTAAACCTATGCCCAATTTCCATACACAGGTTACACTTATTCCTTTCTACTGGACATGATTTAGAAACATGTCCTTCCGCTTTACACTTCCAACACTTTTCTGCAGTACAGTCTTCACGTTTATGACCATATACCTCACAAATTGAACAAAAGGAATCCATCCCATTAAAGAATAAATTCCCACTTACTTTACCAAGCTTAAACCTTTGAGGCGGGTAGGAAAAACTCCTATCCTTGTTCATGTTAAATTCCACAAAAAATTTCCACTTTCCCGTCCATACTCCGAATTCATTCATTACTTTACCTTTTGATACTACAGACTTGGCAAAACCACTCAAAAACGTGACAATGTCCTCTTCTGGAACCAGTGGTGAAAACATTTTCACTGTCACCATCTTTTCACTACTAAATACGTGACGTTGAAACCGAATTCCAACAAACTTCTCATGTCTCAATTCATCAAAAGAATCCATATAGTTCTCCAAAATCTTCCTAGACTCAAAAAACACGTCATAGACACCCTTTTGGGGATAATCCATAACTGCCACGATGTCTTCTTTATTCACCTTTGCGACACCCAAGATGATCTCCTTCATAATAAACCGAAAGTCCTTAACCTTCTGACAGTCTCTCCGGACAAAAATCCGGAAAGCGGTCTCCACACGTGCATGTTCTGGAACCTCCAACTTCGGCCACAACTCCGCCTCTGTTGCCATGATTCTCCAACAGAATGAGCGTAATCTCCACTCCAACACACAGAAGGAGCGAGTATGATCACTTCCCGTTGTCTGGGGACTAAGCCGACACGCCTATAGCAGCAAGGGGGTGAAGTTCCCACAATTAGGTAAGGACGATCCCCCAAGGCCGACGAGCCAGGTACCCTAGACACCTCCAACCAAAACCAAGGCAGCAATCGCTAAATCACTGCACTTGATCTTAGCCAAAAGGCCGAGAAGCGATAACCAGAATTGGTTTCAAACTACGGAGCCACCCAAGGATCCTGAAAAGTCCATTTGTGGAGATGAGCTCCTGGACTCCCGTTAAGAAGACATGTTGTCAACCTCTAGATCCCTTACATGCCTGCACTTTTCGGCTTGCTGCTGCTGCAATCCACGCGTTTTAGATCTGCATAACTCCACCTCTTTAAACACAGCACCTTCACCCCCTGCTGTTCCCACCCGCCTCAACACCGTTGGAAGGGAGGAGAACCAATTAAGGCGGGGGGTGGGGTGGAACGAGCAGCTGTCTACCCTTAGCAGGAGGGCTCCTGATTACATACCTCTTCTGCTGCTGCTGCTGCTGGCTGTCCAGCAGCAGACTGAAGGTGGCTGCTGCTGTGCACAGGTATATAAAGGCTCAGAGCCTATTATGACACGCGCAGCCAGCGTTCCATTGCCACATTCCATCTACTGCAGGCAGGATACCTGGCTGGCTGAATGTCGCTGAGAAGCTCACAGAGACCGCCATAAGCAACAGTTTAACAGAATGCCACAGACTAATCAACCAAACTTTTTGGGTTGGGTTCTCTTTTATAGTCTGCAGGCATTAAATGAAAGAAGTCAGTGTTCCAGCAGAAGGAGACAACGTTTCAGAAAAGGCATTGTAGCAAACCAAAAAAGAAATTTTAAGTGCAGCAGAGTAACCAGCGCACATACCTGTTAGCTCAGGTGAGTTTAAAAGGCTGCTGTTGATAACAAGGGCATTTGCTAAATAGATGGTGTGTGTGCAACAATATACTGAAAGGTCAATTATATTGTGCAGCTTATCTCACCACCTGTAGTTATTTAGGTGAAAGCTCCAAAATGCTTGCCTAATATGTCTGTTTATCCAAAAGGAAGTAAAAAGGGAGAGCTAGAAAGATAGCATTGCATCACATTACATGGCAATGCAATGCACAGTTGCTGAAGTTGAACCAAAATGAGCTTGTAATCTGGCTTCTGCAACTTTGAACATGAAAAATCCAATGAGGAGAAGAAAAGCAAAGCCAAAGAGTCCATCCCCAAATCCGACAAACAAGCAAAATGAACAAAAAACATTGAATTCAATTCTTTCTGATTTTAGAAACTGCATTAAAGAAGGGGTGCACCGGTCCTGGAGATACTGCAATACCAGGTCAATGCGTGGAGTGGACAGAGCAAGCTCTTTTTCCATCTCCCTGTTCTAAAAATCCATTTAATATATGGTCCCCAGATAGGGGACGTATCAGATATTAAACTGATAAGAACAGATACTACACTTGATCTTAGCCAAAAGGCCGAGAAGCGATAACCAGAATTGGTTTCAAACTACGGAGCCACCCAAGGATCCTGAAAAGTCCATTTGTGGAGATGAGCTCCTGGACTCCCGTTAAGAAGACATGTTGTCAACCTCTAGATCCCTTACATGCCTGCACTTTTCGGCTTGCTGCTGCTGCAATCCACGCGTTTTAGATCTGCATAACTCCACCTCTTTAAACACAGCACCTTCACCCCCTGCTGTTCCCACCCGCCTCAACACCGTTGGAAGGGAGGAGAACCAATTAAGGCGGGGGGTGGGGTGGAACGAGCAGCTGTCTACCCTTAGCAGGAGGGCTCCTGATTACATACCTCTCCTGCTGCTGCTGCTGCTGGCTGTCCAGCAGCAGACTGAAGGTGGCTGCTGCTGTGCACAGGTATATAAAGGCTCAGAGCCTATTATGACACGCGCAGCCAGCGTTCCATTGCCACATTCCATCTACTGCAGGCAGGATACCTGGCTGGCTGAATGTCGCTGAGAAGCTCACAGAGACCGCCATAAGCAACAGTTTAACAGAATGCCACAGACTAATCAACCAAACTTTTTGGGTTGGGTTCTCTTTTATAGTCTGCAGGCATTAAATGAAAGAAGTCAGTGTTCCAGCAGAAGGAGACAACGTTTCAGAAAAGGCATTGTAGCAAACCAAAAAAGAAATTTTAAGCGCAGCAGAGTAACCAGCGCACATACCTGTTAGCTCAGGTGAGTTTAAAAGGCTGCTGTTGATAACAAGGGCATTTGCTAAATAGATGGTGTGTGTGCAACAATATACTGAAAGGTCAATTATATTGTGCAGCTTATCTCACCACCTGTAGTTATTTAGGTGAAAGCTCCAAAATGCTTGCCTAATATGTCTGTTTATCCAAAAGGAAGTAAAAAGGGAGAGCTAGAAAGATAGCATTGCATCACATTACATGGCAATGCAATGCACAGTTGCTGAAGTTGAACCAAAATGAGCTTGTAATCTGGCTTCTGCAACTTTGAACATGAAAAATCCAATGAGGAGAAGAAAAGCAAAGCCAAAGAGTCCATCCCCAAATCCGACAAACAAGCAAAATGAACAAAAAACATTGAATTCAATTCTTTCTGATTTTAGAAACTGCATTAAAGAAGGGGTGCACCGGTCCTGGAGATACTGCAATACCAGGTCAATGCGTGGAGTGGACAGAGCAAGCTCTTTTTCCATCTCCCTGTTCTAAAAATCCATTTAATATATGGTCCCCAGATAGGGGACGTATCAGATATTAAACTGATAAGAACAGATACTACACTTGATCTTAGCCAAAAGGCCGAGAAGCGATAACCAGAATTGGTTTCAAACTACGGAGCCACCCAAGGATCCTGAAAAGTCCATTTGTGGAGATGAGCTCCTGGACTCCCGTTAAGAAGACATGTTGTCAACCTCTAGATCCCTTACATGCCTGCACTTTTCGGCTTGCTGCTGCTGCAATCCACGCATTTTAGATCTGCATAACTCCACCTCTTTAAACACAGCACCTTCACCCCCTGCTGTTCCCACCCGCCTCAACACCGTTGGAAGGGAGGAGAACCAATTAAGGCGGGGGGTGGGGTGGAACGAGCAGCTGTCTACCCTTAGCAGGAGGGCTCCTGATTACATACCTCTCCTGCTGCTGCTGCTGCTGGCTGTCCAGCAGCAGACTGAAGGTGGCTGCTGCTGTGCACAGGTATATAAAGGCTCAGAGCCTATTATGACACGCGCAGCCAGCGTTCCATTGCCACATTCCATCTACTGCAGGCAGGATACCTGGCTGGCTGAATGTCGCTGAGAAGCTCACAGAGACCGCCATAAGCAACAGTTTAACAGAATGCCACAGACTAATCAACCAAACTTTTTGGGTTGGGTTCTCTTTTATAGTCTGCAGGCATTAAATGAAAGAAGTCAGTGTTCCAGCAGAAGGAGACAACGTTTCAGAAAAGGCATTGTAGCAAACCAAAAAAGAAATTTTAAGCGCAGCAGAGTAACCAGCGCACATACCTGTTAGCTCAGGTGAGTTTAAAAGGCTGCTGTTGATAACAAGGGCATTTGCTAAATAGATGGTGTGTGTGCAACAATATACTGAAAGGTCAATTATATTGTGCAGCTTATCTCACCACCTGTAGTTATTTAGGTGAAAGCTCCAAAATGCTTGCCTAATATGTCTGTTTATCCAAAAGGAAGTAAAAAGGGAGAGCTAGAAAGATAGCATTGCATCACATTACATGGCAATGCAATGCACAGTTGCTGAAGTTGAACCAAAATGAGCTTGTAATCTGGCTTCTGCAACTTTGAACATGAAAAATCCAATGAGGAGAAGAAAAGCAAAGCCAAAGAGTCCATCCCCAAATCCGACAAACAAGCAAAATGAACAAAAAACATTGAATTCAATTCTTTCTGATTTTAGAAACTGCATTAAAGAAGGGGTGCACCGGTCCTGGAGATACTGCAATACCAGGTCAATGCGTGGAGTGGACAGAGCAAGCTCTTTTTCCATCTCCCTGTTCTAAAAATCCATTTAATATATGGTCCCCAGATAGGGGACGTATCAGATATTAAACTGATAAGAACAGATACTACACTTGATCTTAGCCAAAAGGCCGAG
This sequence comes from Phyllobates terribilis, assembly GCF_046119375.1. Taxonomy (NCBI): domain Eukaryota; kingdom Metazoa; phylum Chordata; class Amphibia; order Anura; family Dendrobatidae; genus Phyllobates; species Phyllobates terribilis. Next base: position 51,335 of record NW_027363542.1, read on the forward strand.
AAGCGATAACCAGAATTGGTTTCAAACTACGGAGCCACCCAAGGATCCTGAAAAGTCCATTTGTGGAGATGAGCTCCTGGACTCCCGTTAAGAAGACATGTTGTCAACCTCTAGATCCCTTACATGCCTGCACTTTTCGGCTTGCTGCTGCTGCAATCCACGCGTTTTAGATCTGCATAACTCCACCTCTTTAAACACAGCACCTTCACCCCCTGCTGTTCCCACCCGCCTCAACACCGTTGGAAGGGCGGAGAACCAATTAAGACGGGGGGTGGGGTGGAACGAGCAGCTGTCTACCCTTAGCAGGAGGGCTCCTGATTACATACCTCTCCTGCTGCTGCTGCTGCTGGCTGTCCAGCAGCAGACTGAAGGTGGCTGCTGCTGTGCACAGGTATATAAAGGCTCAGAGCCTATTATGACACGCGCAGCCAGCGTTCCATTGCCACATTCCATCTACTGCAGGCAGGATACCTGGCTGGCTGAATGTCGCTGAGAAGCTCACAGAGACCGCCATAAGCAACAGTTTAACAGAATGCCACAGACTAATCAACCAAACTTTTTGGGTTGGGTTCTCTTTTATAGTCTGCAGGCATTAAATGAAAGAAGTCAGTGTTCCAGCAGAAGGAGACAACGTTTCAGAAAAGGCATTGTAGCAAACCAAAAAAGAAATTTTAAGCGCAGCAGAGTAACCAGCGCACATACCTGTTAGCTCAGGTGAGTTTAAAAGGCTGCTGTTGATAACAAGGGCATTTGCTAAATAGATGGTGTGTGTGCAACAATATACTGAAAGGTCAATTATATTGTGCAGCTTATCTCACCACCTGTAGTTATTTAGGTGAAAGCTCCAAAATGCTTGCCTAATATGTCTGTTTATCCAAAAGGAAGTAAAAAGGGAGAGCTAGAAAGATAGCATTGCATCACATTACATGGCAATGCAATGCACAGTTGCTGAAGTTGAACCAAAATGAGCTTGTAATCTGGCTTCTGCAACTTTGAACATGAAAAATCCAATGAGGAGAAGAAAAGCAAAGCCAAAGAGTCCATCCCCAAATCCGACAAACAAGCAAAATGAACAAAAAACATTGAATTCAATTCTTTCTGATTTTAGAAACTGCATTAAAGAAGGGGTGCACCGGTCCTGGAGATACTGCAATACCAGGTCAATGCGTGGAGTGGACAGAGCAAGCTCTTTTTCCATCTCCCTGTTCTAAAAATCCATTTAATATATGGTCCCCAGATAGGGGACGTATCAGATATTAAACTGATAAGAACAGATACTACACTTGATCTTAGCCAAAAGGCCGAGAAGCGATAACCAGAATTGGTTTCAAACTACGGAGCCACCCAAGGATCCTGAAAAGTCCATTTGTGGAGATGAGCTCCTGGACTCCCGTTAAGAAGACATGTTGTCAACCTCTAGATCCCTTACATGCCTGCACTTTTCGGCTTGCTGCTGCTGCAATCCACGCGTTTTAGATCTGCATAACTCCACCTCTTTAAACACAGCACCTTCACCCCCTGCTGTTCCCACCCGCCTCAACACCGTTGGAAGGAAGGAGAACCAATTAAGGCGGGGGGTGGGGTGGAACGAGCAGCTGTCTACCCTTAGCAGGAGGGCTCCTGATTACATACCTCTCCTGCTGCTGCTGCTGCTGGCTGTCCAGCAGCAGACTGAAGGTGGCTGCTGCTGTGCACAGGTATATAAAGGCTCAGAGCCTATTATGACACGCGCAGCCAGCGTTCCATTGCCACATTCCATCTACTGCAGGCAGGATACCTGGCTGGCTGAATGTCGCTGAGAAGCTCACAGAGACCGCCATAAGCAACAGTTTAACAGAATGCCACAGACTAATCAACCAAACTTTTTGGGTTGGGTTCTCTTTTATAGTCTGCAGGCATTAAATGAAAGAAGTCAGTGTTCCAGCAGAAGGAGACAACGTTTCAGAAAAGGCATTGTAGCAAACCAAAAAAGAAATTTTAAGCGCAGCAGAGTAACCAGCGCACATACCTGTTAGCTCAGGTGAGTTTAAAAGGCTGCTGTTGATAACAAGGGCATTTGCTAAATAGATGGTGTGTGTGCAACAATATACTGAAAGGTCAATTATATTGTGCAGCTTATCTCACCACCTGTAGTTATTTAGGTGAAAGCTCCAAAATGCTTGCCTAATATGTCTGTTTATCCAAAAGGAAGTAAAAAGGGAGAGCTAGAAAGATAGCATTGCATCACATTACATGGCAATGCAATGCACAGTTGCTGAAGTTGAACCAAAATGAGCTTGTAATCTGGCTTCTGCAACTTTGAACATGAAAAATCCAATGAGGAGAAGAAAAGCAAAGCCAAAGAGTCCATCCCCAAATCCGACAAACAAGCAAAATGAACAAAAAACATTGAATTCAATTCTTTCTGATTTTAGAAACTGCATTAAAGAAGGGGTGCACCGGTCCTGGAGATACTGCAATACCAGGTCAATGCGTGGAGTGGACAGAGCAAGCTCTTTTTCCATCTCCCTGTTCTAAAAATCCATTTAATATATGGTCCCCAGATAGGGGACGTATCAGATATTAAACTGATAAGAACAGATTTTTTTGATTGAATATATCTTTTATTAGCACAAAAAATAAGTTAACAGACAGTGTACAGTGCCGCAGCCCAGTACACACAGAATTCTACATCATATTTACATAGCATGAGGATACGACGCACTAACTAGACACATCACACCCCTATGCTACACAAAACACTCAATCTGAAAGAAAAAGCATGTCAATCAATACAGTACGACGAACCGTGATAAGGGATGGGGATTGGGAAAAAGGGGATGGGGAGGGGAAAATCACAGGCCCGAAGCTTTATTGAAAGACAAGACACATAAGGGGAGAGGGGGAGGAGGGGTTTAGTCCTCGTCCTCGTCCTCCGGACCGTCCATGATGGAATAGTCTCTGAGCAGGCTGTGGATCAGCCTGCGGCAGTCCTGGATGGACATCCTCTCCCTCCTCAAGATGAGCCGGTTCCTGGCGACCCAAACGGCATCCTTGAAGCAGTTCATAAGGCGCCAAGCCTCCTGGATGGCTCCGACGGTATGAACCCCAGGGAAGAGTCCGTAAAGCACAGAATGGTGCGATAGGCTCGCCCTGGGGACAGAGTTCCTCAGGTCGTCCTCAAGTGCAGTCAATAGGCGCTGTGCAAATCCGCAGTCCCAAAAAGTGTGCAAAGATGTTTCCTCCACGAAGGGGCACCTTGGGCAGTACCGGGTCTTGCACAGGTTCCGGGCATGCAAGAATGACCGGACGGGCAGTCCGCCCTGAATCGCCATCCACGACAAGTCCTTGTGCCCGTTGGTCAGCCTGTCAGATGACACATTTGTCCACACAGTCTCCAGCGTGTCCTGGTGAAGTCCTGTGATGTTCTCCACGTCATCCTTGGCTCTGATTAGCTTGTGGATAGTTTTGGGCTTCCACAAGTCGGGCTTGAGTCCCTCCAGTTGATAAGAACAGATACTACACTTGATCTTAGCCAAAAGGCCGAGAAGCGATAACCAGAATTGGTTTCAAACTACGGAGCCACCCAAGGATCCTGAAAAGTCCATTTGTGGAGATGAGCTCCTGGACTCCCGTTAAGAAGACATGTTGTCAACCTCTAGATCCCTTACATGCCTGCACTTTTCGGCTTGCTGCTGCTGCAATCCACGCGTTTTAGATCTGCATAACTCCACCTCTTTAAACACAGCACCTTCACCCCCTGCTGTTCCCACCCGCCTCAACACCGTTGGAAGGGAGGAGAACCAATTAAGGCGGGGGGTGGGGTGGAACGAGCAGCTGTCTACCCTTAGCAGGAGGGCTCCTGATTACATACCTCTCCTGCTGCTGCTGCTGCTGGCTGTCCAGCAGCAGACTGAAGGTGGCTGCTGCTGTGCACAGGTATATAAAGGCTCAGAGCCTATTATGACACGCGCAGCCAGCGTTCCATTGCCACATTCCATCTACTGCAGGCAGGATACCTGGCTGGCTGAATGTCGCTGAGAAGCTCACAGAGACCGCCATAAGCAACAGTTTAACAGAATGCCACAGACTAATCAACCAAACTTTTTGGGTTGGGTTCTCTTTTATAGTCTGCAGGCATTAAATGAAAGAAGTCAGTGTTCCAGCAGAAGGAGACAACGTTTCAGAAAAGGCATTGTAGCAAACCAAAAAAAAAATTTTAAGCGCAGCAGAGTAACCAGCGCACATACCTGTTAGCTCAGGTGAGTTTAAAAGGCTGCTGTTGATAACAAGGGCATTTGCTAAATAGATGGTGTGTGTGCAACAATATACTGAAAGGTCAATTATATTGTGCAGCTTATCTCACCACCTGTAGTTATTTAGGTGAAAGCTCCAAAATGCTTGCCTAATATGTCTGTTTATCCAAAAGGAAGTAAAAAGGGAGAGCTAGAAAGATAGCATTGCATCACATTACATGGCAATGCAATGCACAGTTGCTGAAGTTGAACCAAAATGAGCTTGTAATCTGGCTTCTGCAACTTTGAACATGAAAAATCCAATGAGGAGAAGAAAAGCAAAGCCAAAGAGTCCATCCCCAAATCCGACAAACAAGCAAAATGAACAAAAAACATTGAATTCAATTCTTTCTGATTTTAGAAACTGCATTAAAGAAGGGGTGCACCGGTCCTGGAGATACTGCAATACCAGGTCAATGCGTGGAGTGGACAGAGCAAGCTCTTTTTCCATCTCCCTGTTCTAAAAATCCATTTAATATATGGTCCCCAGATAGGGGACGTATCAGATATTAAACTGATAAGAACAGATTTTTTTGATTGAATATATCTTTTATTAGCACAAAAAATAAGTTAACAGACAGTGTACAGTGCCGCAGCCCAGTACACACAGAATTCTACATCATATTTACATAGCATGAGGATACGACGCACTAACTAGACACATCACACCCCTATGCTACACAAAACACTCAATCTGAAAGAAAAAGCATGTCAATCAATACAGTACGACGAACCGTGATAAGGGATGGGGATTGGGAAAAAGGGGATGGGGAGGGGAAAATCACAGGCCCGAAGCTTTATTGAAAGACAAGACACATAAGGGGAGAGGGGGAGGAGGGGTTTAGTCCTCGTCCTCGTCCTCCGGACCGTCCATGATGGAATAGTCTCTGAGCAGGCTGTGGATCAGCCTGCGGCAGTCCTGGATGGACATCCTCTCCCTCCTCAAGATGAGCCGGTTCCTGGCGACCCAAACGGCATCCTTGAAGCAGTTCATAAGGCGCCAAGCCTCCTGGATGGCTCCGACGGTATGAACCCCAGGGAAGAGTCCGTAAAGCACAGAATGGTGCGATAGGCTCGCCCTGGGGACAGAGTTCCTCAGGTCGTCCTCAAGTGCAGTCAATAGGCGCTGTGCAAATCCGCAGTCCCAAAAAGTGTGCAAAGATGTTTCCTCCACGAAGGGGCACCTTGGGCAGTACCGGGTCTTGCACAGGTTCCGGGCATGCAAGAATGACCGGACGGGCAGTCCGCCCTGAATCGCCATCCACGACAAGTCCTTGTGCCCGTTGGTCAGCCTGTCAGATGACAAATTTGTCCACACAGTCTCCAGCGTGTCCTGGTGAAGTCCTGTGATGTTCTCCACGTCATCCTTGGCTCTGATTAGCTTGTGGATAGTTTTGGGCTTCCACAAGTCGGGCTTGAGTCCCTCCAGTTGATAAGAACAGATACTACACTTGATCTTAGCCAAAAGGCCGAGAAGCGATAACCAGAATTGGTTTCAAACTACGGAGCCACCCAAGGATCCTGAAAAGTCCATTTGTGGAGATGAGCTCCTGGACTCCCGTTAAGAAGACATGTTGTCAACCTCTAGATCCCTTACATGCCTGCACTTTTCGGCTTGCTGCTGCTGCAATCCACGCGTTTTAGATCTGCATAACTCCACCTCTTTAAACACAGCACCTTCACCCCCTGCTGTTCCCACCCGCCTCAACACCGTTGGAAGGGAGGAGAACCAATTAAGGCGGGGGGTGGGGTGGAACGAGCAGCTGTCTACCCTTAGCAGGAGGGCTCCTGATTACATACCTCTCCTGCTGCTGCTGCTGCTGGCTGTCCAGCAGCAGACTGAAGGTGGCTGCTGCTGTGCACAGGTATATAAAGGCTCAGAGCCTATTATGACACGCGCAGCCAGCGTTCCATTGCCACATTCCATCTACTGCAGGCAGGATACCTGGCTGGCTGAATGTCGCTGAGAAGCTCACAGAGACCGCCATAAGCAACAGTTTAACAGAATGCCACAGACTAATCAACCAAACTTTTTGGGTTGGGTTCTCTTTTATAGTCTGCAGGCATTAAATGAAAGAAGTCAGTGTTCCAGCAGAAGGAGACAACGTTTCAGAAAAGGCATTGTAGCAAACCAAAAAAGAAATTTTAAGCGCAGCAGAGTAACCAGCGCACATACCTGTTAGCTCAGGTGAGTTTAAAAGGCTGCTGTTGATAACAAGGGCATTTGCTAAATAGATGGTGTGTGTGCAACAATATACTGAAAGGTCAATTATATTGTGCAGCTTATCTCACCACCTGTAGTTATTTAGGTGAAAGCTCCAAAATGCTTGCCTAATATGTCTGTTTATCCAAAAGGAAGTAAAAAGGGAGAGCTAGAAAGATAGCATTGCATCACATTACATGGCAATGCAATGCACAGTTGCTGAAGTTGAACCAAAATGAGCTTGTAATCTGGCTTCTGCAACTTTGAACATGAAAAATCCAATGAGGAGAAGAAAAGCAAAGCCAAAGAGTCCATCCCCAAATCCGACAAACAAGCAAAATGAACAAAAAACATTGAATTCAATTCTTTCTGATTTTAGAAACTGCATTAAAGAAGGGGTGCACCGGTCCTGGAGATACTGCAATACCAGGTCAATGCGTGGAGTGGACAGAGCAAGCTCTTTTTCCATCTCCCTGTTCTAAAAATCCATTTAATATATGGTCCCCAGATAGGGGACGTATCAGATATTAAACTGATAAGAACAGATTTTTTTTTTTTTTTTTTTTAACCAAATCAGATAGGCCGGAGCATAAGCTCAATCAAATCGACTTACAAAAGCCTTTCATTGACACTTAGCCTTTCATCACACTTGGTATATAATCAAAAATAAAACCAAACCTTATCATCAGGTACATTATACACTACTAATTAAACTTTACCAAAAACCTCCACTTTTTAAACTTCCAGATCCCTTCAGCATCTATAATACTTCCACGTTCCTGATCCCAGAGGTATATTACATACATACGTGACAGAATCAATCTCAAACATTCATTAACTGACATTTTCTTCCTTTTAAAAACTAACAAATTCCTCGCATCCCACAAACTTTCAATTACACACACCACCAACAACCATAAAATCCTATCCTTAATTCTACTACATGCACCCATCCCAAACATAGCAAGTTTCCAATTAACATACTTTACACCCACCAATTCCTTGCAAAGTCCCCCTATACCCTTCCATACATCATATGCAAAATCACAATCCCATACCATATGTCTAACATGCTCTCTCAAACCACATCCATCCCTCGGGCATACCTCAGATTTAACTAAATCCTTCTTCTTTTGCACATCTCTAACAGGCAAAATGTCATGCAATATCATCCAAGCGATATCTCTCTGTCTGTTAGTCACACCATCTATACTTAATTTTCTCCACATCTCGGTTACTTCCTCCCCTCTCAACCCATTGATATTACATACCACCTCACGCTCACGCACCATCCTAATGACTTTCTTCTTTTGCCTAAAATCACTCATGTTAACGGACAACAAATCATACTTCCTTACAAATTTCTCAACACAACCATACCATACAGGACACTTAAAAGCAACAGGCACTCTAGCATCCCTTTTGACCCACTTTAAGCCATAAAGCATCCATCCAGCCGAATACTTCATCATATAAGCACACTTATTACTTTTCCCTAGAACCACCACCACCATTTTCACGTAACTAATCCCTAAAAAGAAATCAATATTTGGAAAATCCAAACCACCATTTACACATAACTTATAGACATATTCCCGTTTCAATTTCTCCATGCGACTTCCCCAAAGAAAATTAAAGATTAATTTCTCAGTTTTCCTAATTTTCTTAAAAGCAGCAGGATATACATTCGCAACAAACAACAAAATAGGCAAAATAACCGCCTTAATAATCAGAACTTTCCCAGTCAGAGTTAGTTCTCTCATTCGCCAAAAATTCAACTTGCGCACCACTCTCACCCCACAATCTTCCCAACTCTCATTTCCTTTCAAATCATCATTAAACTTAATCCCAAGCACCTTTATTGCACCATCCTCACACCTCACACCATCCATCCGTACATTCCTCTCACCAAAACATTTAAAGGAACTCTTAGTCCAATTGACCTTAAAAGCTGAGACACTACAAAACAAACTTAATATCAACCTTGCCCTACTCATCGCAGCCATATTCCCACTCACAATCACTACATCATCCATGTAACCTAGAATTCTCACATCCTTTCCATTACTCCTAGGAATAATCACACCTCTCATAACCTTATCCTTCCTAACCATACACATCAACACTTCAATCACACTAATAAACAAAAAAGGGGACATAGGGCACCCCTGACGCACTCCTGATTTAATTCTCACTTTCTCACTCAACCACCCATTCACCAAAAATTCACTTGAAACATTACAATACAAACTCCTAACACAGTTTACAAAATTCCTGGAATAACCCATCTTAGACAAAACCTTAAACATAAAGCTATGTGACACACGGTCAAAAGCTTTTTCAAAATCAACCGAAAACAACAAACATTTCTGCTTACGACTCATACAATCCCCAATCACATCACGCAACAACACCAAATTTTCAGTCATACTTCTCCCAGGAACTGCACACACTTGATCTTCATCCACCACACCGCCAATCACTTCCCGCATCCGGCTAGCCAACAATTTACTAAACACCTTATAGTCTGCATTCAAAAGGGTGATTGGCCTCCAATTCCCCAAATCCTTTTTATCACCTTTCTTATGAACCAAAACCACCACCCCATCTCTCATAGATTCACTCAACATATTCTCCGTGAACATATACTGGCACACCTCCAATAAGTCATTTCCCATCGTGTCCCATTCCTTAACATATAACTCCACGGGCAGTCCATCCTTCCCAGGTGTTTTATTCTTACTCGCAGACATCACCACTTTTTTAACTTCATCCAACACAATTACATCATCCAATATTTCACGTTCATCCTCACCCAAACAACCTTCTAAACACCCCAAAGCATCAGTCAACATCCTATCATCAACCCATTTTTCCCCATACAACTCCTTATAAAACAACACCACCTCCTGCATCACATCCTTCCCACTCACACACACCCCATCACCATTCACCACCTCATCCATATCTACTTTCTTCCCAAAAACTTTTTTGAAAAAAAACCTTGTGCATTTCTCATTTTTCTCCAAATGTTCAATCTTAGAACGGTAAATAATTTCTTTCCCTTTACCCTCAATATATTTCTTAATCTCTTCTTTCACTTGACACATCAAAACATCCACATCCACTCCAATCATCCTTAACTTCCTCAGCCACTCCAGTCTAGAGCTTAAATCATTAAATTTTGCTCTATTCATTGCTGCTTTCCTCCTGCCCCTTTTTCTAAAGAAAAAACCAATCTCACTCTTCATCCAGTCCCACCACTCAAGCACATTCCTGAAATCACTTTTTTTATCCCTCCACCTAACATACATTCACCTAAAATCACGCATGATCCTATTATCTTCCAGCAAACGCACATTAAGTTTCCACACGCCACCACCATATACAAAGGAAATCTTACCTTCTAGACGTGCCCTCAAACACACATGGTCAGAGAAGGGAACATCTTCCTGCTGGAAATTCCTACAAATAACATTTTGTGAAGAAAAGAAGATACGGTCTATTCTAGACTCTATGCCTCCCCTGTCGGCCTTATAGGTCGCAGGAGGTGGATTACCTAAAAAAACTTCCGCAGCATCCTGTAAGGAAAAATCCGCCACAAGACTCTTGAGTCTTTTACCTGTAACATCCATCTTATCCCCCTCCGTCACACAATTGAAATCTCCAACAAAAATTATTGGCATTTTGCCAGATAAAAAAAAACATAATTTCTCAAAAATTTCCAGCCTCTCCCCTTTATCTATTGGTGCATACATATTTACCACCCTAACCCTCCACCCCCTACAATTTAACTCACATATTACACACCTCCCCGCCTCCACCACCATGTAACTTTCTATCTTAACACTATAACCCTTCACCAAAACACCTACCCCACAATTTTTATTACATACAGAACCAGACCACACACTTTGACCTAAAGGCCATGCATTTTCACTTAAGGGATCGGAGATCCCACACTCCTGGACACAGTATACGTCCGCATCCAAGTTGCTCAAGTAGTCCAAAATTGCCACTCTTCTCGAATCAGATTTAATCAGCCTAACATTTAGCGACAAGATGCTGAGAGCAACTTGGGCACCCATCTATTAATTTGATGTGGCAGGTCACGACAACATGCCCACCTGTACATCATCCTAACCCTTCTGGGGGTAGGACGCTGGACGTGCAGATATCGTAGTTTGTGCCTTCCCCCAAAAAAGACACATCTTGGGGATCGGATGCAGTAGGGTACACCCGGGCTGGACTCACACTGCAGTCACTTAAAGGGGAAAAGGATGGTTCAGTTTTCTTCTTTTTCTTCACTGAAGCGCCTCCATCTTCATCTGAACTATAATCCCGCCGCTGGGGGTCAAAGTCCCCCTGACCTCCCTCCTCCTCAAGGTCAGAAACGACATCGCTCCAGGCCACATGCGGTGTTCTGGTCAGATCAGACTCCTCTTCCCCCTGCAATGTAACCATCATGTCTGGAATTTCAGCCTCCAGATCCTCCACCGGGGCCTCTTCCATGCCTATACGATCATCAGTTATCGTCTCAGACTCACTGACATCTGAAGCCACAGACGCGGCCCTCTGCACCGGTGGCTCAGGTGCCAGCTCCATATTTCCTCTTACATTCACACGAACCAGTTCTGGAAAAGCAACCCGAGCCTCCTCCTCATCCAGGAAAGCCAGAGTAGATATCGGAGCAGTCGGAGTTGGAGCAGTCGGAGTTGTAGCTGTGGGTGCAGGAGATTCATTTCTTCTCCTTCCCCTTCCCGCTGCCCCCGCATATGAACCAGGATGGAATATACAGTCTCTGAAGGCATGCCCCTTCTCTCCGCAGAGGTTACAGACTATTTCATTTTTGCAGTTATTGGAAGAATGACCCACCTCATTGCACTTCCTGCAAATAATCTGTCTGATGTCGCATGCTTCCTGAGTATGGCCATACCTCCTACAATGACGACAAAACCTGGGCGCATTGGGGAAGAACAGGTAACCCCGCTCACTCCCAATGGAAAAATTTGATGGAGGATAATGTATACCCCCTGGTTCATCAGGACTTTCCCGGAACTTGACCATGAAACGATATTTACCGGTCCATAGTTCCTCCTCATTCATGACTTTTACTGCCACCTTGGTAATATAGCAGTGCCTATTTAGAAAGGCATAAATCAAAGCCAAGTCCACATGTGGGTTGTACATGAAAACAGTCAGAGGTACCTCTTTGGAGCAATACAAGATGACAAAAGTCAGCCCATCCAAATATTGATTGTCCAGATTCTTTTTCAAACAATCATAGAAATTGTTGCAAACAGCCATAGAAGTAAATACAAGATTATACTTGCTTTTGAATTGCTGGAGGCACAAGATTTCTTCCTTCTTCACTTCAAGGAGTCCAAACAAAATCTCCTTCACCACGAAGCTGAGGGTAAAGATTCCTTCTTTGCCTTCTTCCACATCAATCTGGATTCCAAACTTCACTCGAGCCTCACCGGGCCCAGCGTATCGAATGCGTCCCATTATCGCTAGTCGTGTCTACTGGCCAACTCCTTATAGCAGCAAGTGGCTTAAGCCATAAAATGGCGATGCCACAGGGCCAAGAGTTAACGCACAGACAGCCAAATGACTAAACCCATTACAGATCTGAGCCAAAAGGCCGAGAAGCGATAACCAGAATTGGTTTCGATCTACGGAGCCACCCAAGGATCCTGAAGAGTCAATTTGTGGAGATGAGCTCCTGGACTCCCGTTAAGAAGACATGTTGTCAACCTCTAGATCCCTTACATGCCTGCACTTTTCGGCTTGCTGCTGCTGCAATCCACGCGTTTTAGATCTGCATAACTCCACCTCTTTAAACACAGCACCCTCACCCCCTGCTGTTCCCACCCGCCTCAACACCGTTGGAAGGGAGGAGAACCAATTAAGGCGGGGGGTGGGGTGGAACGAGCAGCTGTCTACCCTTAGCAGGAGGGCTGCTGATTACTTACCTCTCCTGCTGCTGCTGGCTGTCCAGCAGCAGACTGAAGGTGGCTGCTGCTGTGCGCAGGTATATAAAGGCTCAGAGCCTATTATGACACGCACAGCCAGCGTTCCATTGCCACATTCCATCTACTGCAGGCAGGATACCTGGCTGGCTGAATGTCGCTGAGAAGCTCACAGAGACCGCCATAAGCAACAGTTTAACAGAATGCCACAGACTAATCAACCAAACTTTTTGGGTTGGGTTCTCTTTTATAGTCTGCAGGCATTAATTGAAAGAAGTCAGTGTTCCAGCAGAGGGAGACAACGTTTCAGAAAAGGCATTGTAGCAAACCAAAAAAGAAATTTTAAGCGCAGCAGAGTAACCAGCGCACATACCTGTTAGCTCAGGTGAGTTTAAAAGGCTGCTGTTGATAACAAGGGCATTTGCTAAATAGATGGTGTGTGTGCAACAATATACTGAAAGGTCAATTATATTGTGCAGCTTATCTCACCACCTGTAGTTATTTAGGTGAAAGCTTCAAAATGCTTGCCTAATATGTCTGTTTATCCAAAAGGAAGTAAAGAGGGAGAGCTAGAAAGATAGCATTGCGTTACATTACATGGCAATGCAATGCACAGTTGCTGAAGTTGAACCAAAATGAGCTTGTCATCTGGCTTCTGCAACTTTGAACATGAAAAATCCAATGAGGAGAAGAAAAGCAAAGCCAAAGAGTCCATCCCAAAATCCGACAAACAAGCAAAATGAACAAAAAACAATGAATTCAATACTTTCTGATTTTAGAAACTGCATTAAAGAAGGGGTGCACCGGTCCTGGAGATACTGCAATACCAGGTCAATGCGTGGAGTGGACAGAGCAAGCTCTTTTTCCATCTCCCTGTTCTAAAAATCCATTTAATATATGGTCCCCAGATAGGGGACGTATCAGATATTAAACTGATAAGAACAGATACTACACTTGATCTTAGCCAAGAGGCCGAGAAGCGATAACCAGAATTGGTTTCGAACTACGGAGCCACCCAAGGATCCTGAAGAGTCCATTTGTGGAGATGAGCTCCTGGACTCCCGTTAAGAAGACATGTTGTCAACCTCTAGATCCCTTACATGCCTGCACTTTTCGGCTTGCTGCTGCTGCAATCCACGCGTTTTAGATCTGCATAACTCCACCTCTTTAAACACAGCACCCTCACCCCCTGCTGTTCCCACCCGCCTCAACACCGTTGGAAAGGAGGAGAACAAATTAAGGCGGGGGGTGGGGTGGAACGAGCAGCTGTCTACCCTTAGCAGGAGGGCTGCTGATTACTTACCTCTCCTGCTGCTGCTGGCTGTCCAGCAGCAGACTGAAGGTGGCTGCTGCTGTGCGCAGGTATATAAAGGCTCAGAGCCTATTATGACACGCGCAGCCAGCGTTCCATTGCCACATTCCATCTACTGCAGGCAGGATACCTGGCTGGCTGAATGTCGCTGAGAAGCTCACAGAGACCGCCATAAGCAACAGTTTAACAGAATGCCACAGACTAATCAACCAAACTTTTTGGGTTGGGTTCTCTTTTATAGTCTGCAGGCATTAATTGAAAGAAGTCAGTGTTCCAGCAGAGGGAGACAACGTTTCAGAAAAGGCATTGTAGCAAACCAAAAAAGAAATTTTAAGCGCAGCAGAGTAACCAGCGCACATACCTGTTAGCTCAGGTGAGTTTAAAAGGCTGCTGTTGATAACAAGGGCATTTGCTAAATAGATGGTGTGTGTGCAACAATATACTGAAAGGTCAATTATATTGTGCAGCTTATCTCACCACCTGTAGTTATTTAGGTGAAAGCTCCAAAATGCTTGCCTAATATGTCTGTTTATCCAAAAGGAAGTAAAGAGGGAGAGCTAGAAAGATAGCATTGCGTTACATTACATGGCAATGCAATGCACAGTTGCTGAAGTTGAACCAAAATGAGCTTGTCATCTGGCTTCTGCAACTTTGAACATGAAAAATCCAATGAGGAGAAGAAAAGCAAAGCCAAAGAGTCCATCCCAAAATCCGACAAACAAGCAAAATGAACAAAAAACATTGAATTCAATACTTTCTGATTTTAGAAACTGCATTAAAGAAGGGGTGCACCGGTCCTGGAGATACTGCAATACCAGGTCAATGCGTGGAGTGGACAGAGCAAGCTCTTTTTCCATCTCCCTGTTCTAAAAATCCATTTAATATATGGTCCCCAGATAGGGGACGTATCAGATATTAAACTGATAAGAACAGATACTACACTTGATCTTAGCCAAAAGGCCGAGAAGCGATAACCAGAATTGGTTTCGAACTACGGAGCCACCCAAGGATCCTGAAGAGTCCATTTGTGGAGATGAGCTCCTGGACTCCCGTTAAGAAGACATGTTGTCAACCTCTAGATCCCTTACATGCCTGCACTTTTCGGCTTGCTGCTGCTGCAATCCACGCGTTTTAGATCTGCATAACTCCACCTCTTTAAACACAGCACCCTCACCCCCTGCTGTTCCCACCCGCCTCAACACCGTTGGAAGGGAGGAGAACCAATTAAGGCGGGGGGTGGGGTGGAACGAGCAGCTGTCTACCCTTAGCAGGAGGGCTGCTGATTACTTACCTCTCCTGCTGCTGCTGGCTGTCCAGCAGCAGACTGAAGGTGGCTGCTGCTGTGCGCAGGTATATAAAGGCTCAGAGCCTATTATGACACGCGCAGCCAGCGTTCCATTGCCATATTCCATCTACTGCAGGCAGGATACCTGGCTGGCTGAATGTCGCTGAGAAGCTCACAGAGACCGCCATAAGCAACAGTTTAACAGAATGCCACAGACTAATCAACCAAACTTTTTGGGTTGGGTTCTCTTTTATAGTCTGCAGGCATTAATTGAAAGAAGTCAGTGTTCCAGCAGAGGGAGACAACGTTTCAGAAAAGGCATTGTAGCAAACCAAAAAAGAAATTTTAAGCGCAGCAGAGTAACCAGCGCACATACCTGTTAGCTCAGGTGAGTTTAAAAGGCTGCTGTTGATAACAAGGGCATTTGCTAAATAGATGGTGTGTGTGCAACAATATACTGAAAGGTCAATTATATTGTGCAGCTTATCTCACCACCTGTAGTTATTTAGGTGAAAGCTCCAAAATGCTTGCCTAATATGTCTGTTTATCCAAAAGGAAGTAAAGAGGGAGAGCTAGAAAGATAGCATTGCGTTACATTACATGGCAATGCAATGCACAGTTGCTGAAGTTGAACCAAAATGAGCTTGTCATCTGGCTTCTGCAACTTTGAACATGAAAAATCCAATGAGGAGAAGAAAAGCAAAGCCAAAGAGTCCATCCCAAAATCCGACAAACAAGCAAAATGAACAAAAAACATTGAATTCAATACTTTCTGATTTTAGAAACTGCATTAAAGAAGGGGTGCACCGGTCCTGGAGATACTGCAATACCAGGTCAATGCGTGGAGTGGACAGAGCAAGCTCTTTTTCCATCTCCCTGTTCTAAAAATCCATTTAATATATGGTCCCCAGAAAGGGGACGTATCAGATATTAAACTGATAAGAACAGATACTACACTTGATCTTAGCCAAAAGGCCGAGAAGCGATAACCAGAATTGGTTTCGAACTACGGAGCCACCCAAGGATCCTGAAGAGTCCATTTGTGGAGATGAGCTCCTGGACTCCCGTTAAGAAGACATGTTGTCAACCTCTAGATCCCTTACATGCCTGCACTTTTCGGCTTGCTGCTGCTGCAATCCACGCGTTTTAGATCTGCATAACTCCACCTCTTTAAACACAGCACCCTCACCCCCTGCTGTTCCCACCCGCCTCAACACCGTTGGAAGGGAGGAGAACCAATTAAGGCGGGGGGTGGGGTGGAACGAGCAGCTGTCTACCCTTAGCAGGAGGGCTGCTGATTACTTACCTCTCCTGCTGCTGCTGGCTGTCCAGCAGCAGACTGAAGGTGGCTGCTGCTATGCGCAGGTATATAAAGGCTCAGAGCCTATTATGACACGCGCAGCCAGCGTTCCATTGCCACATTCCATCTACTGCAGGCAGGATACCTGGCTGGCTGAATGTCGCTGAGAAGCTCACAGAGACCGCCATAAGCAACAGTTTAACAGAATGCCACAGACTAATCAACCAAACTTTTTGGGTTGGGTTCTCTTTTATAGTCTGCAGGCATTAATTGAAAGAAGTCAGTGTTCCAGCAGAGGGAGACAACGTTTCAGAAAAGGCATTGTAGCAAACCAAAAAAGAAATTTTAAGCGCAGCAGAGTAACCAGCGCACATACCTGTTAGCTCAGGTGAGTTTAAAAGGCTGCTGTTGATAACAAGGGCATTTGCTAAATAGATGGTGTGTGTGCAACAATATACTGAAAGGTCAATTATATTGTGCAGCTTATCTCACCACCTGTAGTTATTTAGGTGAAAGCTCCAAAATGCTTGCCTAATATGTCTGTTTATCCAAAAGGAAGTAAAGAGGGAGAGCTAGAAAGATAGCATTGCGTTACATTACATGGCAATGCAATGCACAGTTGCTGAAGTTGAACCAAAATGAGCTTGTCATCTGGCTTCTGCAACTTTGAACATGAAAAATCCAATGAGGAGAAGAAAAGCAAAGCCAAAGAGTCCATCCCAAAATCCGACAAACAAGCAAAATCAACAAAAAACATTGAATTCAATACTTTCTGATTTTAGAAACTGCATTAAAGAAGGGGTGCACCGGTCCTGGAGATACTGCAATACCAGGTCAATGCGTGGAGTGGACAGAGCAAGCTCTTTTTCCATCTCCCTGTTCTAAAAATCCATTTAATATATGGTCCCCAGATAGGGGACGTATCAGATATTAAACTGATAAGAACAGATTTTTTTTGATTGAAGCTGCATCCAAGGCACTGAAAGATGTGACCGAAGTCACACCAAAACAGCGCACGAGGCGAGGATTCATGTGGACCCTTCCCGGAGGAGAGGGTCCCCAATAAACCATCCCCATCCCTCCGAGCCAGAAGGCCACAGCGAGGGTCAGGGATCTCCAATGCTCTCCCTAGCCGAAGCCGGAGAAGAGCCGTTTTCGTGCTCCCAGCTTCCATCTAGGCTGCCACCCTAGTGGAGCTGGAGCCTGTGTTGGTTTCTCAGCCCAAAGCTGACCAGACCTCCGACCGGGTTTATAAAAATTCCCCTTCCTAGCCCGGAGGCCAGGAATAGGGGGGGGTTGCTCAGAAAGTATGATTGGCAAAGGTGCGGCGTGCTACGAAGCCAAGTCTTTCTGGGGTTCCCAGTCCCAGTAAGCTTGAACTCCCACCAGGGCGCCTACTCCTGGGGCACATTGCTCCAAAGCCCTCACACTTACCCAGCCTAGTGACTTCGATCCTGGAGGGCCATGTTTTCCATCAGATAACTCTATGAGCCACCTGGCGTACTAACAAGTGCACCAAACCAGTGTGTAAAATGCATCAATTTACTAGGGCAGCCCAAGGACAAAACTGCCTTTTCAAAAGATACTACACTTGATCTTAGCCAAAAGGCCGAGAAGCGATAACCAGAATTGGTTTCGAACTACGGAGCCACCCAAGGATCCTGAAGAGTCCATTTGTGGAGATGAGCTCCTGGACTCCCGTTAAGAAGACATGTTGTCAACCTCTAGATCCCTTACATGCCTGCACTTTTCGGCTTGCTGCTGCTGCAATCCACGCGTTTTAGATCTGCATAACTCCACCTCTTTAAACACAGCACCCTCACCCCCTGCTGTTCCCACCCGCCTCAACACCGTTGGAAGGGAGGAGAACCAATTAAGGCGGGGGGTGGGGTGGAACGAGCAGCTGTCTACCCTTAGCAGGAGGGCTGCTGATTACTTACCTCTCCTGCTGCTGCTGGCTGTCCAGCAGCAGACTGAAGGTGGCTGCTGCTGTGCGCAGGTATATAAAGGCTCAGAGCCTATTATGACACGCGCAGCCAGCGTTCCATTGCCACATTCCATCTACTGCAGGCAGGATACCTGGCTGGCTGAATGTCGCTGAGAAGCTCACAGAGACCGCCATAAGCAACAGTTTAACAGAATGCCACAGACTAATCAACCAAACTTTTTGGGTTGGGTTCTCTTTTATAGTCTGCAGGCATTAATTGAAAGAAGTCAGTGTTCCAGCAGAGGGAGACAACGTTTCAGAAAAGGCATTGTAGCAAACCAAAAAAGAAATTTTAAGCGCAGCAGAGTAATCAGCGCACATACCTGTTAGCTCAGGTGAGTTTAAAAGGCTGCTGTTGATAACAAGGGCATTTGCTAAATAGATGGTGTGTGTGCAACAATATACTGAAAGGTCAATTATATTGTGCAGCTTATCTCACCACCTGTAGTTATTTAGGTGAAAGCTCCAAAATGCTTGCCTAATATGTCTGTTTATCCAAAAGGAAGTAAAGAGGGAGAGCTAGAAAGATAGCATTGCGTTACATTACATGGCAATGCAATGCACAGTTGCTGAAGTTGAACCAAAATGAGCTTGTAATCTGGCTTCTGCAACTTTGAACATGAAAAATCCAATGAGGAGAAGAAAAGCAAAGCCAAAGAGTCCATCCCAAAATCCGACAAACAAGCAAAATGAACAAAAAACATTGAATTCAATTCTTTCTGATTTTAGAAACTGCATTAAAGAAGGGGTGCACCGGTCCTGGAGATACTGCAATACCAGGTCAATGCGTGGAGTGGACAGAGCAAGCTCTTTTTCCATCTCCCTGTTCTAAAAATCCATTTAATATATGGTCCCCAGATAGGGGACGTATCAGATATTAAACTGATAAGAACAGATCAGGTTTCAACATAATTTATTAAGTGCGTAAAAGATGGTTTACAATCAAAAACAACAACACAAACAGTACATTATTAAAACACAGAATTCCACCCATAAAAACCCCATATACGATTAGCATCCCTCCTCCCAATACATTTGACATCCCTCAAGTAATAAATATACATCTGGCTAAAAGCAATTTTAAGACAATCCTTCACAGAAATAGCATCACGTTTAAAAAGTAAAATATTGCGTGCCTTCCAAAGGGCATCTTTAAAACAGTTAATCATACACCAACATATACAATACTGTTGAGGGGTCGGACATTTAAAAAGGCCATATAAAACATATTCATGGTTAAAATCTCTTAAACCGCAAGTCCATTTTAAAAGAATCCCAACTTTGTGCCAAAGTTCCTGTGCAAATGGGCAATTCCACATAAGGTGCAAGGTGGTTTCGTCATTAACACATGAGTCTCTGGGGCATTTGGCTCTGGCCACCAGGCCTCTCCTGTGTTGAAACTCTCTGGTGGGGAGGCACTGGTGGACCACCATCCATGCGATGTCCTTATGTCCATTTGCTAAGAATTTCCCGAAGACATTCTTCCAAACTTGCTTCGATCTCTCTTCTGAGAAATTTACTATGGGGGTCACATCTTCATTCCTCCTCAGAAAAGATAAAAGCTTCTTGCGGTCTTTAAAAATGTCCATATTAAAATCACCAAGGCTATAAAATCGAACAGTCTTTTCTAAGATTGCTTGGTGTTTGGGGGGGCATAGTAAAACAGGGGAATTCAACGACAACTTAAACCATCTTTTAAAAATCATCCCACAAGTATATTTTAAAAAATAACTTAGCGCACTATTACCATTAAAATGTTTGAAACAAAAGCAGAAATAATTTAAATACAAATAAATATGTAAATCGGGGACATCCCTTCCGCCGTTCATTTTATTCTTCCTCATTATTTCTCGCCTTAATTTTTCCATTTTGGAGTTCCATAAAAACATAAAGATCATCCTAGTCATTTTTTTAATTAAAACATCAGAGGGGGGGTACACCATAGCTATATACAGTATGAGGGGTAACAACACTGATTTTATAATTAAAATTTTCCCCTCCATTGTTTAGGGACCTCAAACCCCAAAATGATATTTTCTTTGACATTTTTTCTATGACATTCTCCCAGCTTTGAGTTCCCACATTCTCCTCGTTAAAAACAACTCCAAGAATTTTTACATTGTCTCGTTTTATAGTGAGCTGCGGGAGTTGGGCGGTGTCCCAGGATCCCAAAGTCAGACATTCAGATTTATTTAAATTAAGTTTAAAACCGGATGCCTGGGAAAAAAAATCAATGCGCAACACCGCCCTCCGGAGGGAAGCAGGGTCCACGCACACAACCGTCACGTCATCCATGTAGCCAAAGACTCTCACATCACTGCCACCTCCGCCTGGAACAGGAACCCCTCTAATCACTTTGTCTTTCCTTATTGCGCTCAGCAGGGGCTCCATGGCGCAGATGAACAGGATGGGCGACAAGGGGCATCCCTGCTTCACTCCGGACTCAAGGGGAACTCCATCTGTTAAAAAGCCATTAAGAGAAATTTGACTAAAACAATTTTTATATAAAATCTTAATACAATTTAAAAGCATATTAGGGATACCCATTCTTTTTAAAACTCTAAAAAGAAATCTATGAGAGACTCTATCGAAAGCTTTTTCAAAATCTAGGGCTAAAAGAGCTACATTTTGACCCCGGTCTCTGGAATACCAAATTACATCCCTTAATACGTTTAAAACCTCTGAAATACTTCTGCCTGGTACACTACAAACCTGCTCAGGCTGGATTAGTTTGGCAATGACACTCCTGAGCCGGTCTGCAACCACCTTAGCAAGTACCTTGTAATCAACATTTAGGAGAGTTATGGGTCTCCAATTCGCTAGAGTACTGCGGTCACCTTTTTTATATATCAAAGACACCACTCCTCTCCTCCACGAAAATGGCAACTGTTCACAAATAAAAACTTCTTTAAAAAGCATAAAAAGGTCCTCTTTTAAAATGTCCCAAAAAGTAAGGTAAAATTCTACAGGTAGTCCGTCACACCCAGGTGCTTTACCCTTAGAGAAACTTTTAAAAACATAAAATAATTCCTCTAAAACAATATCGCGTTCTAAAAACTCCTGGTCTGTAAAATTTAACTTAAAATCGAGATCATTAAGAGCATCAGATAAAAAGGACTCATCTATACACTTTTTACTAAAAAGATGCTTATAAAAGTTAAAAGTAGCATTCAACATTCCCTGCATAGATGTTTCACCCTCTAGATTTGTGATCACTTCTCTTTTATCCATGACTTTTTTGAAGAAGAAGCGACAGCACTTCTCCCCCTCCTCCAAGTGCTGCACTCTAGAGTTAAAAATAATCTCTTTCCCCTTTGTGTCTATGCAGTTCTGGATTTCAGTTTTTAGGCTAGCAATATCATCTCCCACCTCCACCCCTAGCTCTTTGAATTTAAAAAGTGTTTGCAGTTTGGTGTTAAGATCACTAAAACATCTTTTTTTCTCTCTAGCTTTACGTCTCCCTGCTTTTATAAAAAACATTCTGACTTTTTTTTTCAAATTTTCCCACCAGGTTACCATAGGGGCATCAGAAGGTTTTTGTCGCCGCCAGGCTTGATAGGCTTTACCAAAGTCTTGTCGAATCAGAGGGTCCTCCAGCAGGTAAGTACTTAGACGCCAGAGGCCCCTGTTGACCCTCTGTTCATCCCGGTATTCTAGATGCACCTCCAAGCCCTTATGGTCAGAAAATATATTTGATGTTAAAACACATTTTACAGGGTTAAAATCATCTGATAGGAAAATAAAATCGATCCTGGAGGACACCCCTCTTCCGGACCACGTATAACCAGGGTCCGTCGGCAGGAGTGACCTCCACGCATCGCATAATTTAAAATCAGTTATAAAATCTTTCAATAGATGACATGACTTATCCAATTTGCGTAAAGGGTCACCCCCTGCTCGTTGTTCACTAGCACAAAGACAATTAAAATCACCCCCTACGACCAGGGGAGATGACCCAGTACAGTACAATGGCAATATCCCAAATAAATTAATTCTCTCTTGCTTATCAGGGGGAGCATAAATATTCATTACACGTAGGGTAAAACCATTAAATTTAAAATGCACTAAAACCACTCTGCCTGGTACTATTTCTGTGACAGCATTTATAGTAATATTTCTCCCACGACAGAGGAAGCCCACCCCCGCTGACTTGTTGTCATTGGAGCCAGACCAGATGGAGGGCCCCAGTCTCCAATCTGTCTTGATATCATTATAATTTAGTGCATGTTGTATCCCGCATTCCTGTAATAAACATATGTCAAAGTCAGTGGTTTCTAAATACTTGAATAGAGCAGCCCTACGAACTGGGCTCTTTAATGACCTCACATTCAGTGAGACAAGTCTTATTGTGGGCATTCATAGGTCAGGGTGGTGGATCTTCCATGAGGACACCTGACTCAAAGCCCTGTATATCAAATTGCTCCAGGACATCCGGGCTAGAAGACCCAAACGACTCGATATTCTGTGAGCCGGCGGTTGCCCCCTCGTAGGTCACGGTTCCCAGCCACATTCCAGGAGACGCTGGGGATTCGACATTCCGTCTCTTTTTCGGGGCAGACTCCACTAGGTCACTGGTGCAGTCCTCCTCTTCCTCCACCTCCTCCAGGGGGGGAGACTGGTCCATCAGGACAAGATCAGCAACACAGATTTCCTGATGTTCGCCACCTAGAAGCAAAGCCCCCTCATCTGGCTGGCTAATCGCCCTGGAAGATCCTGAGGCCATCGCTGCGTGGTCCCCTGTAGCCAACCGCACAGGGGCACCACCCTCCAGCCCAACAGGATCGGTATCGGGAACCATCGATACGGAGGATACCCTCCCAGAAGGAGGACCCCCCCGCTCCGGTCCATGCGAGGTCCGCCCATCGTTAAGGGACTTCGATGCAGGTGCCGCCCCAGAGGGGCCTCCGGCTCCCTGCTCCATCCCAGCCTTCTCGCCCTTCGAACCGCCCTCCGACGCCGGCCTGCCAGTGAAGACCGGTGGGCGCATCGGCTCAGCTTCAGAAGATGCAGCTTCTGCGTAGGTCCTGGTCCTGGTCCTGTTGGGGCATCCTCGGAACATGTGCCCCGCCTCACCGCAGAGATTACATTTCCTCCCAGCGGGACAGTCCTTCATTAAATGTCCGTAACAGCTGCAATTATTGCAGCGGTCTACTTTCCTGCCCGTGCAGGACGTTTGGGTATGACCCATTTGTCCACAGTTCCTGCAACATACTGGCATTCCAGGATAAAATAAGTAGCCTCTGCTCTTACCGATTACGAAGGTTGAGGGAGGGTGTAGCATTCCTCCCACTCCACTAAGGTCCCTCTTTAGACGGGCCATATACCTTCTCTTGCCGCACCAGAAGCCTACCGCGTTCTTCACAGTACCCAGGTATCTCAGATCATCACAATAGCGGGTAAGGTAGGTCGAGATGTCTGCAGCTTCCACAAAGGGGTTCGGGAAATGCACCACGATGGGGATCTCGTCATAAGCATACAAGAGACAAAAGGTTAGTCCATCCAACTCATCTAAGTAGTTTTTCTCGTTTACCTTTTGTACGAGTTGCTGACAGCATCCCTGGCTCTTGAAGGTGATGGTGTATGTCCCCTTGTACTCGTTGTCCTGGAAGCAGAATATGTCTTCCCGCCGAAACTCCAGAACTCCAAGAAGAATCCTATGGCAGATGTAGTCCAAATTCTTCTCCATCCTCGATGCTGCTCCAACTTCAATCCTCACGGTGTTCCGCATCCGGGCATCACCCGATGAATATGTGAGCGTTGCCGGCATCCTTCACTCAGGAACGTACCGACTCTTCTCTCTGAAAGGCGCAAGCCTTCATGGGATCCCTTCCCGTTGCTCCCGGACTAATCCTTCCTCCCAATAGCAGCAGGGGGGTTAAGTCCCTCCGAAGAGGAACGATCCCCCCAGGCCGAGAGAAAGGGTACCAAGAGCACCTCACAGGCAAGACCACACAGGTAAACCTGATAGATCGTGCCAAAAGGCAGAGAAGCGATAACCAGAATTGGTTTCAAACTACGGAGCCACCCAAGGATCCTGAAAAGTCCATTTGTGGAGATGAGCTCCTGGACTCCCGTTAAGAAGACATGTTGTCAACCTCTAGATCCCTTACATGCCTGCACTTTTCGGCTTGCTGCTGCTGCAATCCACGCGTTTTAGATCTGCATAACTCCACCTCTTTAAACACAGCACCTTCACCCCCTGCTGTTCCCACCCGCCTCAACACCGTTGGAAGGGAGGAGAACCAATTAAGGCGGGGGGTGGGGTGGAACGAGCAGCTGTCTACCCTTAGCAGGAGGGCTCCTGATTACATACCTCTCCTGCTGCTGCTGCTGCTGGCTGTCCAGCAGCAGACTGAAGGTGGCTGCTGCTGTGCACAGGTATATAAAGGCTCAGAGCCTATTATGACACGCGCAGCCAGCGTTCCATTGCCACATTCCATCTACTGCAGGCAGGATACCTGGCTGGCTGAATGTCGCTGAGAAGCTCACAGAGACCGCCATAAGCAACAGTTTAACAGAATGCCACAGACTAATCAACCAAACTTTTTGGGTTGGGTTCTCTTTTATAGTCTGCAGGCATTAAATGAAAGAAGTCAGTGTTCCAGCAGAGGGAGACAACGTTTCAGAAAAGGCATTGTAGCAAACCAAAAAAGAAATTTTAAGCGCAGCAGAGTAACCAGCGCACATACCTGTTAGCTCAGGTGAGTTTAAAAGGCTGCTGTTGATAACAAGGGCATTTGCTAAATAGATGGTGTGTGTGCAACAATATACTGAATGTAACGGGTCCGGGAGGCGGAACCTCTGAGCTACTATACAAGGGGGCGGCCCTTGTAAGGGAGCGGGTGGCAGTCTCTGGGTAAGGGGTAGGTACGACCTGTGATGGCAGAACCTCCGGGTAGGCTAGCAGGCAGATGGTAGACGTGTGCTCCCAGGTGAGCAAGCGAGAGTCTCTGGAATAGCAGGTGGTCACGGCACGTGACGGCGGAACCTCCGGGTAGGCTAGCAGGCAGATGGTAGACGTGTGCTCCCAGGTGAGCAAGCGAGAGTCTCTGGAATAGCAGGTGGTCACGGCACGTGACAACGGGACCTCCGGGCTGGCAAGCAGGCAGGTAACGGAGATGCGCTCCCAGGTGAGCGGGCAAGAGTCTCTGAGATAGCTGGTGGTCACAGCACGTGACAACGGAGCCTCCGGGCTGGCAAGCAGGCAGGTAGCGGAGAAGCGCTCCCAGGTGAGCGGACAAGTTGGTCCTTAGACAGACTGACCGGAGTTGTAAGGCAGACCGTCGGACCTCAGGCAGGCAGGCAGGTAACAAGTATTCAGGCAGGAATCAGGCAGGTAACTAGCAGGAAACCGGCAGGAA
The DNA here is from genome assembly GCF_046119375.1 of Phyllobates terribilis. NCBI lineage: Eukaryota > Metazoa > Chordata > Amphibia > Anura > Dendrobatidae > Phyllobates > Phyllobates terribilis. The sequence goes on from NW_027363542.1 coordinate 77,029, forward strand.
ACTGGCAGGTAACTGGCAGGTAACTGGCAGGTAACTGGCAACGGGACCTGAGGGCTGAAGCACAGGTGAGACACAGGTGCAAACAACATTGCTCGGGCACCTCCATTTTGGAGGAGGTGCCTTATATATGATGAAGTCCTCCGGCCATTGGCCGGGGACTCCTTAGGACGGCGCGCGCGGTCCCTTTAAGAGGAGGGGAGCGCGCGCGCGCGCGCCCTAAGCACAGGGGCCGGGAAGGAGCGCGCGCTGAGAGCAGAGCGGGAGGAGGACGCCGGGAAGGAGCGCGCGCTGACAGCAGAGCGGGGAGAGGACGCCGGGCACGGAGCAGAGCGGTGAGGGGAGCAGCGTCCCAGCCTAGCAGAGGGCAGGGACGCCAGCGCTACAGTACCCCCCCCTTTAGGCCCCCCCTTTTTTAGGCCAGACAGAAATTTAGCTAGGATAAGAGGTGCATGGATGTTCTCCCGGGGCTCCCACGTTCTCTCCTCAGGACCAAACCCCTTCCAATCTACCAGAAAAAAGGTCTTTCCTCTTACCCTTTTGGTGGCAAGAATGTTCTCTACCTCAAACTCGTCCTCAGCAGAAACCGGAGCAGGAGGCGTACCTGTAGACTTGGAAAAAGAGTTAAGCACTACAGGTTTGAGGAGAGACACATGGAAGGAGTTAGGGATCCGTAAGTTGGCCGGGAGTTTCAATTTATAGGCCACCGGGTTGATCTGACTGATGACCTCCAGTGGGCCGATGAACCGAGGCCCTAACTTATAGGAAGGGATCTTGAGCCGGACATATTTGGACGAGAGCCAGACTTTATCCCCAGGGCGGAATTGAGGAGGGTCCAGACGTTTTTTGTCAGCGTGTCTTTTCATACGCTCGGATGACAGAAGGAGTGCGGACCGGGTACTCTCCCATATGGAGGAAAATTTGTTAACAAGAGATTCCGCAGCCGGATTGTCCGCCGAGGTGGAGACGGGAAACGGGATCCGAGGATGCTGACCGTAGACTACAAAAAACGGGGATTTGGAGGAAGACTCGCTCTCGTGATTGTTGTACGAGAATTCGGCCCATGGCAGGAGATCCACCCAGTCAGAATGGTGGGCATTAACGAAGTGCCGAAGGTAACTGGTCAGGTTCTGATTGATCCGCTCCACTTGACCATTAGACTGTGGGTGGTAAGCGGAGGAGAAGTCCAGGGTGACGTCTAGCAATTTACAAGTGGCTCTCCAGAAACGAGAAGTGAACTGTACCCCACGATCCGACACGATGTGACGGGGCAGGCCATGAAGACGGAAGATGTGGTGGATAAAGTCTTTAGCCAGCTCAGGTGCAGACGGAAGACCTGGCAGTGGAATGAAGTGAGCCATCTTGGAGAAGCGGTCAGCGACCACCCAAATGACCGTACAACCGGCAGAGACGGGTAGATCAGTAATGAAGTCCATCGCTATATGCTGCCAGGGGGCAGCAGGTACTGGCAGAGGTAGGAGGCGGCCGGCCGGCAGGTGTCTCGGAACTTTGTTGCGGGCGCAGGACACACAGGCAGAAACAAAGTCTATTACATCCTTGTGCAGGTTAGGCCACCAGTAGTGCCGGGTAATAAGCTGGAGGGTCTTTTTCTGACCGGCGGGGCCAGCTAGTTTAGACGAATGACCCCAGTGTAGGATCTTCTCCCGATCAGGTACTGGTACGAACGTCTTACCAGGAGGAAGACGATTTAGACTTACGGGAGCCACCTGCATTACTCTGGCGGGATCGATGATATGTTTCGGATCCTCCTCGAGATCAGACACCTGAAAGGACCGAGACAAGGCGTCCGCCTTGACGTTTTTGTCAGCCGGACGAAAATGAAGGACAAAATCAAAACGAGCAAAAAACAAGGACCACCGGGCTTGGCGCGGGTTAAGTCTCTGGGCATGCTGGAGGTAAGCCAAGTTCTTGTGGTCAGTGTAAATTATTACCGGGTGAAGAGCCCCCTCGAGCAGGTAACGCCACTCCTCCAATGCCAGTTTGATGGCCAATAACTCTCGGTCTCCTATGGAATAGTTGCGCTCAGAGGAGGAGAAGAGTTTAGAGAAGAAGCCACAAGTTACCATCCTCCCGGAAGATGATTTTGAGTAAGTACCGCTCCGGCTCCAGAGGAGGAGGCGTCAACTTCCAGGAAGAACTGTTTGTTGCCATCTGGGCGATGCAGCACCGAGGCGGAAGAGAAGGCCTGTTTAAGGGAAAGAAAGGCCTCCTCTGCTTCGGGTGGCCACTCTTTGGGATTAGTACCTTTACGGGTGAGCGCAGAAATTGGGGCCGTCCGGGAAGAGAAGTGTGGTATGAAGAGGCGGTAGTAGTTGGCGAAGCCCAGGAATCGCTGAATGGCCTTCAACCCCTCCGGTCGGGGCCATTTCTCGATGGCAGACAGTTTCTCAGGATCCATTTGTAGGCCGGTCTGAGAGATAATGTAGCCCAGAAACGGAAGCGAGGTCTGCTCAAAGAGGCACTTCTCAAATTTAGCGTAGAGATGGTTCTGCCTTAGCCTGAGCAGGACCTGACGAACGTCCCTCCGGTGAGTCTGGAGATCCGGAGAGAAGACCAAGATGTCGTCCAGGTACACCACTACGCAGGAGTAGAGAAGGTCCCGGAAGATGTCATTGACCAACTCTTGAAAGACGGCAGGAGCGTTACAGAGACCAAAGGGCATTACCAGGTATTCATAGTGGCCGTCCCGGGTGTTGAATGCCGTCTTCCATTCATCCCCCTGACGAATACGAACCAGGTTGTACGCCCCACGAAGATCCAGTTTGGTGAAGATCCTAGCCCCCCTCAGGCGATCAAATAATTCTGGAATGAGCGGAAGGGGGTACTTATTCTTCACCGTGATCAGGTTTAGGCCTCTATAGTCTATACAGGGACGGAGAGAGCCGTCCTTCTTTTTGACGAAAAAGAAGCCTGCTCCCGCCGGGGAGGTAGATTTCCGGATGAATCCTCTGGCCAGATTCTCCTCAATATATTCGGACATTGACCGGGTCTCAGCAGCGGATAAAGGATAGATACGCCCACGGGGAGGAGTAGTACCGGGTAGCAGATCGATGGGACAGTCGTATGGTCTATGTGGTGGTAATGTCTCTGCCTCCTTTTTATTAAAGACATCTGCATAAGACCAATAAGGAATCGGAAGTCCAGGTAGATTAGCTGGGGTAGGAGAGGGACGGACGGGATGGACGGGAACCAGGCAGGTTTTATGACAGTCTTGTCCCCAGCGAAGGACCTCTCCGGTTTGCCAGTCTAGCACGGGTGCATGTCTCTGGAGCCAGGGCAGACCTAGCAAGAGGGCGTGAGAGAGTCCAGGCAGAACATGAAAGGAGATACTTTCAGAATGCAGCATTCCCACCTGCAGGGTAATGGATTCGGTGATGAGTTGAATGGGGCGAGGTAAGAGGCCCCCATCCACGGCAGCGACAGACAAGGGTACAGCCAGAGGTTTGGTAGGGATGCGGTATTTCTCAACCAGGGACTGTGAAATAAAGTTCCCGGCTGCTCCAGAGTCAAGTTGGGCTAGTTCGAAATAACGGTTCTCCCCGTAGATGATCGAAACTGACAACAGCAGGGATGGAGAGGATTTATTCTTGTCTAGGTGGACCTCTCTGAGCGAACCTAGACACAGGCGTTTCCCGACCTCTCCGGGCAGGCACGGATCCGGTGCTCCTTACTGCCACAGTAGAAGCAGCTCCCCTCGGCACGGCGTGAGTCCTGACGGGTTTTGACCATCTTGGTCTGGTCGACCTGCATAGGCTCAGGAGAGTGTACCTGGGGAGAGATGGAGGGAATGACGGGTTTCTGGGAAGTAGGAGCTAAACGTGGAATCCTTCTCTCACGGGTGACCTCCTTGGCACGCTCCTGGAACCGTAGGTCAATCCGGGTGGCAAGGGTTATTAGATCATCGAGAGAGATAGGAATGTCCCGACCAGCAAGTTCATCTTTAATACGACCGGACAGACCCTCCCAGAAGACGGATACCAGAGCGTCGTTATCCCAGGCCAGCTCCGAGGCAAGGGTGCGGAACCGTATGGCATATTGGCCCACGGTGAGACCCTCCTGACGGAGGCGTAGCAGAGAGGATGCGGATGAGGTCTTCCGTCCGGGTTCGTCGAAGACTTTCCGGAAAGCCGAGAGAAAAGCAGGCAAGTTGGACACCAGGGGGTCTCCTCTCTCCCATAGAGGATTAAGCCAGGCCAGGGCCTCCCCGGTGAGATGGGACATGATAAAGGCAATTTTGGCCCGGTCGGAATTAAACTGATGGGACAAAAGTTCAAAGTGCAGGGTGCACTGATTTATGAAGCCCCGAGCCTGGACGGGGTCGCCTCCGAAGCGAGGAGGTGCAGAAAGCCGGGGTCCGGGGTAGGATACCATAGTATTAGTGGGCAGCGGAGTTGCCAGATTGCAAGATATGGCACTGGCGGAGGTTGTTGGTGGATCAGACAGGGTGTTCAGGCGAGTATTAACATTCCGCAGATGACCCAGGATGGCCTCCTGTTGGGACTTCTGACGGGACAGTTCCAGACAGAGGTCCGAGAGCGAGGGAGCTTGGGTGCCACCGGGTTCCATGGCCCGAGCAAACTGTAACGGGTCCGGGAGGCGGAACCTCTGAGCTACTATACAAGGGGGCGGCCCTTGTAAGGGAGCGGGTGGCAGTCTCTGGGTAAGGGGTAGGTACGACCTGTGATGGCAGAACCTCCGGGTAGGCTAGCAGGCAGATGGTAGACGTGTGCTCCCAGGTGAGCAAGCGAGAGTCTCTGGAATAGCAGGTGGTCACGGCACGTGACGGCGGAACCTCCGGGTAGGCTAGCAGGCAGATGGTAGACGTGTGCTCCCAGGTGAGCAAGCGAGAGTCTCTGGAATAGCAGGTGGTCACGGCACGTGACAACGGGACCTCCGGGCTGGCAAGCAGGCAGGTAATGGAGATGCGCTCCCAGGTGAGCGGGCAAGAGTCTCTGAGATAGCTGGTGGTCACAGCACGTGACAACGGAGCCTCCGGGCTGGCAAGCAGGCAGGTAGCGGAGAAGCGCTCCCAGGTGAGCGGACAAGTTGGTCCATAGACAGACTGACCGGAGTTGTAAGGCAGACCGTCGGACCTCAGGCAGGCAGGCAGGTAACAAGTATTCAGGCAGGAATCAGGCAGGTAACTAGCAGGAAACCGGCAGGAAACTGGCAGGTAACTGGCAGGTAACTGGCAGGTAACTGGCAACGGGACCTGAGGGCTGAAGCACAGGTGAGACACAGGTGCAAACAACATTGCTCGGGCACCTCCATTTTGGAGGAGGTGCCTTATATATGATGAAGTCCTCCGGCCATTGGCCGGGGACTCCTTAGGACGGCGCGCGCGGTCCCTTTAAGAGGAGGGGAGCGCGCGCCCTAAGCACAGGGGCCGGGAAGGAGCGCGCGCTGAGAGCAGAGCGGGAGGAGGACGCCGGGAAGGAGCGCGCGCTGACAGCAGAGCGGGGAGAGGACGCCGGGCACGGAGCAGAGCGGTGAGGGGAGCAGCGTCCCAGCCTAGCAGAGGGCAGGGACGCCAGCGCTACACTGAAAGGTCAATTATATTGTGCAGCTTATCTCACCACCTGTAGTTATTTAGGTGAAAGCTCCAAAATGCTTGCCTAATATGTCTGTTTATCCAAAAGGAAGTAAAAAGGGAGAGCTAGAAAGATAGCATTGCATCACATTACATGGCAATGCAATGCACAGTTGCTGAAGTTGAACCAAAATGAGCTTGTAATCTGGCTTCTGCAACTTTGAACATGAAAAATCCAATGAGGAGAAGAAAAGCAAAGCCAAAGAGTCCATCCCAAAATCCGACAAACAAGCAAAATGAACAAAAAACATTGAATTCAATTCTTTCTGATTTTAGAAACTGCATTAAAGAAGGGGTGCACCGGTCCTGGAGATACTGCAATACCAGGTCAATGCGTGGAGTGGACAGAGCAAGCTCTTTTTCCATCTCCCTGTTCTAAAAATCCATTTAATATATGGTCCCCAGATAGGGGACGTATCAGATATTAAACTGATAAGAACAGATACTACACTTGATCTTAGCCAAAAGGCCGAGAAGCGATAACCAGAATTGGTTTCAAACTACGGAGCCACCCAAGGATCCTGAAAAGTCCATTTGTGGAGATGAGCTCCTGGACTCCCGTTAAGAAGACATGTTGTCAACCTCTAGATCCCTTACATGCCTGCACATTTCGGCTTGCTGCTGCTGCAATCCACGCGTTTTAGATCTGCATAACTCCACCTCTTTAAACACAGCACCTTCACCCCCTGCTGTTCCCACCCGCCTCAACACCGTTGGAAGGGAGGAGAACCAATTAAGGCGGGGGGTGGGGTGGAACGAGCAGCTGTCTACCCTTAGCAGGAGGGCTCCTGATTACATACCTCTCCTGCTGCTGCTGCTGCTGGCTGTCCAGCAGCAGACTGAAGGTGGCTGCTGCTGTGCACAGGTATATAAAGGCTCAGAGCCTATTATGACACGCGCAGCCAGCGTTCCATTGCCACATTCCATCTACTGCAGGCAGGATACCTGGCTGGCTGAATGTCGCTGAGAAGCTCACAGAGACCGCCATAAGCAACAGTTTAACAGAATGCCACAGACTAATCAACCAAACTTTTTGGGTTGGGTTCTCTTTTATAGTCTGCAGGCATTAAATGAAAGAAGTCAGTGTTCCAGCAGAGGGAGACAACGTTTCAGAAAAGGCATTGTAGCAAACCAAAAAAGAAATTTTAAGCGCAGCAGAGTAACCAGCGCACATACCTGTTAGCTCAGGTGAGTTTAAAAGGCTGCTGTTGATAACAAGGGCATTTGCTAAATAGATGGTGTGTGTGCAACAATATACTGAAAGGTCAATTATATTGTGCAGCTTATCTCACCACCTGTAGTTATTTAGGTGAAAGCTCCAAAATGCTTGCCTAATATGTCTGTTTATCCAAAAGGAAGTAAAAAGGGAGAGCTAGAAAGATAGCATTGCATCACATTACATGGCAATGCAATGCACAGTTGCTGAAGTTGAACCAAAATGAGCTTGTAATCTGGCTTCTGCAACTTTGAACATGAAAAATCCAATGAGGAGAAGAAAAGCAAAGCCAAAGAGTCCATCCCAAAATCCGACAAACAAGCAAAATGAACAAAAAACATTGAATTCAATTCTTTCTGATTTTAGAAACTGCATTAAAGAAGGGGTGCACCGGTCCTGGAGATACTGCAATACCAGGTCAATGCGTGGAGTGGACAGAGCAAGCTCTTTTTCCATCTCCCTGTTCTAAAAATCCATTTAATATATGGTCCCCAGATAGGGGACGTATCAGATATTAAACTGATAAGAACAGATACTACACTTGATCTTAGCCAAAAGGCCGAGAAGCGATAACCAGAATTGGTTTCAAACTACGGAGCCACCCAAGGATCCTGAAAAGTCCATTTGTGGAGATGAGCTCCTGGACTCCCGTTAAGAAGACATGTTGTCAACCTCTAGATCCCTTACATGCCTGCACTTTTCGGCTTGCTGCTGCTGCAATCCACGCGTTTTAGATCTGCATGACTCCATCTCTTTAAACACAGCACCTTCACCCCCTGCTGTTCCCACCCGCCTCAACACCGTTGGAAGGGAGGAGAACCAATTAAGGCGGGGGGTGGGGTGGACGAGCAGCTGTCTACCCTTAGCAGGAGGGCTCCTGATTACATACCTCTCCTGCTGCTGCTGCTGCTGGCTGTCCAGCAGCAGACTGAAGGTGGCTGCTGCTGTGCACAGGTATATAAAGGCTCAGAGCCTATTATGACACGCGCAGCCAGCGTTCCATTGCCACATTCCATCTACTGCAGGCAGGATACCTGGCTGGCTGAATGTCGCTGAGAAGCTCACAGAGACCGCCATAAGCAACAGTTTAACAGAATGCCACAGACTAATCAACCAAACTTTTTGGGTTGGGTTCTCTTTTATAGTCTGCAGGCATTAAATGAAAGAAGTCAGTGTTCCAGCAGAGGGAGACAACGTTTCAGAAAAGGCATTGTAGCAAACCAAAAAAGAAATTTTAAGCGCAGCAGAGTAACCAGCGCACATACCTGTTAGCTCAGGTGAGTTTAAAAGGCTGCTGTTGATAACAAGGGCATTTGCTAAATAGATGGTGTGTGTGCAACAATATACTGAAAGGTCAATTATATTGTGCAGCTTATCTCACCACCTGTAGTTATTTAGGTGAAAGCTCCAAAATGCTTGCCTAATATGTCTGTTTATCCAAAAGGAAGTAAAAAGGGAGAGCTAGAAAGATAGCATTGCATCACATTACATGGCAATGCAATGCACAGTTGCTGAAGTTGAACCAAAATGAGCTTGTAATCTGGCTTCTGCAACTTTGAACATGAAAAATCCAATGAGGAGAAGAAAAGCAAAGCCAAAGAGTCCATCCCAAAATCTGACAAACAAGCAAAATGAACAAAAAACATTGAATTCAATTCTTTCTGATTTTAGAAATTGCATTAAAGAAGGGGTGCACCGGTCCTGGAGATACTGCAATACCAGGTCAATGCGTGGAGTGGACAGAGCAAGCTCTTTTTCCATCTCCCTGTTCTAAAAATCCATTTAATATATGGTCCCCAGATAGGGGACGTATCAGATATTAAACTGATAAGAACAGATACTACACTTGATGTTAGCCAAAAGGCCGAGAAGCGATAACCAGAATTGGTTTCAAACTACGGAGCCACCCAAGGATCCTGAAAAGTCCATTTGTGGAGATGAGCTCCTGGACTCCCGTTAAGAAGACATGTTGTCAACCTCTAGATCCCTTACATGCCTGCACTTTTCGGCTTGCTGCTGCTGCAATCCACGCGTTTTAGATCTGCATAACTCCACCTCTTTAAACACAGCACCTTCACCCCCTGCTGTTCCCACCCGCCTCAACACCGTTGGAAGGGAGGAGAACCAATTAAGGCGGGGGGTGGGGTGGAACGAGCAGCTGTCTACCCTTAGCAGGAGGGCTCCTGATTACATACCTCTCCTGCTGCTGCTGCTGCTGGCTGTCCAGCAGCAGACTGAAGGTGGCTGCTGCTGTGCACAGGTATATAAAGGCTCAGAGCCTATTATGACACGCGCAGCCAGCGTTCCATTGCCACATTCCATCTACTGCAGGCAGGATACCTGGCTGGCTGAATGTCGCTGAGAAGCTCACAGAGACCGCCATAAGCAACAGTTTAACAGAATGCCACAGACTAATCAACCAAACTTTTTGGGTTGGGTTCTCTTTTATAGTCTGCAGGCATTAAATGAAAGAAGTCAGTGTTCCAGCAGAGGGAGACAACGTTTCAGAAAAGGCATTGTAGCAAACCAAAAAAGAAATTTTAAGCGCAGCAGAGTAACCAGCGCACATACCTGTTAGCTCAGGTGAGTTTAAAAGGCTGCTGTTGATAACAAGGGCATTTGCTAAATAGATGGTGTGTGTGCAACAATATACTGAAAGGTCAATTATATTGTGCAGCTTATCTCACCACCTGTAGTTATTTAGGTGAAAGCTCCAAAATGCTTGCCTAATATGTCTGTTTATCCAAAAGGAAGTAAAAGGGAGAGCTAGAAAGATAGCATTGCATCACATTACATGGCAATGCAATGCACAGTTGCTGAAGTTGAACCAAAATGAGCTTGTAATCTGGCTTCTGCAACTTTGAACATGAAAAATCCAATGAGGAGAAGAAAAGCAAAGCCAAAGAGTCCATCCCAAAATCCGACAAACAAGCAAAATGAACAAAAAACATTGAATTCAATTCTTTCTGATTTTAGAAACTGCATTAAAGAAGGGGTGCACCGGTCCTGGAGATACTGCAATACCAGGTCAATGCGTGGAGTGGACAGAGCAAGCTCTTTTTCCATCTCCCTGTTCTAAAAATCCATTTAATATATGGTCCCCAGATAGGGGACGTATCAGATATTAAACTGATAAGAACAGATACTACACTTGATCTTAGCCAAAAGGCCGAGAAGCGATAACCAGAATTGGTTTCAAACTACGGAGCCACCCAAGGATCCTGAAAAGTCCATTTGTGGAGATGAGCTCCTGGACTCCCGTTAAGAAGACATGTTGTCAACCTCTAGATCCCTTACATGCCTGCACTTTTCGGCTTGCTGCTGCTGCAATCCACGCGTTTTAGATCTGCATAACTCCACCTCTTTAAACACAGCACCTTCACCCCCTGCTGTTCCCACCCGCCTCAACACCGTTGGAAGGGAGGAGAACCAATTAAGGCGGGGGGTGGGGTGGAACGAGCAGCTGTCTACCCTTAGCAGGAGGGCTCCTGATTACATACCTCTCCTGCTGCTGCTGCTGCTGGCTGTCCAGCAGCAGACTGAAGGTGGCTGCTGCTGTGCACAGGTATATAAAGGCTCAGAGCCTATTATGACACGCGCAGCCAGCGTTCCATTGCCACATTCCATCTACTACAGGCAGGATACCTGGCTGGCTGAATGTCGCTGAGAAGCTCACAGAGACCGCCATAAGCAACAGTTTAACAGAATGCCACAGACTAATCAACCAAACTTTTTGGGTTGGGTTCTCTTTTATAGTCTGCAGGCATTAAATGAAAGAAGTCAGTGTTCCAGCAGAGGGAGACAACGTTTCAGAAAAGGCACTGTAGCAAACCAAAAAAGAAATTTTAAGCGCAGCAGAGTAACCAGCGCACATACCTGTTAGCTCAGGTGAGTTTAAAAGGCTGCTGTTGATAACAAGGGCATTTGCTAAATAGATGGTGTGTGTGCAACAATATACTGAAAGGTCAATTATATTGTGCAGCTTATCTCACCACCTGTAGTTATTTAGGTGAAAGCTCCAAAATGCTTGCCTAATATGTCTGTTTATCCAAAAGGAAGTAAAAGGGAGAGCTAGAAAGATAGCATTGCATCACATTACATGGCAATGCAATGCACAGTTGCTGAAGTTGAACCAAAATGAGCTTGTAATCTGGCTTCTGCAACTTTGAACATGAAAAATCCAATGAGGAGAAGAAAAGCAAAGCCAAAGAGTCCATCCCAAAATCCGACAAACAAGCAAAATGAACAAAAAACATTGAATTCAATTCTTTCTGATTTTAGAAACTGCATTAAAGAAGGGGTGCACCGGTCCTGGTGATACTGCAATACCAGGTCAATGCGTGGAGTGGACAGAGCAAGCTCTTTTTCCATCTCCCTGTTCTAAAAATCCATTTAATATATGGTCCCCAGATAGGGGACGTATCAGATATTAAACTGATAAGAACAGATACTACACTTGATCTTAGCCAAAAGGCCGAGAAGCGATAACCAGAATTGGTTTCAAACTACGGAGCCACCCAAGGATCCTGAAAAGTCCATTTGTGGAGATGAGCTCCTGGACTCCCGTTAAGAAGACATGTTGTCAACCTCTAGATCCCTTACATGCCTGCACTTTTCGGCTTGCTGCTGCTGCAATCCACGCGTTTTAGATCTGCATAACTCCACCTCTTTAAACACAGCACCTTCACCCCCTGCTGTTCCCACCCGCCTCAACACCGTTGGAAGGGAGGAGAACCAATTAAGGCGGGGGGTGGGGTGGAACGAGCAGCTGTCTACCCTTAGCAGGAGGGCTCCTGATTACATACCTCTCCTGCTGCTGCTGCTGCTGGCTGTCCAGCAGCAGACTGAAGGTGGCTGCTGCTGTGCACAGGTATATAAAGGCTCAGAGCCTATTATGACACGCGCAGCCAGCGTTCCATTGCCACATTCCATCTACTGCAGGCAGGATACCTGGCTGGCTGAATGTCGCTGAGAAGCTCACAGAGACCGCCATAAGCAACAGTTTAACAGAATGCCACAGACTAATCAACCAAACTTTTTGGGTTGGGTTCTCTTTTATAGTCTGCAGGCATTAAATGAAAGAAGTCAGTGTTCCAGCAGAGGGAGACAACGTTTCAGAAAAGGCATTGTAGCAAACCAAAAAAGAAATTTTAAGCGCAGCAGAGTAACCAGCGCACATACAGTACAGACCTAAAGTTTGGACACACCTTCTCATTTAAACATTTTTCTGTATTTTCATGACTATGAAAATTGTACATTCACACTGAAGGCATCAATACTATGAATTATCACATGTGGAATTATATACTTAACAAAAAAGTGTGAAACAACTGAAAATATGTCTTATATTCTAGGTTCTTCAAAGTAGCCACCTTTTGCTTTGATGACTGCTTTGCATTCTCTTGATGAGCTTCAAGTGGTAGTCACCGGAAATGGTTTTCACTTCACAGGTGTGCCCTGTCAGGTTTAATAAGTGGGATTTTTTGCCTTATAAATGGGGTTGGGACCACCAGTTGTGTTGTGTAGAAGTCATGTGGATACACAGTTGATAGTCCTACTGAATAGACTGTTAGAATTTGTATTATGGCAAGAAAAAAGCAGCTAAGTAAAGAAAAACGAGTGGCCATCATTACTTTAAGAAATGAAGGTCAGTCAGTCCGAAAAATTGGGAAAACTTTGAAAGTGTCCCCAAGTTCAGTTGCAAAAACCATCAAGCGCTACAAAGAAACTGGCTCACATGAGGACCGCCCCAGGAAAGGAACACCAAGAGTCACCTCTGCTTCTGAGGATAAGTTTATCCGAGTCACCAGCCTCAGAAATCGCAGGTTAACAGCAGCTCAGATTAGAGACCAGGTCAATGCCACACAGAGTTCTAGCAGCAGACACATCTCTTCAATAACTGTTAAGAGGAGACTTTGTGCAGCAGGCCTTCATGGTAAAATAACTGCTAGGAAACCACTGCTAAGGACAGGCAAAAAGCAGAAGAGACTTGTTTGTGCTAAAGAACACAAGGAATGGACATTAGACCAGTGGAAATCTGTGCTTTGGTCTGATGAGTCCAAATTTGAGATCTTTGGTTCCAACCACCGTGTCTTTGTGCGACGCAGAAAAGGTGAACGGATCGACTCTACATGCCTGGTTCCCACCGTGAAGCATGGAGGAGGTGGTGTGATGGTGTGGGGGTGCTTTGCTGGTGACACTGTTGGGGATTTATTCAAAATTGAAGGCATACTGAACCAGCATGGCTACCACAGCATCTTGCAGCAGCATGCTATTCCATCTGGTTTGCGTTTAGTTGGACCATCATTTATTTTTCAACAGGACAATGACCCCAAACACACCTCCAGGCTGTGTAAGGGCTGCTTGACCAAGACGGAGAGTGATGACCTGGCCTCCACAGTCACGAGACCTGAACCCAATCGAGATGGTTTGGGGTGAGCTGGACTGCAAAATGAAGGCAAAAGAGTCAACAAGTGCTAAGCATCTTTGGGAACTCCTTCAAGATTGTTGGAAGACCATTTCCGGTGACTACCACTTGAAGCTCATCAAGAGAATGTCAAGAGTGTGCAAAGCAGTCATCAAAGCAAAAGGTGGCTACTTTGAAGAACCTAGAATATAAGACATATTTTCAGTTGTTTCACACTTTTTGTTAAGTATATAATTCCACATGTGTTAATTCATAGTTTTGATGCCTTCAGTGTGAATGTACAATTTTCATAGTCATGAAAATACAGAAAAATCTTTAAATGAGAAGGTGTGTCTAAACTTTTGGTCTGTACTGTACCTGTTAGCTCAGGTGAGTTTAAAAGGCTGCTGTTGATAACAAGGGCATTTGCTAAATAGATGGTGTGTGTGCAACAATATACTGAAAGGTCAATTATATTGTGCAGCTTATCTCACCACCTGTAGTTATTTAGGTGAAAGCTCCAAAATGCTTGCCTAATATGTCTGTTTATCCAAAAGGAAGTAAAAAGGGAGAGCTAGAAAGATAGCATTGCATCACATTACATGGCAATGCAATGCACAGTTGCTGAAGTTGAACCAAAATGAGCTTGTAATCTGGCTTCTGCAACTTTGAACATGAAAAATCCAATGAGGAGAAGAAAAGCAAAGCCAAAGAGTCCATCCCAAAATCCGACAAACAAGCAAAATGAACAAAAAACATTGAATTCAATTCTTTCTGATTTTAGAAACTGCATTAAAGAAGGGGTGCACCGGTCCTGGAGATACTGCAATACCAGGTCAATGCGTGGAGTGGACAGAGCAAGCTCTTTTTCCATCTCCCTGTTCTAAAAATCCATTTAATATATGGTCCCCAGATAGGGGACGTATCAGATATTAAACTGATAAGAACAGATACTACACTTGATCTTAGCCAAAAGGCCGAGAAGCGATAACCAGAATTGGTTTCAAACTACGGAGCCACCCAAGGATCCTGAAAAGTCCATTTGTGGAGATGAGCTCCTGGACTCCCGTTAAGAAGACATGTTGTCAACCTCTAGATCCCTTACATGCCTGCACTTTTCGGCTTGCTGCTGCTGCAATCCACGCGTTTTAGATCTGCATAACTCCACCTCTTTAAACACAGCACCTTCACCCCCTGCTGTTCCCACCCGCCTCAACACCGTTGGAAGGGAGGAGAACCAATTAAGGCGGGGGGTGGGGTGGAACGAGCAGCTGTCTACCCTTAGCAGGAGGGCTCCTGATTACATACCTCTCCTGCTGCTGCTGCTGCTGGCTGTCCAGCAGCAGACTGAAGGTGGCTGCTGCTGTGCACAGGTATATAAAGGCTCAGAGCCTATTATGACACGCGCAGCCAGCGTTCCATTGCCACATTCCATCTACTGCAGGCAGGATACCTGGCTGGCTGAATGTCGCTGAGAAGCTCACAGAGACCGCCATAAGCAACAGTTTAACAGAATGCCACAGACTAATCAACCAAACTTTTTGGGTTGGGTTCTCTTTTATAGTCTGCAGGCATTAAATGAAAGAAGTCAGTGTTCCAGCAGAGGGAGACAACGTTTCAGAAAAGGCATTGTAGCAAACCAAAAAAGAAATTTTAAGCGCAGCAGAGTAACCAGCGCACATACCTGTTAGCTCAGGTGAGTTTAAAAGGCTGCTGTTGATAACAAGGGCATTTGCTAAATAGATGGTGTGTGTGCAACAATATACTGAAAGGTCAATTATATTGTGCAGCTTATCTCACCACCTGTAGTTATTTAGGTGAAAGCTCCAAAATGCTTGCCTAATATGTCTGTTTATCCAAAAGGAAGTAAAAAGGGAGAGCTAGAAAGATAGCATTGCATCACATTACATGGCAATGCAATGCACAGTTGCTGAAGTTGAACCAAAATGAGCTTGTAATCTGGCTTCTGCAACTTTGAACATGAAAAATCCAATGAGGAGAAGAAAAGCAAAGCCAAAGAGTCCATCCCAAAATCCGACAAACAAGCAAAATGAACAAAAAACATTGAATTCAATTCTTTCTGATTTTAGAAACTGCATTAAAGAAGGGGTGCACCGGTCCTGGAGATACTGCAATACCAGGTCAATGCGTGGAGTGGACAGATCAAGCTCTTTTTCCATCTCCCTGTTCTAAAAATCCATTTAATATATGGTCCCCAGATAGGGGACGTATCAGATATTAAACTGATAAGAACAGATACTACACTTGATCTTAGCCAAAAGGCCGAGAAGTGATAACCAGAATTGGTTTCAAACTACGGAGCCACCCAAGGATCCTGAAAAGTCCATTTGTGGAGATGAGCTCCTGGACTCCCGTTAAGAAGACATGTTGTCAACCTCTAGATCCCTTACATGCCTGCACTTTTCGGCTTGCTGCTGCTGCAATCCACGCGTTTTAGATCTGCATAACTCCACCTCTTTAAACACAGCACCTTCACCCCCTGCTGTTCCCACCCGCCTCAACACCGTTGGAAGGGAGGAGAACCAATTAAGGCGGGGGGTGGGGTGGAACGAGCAGCTGTCTACCCTTAGCAGGAGGGCTCCTGATTACATACCTCTCCTGCTGCTGCTGCTGCTGGCTGTCCAGCAGCAGACTGAAGGTGGCTGCTGCTGTGCACAGGTATATAAAGGCTCAGAGCCTATTATGACACGCGCAGCCAGCGTTCCATTGCCACATTCCATCTACTGCAGGCAGGATACCTGGCTGGCTGAATGTCGCTGAGAAGCTCACAGAGACCGCCATAAGCAACAGTTTAACAGAATGCCACAGACTAATCAACCAAACTTTTTGGGTTGGGTTCTCTTTTATAGTCTGCAGGCATTAAATGAAAGAAGTCAGTGTTCCAGCAGAGGGAGACAACGTTTCAGAAAAGGCATTGTAGCAAACCAAAAAAGAAATTTTAAGCGCAGCAGAGTAACCAGCGCACATACCTGTTAGCTCAGGTGAGTTTAAAAGGCTGCTGTTGATAACAAGGGCATTTGCTAAATAGATGGTGTGTGTGCAACAATATACTGAAAGGTCAATTATATTGTGCAGCTTATCTCACCACCTGTAGTTATTTAGGTGAAAGCTCCAAAATGCTTGCCTAATATGTCTGTTTATCCAAAAGGAAGTAAAAAGGGAGAGCTAGAAAGATAGCATTGCATCACATTACATGGCAATGCAATGCACAGTTGCTGAAGTTGAACCAAAATGAGCTTGTAATCTGGCTTCTGCAACTTTGAACATGAAAAATCCAATGAGGAGAAGAAAAGCAAAGCCAAAGAGTCCATCCCAAAATCCGACAAACAAGCAAAATGAACAAAAAACATTGAATTCAATTCTTTCTGATTTTAGAAACTGCATTAAAGAAGGGGTGCACCGGTCCTGGAGATACTGCAATACCAGGTCAATGCGTGGAGTGGACAGAGCAAGCTCTTTTTCCATCTCCCTGTTCTAAAAATCCATTTAATATATGGTCCCCAGATAGGGGACGTATCAGATATTAAACTGATAAGAACAGATACTACACTTGATCTTAGCCAAAAGGCCGAGAAGCGATAACCAGAATTGGTTTCAAACTACGGAGCCACCCAAGGATCCTGAAAAGTCCATTTGTGGAGATGAGCTCCTGGACTCCCGTTAAGAAGACATGTTGTCAACCTCTAGATCCCTTACATGCCTGCACTTTTCGGCTTGCTGCTGCTGCAATCCACGCGTTTTAGATCTGCATAACTCCACCTCTTTAAACACAGCACCTTCACCCCCTGCTGTTCCCACCCGCCTCAACACCGTTGGAAGGGAGGAGAACCAATTAAGGCGGGGGGTGGGGTGGAACGAGCAGCTGTCTACCCTTAGCAGGAGGGCTCCTGATTACATACCTCTCCTGCTGCTGCTGCTGGCTGTCCAGCAGCAGACTGAAGGTGGCTGCTGCTGTGCACAGGTATATAAAGGCTCAGAGCCTATTATGACACGCGCAGCCAGCGTTCCATTGCCACATTCCATCTACTGCAGGCAGGATACCTGGCTGGCTGAATGTCGCTGAGAAGCTCACAGAGACCGCCATAAGCAACAGTTTAACAGAATGCCACAGACTAATCAACCAAACTTTTTGGGTTGGGTTCTCTTTTATAGTCTGCAGGCATTAAATGAAAGAAGTCAGTGTTCCAGCAGAGGGAGACAACGTTTCAGAAAAGGCATTGTAGCAAACCAAAAAAGAAATTTTAAGCGCAGCAGAGTAACCAGCGCACATACCTGTTAGCTCAGGTGAGTTTAAAAGGCTGCTGTTGATAACAAGGGCATTTGCTAAATAGATGGTGTGTGTGCAACAATATACTGAAAGGTCAATTATATTGTGCAGCTTATCTCACCACCTGTAGTTATTTAGGTGAAAGCTCCAAAATGCTTGCCTAATATGTCTGTTTATCCAAAAGGAAGTAAAAAGGGAGAGCTAGAAAGATAGCATTGCATCACATTACATGGCAATGCAATGCACAGTTGCTGAAGTTGAACCAAAATGAGCTTGTAATCTGGCTTCTGCAACTTTGAACATGAAAAATCCAATGAGGAGAAGAAAAGCAAAGCCAAAGAGTCCATCCCAAAATCCGACAAACAAGCAAAATGAACAAAAAACATTGAATTCAATTCTTTCTGATTTTAGAAACTGCATTAAAGAAGGGGTGCACCGGTCCTGGAGATACTGCAATACCAGGTCAATGCGTGGAGTGGACAGAGCAAGCTCTTTTTCCATCTCCCTGTTCTAAAAATCCATTTAATATATGGTCCCCAGATAGGGGACGTATCAGATATTAAACTGATAAGAACAGATACTACACTTGATCTTAGCCAAAAGGCCGAGAAGCGATAACCAGAATTGGTTTCAAACTACGGAGCCACCCAAGGATCCTGAAAAGTCCATTTGTGGAGATGAGCTCCTGGACTCCCGTTAAGAAGACATGTTGTCAACCTCTAGATCCCTTACATGCCTGCACTTTTCGGCTTGCTGCTGCTGCAATCCACGCGTTTTAGATCTGCATAACTCCACCTCTTTAAACACAGCACCTTCACCCCCTGCTGTTCCCACCCGCCTCAACACCGTTGGAAGGGAGGAGAACCAATTAAGGCGGGGGGTGGGGTGGAACGAGCAGGTGTCTACCCTTAACAGGAGGGCTCCTGATTACATACCTCTCCTGCTGCTGCTGCTGCTGGCTGTCCAGCAGCAGACTGAAGGTGGCTGCTGCTGTGCACAGGTATATAAAGGCTCAGAGCCTATTATGACACGCGCAGCCAGCATTCCATTGCCACATTCCATCTACTGCAGGCAGTATACCTGGCTGGCTGAATGTCGCTGAGAAGCTCACAGAGACCGCCATAAGCAACAGTTTAACAGAATGCCACAGACTAATCAACCAAACTTTTTGGGTTGGGTTCTCTTTTATAGTCTGCAGGCATTAAATGAAAGAAGTCAGTGTTCCAGCAGAGGGAGACAACGTTTCAGAAAAGGCATTGTAGCAAACCAAAAAAGAAATTTTAAGCGCAGCAGAGTAACCAGCGCACATACCTGTTAGCTCAGGTGAGTTTAAAAGGCTGCTGTTGATAACAAGGGCATTTGCTAAATAGATGGTGTGTGTGCAACAATATACTGAAAGGTCAATTATATTGTGCAGCTTATCTCACCACCTGTAGTTATTTAGGTGAAAGCTCCAAAATGCTTGCCTAATATGTCTGTTTATCCAAAAGGAAGTAAAAAGGGAGAGCTAGAAAGATAGCATTGCATCACATTACATGGCAATGCAATGCACAGTTGCTGAAGTTGAACCAAAATGAGCTTGTAATCTGGCTTCTGCAACTTTGAACATGAAAAATCCAATGAGGAGAAGAAAAGCAAAGCCAAAGAGTCCATCCCAAAATCCGACAAACAAGCAAAATGAACAAAAAACATTGAATTCAATTCTTTCTGATTTTAGAAACTGCATTAAAGAAGGGGTGCACCGGTCCTGGAGATACTGCAATACCAGGTCAATGCGTGGAGTGGACAGAGCAAGCTCTTTTTCCATCTCCCTGTTCTAAAAATCCATTTAATATATGGTCCCCAGATAGGGGACGTATCAGATATTAAACTGATAAGAACAGATACTACACTTGATCTTAGCCAAAAGGCCGAGAAGCGATAACCAGAATTGGTTTCAAACTACGGAGCCACCCAAGGATCCTGAAAAGTCCATTTGTGGAGATGAGCTCCTGGACTCCCGTTAAGAAGACATGTTGTCAACCTCTAGATCCCTTACATGCCTGCACTTTTCGGCTTGCTGCTGCTGCAATCCACGCGTTTTAGATCTGCATAACTCCACCTCTTTAAACACAGCACCTTCACCCCCTGCTGTTCCCACCCGCCTCAACACCATTGGAAGGGAGGAGAACCAATTAAGGCGGGGGGTGGGTTGGAACGAGCAGCTGTCTACCCTTAGCAGGAGGGCTCCTGATTACATACCTCTCCTGCTGCTGCTGCTGCTGGCTGTCCAGCAGCAGACTGAAGGTGGCTGCTGCTGTGCACAGGTATATAAAGGCTCAGAGCCTATTATGACACGCGCAGCCAGCGTTCCATTGCCACATTCCATCTACTGCAGGCAGGATACCTGGCTGGCTGAATGTCGCTGAGAAGCTCACAGAGACCGCCATAAGCAACAGTTTAACAGAATGCCACAGACTAATCAACCAAACTTTTTGGGTTGGGTTCTCTTTTATAGTCTGCAGGCATTAAATGAAAGAAGTCAGTGTTCCAGCAGAGGGAGACAATGTTTCAGAAAAGGCATTGTAGCAAACCAAAAAAGAAATTTTAAGCGCAGCAGAGTAACCAGCGCACATACCTGTTAGCTCAGGTGAGTTTAAAAGGCTGCTGTTGATAACAAGGGCATTTGCTAAATAGATGGTGTGTGTGCAACAATATACTGAAAGGTCAATTATATTGTGCAGCTTATCTCACCACCTGTAGTTATTTAGGTGAAAGCTCCAAAATGCTTGCCTAATATGTCTGTTTATCCAAAAGGAAGTAAAAAGGGAGAGCTAGAAAGATAGCATTGCATCACATTACATGGCAATGCAATGCACAGTTGCTGAAGTTGAACCAAAATGAGCTTGTAATCTGGCTTCTGCAACTTTGAACATGAAAAATCCAATGAGGAGAAGAAAAGCAAAGCCAAAGAGTCCATCCCAAAATCCGACAAACAAGCAAAATGAACAAAAAACATTGAATTCAATTCTTTCTGATTTTAGAAACTGCATTAAAGAAGGGGTGCACCGGTCCTGGAGATACTGCAATACCAGGTCAATGCGTGGAGTGGACAGAGCAAGCTCTTTTTCAATCTCCCTGTTCTAAAAATCCATTTAATATATGGTCCCCAGATAGGGGACGTATCAGATATTAAACTGATAAGAACAGATACTACACTTGATCTTAGCCAAAAGGCCGAGAAGCGATAACCAGAATTGGTTTCAAACTACGGAGCCACCCAAGGATCCTGAAAAGTCCATTTGTGGAGATGAGCTCCTGGACTCCCGTTAAGAAGACATGTTGTCAACCTCTAGATCCCTTACATGCCTGCACTTTTCGGCTTGCTGCTGCTGCAATCCACGCGTTTTAGATCTGCATAACTCCACCTCTTTAAACACAGCACCTTCACCCCCTGCTGTTCTCACCCGCCTCAACACCGTTGGAAGGGAGGAGAACCAATTAAGGCGGGGGGTGGGGTGGAACGAGCAGCTGTCTACCCTTAACAGGAGGGCTCCTGATTACATACCTCTCCTGCTGCTGCTGCTGCTGGCTGTCCAGCAGCAGACTGAAGGTGGCTGCTGCTGTGCACAGGTATATAAAGGCTCAGAGCCTATTATGACACGCGCAGCCAGCATTCCATTGCCACATTCCATCTACTGCAGGCAGTATACCTGGCTGGCTGAATGTCGCTGAGAAGCTCACAGAGACCGCCATAAGCAACAGTTTAACAGAATGCCACAGACTAATCAACCAAACTTTTTGGGTTGGGTTCTCTTTTATAGTCTGCAGGCATTAAATGAAAGAAGTCAGTGTTCCAGCAGAGGGAGACAACGTTTCAGAAAAGGCATTGTAGCAAACCAAAAAAGAAATTTTAAGCGCAGCAGAGTAACCAGCGCACATACCTGTTAGCTCAGGTGAGTTTAAAAGGCTGCTGTTGATAACAAGGGCATTTGCTAAATAGATATTGTGTGTGCAACAATATACTGAAAGGTCAATTATATTGTGCAGCTTATCTCACCACCTGTAGTTATTTAGGTGAAAGCTCCAAAATGCTTGCCTAATATGTCTGTTTATCCAAAAGGAAGTAAAAAGGGAGAGCTAGAAAGATAGCATTGCATCACATTACATGGCAATGCAATGCACAGTTGCTGAAGTTAAACCAAAATGAGCTTGTAATCTGGCTTCTGCAACTTTGAACATGAAAAATCCAATGAGGAGAAGAAAAGCAAAGCCAAAGAGTCCATCCCAAAATCCGACAAACAAGCAAAATGAACAAAAAACATTGAATTCAATTCTTTCTGATTTTAGAAACTGCATTAAAGAAGGGGTGCACCGGTCCTGGAGATACTGCAATACCAGGTCAATGCGTGGAGTGGACAGAGCAAGCTCTTTTTCCATCTCCCTGTTCTAAAAATCCATTTAATATATGGTCCCCAGATAGGGGACGTATCAGATATTAAACTGATAAGAACAGATACTACACTTGATCTTAGCCAAAAGGCCGAGAAGCGATAACCAGAATTGGTTTCAAACTACGGAGCCACCCAAGGATCCTGAAAAGTCCATTTGTGGAGATGAGCTCCTGGACTCCCGTTAAGAAGACATGTTGTCAACCTCTAGATCCCTTAC
Source organism: Phyllobates terribilis (assembly GCF_046119375.1). Lineage (NCBI taxonomy): Eukaryota > Metazoa > Chordata > Amphibia > Anura > Dendrobatidae > Phyllobates > Phyllobates terribilis. The sequence goes on from NW_027363542.1 coordinate 99,197, forward strand.
ATGCCTGCACTTTTCGGCTTGCTGCTGCTGCAATCCACGCGTTTTAGATCTGCATAACTCCACCTCTTTAAACACAGCACCTTCACCCCCTGCTGTTCCCACCCGCCTCAACACCGTTGGAAGGGAGGAGAACCAATTAAGGCGGGGGGTGGGGTGGAACGAGCAGCTGTCTACCCTTAGCAGGAGGGCTCCTGATTACATACCTCTCCTGCTGCTGCTGCTGCTGGCTGTCCAGCAGCAGACTGAAGGTGGCTGCTGCTGTGCACAGGTATATAAAGGCTCAGAGCCTATTACGACACGCGCAGCCAGCGTTCCATTGCCACATTCCATCTACTGCAGGCAGGATACCTGGCTGGCTGAATGTCGCTGAGAAGCTCACAGAGACCGCCATAAGCAACAGTTTAACAGAATGCCACAGACTAATCAACCAAACTTTTTGGGTTGGGTTCTCTTTTATAGTCTGCAGGCATTAAATGAAAGAAGTCAGTGTTCCAGCAGAGGGAGACAACGTTTCAGAAAAGGCATTGTAGCAAACCAAAAAAGAAATTTTAAGCGCAGCAGAGTAACCAGCGCACATACCTGTTAGCTCAGGTGAGTTTAAAAGGCTGCTGTTGATAACAAGGGCATTTGCTAAATAGATGGTGTGTGTGCAACAATATACTGAAAGGTCAATTATATTGTGCAGCTTATCTCACCACCTGTAGTTATTTAGGTGAAAGCTCCAAAATGCTTGCCTAATATGTCTGTTTATCCAAAAGGAAGTAAAAAGGGAGAGCTAGAAAGATAGCATTGCATCACATTACATGGCAATGCAATGCACAGTTGCTGAAGTTGAACCAAAATGAGCTTGTAATCTGGCTTCTGCAACTTTGAACATGAAAAATCCAATGAGGAGAAGAAAAGCAAAGCCAAAGAGTCCATCCCAAAATCCGACAAACAAGCAAAATGAACAAAAAACATTGAATTCAATTCTTTCTGATTTTAGAAACTGCATTAAAGAAGGGGTGCACCGGTCCTGGAGATACTGCAATACCAGGTCAATGCGTGGAGTGGACAGAGCAAGCTCTTTTTCCATCTCCCTGTTCTAAAAATCCATTTAATATATGGTCCCCAGATAGGGGACGTATCAGATATTAAACTGATAAGAACAGATACTACACTTGATCTTAGCCAAAAGGCCGAGAAGCGATAACCAGAATTGGTTTCAAACTACGGAGCCACCCAAGGATCCTGAAAAGTCCATTTGTGGAGATGAGCTCCTGGACTCCCGTTAAGAAGACATGTTGTCAACCTCTAGATCCCTTACATGCCTGCACTTTTCGGCTTGCTGCTGCTGCAATCCACGCGTTTTAGATCTGCATAACTCCACCTCTTTAAACACAGCACCTTCACCCCCTGCTGTTCCCACCCGCCTCAACACCGTTGGAAGGGAGGAGAACCAATTAAGGCGGGGGGTGGGGTGGAACGAGCAGCTGTCTACCCTTAGCAGGAGGGCTCCTGATTACATACCTCTCCTGCTGCTGCTGCTGCTGGCTGTCCAGCAGCAGACTGAAGGTGGCTGCTGCTGTGCACAGGTATATAAAGGCTCAGAGCCTATTATGACACGCGCAGCCAGCGTTCCATTGCCACATTCCATCTACTGCAGGCAGGATACCTGGCTGGCTGAATGTCGCTGAGAAGCTCACAGAGACCGCCATAAGCAACAGTTTAACAGAATGCCACAGACTAATCAACCAAACTTTTTGGGTTGGGTTCTCTTTTATAGTCTGCAGGCATTAAATGAAAGAAGTCAGTGTTCCAGCAGAGGGAGACAACGTTTCAGAAAAGGCATTGTAGCAAACCAAAAAAGAAATTTTAAGCGCAGCAGAGTAACCAGCGCACATACCTGTTAGCTCAGGTGAGTTTAAAAGGCTGCTGTTGATAACAAGGGCATTTGCTAAATAGATGGTGTGTGTGCAACAATATACTGAAAGGTCAATTATATTGTGCAGCTTATCTCACCACCTGTAGTTATTTAGGTGAAAGCTCCAAAATGCTTGCCTAATATGTCTGTTTATCCAAAAGGAAGTAAAAAGGGAGAGCTAGAAAGATAGCATTGCATCACATTACATGGCAATGCAATGCACAGTTGCTGAAGTTGAACCAAAATGAGCTTGTAATCTGGCTTCTGCAACTTTGAACATGAAAAATCCAATGAGGAGAAGAAAAGCAAAGCCAAAGAGTCCATCCCAAAATCCGACAAACAAGCAAAATGAACAAAAAACATTGAATTCAATTCTTTCTGATTTTAGAAACTGCATTAAAGAAGGGGTGCACCGGTCCTGGAGATACTGCAATACCAGGTCAATGCGTGGAGTGGACAGAGCAAGCTCTTTTTCCATCTCCCTGTTCTAAAAATCCATTTAATATATGGTCCCCAGATAGGGGACGTATCAGATATTAAACTGATAAGAACAGATACTACACTTGATCTTAGCCAAAAGGCCGAGAAGCGATAACCAGAATTGGTTTCAAACTACGGAGCCACCCAAGGATCCTGAAAAGTCCATTTGCGGAGATGAGCTCCTGGACTCCCGTTAAGAAGACATGTTGTCAACCTCTAGATCCCTTACATGCCTGCACTTTTCGGCTTGCTGCTGCTGCAATCCACGCATTTTAGATCTGCATAACTCCACCTCTTTAAACACAGCACCTTCACCCCCTGCTGTTCCCACCCGCCTCAACACCGTTGGAAGGGAGGAGAACCAATTAAGGCGGGGGGTGGGGTGGAACGAGCAGCTGTCTACCCTTAGCAGGAGGGCTCCTGATTACATACCTCTCCTGCTGCTGCTGCTGCTGGCTGTCCAGCAGCAGACTGAAGGTGGCTGCTGCTGTGCACAGGTATATAAAGGCTCAGAGCCTATTATGACACGCGCAGCCAGCGTTCCATTGCCACATTCCATCTACTGCAGGCAGGATACCTGGCTGGCTGAATGTCGCTGAGAAGCTCACAGAGACCGCCATAAGCAACAGTTTAACAGAATGCCACAGACTAATCAACCAAACTTTTTGGGTTGGGTTCTCTTTTATAGTCTGCAGGCATTAAATGAAAGAAGTCAGTGTTCCAGCAGAGGGAGACAACGTTTCAGAAAAGGCATTGTAGCAAACCAAAAAAGAAATTTTAAGCGCAGCAGAGTAACCAGCGCACATACCTGTTAGCTCAGGTGAGTTTAAAAGGCTGCTGTTGATAACAAGGGCATTTGCTAAATAGATGGTGTGTGTGCAACAATATACTGAAAGGTCAATTATATTGTGCAGCTTATCTCACCACCTGTAGTTATTTAGGTGAAAGCTCCAAAATGCTTGCCTAATATGTCTGTTTATCCAAAAGGAAGTAAAAAGGGAGAGCTAGAAAGATAGCATTGCATCACATTACATGGCAATGCAATGCACAGTTGCTGAAGTTGAACCAAAATGAGCTTGTAATCTGGCTTCTGCAACTTTGAACATGAAAAATCCAATGAGGAGAAGAAAAGCAAAGCCAAAGAGTCCATCCCAAAATCCGACAAACAAGCAAAATGAACAAAAAACATTGAATTCAATTCTTTCTGATTTTAGAAACTGCATTAAAGAAGGGGTGCACCGGTCCTGGAGATACTGCAATACCAGGTCAATGCGTGGAGTGGACAGAGCAAGCTCTTTTTCCATCTCCCTGTTCTAAAAATCCATTTAATATATGGTCCCCAGATAGGGGACGTATCAGATATTAAACTGATAAGAACAGATTTTTTTTTTTTTTTTTCTTCTTCTTTTCCTCAGATTAAGACCCACATTAATTTATGCATCATAGCGCATATTCACATAACGGGTTCTCAAATCATCATTCGGAAAAAACAAAAACAAAATCCCAAAAAACACAACCCTGCAATTAACTGTTACTTACTGTAAGAAGTCCAATGTGAAAAGTTCCAGAGTGCTTCTGCTGCTGTCTCACCATACTTCTTTTTATCCAATAAATAGGCATAAAACAGTCTAGCAAGAAAAATCTTTCTGCATTCCATGGGGGAAAAAACAATCTTTTTAAAAATCACCAAATTCCGAACGTCCCATAAAACCTCTTTATATATGACAAAAATAATCCAGCTTGCCCGCTTCCTTTGCGAGTACTTAAAATCTTGACCTATTAAAATCCTTTCAAAATCGAAACAATGAAAACCAACTAAAGCAACAAACATACGTGACAACAAGGTAAAAACTTTTTTAGCAAAAAAACAGTCCCAAAAAATATGCTGTATTGTTTCCACCTTATTGCAACCTTCCCTAGGACATAGTTCTTGAACCTTTATCCCCCGGTCATTCAAAAAAGCCCTTGTTGGCAAGCATCCATGCAACGCCATCCAGGTTACATCCTTCTGTCTGTTGCTGATTCCACGCATGAAAAAAAGCTTCCACACCTGTCCAGACTGTGCATTATTACAAAACGGCACATCACATAACATCTCCTTCTTCTTAATACCTGAGACAATCAGTTTTTTGTCCGGTCTAACCATGGAGCTTATCCCATTTTGATCATAGAAGGACCTAAGCACCACATAAAAAAACGGTATCACAAACGAAACTGGTTTTCTTAAATCCTTCTCACACCAGCTCCATTTCTGGAAAAGCCGTCCTGCTAAATATTTGCACATGTCCGCAGTCCTGTTATTGCACTGGGATAATTTATAAATGTTCAAAAAATAATGCATTCTTAAAAATAAGTCAATGTTAGGAAAATCACAACCCCCATTTTCCACAGAACACATAACCATTCCTCTTCTTAGTTTCTCCATTTTGGATCCCCAAAAAAACACAAACAGTTTCCTTGTCACTCTCTTTGTCCAAAGCACAGCAGGTGGGAAAATCAAAGCAGTGTACAGCAGAAGCGGGAGAATCACAGACTTGATTACCAGCACTTTCCCTCTCAGCGACAGGTTCCTTAGTTTCCAAAAGTTCAACTTCTGATCCATTTTGTCTTCTAGAATCTTCAGGCTGCTTTCCCCTTTCAGTTCCTTCTCAAAGATGACACCAAGAACCTCAATTTCCTCCCTACTCTCCACTCCTGCCACGTTAACCTCAACCTGCCTCCCAAAGTTACAAAGCTGGCACTTTCCCCAATTCACCGCCATACCAGCCACACAACAAAAAATCCTTACGTGCAAATTCACTCTATTGAGATCCGCCTGTGAACCACAAGTAAAAACAATATCATCCATATAACTTAAAGACTTGACTGGACCCCCGGATCCCCCAGGAATAAAAACACCAGCCACACACTTGTCAACTTGCACACTTTTTAAAAGGGCCTCCACCACACAGATAAAAAGAATTGGTGACAGGGGACAACCCTGCCTAACTCCCGATAAAATATTAAAACTGGAACTCACATGCCCATTAACTAAAATCTGGCTACTGACCCCACAATAAAAACTCTTAATGACCATCAATAATTTATCCGGAACACCAAGGTGACTTAAAGCAGAGAACAAAAATCTATGTGATATTTTATCAAAGGCTTTCTCCAGGTCCACCGACTGTAACAAAAGAGCATTCTTATTCAAATTAGCCTGATAAATTAAGTCTCTTAGAAGCAGCAAATTATCTGAAATTTTCCTACCAGGCACTGCACATGCCTGATACTCCCCCACCATATCACCTATCACATCTGCCAGTCTACCAGCCACAATTTTAGAAATAATTTTGTAATCACTGTTTAACAATGTTATGGGCCTCCAATTTTTAATATCCCTCATGTCCCCTTTCTTATGAATCAGCGTAACAATCCCCCTACGCATAGAAACCGATAAAATCCCATGAGTAAAACCATATTGCACCACCCGGGAAAACTCCACACCTATAATATCCCAAAATCTAACATAAAATTCAGCAGGAAGACCATCACAGCCTGGCGTCTTGCCTTTCGCCAAGCCATCCACTGCCCGTCTAATTTCATCTTTCCCAACCTCCTCACTTAAAAACCCAATTTTCTCCTCAGGAATATTATTAGTTAATACTTTGCAATAATCATTAATTTCCGCATCACTGGCTCTACTATCGTTAGAGAAGAGTGTTTCATAAAAGGAAAGAATACTGCCAATCATCTCATCCCCAGATACCTCCCCTGCAGGAGAAAAAACAGACTTAAAAACCCCTTTAGGTTTAAAACATTTTTTAAAAAAGTATCTCGAACATTGCTCATTTTCCTCCATGTGCTTTATTTTTGCCTTAAACATAATAGTCTTCCCTTTTTCAATAAGTATCTTCTTCAGTTCGTCCTTCAAATCTGCAATCTCTTTATCCACCTCCATCCCCGCTCTCTTAAACTTATGGAGTACTTCCAATTTTGAAATAACAGCAGCATCATGATCCCTTTTGGCTTTCGCTCTCCTAAAACACACCCCTTTAAAATAACATGCAAATTTCTCCTTAGCCCAGTCCCACCACTCTAGCAAATCTTTAAAAAGGTGCTGTTCAGACACACAAGACAAAAACACTTTATTAAAACCAACCTTAACACTCTCCTCTTCCAGCAGGCTTACATTCAGCTTCCAGAGTCCCTTTCCAAAAGCCAGGGACTCAGCTATACACAGATCTACCACTATCATCTTGTGGTCAGAAAAAGTCGTCATCACGTGGTTGCACTTGGCCACCTTAATCCCTTCAGACATAAAAACATAGTCAATTCGGGAAACACTACGTCCACTGTCTGATATGTATGTGAACTTATCACTTGGCCCAACCATCAGACCAGCATCCGTGTAGCGTAAATCCTGCACAATCTGATTTAAAATATTAGACGTAACATCAGTCCTACCTTCCGTAGAGCTCTTACGATCTTTTGCGGATCTGACACAATTAAAATCTCCAGCCACTATAGTGAAGTCTCTGCCTGGTAAAAACAACTTTAGAGACTCCAAAAACCCAACTCTTGCTTGTTTATCAGCAGGGGCATAAACATTAAAAACCCGTACCCGCTGACCTAAAAAATCCACTAATAAAAACAAACATCTCCCAGGTATGATTACTTTAAACTCTAAAACCTTTAGACTGGAATTACACAGTAAAATGCCCACCCCTTCATTCCTGTTTTCTGAGCATGGGGACCAAAAAGATTGCCCCTTATTCCACTCACTCTCATGCGGGGCAGATTTAATTACACATTCCTGCAGACAGACAATATCTGCATTCACACTCTCAATGTACTCCAGTATCCCTGCTCTCCTACAAGCAGAACCAATCCCTCGTACATTCAGAGAAGCAACACACAACGCCATCATAACAACAGGAAAAAATCTCCACCATACCCGATCCATCATGAACCAGGAGAAAACCCACTCCTGCCACCCACTTTTCTACGTATATCAGGCGACTCAGAACTCGAGTCCCTGTTAGAATAACCTGGTCTTAGGGAGACTGGATCTTCCTGCCCCCCAGACCAACACCCCTCCACCTTACTTCTTTTAATCACGGAGGCATAACTCTCCTCCTTGCCATCATCTTCCTCCTCATTTTCACTCCAATCACTGTTAACCCTATCACGCTGCTGAGGGGTTATAGTTCCATCCGAATCAGAATCCTCCTCCTCCAAAACCTCCATTTCCTCACCCCCATCTCTTCCCAAAACAGGATTCACTGACTCCGCCATATTAGACAAATCCATCCCATCACCCGGGCCATGCACATCAGCTACTTTGTTTATTACTTCCAGCCCCTCCCTCAAACCAACTTTCTTCTGGCTCCGCCCCTTTTCCTCCATCTTGGGCACCGCATGGTCTCTTCCCCTACCACCATCTTGTTTTTGGCTTTCCCCCTCTGAGTCTGAGCCTTCGCCCTCCTCCCCACTTTCCTGCCGAGTCTTCTTCTGCCTCTCTTCAGCGTCCACCTGTGACCTAGGAATCTGAGCCCACAATCTACATTTCCTTGCAAGGTGATCTGCATGTCCACACAAATCACACACCTTATTCATTGGGCAACCACTTGCAACATGCCCAGATTTCCCACAACCTCTACAAACATCACCTTGCACTGGACAATCTTTCTGAACATGTCCAAACTCATGACACTTCCTACAATATTCCATCTGTCCATTATAAAAACAAAATCCCCTTTCTCCTCCGATAGAAAACTGTGCAGGAATGCTCTTGGCACCCCCAATAGCTCTATCATCCGGTCTCAGTTTTACAACATATCTCCTCTTGCCATTTAGACAATTGTATTTGTTCTTCATTCTTCCCAAAAATTTAACCTCACTACAATACCAAGCTAAAAAATTGGAAACAGTCTCATCCGGAACTTTAGGGTTATACATGTGCACAACCACATACTTATATGTCTGCTGGAACAGAGGTTCCAGTGCAATAAACTCTAGGCATTTCAATTCCTTTTCTTCCTTCATTCGTACCAACTCCATGTAGACTCTCTGGCAAATACTCAAAGAAACAAAAGTGATATCATAAATTCCTTGTTTCTGAAAATCCTGCAGTGCCAATACATCCGTTACCTTCAAGCCATTAATGTTCTTCAAGACATCAACGCAAACTTGGTCCAAACCGATTTCTCCTTCATGACCTGCAGCCACCTTCAGACGGACCGAGTCCTCTAATCCACGTGTTTTCTCCACCATTTTTACAGCAGATAAACACAATCGCCGCTCAATCGCACACTAGGGCCCCACAAGGGGGAACCCCAGTCACAACTGCCCTCCAAACAACACCAGCAGCAGAAAACCACCACTGATCTTGCCAAAAGGCCGAGAAGCGATAACCAGAATTGGTTTCAAACTACGGAGCCACCCAAGGATCCTGAAAAGTCCATTTGTGGAGATGAGCTCCTGGACTCCCGTTAAGAAGACATGTTGTCAACCTCTAGATCCCTTACATGCCTGCACTTTTCGGCTTGCTGCTGCTGCAATCCACGCGTTTTAGATCTGCATAACTCCACCTCTTTAAACACAGCACCTTCACCCCCTGCTGTTCCCACCCGCCTCAACACCGTTGGAAGGGAGGAGAACCAATTAAGGCGGGGGGTGGGGTGGAACGAGCAGCTGTCTACCCTTAGCAGGAGGGCTCCTGATTACATACCTCTCCTGCTGCTGCTGCTGCTGGCTGTCCAGCAGCAGACTGAAGGTGGCTGCTGCTGTGCACAGGTATATAAAGGCTCAGAGCCTATTATGACACGCGCAGCCAGCGTTCCATTGCCACATTCCATCTACTGCAGGCAGGATACCTGGCTGGCTGAATGTCGCTGAGAAGCCTACAGAGACCGCCATAAGCAACAGTTTAACAGAATGCCACAGACTAATCAACCAAACTTTTTGGGTTGGGTTCTCTTTTATAGTCTGCAGGCATTAAATGAAAGAAGTCAGTGTTCCAGCAGAGGGAGACAACGTTTCAGAAAAGGCATTGTAGCAAACCAAAAAAGAAATTTTAAGCACAGCAGAGTAACCAGCGCACATACCTGTTAGCTCAGGTGAGTTTAAAAGGCTGCTGTTGATAACAAGGGCATTTGCTAAATAGATGGTGTGTGTGCAACAATATACTGAAAGGTCAATTATATTGTGCAGCTTATCTCACCACCTGTAGTTATTTAGGTGAAAGCTCCAAAATGCTTGCCTAATATGTCTGTTTATCCAAAAGGAAGTAAAAAGGGAGAGCTAGAAAGATAGCATTGCATCACATTACATGGCAATGCAATGCACAGTTGCTGAAGTTGAACCAAAATGAGCTTGTAATCTGGCTTCTGCAACTTTGAACATGAAAAATCCAATGAGGAGAAGAAAAGCAAAGCCAAAGAGTCCATCCCAAAATCCGACAAACAAGCAAAATGAACAAAAAACATTGAATTCAATTCTTTCTGATTTTAGAAACTGCATTAAAGAAGGGGTGCACCGGTCCTGGAGATACTGCAATACCAGGTCAATGCGTGGAGTGGACAGAGCAAGCTCTTTTTCCATCTCCCTGTTCTAAAAATCCATTTAATATATGGTCCCCAGATAGGGGACGTATCAGATATTAAACTGATAAGAACAGATACTACACTTGATCTTAGCCAAAAGGCCGAGAAGCGATAACCAGAATTGGTTTCAAACTACGGAGCCACCCAAGGATCCTGAAAAGTCCATTTGTGGAGATGAGCTCCTGGACTCCCGTTAAGAAGACATGTTGTCAACCTCTAGATCCCTTACATGCCTGCACTTTTCGGCTTGCTGCTGCTGCAATCCACGCGTTTTAGATCTGCATAACTCCACCTCTTTAAACACAGCACCTTCACCCCCTGCTGTTCCCACCCGCCTCAACACCGTTGGAAGGGAGGAGAACCAATTAAGGCGGGGGGTGGGGTGGAACGAGCAGCTGTCTACCCTTAGCAGGAGGGCTCCTGATTACATACCTCTCCTGCTGCTGCTGCTGCTGGCTGTCCAGCAGCAGACTGAAGGTGGCTGCTGCTGTGCACAGGTATATAAAGGCTCAGAGCCTATTATGACACGCGCAGCCAGCGTTCCATTGCCACATTCCATCTACTGCAGGCAGGATACCTGGCTGGCTGAATGTCGCTGAGAAGCTCACAGAGACCGCCATAAGCAACAGTTTAACAGAATGCCACAGACTAATCAACCAAACTTTTTGGGTTGGGTTCTCTTTTATAGTCTGCAGGCATTAAATGAAAGAAGTCAGTGTTCCAGCAGAGGGAGACAACGTTTCAGAAAAGGCATTGTAGCAAACCAAAAAAGAAATTTTAAGCGCAGCAGAGTAACCAGCGCACATACCTGTTAGCTCAGGTGAGTTTAAAAGGCTGCTGTTGATAACAAGGGCATTTGCTAAATAGATGGTGTGTGTGCAACAATATACTGAAAGGTCAATTATATTGTGCAGCTTATCTCACCACCTGTAGTTATTTAGGTGAAAGCTCCAAAATGCTTGCCTAATATGTCTGTTTATCCAAAAGGAAGTAAAAAGGGAGAGCTAGAAAGATAGCATTGCATCACATTACATGACAATGCAATGCACAGTTGCTGAAGTTGAACCAAAATGAGCTTGTAATCTGGCTTCTGCAACTTTGAACATGAAAAATCCAATGAGGAGAAGAAAAGCAAAGCCAAAGAGTCCATCCCAAAATCCGACAAACAAGCAAAATGAACAAAAAACATTGAATTCAATTCTTTCTGATTTTAGAAACTGCATTAAAGAAGGGGTGCACCGGTCCTGGAGATACTGCAATACCAGGTCAATGCGTGGAGTGGACAGAGCAAGCTCTTTTTCCATCTCCCTGTTCTAAAAATCCATTTAATATATGGTCCCCAGATAGGGGACGTATCAGATATTAAACTGATAAGAACAGATACTACACTTGATCTTAGCCAAAAGGCCGAGAAGCGATAACCAGAATTGGTTTCAAACTACGGAGCCACCCAAGGATCCTGAAAAGTCCATTTGTGGAGATGAGCTCCTGGACTCCCGTTAAGAAGACATGTTGTCAACCTCTAGATCCCTTACATGCCTGCACTTTTCGGCTTGCTGCTGCTGCAATCCACGCGTTTTAGATCTGCATAACTCCACCTCTTTAAACACAGCACCTTCACCCCCTGCTGTTCCCACCCGCCTCAACACCGTTGGAAGGGAGGAGAACCAATTAAGGCGGGGGGTGGGGTGGAACGAGCAGCTGTCTACCCTTAGCAGGAGGGCTCCTGATTACATACCTCTCCTGCTGCTGCTGCTGCTGGCTGTCCAGCAGCAGACTGAAGGTGGCTGCTGCTGTGCACAGGTATATAAAGGCTCAGAGCCTATTATGACACGCGCAGCCAGCGTTCCATTGCCACATTCCATCTACTGCAGGCAGGATACCTGGCTGGCTGAATGTCGCTGAGAAGCTCACAGAGACCGCCATAAGCAACAGTTTAACAGAATGCCACAGACTAATCAACCAAACTTTTTGGGTTGGGTTCTCTTTTATAGTCTGCAGGCATTAAATGAAAGAAGTCAGTGTTCCAGCAGAGGGAGACAACGTTTCAGAAAAGGCATTGTAGCAAACCAAAAAAGAAATTTTAAGCGCAGCAGAGTAACCAGCGCACATACCTGTTAGCTCAGGTGAGTTTAAAAGGCTGCTGTTGATAACAAGGGCATTTGCTAAATAGATGGTGTGTGTGCAACAATATACTGAAAGGTCAATTATATTGTGCAGCTTATCTCACCACCTGTAGTTATTTAGGTGAAAGCTCCAAAATGCTTGCCTAATATGTCTGTTTATCCAAAAGGAAGTAAAAAGGGAGAGCTAGAAAGATAGCATTGCATCACATTACATGGCAATGCAATGCACAGTTGCTGAAGTTGAACCAAAATGAGCTTGTAATCTGGCTTCTGCAACTTTGAACATGAAAAATCCAATGAGGAGAAGAAAAGCAAAGCCAAAGAGTCCATCCCAAAATCCGACAAACAAGCAAAATGAACAAAAAACATTGAATTCAATTCTTTCTGATTTTAGAAACTGCATTAAAGAAGGGGTGCACCGGTCCTGGAGATACTGCAATACCAGGTCAATGCGTGGAGTGGACAGAGCAAGCTCTTTTTCCATCTCCCTGTTCTAAAAATCCATTTAATATATGGTCCCCAGATAGGGGACGTATCAGATATTAAACTGATAAGAACAGATACTACACTTGATCTTAGCCAAAAGGCCGAGAAGCGATAACCAGAATTGGTTTCAAACTACGGAGCCACCCAAGGATCCTGAAAAGTCCATTTGTGGAGATGAGCTCCTGGACTCCCGTTAAGAAGACATGTTGTCAACCTCTAGATCCCTTACATGCCTGCACTTTTCGGCTTGCTGCTGCTGCAATCCACGCGTTTTAGATCTGCATAACTCCACCTCTTTAAACACAGCACCTTCACCCCCTGCTGTTCCCACCCGCCTCAACACCGTTGGAAGGGAGGAGAACCAATTAAGGCGGGGGGTGGGGTGGAACGAGCAGCTGTCTACCCTTAGCAGGAGGGCTCCTGATTACATACCTCTCCTGCTGCTGCTGCTGCTGGCTGTCCAGCAGCAGACTGAAGGTGGCTGCTGCTGTGCACAGGTATATAAAGGCTCAGAGCCTATTATGACACGCGCAGCCAGCGTTCCATTGCCACATTCCATCTACTGCAGGCAGGATACCTGGCTGGCTGAATGTCGCTGAGAAGCTCACAGAGACCGCCATAAGCAACAGTTTAACAGAATGCCACAGACTAATCAACCAAACTTTTTGGGTTGGGTTCTCTTTTATAGTCTGCAGGCATTAAATGAAAGAAGTCAGTGTTCCAGCAGAGGGAGACAACGTTTCAGAAAAGGCATTGTAGCAAACCAAAAAAGAAATTTTAAGCGCAGCAGAGTAACCAGCGCACATACCTGTTAGCTCAGGTGAGTTTAAAAGGCTGCTGTTGATAACAAGGGCATTTGCTAAATAGATGGTGTGTGTGCAACAATATACTGAAAGGTCAATTATATTGTGCAGCTTATCTCACCACCTGTAGTTATTTAGGTGAAAGCTCCAAAATGCTTGCCTAATATGTCTGTTTATCCAAAAGGAAGTAAAAAGGGAGAGCTAGAAAGATAGCATTGCATCACATTACATGGCAATGCAATGCACAGTTGCTGAAGTTGAACCAAAATGAGCTTGTAATCTGGCTTCTGCAACTTTGAACATGAAAAATCCAATGAGGAGAAGAAAAGCAAAGCCAAAGAGTCCATCCCAAAATCCGACAAACAAGCAAAATGAACAAAAAACATTGAATTCAATTCTTTCTGATTTTAGAAACTGCATTAAAGAAGGGGTGCACCGGTCCTGGAGATACTGCAATACCAGGTCAATGCGTGGAGTGGACAGAGCAAGCTCTTTTTCCATCTCCCTGTTCTAAAAATCCATTTAATATATGGTCCCCAGATAGGGGACGTATCAGATATTAAACTGATAAGAACAGATACTACACTTGATCTTAGCCAAAAGGCCGAGAAGCGATAACCAGAATTGGTTTCAAACTACGGAGCCACCCAAGGATCCTGAAAAGTCCATTTGTGGAGATGAGCTCCTGGACTCCCGTTAAGAAGACATGTTGTCAACCTCTAGATCCCTTACATGCCTGCACTTTTCGGCTTGCTGCTGCTGCAATCCACGCGTTTTAGATCTGCATAACTCCACCTCTTTAAACACAGCACCTTCACCCCCTGCTGTTCCCACCCGCCTCAACACCGTTGGAAGGGAGGAGAACCAATTAAGGCGGGGGGTGGGGTGGAACGAGCAGCTATCTACCCTTAGCAGGAGGGCTCCTGATTACATACCTCTCCTGCTGCTGCTGCTGCTGGCTGTCCAGCAGCAGACTGAAGGTGGCTGCTGCTGTGCACAGGTATATAAAGGCTCAGAGCCTATTATGACACGCGCAGCCAGCGTTCCATTGCCACATTCCATCTACTGCAGGCAGGATACCTGGCTGGCTGAATGTCGCTGAGAAGCTCACAGAGACCGCCATAAGCAACAGTTTAACAGAATGCCACAGACTAATCAACCAAACTTTTTGGGTTGGGTTCTCTTTTATAGTCTGCAGGCATTAAATGAAAGAAGTCAGTGTTCCAGCAGAGGGAGACAACGTTTCAGAAAAGGCATTGTAGCAAACCAAAAAAGAAATTTTAAGCGCAGCAGAGTAACCAGCGCACATACCTGTTAGCTCAGGTGAGTTTAAAAGGCTGCTGTTGATAACAAGGGCATTTGCTAAATAGATGGTGTGTGTGCAACAATATACTGAAAGGTCAATTATATTGTGCAGCTTATCTCACCACCTGTAGTTATTTAGGTGAAAGCTCCAAAATGCTTGCCTAATATGTCTGTTTATCCAAAAGGAAGTAAAAAGGGAGAGCTAGAAAGATAGCATTGCATCACATTACATGGCAATGCAATGCACAGTTGCTGAAGTTGAACCAAAATGAGCTTGTAATCTGGCTTCTGCAACTTTGAACATGAAAAATCCAATGAGGAGAAGAAAAGCAAAGCCAAAGAGTCCATCCCAAAATCCGACAAACAAGCAAAATGAACAAAAAACATTGAATTCAATTCTTTCTGATTTTAGAAACTGCATTAAAGAAGGGGTGCACCGGTCCTGGAGATACTGCAATATCAGGTCAATGCGTGGAGTGGACAGAGCAAGCTCTTTTTCCATCTCCCTGTTCTAAAAATCCATTTAATATATGGTCCCCAGATAGGGGACGTATCAGATATTAAACTGATAAGAACAGATTTTTTTTGATTGAATATATCTTTTATTAGCACAAAAAATAAGTTAACAGACAGTGTACAGTGCCGCAGCCCAGTACACACAGAATTCTACATCATATTTACATAGCATGAGGATACGACGCACTAACTAGACACATCACACCCCTATGCTACACAAAACACTCAATATGAAAGAAAAAGCATGTCAATCAATACAGTACGACGAACCGTGATAAGGGATGGGGATTGGGAAAAAGGGGATGGGGAGGGGAAAATCACAGGCCCGAAGCTTTATTGAAAGACAAGACACATAAGGGGAGAGGGGGAGGAGGGGTTTAGTCCTCGTCCTCGTCCTCCGGACCGTCCATGATGGAATAGTCTCTGAGCAGGCTGTGGATCAGCCTGCGGCAGTCCTGGATGGACATCCTCTCCCTCCTCAAGATGAGCCGGTTCCTGGCGACCCAAACGGCATCCTTGAAGCAGTTCATAAGGCGCCAAGCCTCCTGGATGGCTCCGACGGTATGAACCCCAGGGAAGAGTCCGTAAAGCACAGAATGGTGCGATAGGCTCGCCCTGGGGACAGAGTTCCTCAGGTCGTCCTCAAGTGCAGTCAATAGGCGCTGTGCAAATCCGCAGTCCCAAAAAGTGTGCAAAGATGTTTCCTCCACGAAGGGGCACCTTGGGCAGTACCGGGTCTTGCACAGGTTCCGGGCATGCATGAATGACCGGACGGGCAGTCCGCCCTGAATCGCCATCCACGACAAGTCCTTGTGCCCGTTGGTCAGCCTGTCAGACGACACATTTGTCCACACAGTCTCCAGCGTGTCCTGGTGAAGTCCTGTGATGTTCTCCACGTCATCCTTGGCTCTGATTAGCTTGTGGATAGTTTTGGGCTTCCACAAGTCGGGCTTGAGTCCCTCCAGTTGATGCTCCCCCACAAATCGAACGACGTCTCCGTAGAACCATGGCGTCGTCCAGTTGTAGGGGAAGGAGCTGTCCCACTTGTCCCAGCCGAGTCGCCTCCAAAGAGGAAGCAGGAAGAAGCGAGACATGGACCTGCCCGCGGAGCCATTCTTGACTTGCAAAGTCCGGCGGACACAATCACACACAAAAGAGGATCGCAGGAGGGTGGGGATATCTGGAACGCCCTTCCCACCCTTGCGAGGCTCCTTGTACATGACGGCCCGCCTGACTCTGTCCATCTTGGATCCCCAGACAAAGTGAAACACTGTCCTGGTAATGGCCCTGCACACAGTGACGTGTGGGGGCCAGGCCTGCGCCGTGTACTGCAAGACGGGCAGGACCTCATTACGCAGGACGAGTGCCTTACCCTCACAAGTGAGGTGTCTGAGGCTCCAGAGTCCGATCCGTTGCTTCACCTTGGCCAAGCGTTCTTGCCAGGACTTGAGGGCCGCTCCTTCCTTCCCGAACCAGACTCCCAGCACCTTGAGGAAATCCGGTTGAATGTTGAAGGGGAAGGGGGCGGAGGAGGCCGGCTGCCAATCCCCGAAGAGCATGGCTTCCGACTTCCTGCAGTTGACTTTGGCCCCTGAAGCCCGGCCGAACCTCTCACACGTCTGGACGAGGGCGTCGACTGAACCACGATCAGCGCAGAAGACGGTGACGTCGTCCATGTAGAGCGAGCACTTGACCTCGTGTCGTCCCGGACCCGGTGCGGTGATCCCTCTGATCTCTCCATTCTGCCGGATAGCCTCTGCGAAGAGTTCTATAACACAAACAAAAAGAAGAGGTGATAGAGGGCAGCCTTGTCTGACCCCAGAGAGGACAGGGAAGGGGTCAGTCTTCCAGCCGTTCACCAACACCGAGCTGTGGATATCAAAATACATCAGACGGACATACGAACAAAACATGTTACCCAAACCTAACCGGTGCAGAGCTCGGCCCATGAACTGAACAGATACTACACTTGATCTTAGCCAAAAGGCCGAGAAGCGATAACCAGAATTGGTTTCAAACTACGGAGCCACCCAAGGATCCTGAAAAGTCCATTTGTGGAGATGAGCTCCTGGACTCCCGTTAAGAAGACATGTTGTCAACCTCTAGATCCCTTACATGCCTGCACTTTTCGGCTTGCTGCTGCTGCAATCCACGCGTTTTAGATCTGCATAACTCCACCTCTTTAAACACAGCACCTTCACCCCCTGCTGTTCCCACCCGCCTCAACACCGTTGGAAGGGAGGAGAACCAATTAAGGCGGGGGGTGGGGTGGAACGAGCAGCTGTCTACCCTTAGCAGGAGGGCTCCTGATTACATACCTCTCCTGCTGCTGCTGCTGCTGGCTGTCCAGCAGCAGACTGAAGGTGGCTGCTGCTGTGCACAGGTATATAAAGGCTCAGAGCCTATTATGACACGCGCAGCCAGCGTTCCATTGCCACATTCCATCTACTGCAGGCAGGATACCTGGCTGGCTGAATGTCGCTGAGAAGCTCACAGAGACCGCCATAAGCAACAGTTTAACAGAATGCCACAGACTAATCAACCAAACTTTTTGGGTTGGGTTCTCTTTTATAGTCTGCAGGCATTAAATGAAAGAAGTCAGTGTTCCAGCAGAGGGAGACAACGTTTCAGAAAAGGCATTGTAGCAAACCAAAAAAGAAATTTTAAGCGCAGCAGAGTAACCAGCGCACATACCTGTTAGCTCAGGTGAGTTTAAAAGGCTGCTGTTGATAACAAGGGCATTTGCTAAATAGATGGTGTGTGTGCAACAATATACTGAAAGGTCAATTATATTGTGCAGCTTATCTCACCACCTGTAGTTATTTAGGTGAAAGCTCCAAAATGCTTGCCTAATATGTCTGTTTATCCAAAAGGAAGTAAAAAGGGAGAGCTAGAAAGATAGCATTGCATCACATTACATGGCAATGCAATGCACAGTTGCTGAAGTTGAACCAAAATGAGCTTGTAATCTGGCTTCTGCAACTTTGAACATGAAAAATCCAATGAGGAGAAGAAAAGCAAAGCCAAAGAGTCCATCCCAAAATCCGACAAACAAGCAAAATGAACAAAAAACATTGAATTCAATTCTTTCTGATTTTAGAAACTGCATTAAAGAAGGGGTGCACCGGTCCTGGAGATACTGCAATACCAGGTCAATGCGTGGAGTGGACAGAGCAAGCTCTTTTTCCATCTCCCTGTTCTAAAAATCCATTTAATATATGGTCCCCAGATAGGGGACGTATCAGATATTAAACTGATAAGAACAGATACTACACTTGATCTTAGCCAAAAGGCCGAGAAGCGATAACCAGAATTGGTTTCAAACTACGGAGCCACCCAAGGATCCTGAAAAGTCCATTTGTGGAGATGAGCTCCTGGACTCCCGTTAAGAAGACATGTTGTCAACCTCTAGATCCCTTACATGCCTGCACTTTTCGGCTTGCTGCTGCTGCAATCCACGCGTTTTAGATCTGCATAACTCCACCTCTTTAAACACAGCACCTTCACCCCCTGCTGTTCCCACCCGCCTCAACACCGTTGGAAGGGAGGAGAACCAATTAAGGCGGGGGGTGGGGTGGAACGAGCAGCTGTCTACCCTTAGCAGGAGGGCTCCTGATTACATACCTCTCCTGCTGCTGCTGCTGCTGGCTGTCCAGCAGCAGACTGAAGGTGGCTGCTGCTGTGCACAGGTATATAAAGGCTCAGAGCCTATTATGACACGCGCAGCCAGCGTTCCATTGCCACATTCCATCTACTGCAGGCAGGATACCTGGCTGGCTGAATGTCGCTGAGAAGCTCACAGAGACCGCCATAAGCAACAGTTTAACAGAATGCCACAGACTAATCAACCAAACTTTTTGGGTTGGGTTCTCTTTTATAGTCTGCAGGCATTAAATGAAAGAAGTCAGTGTTCCAGCAGAGGGAGACAACGTTTCAGAAAAGGCATTGTAGCAAACCAAAAAAGAAATTTTAAGCGCAGCAGAGTAACCAGCGCACATACCTGTTAGCTCAGGTGAGTTTAAAAGGCTGCTGTTGATAACAAGGGCATTTGCTAAATAGATGGTGTGTGTGCAACAATATACTGAAAGGTCAATTATATTGTGCAGCTTATCTCACCACCTGTAGTTATTTAGGTGAAAGCTCCAAAATGCTTGCCTAATATGTCTGTTTATCCAAAAGGAAGTAAAAAGGGAGAGCTAGAAAGATAGCATTGCATCACATTACATGGCAATGCAATGCACAGTTGCTGAAGTTGAACCAAAATGAGCTTGTAATCTGGCTTCTGCAACTTTGAACATGAAAAATCCAATGAGGAGAAGAAAAGCAAAGCCAAAGAGTCCATCCCAAAATCCGACAAACAAGCAAAATGAACAAAAAACATTGAATTCAATTCTTTCTGATTTTAGAAACTGCATTAAAGAAGGGGTGCACCGGTCCTGGAGATACTGCAATACCAGGTCAATGCGTGGAGTGGACAGAGCAAGCTCTTTTTCCATCTCCCTGTTCTAAAAATCCATTTAATATATGGTCCCCAGATAGGGGACGTATCAGATATTAAACTGATAAGAACAGATTTTTTTTTTTTTTTTTTTATCGAAAGCCCGAATTCATGTACAAAACCCGAGTGCGCTTAAAAAAGTGACAAGTGCCACAAAAAAAGTGCACTAGGATGCTGGTCTTCTTGAAACCCTCTCCAAAAGGAGAAGGGTCCCCCAAACCATTCCCCGTCCCTCCGAGCCAGAAGGCCACAGCGAGGAACAGGGACAAATAGCCACCTCCAGCCGGAGCCAGAGGCGACCCAATCTTACCCCCAGCACCTGCCCGAGTTCTCACCCGAGCAAGGCACTGGGAGCCAAAGACTGTGCTCCCCTCCCGGAAGAGGGGAGCCAACAACGCTCTCCTCCCGAAAGAGGAGAGCCAGGGGGGTTCAGGGGGGAGCGGAACCTGATGGCCACACACTCCCCCCCTAGACCTGCCAAGAGAGGAACCCGTAAGGGAACCGCATCCCGACAAAATCCTAGTAGGACGTGACACACGTGAATAAGTGGACACACAGTGACAAAGAAATTAAATAAATAGTGAAGGTTTCACAGTATAATACTGCCCGGACCTTCGACCGGGAATTGAAAAATTCCCCATCCTAAGGCCAGAAGGCCCGGAATAAGGGTGTGTGCGAAGAAAGAAAATTTGAAGTGCTTGTGCAAATGTGCCATAAACTCAAGTGGGGTTCCCAATCCCAGTGAGTTAAGGCACCCCAGGGTCACCACTCCTGGGGCACTTCACACTTCGGGCTTTCGATCTTCCCCGGCCCAATGGCGTCGATCCTGGGGGGCCATGCTTTCCACCAGATGACTATATTAGCCACCTGGCGTACTAACAAGCGCCTAAACCCCAGTGTGCATAATGTATCAATCTACTAGGGCGGCCAACATCCAAAACCGCCTTTTCGAAAGATACTACACTTGATCTTAGCCAAAAGGCCGAGAAGCGATAACCAGAATTGGTTTCAAACTACGGAGCCACCCAAGGATCCTGAAAAGTCCATTTGTGGAGATGAGCTCCTGGACTCCCGTTAAGAAGACATGTTGTCAACCTCTAGATCCCTTACATGCCTGCACTTTTCGGCTTGCTGCTGCTGCAATCCACGCGTTTTAGATCTGCATAACTCCACCTCTTTAAACACAGCACCTTCACCCCCTGCTTTTCCCACCCGCCTCAACACCGTTGGAAGGGAGGAGAACCAATTAAGGCGGGGGGTGGGGTGGAACGAGCAGCTGTCTACCCTTAGCAGGAGGGCTCCTGATTACATACCTCTCCTGCTGCTGCTGCTGCTGGCTGTCCAGCAGCAGACTGAAGGTGGCTGCTGCTGTGCACAGGTATATAAAGGCTCAGAGCCTATTATGACACGCGCAGCCAGCGTTCCATTGCCACATTCCATCTACTGCAGGCAGGATACCTGGCTGGCTGAATGTCGCTGAGAAGCTCACAGAGACCGCCATAAGCAACAGTTTAACAGAATGCCACAGACTAATCAACCAAACTTTTTGGGTTGGGTTCTCTTTTATAGTCTGCAGGCATTAAATGAAAGAAGTCAGTGTTCCAGCAGAGGGAGACAACGTTTCAGAAAAGGCATTGTAGCAAACCAAAAAAGAAATTTTAAGCGCAGCAGAGTAACCAGCGCACATACCTGTTAGCTCAGGTGAGTTTAAAAGGCTGCTGTTGATAACAAGGGCATTTGCTAAATAGATGGTGTGTGTGCAACAATATACTGAAAGGTCAATTATATTGTGCAGCTTATCTCACCACCTGTAGTTATTTAGGTGAAAGCTCCAAAATGCTTGCCTAATATGTCTGTTTATCCAAAAGGAAGTAAAAAGGGAGAGCTAGAAAGATAGCATTGCATCACATTACATGGCAATGCAATGCACAGTTGCTGAAGTTGAACCAAAATGAGCTTGTAATCTGGCTTCTGCAACTTTGAACATGAAAAATCCAATGAGGAGAAGAAAAGCAAAGCCAAAGAGTCCATCCCAAAATCCGACAAACAAGCAAAATGAACAAAAAACATTGAATTCAATTCTTTCTGATTTTAGAAACTGCATTAAAGAAGGAGTGCACCGGTCCTGGAGATACTGCAATACCAGGTCAATGCGTGGAGTGGACAGAGCAAGCTCTTTTTCCATCTCCCTGTTCTAAAAATCCATTTAATATATGGTCCCCAGATAGGGGACGTATCAGATATTAAACTGATAAGAACAGATACTACACTTGATCTTAGCCAAAAGGCCGAGAAGCGATAACCAGAATTGGTTTCAAACTACGGAGCCACCCAAGGATCCTGAAAAGTCCATTTGTGGAGATGAGCTCCTGGACTCCCGTTAAGAAGACATGTTGTCAACCTCTAGATCCCTTACATGCCTGCACTTTTCGGCTTGCTGCTGCTGCAATCCACGCGTTTTAGATCTGCATAACTCCACCTCTTTAAACACAGCACCTTCACCCCCTGCTGTTCCCACCCGCCTCAACACCGTTGGAAGGGAGGAGAACCAATTAAGGCGGGGGGTGGGGTGGAACGAGCAGCTGTCTACCCTTAGCAGGAGGGCTCCTGATTACATACCTCTCCTGCTGCTGCTGCTGCTGGCTGTCCAGCAGCAGACTGAAGGTGGCTGCTGCTGTGCACAGGTATATAAAGGCTCAGAGCCTATTATGACACGCGCAGCCAGCGTTCCATTGCCACATTCCATCTACTGCAGGCAGGATACCTGGCTGGCTGAATGTCGCTGAGAAGCTCACAGAGACCGCCATAAGCAACAGTTTAACAGAATGCCACAGACTAATCAACCAAACTTTTTGGGTTGGGTTCTCTTTTATAGTCTGCAGGCATTAAATGAAAGAAGTCAGTGTTCCAGCAGAGGGAGACAACGTTTCAGAAAAGGCATTGTAGCAAACCAAAAAAGAAATTTTAAGCGCAGCAGAGTAACCAGCGCACATACCTGTTAGCTCAGGTGAGTTTAAAAGGCTGCTGTTGATAACAAGGGCATTTGCTAAATAGATGGTGTGTGTGCAACAATATACTGAAAGGTCAATTATATTGTGCAGCTTATCTCACCACCTGTAGTTATTTAGGTGAAAGCTCCAAAATGCTTGCCTAATATGTCTGTTTATCCAAAAGGAAGTAAAAAGTGGGAGCTAGAAAGATAGCATTGCGTTACATTACATGGCAATGCAATGCACAGTTGCTGAAGTTGAACCAAAATGAGCTTGTAATCTGGCTTCTGCAACTTTGAACAAGAAAAATCCAATGAGGAGAAGAAAAGCAAAGCCAAAGAGTCCATCCCAAAATCCGACAAACAAGCAAAATGAACAAAAAACATTGAATTCAATTCTTTCTGATTTTAGAAACTGCATTACAGAAGGGGTGCACCGGTCCTGGAGATACTGCAATACCAGGTCAATGCGTGGAGTGGACAGAGCAAGCTCTTTTTCCATCTCCCTGTTCTAAAAATCCATTTAATATATGGTCCCCAGATAGGGGACGTATCAGATATTAAACTGATAAGAACAGATACTACACTTGATCTTAGCCAAAAGGCCGAGAAGCGATAACCAGAATTGGTTTCAAACTACGGAGCCACCCAAGGATCCTGAAAAGTCCATTTGTGGAGATGAGCTCCTGGACTCCCGTTAAGAAGACATGTTGTCAACCTCTAGATCCCTTACATGCCTGCACTTTTCGGCTTGCTGCTGCTGCAATCCACGCGTTTTAGATCTGCATAACTCCACCTCTTTAAACACAGCACCTTCACCCCCTGCTGTTCCCACCCGCCTCAACACCGTTGGAAGGGAGGAGAACCAATTAAGGCGGGGGGTGGGGTGGAACGAGCAGCTGTCTACCCTTAGCAGGAGGGCTCCTGATTACATACCTCTCCTGCTGCTGCTGCTGCTGGCTGTCCAGCAGCAGACTGAAGGTGGCTGCTGCTGTGCACAGGTATATAAAGGCTCAGAGCCTATTATGACACGCGCAGCCAGCGTTCCATTGCCACATTCCATCTACTGCAGGCAGGATACCTGGCTGGCTGAATGTCGCTGAGAAGCTCACAGAGACCGCCATAAGCAACAGTTTAACAGAATGCCACAGACTAATCAACCAAACTTTTTGGGTTGGGTTCTCTTTTATAGTCTGCAGGCATTAAATGAAAGAAGTCAGTGTTCCAGCAGAGGGAGACAACGTTTCAGAAAAGGCATTGTAGCAAACCAAAAAAGAAATTTTAAGCGCAGCAGAGTAACCAGCGCACATACCTGTTAGCTCAGGTGAGTTTAAAAGGCTGCTGTTGATAACAAGGGCATTTGCTAAATAGATGGTGTGTGTGCAACAATATACTGAAAGGTCAATTATATTGTGCAGCTTATCTCACCACCTGTAGTTATTTAGGTGAAAGCTCCAAAATGCTTGCCTAATATGTCTGTTTATCCAAAAGGAAGTAAAAAGGGAGAGCTAGAAAGATAGCATTGCATCACATTACATGGCAATGCAATGCACAGTTGCTGAAGTTGAACCAAAATGAGCTTGTAATCTGGCTTCTGCAACTTTGAACATGAAAAATCCAATGAGGAGAAGAAAAGCAAAGCCAAAGAGTCCATCCCAAAATCCGACAAACAAGCAAAATGAACAAAAAACATTGAATTCAATTCTTTCTGATTTTAGAAACTGCATTAAAGAAGGGGTGCACCGGTCCTGGAGATACTGCAATACCAGGTCAATGCGTGGAGTGGACAGAGCAAGCTCTTTTTCCATCTCCCTGTTCTAAAAATCCATTTAATATATGGTCCCCAGATAGGGGACGTATCAGATATTAAACTGATAAGAACAGATACTACACTTGATCTTAGCCAAAAGGCCGAGAAGCGATAACCAGAATTGGTTTCAAACTACGGAGCCACCCAAGGATCCTGAAAAGTCCATTTGTGGAGATGAGCTCCTGGACTCCCGTTAAGAAGACATGTTGTCAACCTCTAGATCCCTTACATGCCTGCACTTTTCGGCTTGCTGCTGCTGCAATCCACGCGTTTTAGATCTGCATAACTCCACCTCTTTAAACACAGCACCTTCACCCCCTGCTGTTCCCACCCGCCTCAACACCGTTGGAAGGGAGGAGAACCAATTAAGGCGGGGGGTGGGGTGGAACGAGCAGCTGTCTACCCTTAGCAGGAGGGCTCCTGATTACATACCTCTCCTGCTGCTGCTGCTGCTGGCTGTCCAGCAGCAGACTGAAGGTGGCTGCTGCTGTGCACAGGTATATAAAGGCTCAGAGCCTATTATGACACGCGCAGCCAGCGTTCCATTGCCACATTCCATCTACTGCAGGCAGGATACCTGGCTGGCTGAATGTCGCTGAGAAGCTCACAGAGACCGCCATAAGCAACAGTTTAACAGAATGCCACAGACTAATCAACCAAACTTTTTGGGTTGGGTTCTCTTTTATAGTCTGCAGGCATTAAATGAAAGAAGTCAGTGTTCCAGCAGAGGGAGACAACGTTTCAGAAAAGGCATTGTAGCAAACCAAAAAAGAAATTTTAAGCGCAGCAGAGTAACCAGCGCACATACCTGTTAGCTCAGGTGAGTTTAAAAGGCTGCTGTTGATAACAAGGGCATTTGCTAAATAGATGGTGTGTGTGCAACAATATACTGAAAGGTCAATTATATTGTGCAGCTTATCTCACCACCTGTAGTTATTTAGGTGAAAGCTCCAAAATGCTTGCCTAATATGTCTGTTTATCCAAAAGGAAGTAAAAAGGGAGAGCTAGAAAGATAGCATTGCATCACATTACATGGCAATGCAATGCACAGTTGCTGAAGTTGAACCAAAATGAGCTTGTAATCTGGCTTCTGCAACTTTGAACATGAAAAATCCAATGAGGAGAAGAAAAGCAAAGCCAAAGAGTCCATCCCAAAATCCGACAAACAAGCAAAATGAACAAAAAACATTGAATTCAATTCTTTCTGATTTTAGAAACTGCATTAAAGAAGGGGTGCACCGGTCCTGGAGATACTGCAATACCAGGTCAATGCGTGGAGTGGACAGAGCAAGCTCTTTTTCCATCTCCCTGTTCTAAAAATCCATTTAATATATGGTCCCCAGATAGGGGACGTATCAGATATTAAACTGATAAGAACAGATTTTTTTTTTTTTTTTTTTTTTTTTTTTTTTCTCCTCAGACGAGGAAATTCCACAGTCTATGGAAACCAGACAAAGGAAAATTCCATCAAAACAGCTGCGTCAAATCCAATACGCAATTTGCTGTCCCCATCATCATCGGAAATATTTATTTCATATTTCAAAACAACAATAAAAAAAATCAAGAGGTACTAACAATATATCTCCACTTTTTAACTTTCCATATTCCCTCCGCATCCACTTCCCCTCTCCTCTTTTTGTCCCATAGGAAACACACATACATCTTCCCCAAAATCACCTTCACACTATCCTTTACAGCAATTTCCTTCCTTTTAAACACATACACATTCCTCACATCCCATAACACTTCCTTTATACATGCAAGCATCAACCACAAGACTCTTTCCTTCGTCCCATCACATATTCCCAAACCAAACATAAACAACTCAAAAGACAACAAATTCACACCACACAATTCTTTACACAAAGGCCCCATTCTCCCAATCACATCTCTAGCATACTGGCAATTCCAAAAAACATGCAACACACTTTCCCTTCCACCACAGCCATTTCTTGGACACATTTCACTCCTCACCAAACCTCTATTCCTCTGAAACTCTCTCACAGGTAATACTCCATGTAAAGACTGCCACACAACTTCACTCTGTTTGTTGGTCATACCACTCATCCGCACTTTCTTCCAAACCTTCTGCACATCACCACCCCTAACCATATTTATTCCACATTCTACCTCTCTACATTCAATCATCCTATACACAGCCTTCTTATTCTCCAGCAATCTCACATCTGCATCACACAGTTCATACCTCACCAAAAACTTATAAACCCACACATACCATACAGGCACCTCAAAAGCAATCGGACATCGCAAATCCCTTTCTTGCCACTTTAAACGAAACAAATACGCTCCAAATAAATACCTACACATAGATGAAAACTTTCCATCCGCCCTAATCACTTTCAAAACAAACACAACGATATTCACACCAAAAAACACGTCCAAATTCGGAAAACCCAAACCACCTTTTTCCACTCTTTTAACCAAAATTTCTCTCCTAGCTCTCTCCATTTTCGAGTTCCACAAAAAAACAAATAAAATTCTATTCAAGCTTCTCATACACATATATCCTGGTGGAAATACTACCGCAATATATAAAAATATTGGCAACACCACACTCTTAACAATTAAAATCTTCCCAAAAAAGGATAAACTCCTCAATTTCCAAAAATTCAACTTCTGCTCAACTTTTCCTTTCGCATCATCCCAACTTTCTTTCCCATCCAAACTCTCTGAAAACTTCACACCCAAAACTTTAATAGGTCCATTCACTACATTCACACCTACATCCCTACTTAAACTTCCGCCTCCAAAACCCTTACACTCACTCTTTTCCCAATTCACTTTAAACGCAGATGCACCACAAAAAATAGACACTAACAACTTCACCCGCCTCACCGAACATTCAGAATCACATAATACACACACGTCATCCATATAACCACTCACCTTCCATTCTTTTCCTCCACCTCCCGGCACTTGCACACCACGAATTACCTTATCTTTCCTCAGCATACACAACAATGGCTCAATTGCACAAATAAATGCTACAGGGGACAAAGGACACCCCTGTCGCACACCCGAAAACACATTCACTTTCCTACCCACATACCCATTCATTAAAACACAGCTATAAACACCCGCATACAAACTTCTCACTCGCCCAACAAAATCAGCCGGAAAACCCATTTTTAACAACACTCTGAACAAAAAACCATGCGACAACCTATCATAAGCCTTTTCAAAATCCAAACTTAACAAAAATACACTCTTCTTACGACCCATGCAATCCCATAGACAATCTCTTAACATACACACACACTCATGAATCCGCCTCCCAGGTACCGCACAACACTGCTCATCCCCAATCACACTCTCTATCACATCACGCATCCTATTAGCCATAAGTTTTGCATAGATTTTATAATCACAATTAAGTAACGTTATTGGCCTCCAATTCCTCAGACTTTTCAAATCCCCTTTCTTAGGAATTAACACAACCATACCTGCACGCATACTCTCAGTCACCTCCATGTTTCCCCACATATACTTACATACATCCACAAAGTCCTTACCAATCACACCCCACATCACACGATAAAATTCTACTGGGAGGCCATCCTCCCCCGGCGTCTTATTCAAAGCCATACTACACATAACCTTCCATACCTCATCACCAGTCACCTCACCCATCACTCTCTCTCTTTCTGCTTCACTCAACTTACTCTCTAACACACTCAAAACATCATTCTCCAAACATTCATCCCTCTGTTTCACTGCATACAGATCCTCATAAAACTTAGCCACCTCTTCACACATATCCTCTCCACTCACCTCACTTCCATCTGCTCCATACACCACGCTCATACTCTGTTTCTTTCCAAAAACTTTTTTAAAGAAAAACCGAGAACATTTCTCATCCTGCTCCATCTTATCAATCTTTGCCCTAAACACTATGCTTCTCCCTCTCTCCAACAAAAACTCACTAATCTCCTTTTTTACCTCTAAAATATCCTCCTCCACCTCAACTCCTCCTTCCCTTAACTTATACAAAACGCTCAACCGCGCGTTCAGTTTAACAAAACTCTCTCTTTTAATTGCTGCATACTTGTATCCTAAATTTTTAAAGAACATTTTTGTTTGTTTCTTCACCCAGTCCCACCACTCACAAACATTCCCAAACTCATTTTTATGCTTACACCATTCTTCATACCGCCTTTCATACTCCTTTCTCACATCTTCATTCTCTAACAGTTTAACATTTAACTTCCACAATCCTCTCCCAAACACTCCATCAACTTTTATATCCAACTCACACAACATACACACATGATCTGAAAAAAGAACGTTTTCCTGCCTATAATTAACAGAAACCATATTTTTAGAAATAAAACAATAATCCAATCTGGATTGTACCCTACCACTCTCAGAAAAGAAAGTGTTCAACAAAGGATTCATGTTACACACGCGCTGCATATCACACAACCCAAAATCATTCACTAACTCCAATAATGCTTTCCCAGACACATCCACATTCACTCTCCCCACATCACAGTTCATATCACCCACAATTACCACAGGTATTCTTCCTGGAACAAAAAGCTTAATTTTTTCAAATAAATTTTTGCGCTCATTTTTTTCAACTGGCGCATAAACATTAATAACACAAAACTTTACATTCTTGTATACAAAATTAGCAAGGATACATCTCCCCACCTCAATAACCAAATAATCACTCAAAACAACCTCCCTTCCTTTAACCAAAATACCCACACCATCATTCTTATTACATGCACTCCCCGACCACACAGACGCTCCATAAGACCATTCATCCCCTTTCACACCATCCACTACCCCACATTCTTGTAAACAAAAAATAGATGCATTTTGCATAGCTAAAAACTCAAAAATAGCAGCTCTTCTTACTTTACTTTTAAACACTCTTACGTTTTGGGACACTATGGTAAATCCCATAATACTTCTACTCCTTCACCAATTACACAAAGAAATAGCCTTTGGCCTAAACCAAAGCTCACAAGAGGACAAAAAGAAAAAACATTTACAATATTATATGGTGACACTATCCAGCACCACCACTATCCTCCTCCGCCATCAGAACAGAACAGCTGGTTTCCGACCCGCTGGCTTCACCAGCCACACTCCTCATTCTGGCAGTTCTGATCTTCCTCTGAGGCTCACTAAAATCTGCATCATCACTGCCCCCACCATCCTCCCTACGACTCTTCTTTGCACCCCTATCATCCTCCGAAGAAAAATCTTCAATGTTTTCAGGACCCGAAGGGTGTTCAGGACTGTCGGGTTCCGAGATTTGCACTTCACATCCTGTTGCGTCCATTGCCTCTCCAAAAGTCATCATCTCAGGCAGCTCTGCTTCCAACACTTTCCTAGATATTCTCGCAGACACTGCCTTTTTCTCCACCTTTGCCACTTCCCTCCAGAACTCCTTTTCTTCCCTCCGCTTCTTCCTCATTTCTTCAGCAGAAGAAGAACATGGTCTCAGGGACACCTCCTCTGGCGCCGTAGAGGGAGAGGCTCTACCAGTTTCCCGCCTCCTTCCCTCTCTCTCCTCCCTCTCCAATCTTTCCAGCACTTTCAGTGCGCTTGCCATCTGCCTCCTCTCCAGCTCCTCCTCCTTCTGTTCTTTATCAGAACGTCTAGGTGCACTCATAGGACAGTCCTTATACATGTGATCACTACTCCCACAGACATCACAGGACTTGGACTCTGGACACTGGTTGGCCATATGCCCCTCCTTTCTGCAATTTCGGCAACACTGCCCTTTAAGGCATGTTACCATGGTATGTCCGAAAGAAAAGCATCTACGGCAAAACATGGGCTGGCCTGGGTAAAAGAGGAAACCTCTATGGCCTGCAACGGAAAAATTTGATGGAGGGTGTCTAAAGCCCCCCACACTGTCAGGATCCCTTTTCAATTTCACACGGAATTTATACTGGCAGTTAAAGATTCCTAGACAATTGACTTGCTTCACTCCCTTCCGCACATATTCACAGTAGCGAGAGAGGAAGCACTCCAGCAGCTCAGGGTCTGTAAAAGGGTTATAGACAGTCACAGTCACCTCCTTTTCTTGCAGACCAAACAAAGGTTCCCATCTAACTCCTTCCAAGCAGGGGTCACTAGAGTGACCACGGAGCCATTCAAAGACATTAAGGCAAACATCCTGGTCCATAAAGGTAACGTCATAATTACCTTGACGTGAAAATTCGTTGACACTGAAGATCTCAGAACGTCTTGCTCCAGCTTTGCCTTCAACGATGTCTTGGACAATGAAAACCACGTTGTTCTTGTTCTGGTCAGATGGATCCACGGACAAACGGATGGTGTTCTTCACAAAAGACATCTTGGATTCTGTCGGTATGGAATACCACAGGAAAAAGCAGAAAATCCTCCACAAAAGGGTCCGGATTCCTCCAGGAGACTCGCACCAATCAAGGTACAGTCATACGATCTTAGCCAAAAGGCCGAGAAGCGATAACCAGAATTGGTTTCAAACTACGGAGCCACCCAAGGATCCTGAAAAGTCCATTTGTGGAGATGAGCTCCTGGACTCCCGTTAAGAAGACATGTTGTCAACCTCTAGATCCCTTACATGCCTGCACTTTTCGGCTTGCTGCTGCTGCAATCCACGCGTTTTAGATCTGCATAACTCCACCTCTTTAAACACAGCACCTTCACCCCCTGCTGTTCCCACCCGCCTCAACACCGTTGGAAGGGAGGAGAACCAATTAAGGCGGGGGGTGGGGTGGAACGAGCAGCTGTCTACCCTTAGCAGGAGGGCTCCTGATTACATACCTCTCCTGCTGCTGCTGCTGCTGGCTGTCCAGCAGCAGACTGAAGGTGGCTGCTGCTGTGCACAGGTATATAAAGGCTCAGAGCCTATTATGACACGCGCAGCCAGCGTTCCATTGCCACATTCCATCTACTGCAGGCAGGATACCTGGCTGGCTGAATGTCGCTGAGAAGCTCACAGAGACCGCCATAAGCAACAGTTTAACAGAATGCCACAGACTAATCAACCAAACTTTTTGGGTTGGGTTCTCTTTTATAGTCTGCAGGCATTAAATGAAAGAAGTCAGTGTTCCAGCAGAGGGAGACAACGTTTCAGAAAAGGCATTGTAGCAAACCAAAAAAGAAATTTTAAGCGCAGCAGAGTAACCAGCGCACATACCTGTTAGCTCAGGTGAGTTTAAAAGGCTGCTGTTGATAACAAGGGCATTTGCTAAATAGATGGTGTGTGTGCAACAATATACTGAAAGGTCAATTATATTGTGCAGCTTATCTCACCACCTGTAGTTATTTAGGTGAAAGCTCCAAAATGCTTGCCTAATATGTCTGTTTATCCAAAAGGAAGTAAAAAGGGAGAGCTAGAAAGATAGCATTGCATCACATTACATGGCAATGCAATGCACAGTTGCTGAAGTTGAACCAAAATGAGCTTGTAATCTGGCTTCTGCAACTTTGAACATGAAAAATCCAATGAGGAGAAGAAAAGCAAAGCCAAAGAGTCCATCCCAAAATCCGACAAACAAGCAAAATGAACAAAAAACATTGAATTCAATTCTTTCTGATTTTAGAAACTGCATTAAAGAAGGGGTGCACCGGTCCTGGAGATACTGCAATACCAGGTCAATGCGTGGAGTGGACAGAGCAAGCTCTTTTTCCATCTCCCTGTTCTAAAAATCCATTTAATATATGGTCCCCAGATAGGGGACGTATCAGATATTAAACTGATAAGAACAGATACTACACTTGATCTTAGCCAAAAGGCCGAGAAGCGATAACCAGAATTGGTTTCAAACTACGGAGCCACCCAAGGATCCTGAAAAGTCCATTTGTGGAGATGAGCTCCTGGACTCCCGTTAAGAAGACATGTTGTCAACCTCTAGATCCCTTACATGCCTGCACTTTTCGGCTTGCTGCTGCTGCAATCCACGCGTTTTAGATCTGCATAACTCCACCTCTTTAAACACAGCACCTTCACCCCCTACTGTTCCCACCCGCCTCAACACCGTTGGAAGGGAGGAGAACCAATTAAGGCGGGGGGTGGGGTGGAACGAGCAGCTGTCTACCCTTAGCAGGAGGGCTCCTGATTACATACCTCTCCTGCTGCTGCTGCTGCTGGCTGCCCAGCAGCAGACTGAAGGTGGCTGCTGCTGTGCACAGGTATATAAAGGCTCAGAGCCTATTATGACACGCGCAGCCAGCGTTCCATTGCCACATTCCATCTACTGCAGGCAGGATACCTGGCTGGCTGAATGTCGCTGAGAAGCTCACAGAGACCGCCATAAGCAACAGTTTAACAGAATGCCACAGACTAATCAACCAAACTTTTTGGGTTGGGTTCTCTTTTATAGTCTGCAGGCATTAAATGAAAGAAGTCAGTGTTCCAGCAGAGGGAGACAACGTTTCAGAAAAGGCATTGTAGCAAACCAAAAAAGAAATTTTAAGCGCAGCAGAGTAACCAGCGCACATACCTGTTAGCTCAGGTGAGTTTAAAAGGCTGCTGTTGATAACAAGGGCATTTGCTAAATAGATGGTGTGTGTGCAACAATATACTGAA
Organism: Phyllobates terribilis; assembly: GCF_046119375.1. Taxonomy (NCBI): domain Eukaryota; kingdom Metazoa; phylum Chordata; class Amphibia; order Anura; family Dendrobatidae; genus Phyllobates; species Phyllobates terribilis. Next base: position 132,256 of record NW_027363542.1, read on the forward strand.
AGGTCAATTATATTGTGCAGCTTATCTCACCACCTGTAGTTATTTAGGTGAAAGCTCCAAAATGCTTGCCTAATATGTCTGTTTATCCAAAAGGAAGTAAAAAGGGAGAGCTAGAAAGATAGCATTGCATCACATTACATGGCAATGCAATGCACAGTTGCTGAAGTTGAACCAAAATGAGCTTGTAATCTGGCTTCTGCAACTTTGAACATGAAAAATCCAATGAGGAGAAGAAAAGCAAAGCCAAAGAGTCCATCCCAAAATCCGACAAACAAGCAAAATGAACAAAAAACTTTGAATTCAATTCTTTCTGATTTTAGAAACTGCATTAAAGAAGGGGTGCACCGGTCCTGGAGATACTGCAATACCAGGTCAATGCGTGGAGTGGACAGAGCAAGCTCTTTTTCCATCTCCCTGTTCTAAAAATCCATTTAATATATGGTCCCCAGATAGGGGACGTATCAGATATTAAACTGATAAGAACAGATACTACACTTGATCTTAGCCAAAAGGCCGAGAAGCGATAACCAGAATTGGTTTCAAACTACGGAGCCACCCAAGGATCCTGAAAAGTCCATTTGTGGAGATGAGCTCCTGGACTCCCGTTAAGAAGACATGTTGTCAACCTCTAGATCCCTTACATGCCTGCACTTTTCGGCTTGCTGCTGCTGCAATCCACGCGTTTTAGATCTGCATAACTCCACCTCTTTAAACACAGCACCTTCACCCCCTGCTGTTCCCACCCGCCTCAACACCGTTGGAAGGGAGGAGAACCAATTAAGGCGGGGGGTGGGGTGGAACGAGCAGCTGTCTACCCTTAGCAGGAGGGCTCCTGATTACATACCTCTCCTGCTGCTGCTGCTGCTGGCTGTCCAGCAGCAGACTGAAGGTGGCTGCTGCTGTGCACAGGTATATAAAGGCTCAGAGCCTATTATGACACGCGCAGCCAGCGTTCCATTGCCACATTCCATTTACTGCAGGCAGGATACCTGGCTGGCTGAATGTCGCTGAGAAGCTCACAGAGACCGCCATAAGCAACAGTTTAACAGAATGCCACAGACTAATCAACCAAACTTTTTGGGTTGGGTTCTCTTTTATAGTCTGCAGGCATTAAATGAAAGAAGTCAGTGTTCCAGCAGAGGGAGACAACGTTTCAGAAAAGGCATTGTAGCAAAAAAAAAAAGAAATTTTAAGCGCAGCAGAGTAACCAGCGCACATACCTGTTAGCTCAGGTGAGTTTAAAAGGCTGCTGTTGATAACAAGGGCATTTGCTAAATAGATGGTGTGTGTGCAACAATATACTGAAAGGTCAATTATATTGTGCAGCTTATCTCACCACCTGTAGTTATTTAGGTGAAAGCTCCAAAATGCTTGCCTAATATGTCTGTTTATCCAAAAGGAAGTAAAAAGGGAGAGCTAGAAAGATAGCATTGCATCACATTACATGGCAATGCAATGCACAGTTGCTGAAGTTGAACCAAAATGAGCTTGTAATCTGGCTTCTGCAACTTTGAACATGAAAAATCCAATGAGGAGAAGAAAAGCAAAGCCAAAGAGTCCATCCCAAAATCCGACAAACAAGCAAAATGAACAAAAAACATTGAATTCAATTCTTTCTGATTTTAGAAACTGCATTAAAGAAGGGGTGCACCGGTCCTGGAGATACTGCAATACCAGGTCAATGCGTGGAGTGGACAGAGCAAGCTCTTTTTCCATCTCCCTGTTCTAAAAATCCATTTAATATATGGTCCCCAGATAGGGGACGTATCAGATATTAAACTGATAAGAACAGATACTACACTTGATCTTAGCCAAAAGGCCGAGAAGCGATAACCAGAATTGGTTTCAAACTACGGAGCCACCCAAGGATCCTGAAAAGTCCATTCGTGGAGATGAGCTCCTGGACTCCCATTAAGAAGACATGTTGTCAACCTCTAGATCCCTTACATGCCTGCACTTTTCGGCTTGCTGCTGCTGCAATCCACGCGTTTTAGATCTGCATAACTCCACCTCTTTAAACACAGCACCTTCACCCCCTGCTGTTCCCACCCGCCTCAACACCGTTGGAAGGGAGGAGAACCAATTAAGGCGGGGGGTGGGGTGGAACGAGCAGCTGTCTACCCTTAGCAGGAGGGCTCCTGATTACATACCTCTCCTGCTGCTGCTGCTGCTGGCTGTCCAGCAGCAGACTGAAGGTGGCTGCTGCTGTGCACAGGTAGATAAAGGCTCAGAGCCTATTATGACACGCGCAGCCAGCGTTCCATTGCCACATTCCATCTACTGCAGGCAGGATACCTGGCTGGCTGAATGTCGCTGAGAAGCTCACAGAGACCGCCATAAGCAACAGTTTAACAGAATGCCACAGACTAATCAACCAAACTTTTTGGGTTGGGTTCTCTTTTATAGTCTGCAGGCATTAAATGAAAGAAGTCAGTGTTCCAGCAGAGGGAGACAACGTTTCAGAAAAGGCATTGTAGCAAACCAAAAAAGAAATTTTAAGCGCAGCAGAGTAACCAGCGCACATACCTGTTAGCTCAGGTGAGTTTAAAAGGCTGCTGTTGATAACAAGGGCATTTGCTAAATAGATGGTGTGTGTGCAACAATATACTGAAAGGTCAATTATATTGTGCAGCTTATCTCACCACCTGTAGTTATTTAGGTGAAAGCTCCAAAATGCTTGCCTAATATGTCTGTTTATCCAAAAGGAAGTAAAAAGGGAGAGCTAGAAAGATAGCATTGCATCACATTACATGGCAATGCAATGCACAGTTGCTGAAGTTGAACCAAAATGAGCTTGTAATCTGGCTTCTGCAACTTTGAACATGAAAAATCCAATGAGGAGAAGAAAAGCAAAGCCAAAGAGTCCATCCCAAAATCCGACAAACAAGCAAAATGAACAAAAAACATTGAATTCAATTCTTTCTGATTTTAGAAACTGCATTAAAGAAGGGGTGCACCGGTCCTGGAGATACTGCAATACCAGGTCAATGCGTGGAGTGGACAGAGCAAGCTCTTTTTCCATCTCCCTGTTCTAAAAATCCATTTAATATATGGTCCCCAGATAGGGGACGTATCAGATATTAAACTGATAAGAACAGATACTACACTTGATCTTAGCCAAAAGGCCGAGAAGCGATAACCAGAATTGGTTTCAAACTACGGAGCCACCCAAGGATCCTGAAAAGTCCATTTGTGGAGATGAGCTCCTGGACTCCCGTTAAGAAGACATGTTGTCAACCTCTAGATCCCTTACATGCCTGCACTTTTCGGCTTGCTGCTGCTGCAATCCACGCGTTTTAGATCTGCATAACTCCACTTCTTTAAACACAGCACCTTCAACCCCTGCTGTTCCCACCCGCCTCAACACCGTTGGAAGGGAGGAGAACCAATTAAGGCGGGGGGTGGGGTGGAACGAGCAGCTGTCTACCCTTAGCAGGAGGGCTCCTGATTACATACCTCTCCTGCTGCTGCTGCTGCTGGCTGTCCAGCAGCAGACTGAAGGTGGCTGCTGCTGTGCACAGGTATATAAAGGCTCAGAGCCTATTATGACACGCGCAGCCAGCGTTCCATTGCCACATTCCATCTACTGCAGGCAGGATACCTGGCTGGCTGAATTTCGCTGAGAAGCTCACAGAGACCGCCATAAGCAACAGTTTAACAGAATGCCACAGACTAATCAACCAAACTTTTTGGGTTGGGTTCTCTTTTATAGTCTGCAGGCATTAAATGAAAGAAGTCAGTGTTCCAGCAGAGGGAGACAACGTTTCAGAAAAGGCATTGTAGCAAACCAAAAAAGAAATTTTAAGCGCAGCAGAGTAACCAGCGCACATACCTGTTAGCTCAGGTGAGTTTAAAAGGCTGCTGTTGATAACAAGGGCATTTGCTAAATAGATGGTGTGTGTGCAACAATATACTGAAAGGTCAATTATATTGTGCAGCTTATCTCACCACCTGTAGTTATTTAGGTGAAAGCTCCAAAATGCTTGCCTAATATGTCTGTTTATCCAAAAGGAAGTAAAAGGGGAGAGCTAGAAAGATAGCATTGCATCACATTACATGGCAATGCAATGCACAGTTGCTGAAGTTGAACCAAAATGAGCTTGTAATCTGGCTTCTGCAACTTTGAACATGAAAAATCCAATGAGGAGAAGAAAAGCAAAGCCAAAGAGTCCATCCCAAAATCCGACAAACAAGCAAAATGAACAAAAAACATTGAATTCAATTCTTTCTGATTTTAGAAACTGCATTAAAGAAGGGGTGCACCGGTCCTGGAGATACTGCAATACCAGGTCAATGCGTGGAGTGGACAGAGCAAGCTCTTTTTCCATCTCCCTGTTCTAAAAATCCATTTAATATATGGTCCCCAGATAGGGGACGTATCAGATATTAAACTGATAAGAACAGATACTACACTTGATCTTAGCCAAAAGGCCGAGAAGCGATAACCAGAATTGGTTTCAAACTACGGAGCCACCCAAGGATCCTGAAAAGTCCATTTGTGGAGATGAGCTCCTGGACTCCCGTTAAGAAGACATGTTGTCAACCTCTAGATCCCTTACATGCCTGCACTTTTCGGCTTGCTGCTGCTGCAATCCACGCGTTTTAGATCTGCATAACTCCACCTCTTTAAACACAGCACCTTCACCCCCTGCTGTTCCCACCCGCCTCAACACCGTTGGAAGGGAGGAGAACCAATTAAGGCGGGGGGTGGGGTGGAACGAGCAGCTGTCTACCCTTAGCAGGAGGGCTCCTGATTACATACCTCTCCTGCTGCTGCTGCTGCTGGCTGTCCAGCAGCAGACTGAAGGTGGCTGCTGCTGTGCACAGGTATATAAAGGCTCAGAGCCTATTATGACACGCGCAGCCAGCGTTCCATTGCCACATTCCATCTACTGCAGGCAGGATACCTGGCTGGCTGAATGTCGCTGAGAAGCTCACAGAGACCGCCATAAGCAACAGTTTAACAGAATGCCACAGACTAATCAACCAAACTTTTTGGGTTGGGTTCTCTTTTATAGTCTGCAGGCATTAAATGAAAGAAGTCAGTGTTCCAGCAGAGGGAGACAACGTTTCAGAAAAGGCATTGTAGCAAACCAAAAAAGAAATTTTAAGCGCAGCAGAGTAACCAGCGCACATACCTGTTAGCTCAGGTGAGTTTAAAAGGCTGCTGTTGATAACAAGGGCATTTGCTAAATAGATGGTGTGTGTGCAACAATATACTGAAAGGTCAATTATATTGTGCAGCTTATCTCACCACCTGTAGTTATTTAGGTGAAAGCTCCAAAATGCTTGCCTAATATGTCTGTTTATCCAAAAGGAAGTAAAAAGGGAGAGCTAGAAAGATAGCATTGCATCACATTACATGGCAATGCAATGCACAGTTGCTGAAGTTGAACCAAAATGAGCTTGTAATCTGGCTTCTGCAACTTTGAACATGAAAAATCCAATGAGGAGAAGAAAAGCAAAGCCAAAGAGTCCATCCCAAAATCCGACAAACAAGCAAAATGAACAAAAAACATTGAATTCAATTCTTTCTGATTTTAGAAACTGCATTAAAGAAGGGGTGCACCGGTCCTGGAGATACTGCAATACCAGGTCAATGCGTGGAGTGGACAGAGCAAGCTCTTTTTCCATCTCCCTGTTCTAAAAATCCATTTAATATATGGTCCCCAGATAGGGGACGTATCAGATATTAAACTGATAAGAACAGATTTTTTGATTGAATATATCTTTTATTAGCACAAAAAATAAGTTAACAGACAGTGTACAGTGCCGCAGCCCAGTACACACAGAATTCTACATCATATTTACATAGCATGAGGATACGACGCACTAACTAGACACATCACACCCCTATGCTACACAAAACACTCAATCTGAAAGAAAAAGCATGTCAATCAATACAGTACGACGAACCGTGATAAGGGATGGGGATTGGGAAAAAGGGGATGGGGAGGGGAAAATCACAGGCCCGAAGCTTTATTGAAAGACAAGACACATAAGGGGAGAGGGGGAGGAGGGGTTTAGTCCTCGTCCTCGTCCTCCGGACCGTCCATGATGGAATAGTCTCTGAGCAGGCTGTGGATCAGCCTGCGGCAGTCCTGGATGGACATCCTCTCCCTCCTCAAGATGAGCCGGTTCCTGGCGACCCAAACGGCATCCTTGAAGCAGTTCATAAGGCGCCAAGCCTCCTGGATGGCTCCGACGGTATGAACCCCAGGGAAGAGTCCGTAAAGCACAGAATGGTGCGATAGGCTCGCCCTGGGGACAGAGTTCCTCAGGTCGTCCTCAAGTGCAGTCAATAGGCGCTGTGCAAATCCGCAGTCCCAAAAAGTGTGCAAAGATGTTTCCTCCACGAAGGGGCACCTTGGGCAGTACCGGGTCTTGCACAGGTTCCGGGCATGCATGAATGACCGGACGGGCAGTCCGCCCTGAATCGCCATCCACGACAAGTCCTTGTGCCCGTTGGTCAGCCTGTCAGACGACACATTTGTCCACACAGTCTCCAGCGTGTCCTGGTGAAGTCCTGTGATGTTCTCCACGTCATCCTTGGCTCTGATTAGCTTGTGGATAGTTTTGGGCTTCCACAAGTCGGGCTTGAGTCCCTCCAGTTGATGCTCCCCCACAAATCGAACGACGTCTCCGTAGAACCATGGCGTCGTCCAGTTGTAGGGGAAGGAGCTGTCCCACTTGTCCCAGCCGAGTCGCCTCCAAAGAGGAAGCAGGAAGAAGCGAGACATGGACCTGCCCGCGGAGCCATTCTTGACTTGCAAAGTCCGGCGGACACAATCACACACAAAAGAGGATCGCAGGAGGGTGGGGATATCTGGAACGCCCTTCCCACCCTTGCGAGGCTCCTTGTACATGACGGCCCGCCTGACTCTGTCCATCTTGGATCCCCAGACAAAGTGAAACACTGTCCTGGTAATGGCCCTGCACACAGTGACGTGTGGGGGCCAGGCCTGCGCCGTGTACTGCAAGACGGGCAGGACCTCATTACGCAGGACGAGTGCCTTACCCTCACAAGTGAGGTGTCTGAGGCTCCAGAGTCCGATCCGTTGCTTCACCTTGGCCAAGCGTTCTTGCCAGGACTTGAGGGCCGCTCCTTCCTTCCCGAACCAGACTCCCAGCACCTTGAGGAAATCCGGTTGAATGTTGAAGGGGAAGGGGGCGGAGGAGGCCGGCTGCCAATCCCCGAAGAGCATGGCTTCCGACTTCCTGCAGTTGACTTTGGCCCCTGAAGCCCGGCCGAACCTCTCACACATCTGGACGAGGGCGTCGACTGAACCACGATCAGCGCAGAAGACGGTGACGTCGTCCATGTAGAGCGAGCACTTGACCTCGTGTCGTCCCGGACCCGGTGCGGTGATCCCTCTGATCTCTCCATTCTGCCGGATAGCCTCTGTGAAGAGTTCTATAACACAAACAAAAAGAAGAGGTGATAGAGGGCAGCCTTGTCTGACCCCAGAGAGGACAGGGAAGGGGTCAGTCTTCCAGCCGTTCACCAACACCGAGCTGTGGATATCAAAATACATCAGACGGACATACGAACAAAACATGTTACCCAAACCTAACCGGTGCAGAGCTCGGCCCATGAACTCGTGGGAAACCCGGTCGAAGGCCTTCTCCTGATCCAAGGAGACCAGGGCCGCGTGTGCGCGGCGGACCTTGATGTACTCGACCGTGTCCCGCATGAGAGCGAGGCTGTCTGCGATGCGACGTCCAGGGATGCCGCAGGTCTGGTCCGGGTGGATGATCCGTCCGATGACCGTCTTAAGTCGTGTCGCCATCGTCTTGGCCAGGATCTTGTAGTCCACGTTGAGCAGAGTGATGGGACGCCAATTCCTCAGGTCGCACCTCTCTCCCTTCCGCTTGTACAGGATCGTGACCATTCCTTCCCTCAAAGATGGAGGCATTCTACCCTCCACCACCATCTCCTCGTACAGGTCCAACAGGTCCGGACAGATGAGGTCTCCCAGCGCTACATAGAGCTCCGCTGGAAGACCATCACTGCCCGGGGTCCTGCCGGTCCTAAAGGATTTAGCGGCAGAGAGCAATTCGCCCACCATCAGAGGTTTGTCCAAGGCTGCCGTGCCTGCAGGATCAAGATGGTTAGTGATACCTGACAGGAACTTATCAGCAGCGTCGGGGTCGGTAGTCTTGTGGGAGTAGAGTTCGCTGTAGAAGTCGCTGACGACCCTCATCACGTCCTCCTTCCCACGTCGCATGTTTCCGCTCTCGTCTCGCAGCTCGTTCAGGGGCGTGTGACCGGCATGAAGTTTCCTGAAAAAGAATGAGTTACATTTCTCACCCTTCTCCAGATTCTCCACTTTGGAACGGAAGATGATTCGCTTGGACTCCTCCTCAAAGTGCCTTTTCAGGCTCTTCTTGGTCTCCTCCAGCTCCTCCCTCACGTCCCAGCCGCAGTGAAGAAGGTCCTGCAGCGACCGCAGCTCGCGCTGCAGCCCTCTGAAGTCCCTCCTCTTCTCACACGCCTGTTGTCGACCCTTGGCCTGAAAGAAACAGCGAAACTCAAGTTTAACATATTCCCACCAATCAGAGACTGTTTGGAAGCTACCCTTGTAGGACTGCCACATTGCGTAGGCTGCTCTCAGCTCCTCCACGACTTCATCCTGAGCCAGCAGAGCACAATTCAGCTTCCAGGAGCCGGGGCCGGACGGAAAACCGTCGCCGAGGACACCTTGTAAGTGAATGGCTCTGTGGTCGGAGAAGAAGCAGGAGACCATCGAGTGCCTACTCTGCCTGACTGCCCGAGAGGTGAACACAAAGTCAATCCTGGAGCGGAGTGAGCCATCGGGTCGGCTCCACGAATAGTTCGTGGAGCCTCTCCCCATGGAGCCCACCACGTCCTGAAGAGAGGCCTCGGTTACCATCTCGATGAGCAGCTTGGACGTGATGTCCAACTTGGCAGATGTGCCAGAACTACGACCGTCCTCCTCGATGGGGCAGTTGAAATCCCCGGCCATCACTAAGGTCCTGGTGGTGGCAAGCTGAAGCTGCAGGGTCTGGAAAAGCTCCAAACGCTCATTCTTCAGTGGGGACGCATACACGTTGATGAACCTGACAGGTTCTCCCGCCCAGTTGCCATCTACAACAAGAGCCCTGCCGCAGATGAGCTCCTGGACGGACTCAAGCGTGAATGCGCCCCCCCTGATCAGAATTGCGACCCCCGCAGACTTGCAGTCACCCCCACCGGACCAGTAGGATGGACCGTGGGACCACTCCCTGGCCAGATGTTTGAAGGACCTAGAGGAGGGAAGGGAACATTCCTGCAACATATAAACATCACACAACTGGGAAGTAAGGAAGGCATAAATAGTCTGACGTCTGAACTTGTCCTTGATGCTCCTGACATTAATGGAAAATAAGTTAATATTAGCCATCATGTAGGGAAAAAAGAAAAAGTTAGCGCAGGCAATACACCTTAGTTACCACTCCGGTCGGGTGGTCCCTCGTCGGTGTTGACTGCTGGTGACGGGATCACCAGCAGGCCCTCTTCCTCCATCTGGTCAAGCAGCGCGGCCTCAATCTCGGCGACCACCAGTTCCTCCTCTTCTGGCTCGGCCACCAGGGTCTCAACCATGTGCTCCATCTCTTCTGGCTCAGGGAGGGTATCCTCCTTTTCGCCTACGAAATCCAGAATCTTCTTTTTGGAGGATTCAGTAGCAGGGCTGTCCTCCACCTTCCTCTTTCCCCGGGTTGGAACTGGGGAGACAAGAAGGGGAAAATCCTCCTCGGAATAGATAGCGGCGGGTGGAGGAAAGGTTAATTCCACCGCTACCATGGTCTGGGGAGGGAGAGTGGCTGCCGGGGCAGGGGAAAGGACACCTGCTGAGGAGTAGGGGAAGGAGGAAGAGGAAGTGGAATCCTCAGCAGGGGTGGCCGGGGTGGGGGGGGATTGGACGGGGGTGGCAGGGGGAGGGATCGAGAGAGGGGTGACAGAACTCTTACCCTCCTTTGACTTTTTCTTCTGCTTCGGAGCTGCTGGGACCGTCGCTGGGGCTTTGGCCACCGACTCCTTGACCGCTTTGGCCTTGGTCGTCTCGGCCTTGGCCGCTGGGGCCTTGGTCGTCGCGTCCTTGACCTTCACAGGCCTGGTCGTCGGGGCCTTGTCCTCCGTAGCTGGGGTCGTCGCAACCACCGATGCCCAGGATCTCTCACGCCTGGGGCAATCCTTGTACAGATGAGCCGCCAGCCCACACAGGTTGCAGGACGTCTTCTTCGGGCAGTCCTTCGAGCTGTGTCCCGTCACTCGACAAATCCTGCAGGCATCCTCCTTGCAGTCCTTCATCTCGTGGCCGTTCTTGCCGCATCTCCTGCAGTTCCGCGGCATGTCCGGGTAATAGATGAGGCCGTAGGAGTTGCCCAGGGAGAATGTCGGGGGCAGGTGCCGAAGTCCGTCTGAGTACGCCAGGTCCCTGTGAAGTCTAACGGTCACCGACCACTTACCTGTCCAGAAGCCGAGTCCATTCAGGATGTGAGAGGGTTCCTTCACAACCAAACAGAAGCGTCTCAGGAAGGTACAGATGTCTTTGCCTGGGGTGTGCGGGTTGCGCATGGAGACCGTGATCCTCCTTTCATCCCTCTGGATAGGGAAGCTACCTGTAAAGGCAGAGAAAGAATTATCCGGTCCTTTTGCGCTTACCATTTCCCAGAACCTCCTGCAGGTGTTCACAGTGGCGAAGGTGACGAAGAAGATCCCCGTCAAGAAGGTCTGGATGCTGAGGGTGTCCGACCTGGAGAAGCCTCGATCCAGCAGCATCTTCTGGCAGAACACGTCCGAGGACATGTCCGGCACCCTCCCATCCACTTCCTTCAGCTTCAGGGCCACCGTCTGCCGCATCCATGGCTCCAGGGCTGGAGCTTCGTGGCGGGGCTTCTGGGGTCCCTTCTGCTGGCCAGTCGTGGAGGCAGAGTCCTTGGGGTCAGAATCGGCTCCTGGCTGGGCCCTCCTGGCTGTCCCCAGCTCCAGGCTCTTCTTTTCGGCCTTCCTCGCAGCGCTTGCCATGGCTTTCCTCCTGCAGTTACTTCTTGGAGCTGGATCTGGAACTCTTCCCGGAATGGGTGGAGCTATGCAGATTCTTCTCCCGTCGTGTTCTGGACAAATTCCCCGAAAGGTCTTTGTCTCGATGATTTTCTTCCTCGAAGATTCCACAGGACAGCGCGATTCTTCTCCGAGTCTTCGTCTTCTTCTGGATTCTTTAGAGCTTCTTCCTCCCACCGATATCCGCCTTCGTTCTCTGATGTCAGCTGGGCTCCGAAGCTCTTCTCCTTCCGAGTTCGATCGCTCTCGTCAAGTGTAGATCGTAGCTCTTGTGTTCTTAAAAGAACAGATACTACACTTGATCTTAGCCAAAAGGCCGAGAAGCGATAACCAGAATTGGTTTCAAACTACGGAGCCACCCAAGGATCCTGAAAAGTCCATTTGTGGAGATGAGCTCCTGGACTCCCGTTAAGAAGACATGTTGTCAACCTCTAGATCCCTTACATGCCTGCACTTTTCGGCTTGCTGCTGCTGCAATCCACGCGTTTTAGATCTGCATAACTCCACCTCTTTAAACACAGCACCTTCACCCCCTGCTGTTCCCACCCGCCTCAACACCGTTGGAAGGGAGGAGAACCAATTAAGGCGGGGGGTGGGGTGGAACGAGCAGCTGTCTACCCTTAGCAGGAGGGCTCCTGATTACATACCTCTCCTGCTGCTGCTGCTGCTGGCTGTCCAGCAGCAGACTGAAGGTGGCTGCTGCTGTGCACAGGTATATAAAGGCTCAGAGCCTATTATGACACGCGCAGCCAGCGTTCCATTGCCACATTCCATCTACTGCAGGCAGGATACCTGGCTGGCTGAATGTCGCTGAGAAGCTCACAGAGACCGCCATAAGCAACAGTTTAACAGAATGCCACAGACTAATCAACCAAACTTTTTGGGTTGGGTTCTCTTTTATAGTCTGCAGGCATTAAATGAAAGAAGTCAGTGTTCCAGCAGAGGGAGACAACGTTTCAGAAAAGGCATTGTAGCAAACTAAAAAAGAAATTTTAAGCGCAGCAGAGTAACCAGCGCACATACCTGTTAGCTCAGGTGAGTTTAAAAGGCTGCTGTTGATAACAAGGGCATTTGCTAAATAGATGGTGTGTGTGCAACAATATACTGAAAGGTCAATTATATTGTGCAGCTTATCTCACCACCTGTAGTTATTTAGGTGAAAGCTCCAAAATGCTTGCCTAATATGTCTGTTTATCCAAAAGGAAGTAAAAAGGGAGAGCTAGAAAGATAGCATTGCATCACATTACATGGTAATGCAATGCACAGTTGCTGAAGTTGAACCAAAATGAGCTTGTAATCTGGCTTCTGCAACTTTGAACATGAAAAATCCAATGAGGAGAAGAAAAGCAAAGCCAAAGAGTCCATCCCAAAATCCGACAAACAAGCAAAATGAACAAAAAACATTGAATTCAATTCTTTCTGATTTTAGAAACTGCATTAAAGAAGGGGTGCACCGGTCCTGGAGATACTGCAATACCAGGTCAATGCGTGGAGTGGACAGAGCAAGCTCTTTTTCCATCTCCCTGTTCTAAAAATCCATTTAATATATGGTCCCCAGATAGGGGACGTATCAGATATTAAACTGATAAGAACAGATACTACACTTGATCTTAGCCAAAAGGCCGAGAAGCGATAACCAGAATTGGTTTCAAACTACGGAGCCACCCAAGGATCCTGAAAAGTCCATTTGTGGAGATGAGCTCCTGGACTCCCGTTAAGAAGACATGTTGTCAACCTCTAGATCCCTTACATGCCTGCACTTTTCGGCTTGCTGCTGCTGCAATCCACGCGTTTTAGATCTGCATAACTCCACCTCTTTAAACACAGCACCTTCACCCCCTGCTGTTCCCACCCGCCTCAACACCGTTGGAAGGGAGGAGAATCAATTAAGGCGGGGGGTGGGGTGGAACGAGCAGCTGTCTACCCTTAGCAGGAGGGCTCCTGATTACATACCTCTCCTGCTGCTGCTGCTGCTGGCTGTCCAGCAGCAGACTGAAGGTGGCTGCTGCTGTGCACAGGTATATAAAGGCTCGGAGCCTATTATGACACGCGCAGCCAGCGTTCCATTGCCACATTCCATCTACTGCAGGCAGGATACCTGGCTGGCTGAATGTCGCTGAGAAGCTCACAGAGACCGCCATAAGCAACAGTTTAACAGAATGCCACAGACTAATCAACCAAACTTTTTGGGTTGGGTTCTCTTTTATAGTCTGCAGGCATTAAATGAAAGAAGTCAGTGTTCCAGCAGAGGGAGACAACGTTTCAGAAAAGGCATTGTAGCAAACCAAAAAAGAAATTTTAAGCGCAGCAGAGTAACCAGCGCACATACCTGTTAGCTCAGGTGAGTTTAAAAGGCTGCTGTTGATAACAAGGGCATTTGCTAAATAGATGGTGTGTGTGCAACAATATACTGAAAGGTCAATTATATTGTGCAGCTTATCTCACCACCTGTAGTTATTTAGGTGAAAGCTCCAAAATGCTTGCCTAATATGTCTGTTTATCCAAAAGGAAGTAAAAAGGGAGAGCTAGAAAGATAGCATTGCATCACATTACATGGCAATGCAATGCACAGTTGCTGAAGTTGAACCAAAATGAGCTTGTAATCTGGCTTCTGCAACTTTGAACATGAAAAATCCAATGAGGAGAAGAAAAGCAAAGCCAAAGAGTCCATCCCAAAATCCGACAAACAAGCAAAATGAACAAAAAACATTGAATTCAATTCTTTCTGATTTTAGAAACTGCATTAAAGAAGGGGTGCACCGGTCCTGGAGATACTGCAATACCAGGTCAATGCGTGGAGTGGACAGAGCAAGCTCTTTTTCCATCTCCCTGTTCTAAAAATCCATTTAATATATGGTCCCCAGATAGGGGACGTATCAGATATTAAACTGATAAGAACAGATACTACACTTGATCTTAGCCAAAAGGCCGAGAAGCGATAACCAGAATTGGTTTCAAACTACGGAGCCACCCAAGGATCCTGAAAAGTCCATTTGTGGAGATGAGCTCCTGGACTCCCGTTAAGAAGACATGTTGTCAACCTCTAGATCCCTTACATGCCTGCACTTTTCGGCTTGCTGCTGCTGCAATCCACGCGTTTTAGATCTGCATAACTCCACCTCTTTAAACACAGCACCTTCACCCCCTGCTGTTCCCACCCGCCTCAACACCGTTGGAAGGGAGGAGAACCAATTAAGGCGGGGGGTGGGGTGGAACGAGCAGCTGTCTACCCTTAGCAGGAGGGCTCCTGATTACATACCTCTCCTGCTGCTGCTGCTGCTGCTGGCTGTCCAGCAGCAGACTGAAGGTGGCTGCTGCTGTGCACAGGTATATAAAGGCTCAGAGCCTATTATGACACGCGCAGCCAGCGTTCCATTGCCACATTCCATCTACTGCAGGCAGGATACCTGGCTGGCTGAATGTCGCTGAGAAGCTCACAGAGACCGCCATAAGCAACAGTTTAACAGAATGCCACAGACTAATCAACCAAACTTTTTGGGTTGGGTTCTCTTTTATAGTCTGCAGGCATTAAATGAAAGAAGTCAGTGTTCCAGCAGAGGGAGACAATGTTTCAGAAAAGGCATTGTAGCAAACCAAAAAAGAAATTTTAAGCGCAGCAGAGTAACCAGCGCACATACCTGTTAGCTCAGGTGAGTTTAAAAGGCTGCTGTTGATAACAAGGGCATTTGCTAAATAGATGGTGTGTGTGCAACAATATACTGAAAGGTCAATTATATTGTGCAGCTTATCTCACCACCTGTAGTTATTTAGGTGAAAGCTCCAAAATTCTTGCCTAATATGTCTGTTTATCCAAAAGGAAGTAAAAAGGGAGAGCTAGAAAGATAGCATTGCATCACATTACATGGCAATGCAATGCACAGTTGCTGAAGTTGAACCAAAATGAGCTTGTAATCTGGCTTCTGCAACTTTGAACATGAAAAATCCAATGAGGAGAAGAAAAGCAAAGCCAAAGAGTCCATCCCAAAATCCGACAAACAAGCAAAATGAACAAAAAACATTGAATTCAATTCTTTCTGATTTTAGAAACTGCATTAAAGAAGGGGTGCACCGGTCCTGGAGATACTGCAATACCAGGTCAATGCGTGGAGTGGACAGAGCAAGCTCTTTTTCCATCTCCCTGTTCTAAAAATCCATTTAATATATGGTCCCCAGATAGGGGACGTATCAGATATTAAACTGATAAGAACAGATACTACACTTGATCTTAGCCAAAAGGCCGAGAAGCGATAACCAGAATTGGTTTCAAACTACGGAGCCACCCAAGGATCCTGAAAAGTCCATTTGTGGAGATGAGCTCCTGGACTCCCGTTAAGAAGACATGTTGTCAACCTCTAGATCCCTTACATGCCTGCACTTTTCGGCTTGCTGCTGCTGCAATCCACGCGTTTTAGATCTGCATAACTCCACCTCTTTAAACACAGCACCTTCACCCCCTGCTGTTCCCACCCGCCTCAACACCGTTGGAAGGGAGGAGAACCAATTAAGGCGGGGGGTGGGGTGGAACGAGCAGCTGTCTACCCTTAGCAGGAGGGCTCCTGATTACATACCTCTCCTGCTGCTGCTGCTGCTGCTGGCTGTCCAGCAGCAGACTGAAGGTGGCTGCTGCTGTGCACAGGTATATAAAGGCTCAGAGCCTATTATGACATGCGCAGCCAGCGTTCCATTGCCACATTCCATCTACTGCAGGCAGGATACCTGGCTGGCTGAATGTCGCTGAGAAGCTCACAGAGACCGCCATAAGCAACAGTTTAACAGAATGCCACAGACTAATCAACCAAACTTTTTGGGTTGGGTTCTCTTTTATAGTCTGCAGGCATTAAATGAAAGAAGTCAGTGTTCCAGCAGAGGGAGACAACGTTTCAGAAAAGGCATTGTAGCAAACCAAAAAAGAAATTTTAAGCGCAGCAGAGTAACCAGCGCACATACCTGTTAGCTCAGGTGAGTTTAAAAGGCTGCTGTTGATAACAAGGGCATTTGCTAAATAGATGGTGTGTGTGCAACAATATACTGAAAGGTCAATTATATTGTGCAGCTTATCTCACCACCTGTAGTTATTTAGGTGAAAGCTCCAAAATGCTTGCCTAATATGTCTGTTTATCCAAAAGGAAGTAAAAAGGGAGAGCTAGAAAGATAGCATTGCATCACATTACATGGCAATGCAATGCACAGTTGCTGAAGTTGAACCAAAATGAGCTTGTAATCTGGCTTCTGCAACTTTGAACATGAAAAATCCAATGAGGAGAAGAAAAGCAAAGCCAAAGAGTCCATCCCAAAATCCGACAAACAAGCAAAATGAACAAAAAACATTGAATTCAATTCTTTCTGATTTTAGAAACTGCATTAAAGAAGGGGTGCACCGGTCCTGGAGATACTGCAATACCAGGTCAATGCGTGGAGTGGACAGAGCAAGCTCTTTTTCCATCTCCCTGTTCTAAAAATCCATTTAATATATGGTCCCCAGATAGGGGACGTATCAGATATTAAACTGATAAGAACAGATACTACACTTGATCTTAGCCAAAAGGCCGAGAAGCGATAACCAGAATTGGTTTCAAACTACGGAGCCACCCAAGGATCCTGAAAAGTCCATTTGTGGAGATGAGCTCCTGGACTCCCGTTAAGAAGACATGTTGTCAACCTCTAGATCCCTTACATGCCTGCACTTTTCGGCTTGCTGCTGCTGCAATCCACGCATTTTAGATCTGCATAACTCCACCTCTTTAAACACAGCACCTTCACCCCCTGCTGTTCCCACCCGCCTCAACACCGTTGGAAGGGAGGAGAACCAAATAAGGCGGGGGGTGGGGTGGAACGAGCAGCTGTCTACCCTTAGCAGGAGGGCTCCTGATTACATACCTCTCCTGCTGCTGCTGCTGCTGGCTGTCCAGCAGCAGACTGAAGGTGGCTGCTGCTGTGCACAGGTATATAAAGGCTCAGAGCCTATTATGACACGCGCAGCCAGCGTTCCATTGCCACATTCCATCTACTGCAGGCAGGATACCTGGCTGGCTGAATGTCGCTGAGAAGCTCACAGAGACCGCCATAAGCAACAGTTTAACAGAATGCCACAGACTAATCAACCAAACTTTTTGGGTTGGGTTCTCTTTTATAGTCTGCAGGCATTAAATGAAAGAAGTCAGTGTTCCAGCAGAGGGAGACAACGTTTCAGAAAAGGCATTGTAGCAAACCAAAAAAGAAATTTTAAGCGCAGCAGAGTAACCAGCGCACATACCTGTTAGCTCAGGTGAGTTTAAAAGGCTGCTGTTGATAACAAGGGCATTTGCTAAATAGATGGTGTGTGTGCAACAATATACTGAAAGGTCAATTATATTGTGCAGCTTATCTCACCACCTGTAGTTATTTAGGTGAAAGCTCCAAAATGCTTGCCTAATATGTCTGTTTATCCAAAAGGAAGTAAAAAGGGAGAGCTAGAAAGATAGCATTGCATCACATTACATGGCAATGCAATGCACAGTTGCTGAAGTTGAACCAAAATGAGCTTGTAATCTGGCTTCTGCAACTTTGAACATGAAAAATCCAATGAGGAGAAGAAAAGCAAAGCCAAAGAGTCCATCCCAAAATCCGACAAACAAGCAAAATGAACAAAAAACATTGAATTCAATTCTTTCTGATTTTAGAAACTGCATTAAAGAAGGGGTGCACCGGTCCTGGAGATACTGCAATACCAGGTCAATGCGTGGAGTGGACAGAGCAAGCTCTTTTTCCATCTCCCTGTTCTAAAAATCCATTTAATATATGGTCCCCAGATAGGGGACGTATCAGATATTAAACTGATAAGAACAGATTTTTTTTGATTGAATATATCTTTTATTAGCACAAAAAATAAGTTAACAGACAGTGTACAGTGCCGCAGCCCAGTACACACAGAATTCTACATCATATTTACATAGCATGAGGATACGACGCACTAACTAGACACATCGCACCCCTATGCTACACAAAACACTCAATCTGAAAGAAAAAGCATGTCAATCAATACAGTACGACGAACCGTGATAAGGGATAGGGATTGGGAAAAAGGGGACGGGGAGGGGAAAATCACAGGCCCGAAGCTTTATTGAAAGACAAGACACATAAGGGGAGAGGGGGAGGAGGGGTTTAGTCCTCATCCTCGTCCTCCGGACCGTCCATGATGGAATAGTCTCTGAGCAGGCTGTGGATCAGCCTGCGGCAGTCCTGGATGGACATCCTCTCCCTCCTCAAGATGAGCCGGTTCCTGGCGACCCAAACGGCATCCTTGAAGCAGTTCATAAGGCGCCAAGCCTCCTGGATGGCTCCGACGGTATGAACCCCAGGGAATAGTCCATAAAGCACAGAATGGTGCGATAGGCTCGCCCTGGGGACAGAGTTCCTCAGGTCGTCCTCAAGTGCAGTCAATAGGCGCTGTGCAAATCCGCAGTCCCAAAAAGTGTGCAAAGATGTTTCCTCCACGAAGGGGCACCTTGGGCAGTACCGGGTCTTGCACAGGTTCCGGGCATGCATGAATGACCGGACGGGCAGTCCGCCCTGAATCGCCATCCACGACAAGTCCTTGTGCCCGTTGGTCAGCCTGTCAGACGACACATTTGTCCACACAGTCTCCAGCGTGTCCTGGTGAAGTCCTGTGATGTTCTCCACGTCATCCTTGGCTCTGATTAGCTTGTGGATAGTTTTGGGCTTCCACAAGTCGGGCTTGAGTCCCTCCAGTTGATGCTCCCCCACAAATCGAACGACGTCTCCGTAGAACCATGGCGTCGTCCAGTTGTAGCGGAAGGAGCTGTCCCACTTGTCCCAGCCGAGTCGCTTCCAAAGAGGAAGCAGGAAGAAGTGAGACATGGACCTGCCCGCGGAGCCATTCTTGACTTGCAAAGTCCGGCGGACACAATCACACACAAAAGAGGATCGCAGGAGGGTGGGGATATCTGGAACGCCCTTCCCACCCTTGCAAGGCTCCTTGTACATGACGGCCCGCCTGACTCTGTCCATCTTGGATCCCCAGACAAAGTGAAACACTGTCTTGGTAATGGCCCTGCACACAGTGACGTGTGGGGGCCAGGCCTGCGCCGTGTACTGCAAGACGGGCAGGACCTCATTACGCAGGACGAGTGCCTTACCCTCACAAGTGAGGTGTCTGAGGCTCCAGAGTCCGATCCGTTGCTTCACCTTGGCCAAGCGTTCTTGCCAGGACTTGAGGGCCGCTCCTTCCTTCCCGAACCAGACTCCCAGCACCTTGAGGAAATCCGGTTGAATGTTGAAGGGGAAGGGGGCAGAGGAGGCCGGCTGCCAATCCCCGAAGAGCATGGCTTCCGACTTCCTGCAGTTGACTTTGGCCCCTGAAGCCCGGCCGAACCTCTCACACGTCTGGACGAGGGCGTCGACTGAACCACGATCAGCGCAGAAGACGGTGACGTCGTCCATGTAGAGCGAGCACTTGACCTCGTGTCGTCCCGGACCCGGTGCGGTGATCCCTCTGATCTCTCCATTCTGCCGGATAGCCTCTGCGAAGAGTTCTATAACACAAACAAAAAGAAGAGGTGATAGAGGGCAGCCTTGTCTGACCCCAGAGAGGACAGGGAAGGGGTCAGTCTTCCAGCCGTTCACCAACACCGAGCTGTGGATATCAAAATACATCAGACGGACATACGAACAAAACATGTTACCCAAACCTAACCGGTGCAGAGCTCGGCCCATGATCTCGTGGGAAACCCGGTCGAAGGCCTTCTCCTGATCCAAGGAGACCAGGGCCGCGTGTGCGCGGCGGACCTTGATGTACTCGACCGTGTCCCGCACGAGAGCGAGGCTGTCTGCGATGCGACGTCCAGGGATGCCGCAGGTCTGGTCCGGGTGGATGATCCGTCCGATGACCGTCTTAAGTCGTGTCGCCATCGTCTTGGCCAGGATCTTGTAGTCCACGTTGAGCAGAGTGATGGGACGCCAATTCCTCAGGTCGCACCTCTCTCCCTTCCGCTTGTACAGGATCGTGACCATTCCTTCCCTCAAAGATGGAGGCATTCTACCCTCCACCACCATCTCCTCGTACAGGTCCAACAGGTCCGGACAGATGAGGTCTCCCAGCGCTACATAGAGCTCCGCTGGAAGACCATCACTGCCCGGGGTCCTGCCGGTCCTAAAGGATTTAGCGGCAGAGAGCAATTCGCCCACCATCAGAGGTTTGTCCAAGGCTGCCGTGCCTGCAGGATCAAGATGGTTAGTGATACCTGACAGGAACTTATCAGCAGCGTCGGGGTCAGTAGTCTTGTGGGAGTAGAGTTCGCTGTAGAAGTCGCTGACGACCCTCATCACGTCCTCCTTCCCACGTCGCATGTTTCCGCTCTCGTCTCGCAGCTCGTTCAGGGGCGTGTGACCGGCATGAAGTTTCCTGAAAAAGAATGAGTTACATTTCTCACCCTTCTCCAGATTCTCCACTTTGGAACGGAAGACGATTCGCTTGGACTCCTCCTCAAAGTGCCTTTTCAGGCTCTTCTTGGTCTCCTCCAGCTCCTCCCTCACGTCCCAGCCGCAGTGAAGAAGGTCCTGCAGCGACCGCAGCTCGCGCTGCAGCCCTCTGAAGTCCCTCCTCTTCTCACACGCCTGTTGTCGACCCTTGGCCTGAAAGAAACAGCGAAACTCAAGTTTAACATATTCCCACCAATCAGAGACTGTTTGGAAGCTACCCTTGTAGGACTGCCACATTGCGTAGGCTGCTCTCAGCTCCTCCACGACTTCATCCTGAGCCAGCAGAGCACAATTCAGCTTCCAGGAGCCGGGGCCGGACGGAAAACCGTCGCCGAGGACACCTTGTAAGTGAATGGCTCTGTGGTCGGAGAAGAAGCAGGAGACCATCGAGTGCCTACTCTGCCTGACTGCCCGAGAGGTGAACACAAAGTCAATCCTGGAGCGGAGTGAGCCATCGGGTCGGCTCCACGAATAGTTCGTGGAGCCTCTCCCCATGGAGCCCACCACGTCCTGAAGAGAGGCCTCGGTTACCATCTCGATGAGCAGCTTGGACGTGATGTCCAACTTGGCAGATGTGCTAGAACTACGACCATCCTCCTCGATGGGGCAGTTGAAATCCCCGGCCATCACTAAGGTCCTGGTGGTGGCAAGCTGAAGCCGCAGGGTCTGGAAAAGCTCCAAACGCTCATTCTTCAGTGGGGACGCATACACGTTGATGAACCTGACAGGTTCTCCCGCCCAGTTGCCATCTACAACAAGAGCCCTGCCGCAGATGAGCTCCTGGACGGACTCAAGCGTGAATGCGCCCCCCCTGATGAGAATTGCGACCCCCGCAGACTTGCAGTCACCCCCACCGGACCAGTAGGATGGACCGTGGGACCACTCCCTGGCCAGATGTTTGAAGGACCTAGAGGAGGGAAGGGAACATTCCTGCAACATATAAACATCACACAACTGGGAAGTAAGGAAGGCATAAATAGTCTGACGTCTGAACTTGTCCTTGATGCTCCTGACATTAATGGAAAATAAGTTAATATTAGCCATCATGTAGGGAAAAAAGAAAAAGTTAGCGCAGGCAATACACCTTAGTTACCACTCCGGTCGGGTGGTCCCTCGTCGGTGTTGACTGCTGGTGACGGGATCACCAGCAGGCCCTCTTCCTCCATCTGGTCAAGCAACGCGGCCTCGATCTCGGCGACCACCAGTTCCTCCTCTTCTGGCTCGGCCACCAGGGTCTCAACCATGTGCTCCATCTCTTCTGGCTCAGGGAGGGTATCCTCCTTTTCGCCTACGAAATCCAGAATCTTCTTTTTGGAGGATTCAGTAGCAGGGCTGTCCTCCACCTTCCTCTTTCCCCGGGTTGGAACTGGGGAGACAAGAAGGGGAAAATCCTCCTCGGAATAGATAGCGGCGGGTGGAGGAAAGGTTAATTCCACCGCTACCATGGTCTGGGGAGGGAGAGTGGCTGCCGGGGCAGGGGAAAGGACACCTGCTGAGGAGTAGGGGAAGGAGGAAGAGGAAGTGGAATCCTCAGCAGGGGTGGCCGGGGTGGGGGGGGATTGGACGGGGGTGGCAGGGGGAGGGATCGAGAGAGGGGTGACAGAACTCTTACCCTCCTTTGACTTTTTCTTCTGCTTCGGAGCTGCTGGGACCGTCGCTGGGGCTTTGGCCACCGACTCCTTGACCGCTTTGGCCTTGGTCGTCTCGGCCTTGGCCGCTGGGGCCTTGGTCGTCGCGTCCTTGACCTTCACAGGCCTGGTCATCGGGGCCTTGTCCTCCGTAGCTGGGGTCGTCGCAACCACCGATGCCCAGGATCTCTCACGCTTGGGGCAATCCTTGTACAGATGAGCCGCCAGCCCACACAGGTTGCAGGACGTCTTCTTCGGGCAGTCCTTCGAGCTGTGTCCCGTCACTCGACAAATCCTGCAGGCATCCTCCTTGCAGTCCTTCATCTCGTGGCCGTTCTTGCCGCATCTCCTGCAGTTCCGCGGCATGTCCGGGTAATAGATGAGGCCGTAGGAGTTGCCCAGGGAGAATGTCGGGGGCAGGTGCCGAAGTCCGTCTGAGTACGCCAGGTCCCTGTGAAGTCTAACGGTCACCGACCACTTACCTGTCCAGAAGCCGAGTCCATTCAGGATGTGAGAAGGTTCCTTCACAACCAAACAGAAGCGTCTCAGGAAGGTACAGATGTCTTGGCCTGGGGTGTGCGGGTTGCGCATGGAGACCGTGATCCTCCTTTCGTCCCTCTGGATAGGGCAGCTACCTGTAAAGGCAGAGAAAGAATTATCTGGTCCTTTTGCGCTTACCATTTCCCAGAACCTCCTGCAGGTGTTCACAGTGGCGAAGGTGACGAAGAAGATCCCCGTCAAGAAGGTCTGGATGCTGAGGGTGTCCGACCTGGAGAAGCCTCGATCCAGCAGCATCTTCTGGCAGAACACGTCCGAGGACATGTCCGGCACCCTCCCATCCACTTCCTTCAGCTTCAGGGCCACCGTCTGCCGCATCCATGGCTCCAGGGCTGGAGCTTCGTGGCGGGGCTTCTGGGGTCCCTTCTGCTGGCCAGTCGTGGAGGCAGAGTCCTTGGGGTCAGAATCGGCTCCTGGCTGGGCCCTCCTGGCTGTCCCCTGCTCCAGGCTCTTCTTTTCGGCCTTCCTCGCAGCGCTTGCCATGGCTTTCCTCCTGCAGTTACTTCTTGGAGCTGGATCTGGAACTTTTCCCGGAATGGGTGGAGCTATGCAGATTCTTCTCCCGTCGTGTTCTGGACAAATTCCCCGAAAGGTCTTTGTCTCGATGATTTTCTTCCTCGAAGATTCCACAGGACAGCCCGATTCTTCTCCGAGTCTTCGTCTTCTTCTGGATTCTTTAGAGCTTCTTCCTCCCACCGATATCCGCCTTCCTTCTCCGATGTCAGCTGGGCTCCGAAGCTCTTCTCCTTCCGAGTTCGATCGCTCTCGTCAAGTGTAGATCGTAGCTCTTGTGGTCTTATAAGAACAGATACTACACTTGATCTTAGCCAAAAGGCCGAGAAGCGATAACCAGAATTGGTTTCAAACTACGGAGCCACCCAAGGATCCTGAAAAGTCCATTTGTGGAGATGAGCTCCTGGACTCCCGTTAAGAAGACATGTTGTCAACCTCTAGATCCCTTACATGCCTGCACTTTTCGGCTTGCTGCTGCTGCAATCCACGCGTTTTACATCTGCATAACTCCACCTCTTTAAACACAGCACCTTCACCCCCTGCTGTTCCCACCCGCCTCAACACCGTTGGAAGGGAGGAGAACCAATTAAGGCGGGGGGTGGGGTGGAACGAGCAGCTGTCTACCCTTAGCAGGAGGGCTCCTGATTACATACCTCTCCTGCTGCTGCTGCTGCTGGCTGTCCAGCAGCAGACTGAAGGTGGCTGCTGCTGTGCACAGGTATATAAAGGCTCAGAGCCTATTATGACACGCGCAGCCAGCGTTCCATTGCCACATTCCATCTACTGCAGGCAGGATACCTGGCTGGCTGAATGTCGCTGAGAAGCTCACAGAGACCGCCATAAGCAACAGTTTAACAGAATGCCACAGACTAATCAACCAAACTTTTTGGGTTGGGTTCTCTTTTATAGTCTGCAGGCATTAAATGAAAGAAGTCAGTGTTCCAGCAGAGGGAGACAACGTTTCAGAAAAGGCATTGTAGCAAACCAAAAAAGAAATTTTAAGCGCAGCAGAGTAACCAGCGCACATACCTGTTAGCTCAGGTGAGTTTAAAAGGCTGCTGTTGATAACAAGGGCATTTGCTAAATAGATGGTGTGTGTGCAACAATATACTGAAAGGTCAATTATATTGTGCAGCTTATCTCACCACCTGTAGTTATTTAGGTGAAAGCTCCAAAATGCTTGCCTAATATGTCTGTTTATCCAAAAGGAAGTAAAAAGGGAGAGCTAGAAAGATAGCATTGCATCACATTACATGGCAATGCAATGCACAGTTGCTGAAGTTGAACCAAAATGAGCTTGTAATCTGGCTTCTGCAACTTTGAACATGAAAAATCTAATGAGGAGAAGAAAAGCAAAGCCAAAGAGTCCATCCCAAAATCCGACAAACAAGCAAAATGAACAAAAAACATTGAATTCAATTCTTTCTGATTTTAGAAACTGCATTAAAGAAGGGGTGCACCGGTCCTGGAGATACTGCAATACCAGGTCAATGCGTGGAGTGGACAGAGCAAGCTCTTTTTCCATCTCCCTGTTCTAAAAATCCATTTAATATATGGTCCCCAGATAGGGGACGTATCAGATATTAAACTGATAAGAACAGATTTTTAATTTGGCTATCCCCTGCAGAGGGATAAAACCGTTTATTAAAACTTTAACAAATTACAAGCATAATTACACAAATACCAAACGTTAAAAGACAAATGAAATTTACAAAACAAAAAAATACAAAGATTTTAAATAATTAGGTTCCATTGGTCAACAAGCCATTTTTTGGAAATATGTACATTCTTCTTTTTGTCAATTAAATAATAAGTATACATTTCACATAAACATAAACTTAAAACATCATTCACTGATAAAACATCTTGTTTAAAAATAGCAATGTTGCGCGCTTTCCAGAGAGATGACTTGGCGCAGTTCACTGTCTTCCAAGCCATTGTGTACTGGTCCATTGTGGGGCATTCCATAAGTCCGTATAGCACAGTTTTATATGTAAAGTCCTTGAGGTCTGCCACCCTTTCCAGTAGGGGGAGCAGTCTTCTCCAGAAATCCTTTGCAAAATTACATGTCCGTAATAGATGTTCCACCATTTCCTCGTCTTGGCATCCGGCTCTTGGGCAGATGGCAGACCTCACAAATCCTCTTCTGTATTGGAATGCCCGGCAAGGAAGACAGCGGTGCATGCAACTCCAAGCCAGATCTCTCTGTTCATTAAAAAGATAAAAAACGTTAATCATTTTCCAGATAGACATAGATTTGTCATCATCATATCTGTCAACATTACATATTTCCTCACTTTTACGTATTTCTTTAATTAGTTTCTTACTATTTCTTAATTCCTCTATTTTCTTAGTCCCTAAATTAAAATCGGACACTATTTTCCTTAAAATCTCATAATGCGTCGACAAATTAAAAGCATGGGGCACAGATATATTAACTTCATACCATCCAAACTTTCTCATAAAAAATCCTGTATTAAAACGCATAAAAAAGGACCAATAGTGATTCTTAAAAAGGGCATTAAAACAGTAAACGAACAGATGGATTAAAAGAAACCTATTAAAATCTGGAAAATCTTTACCACCTTTTACTTTTGATTTCATCACGATTTCTCTTTTCAGCTTTTCCATTTTTGAGTTCCAAAAGAAGGTAAAACAGGTTTTGGTTATCTTTTTTAAAACATTAACAGGCGGGGGGAAAACCATGCTAAGATACAATAAAAGAGGTAAAATCACCATCTTTAAAACCAATACTTTACCCTCCATTGTAAGTCTCCTCATGTTCCACATACATATTTTCGTATTTACTTTCTGTGTAACTGTTTCCCAACTATTATAACCATCATTATTTTCAGTGAATGATATACCTAAAATGGAAATGGATTCGGAGACATTAATTGGTACATCACGTAAAATCATCCCCCCAACACTTAAAATGTTACACTTATTAAAATTGATTTTAAAGCCAGAAGCTAGACAAAAGGATTGCACTTGATGGAGAGTGGCCGTTAGTGATGGTGCATCTGTACACAAGACCGCCACGTCATCCATGTAGCCTACAACCTTGGCCTCCAAACCACCGCTTCCAGGCAGAGGGACACCGCATATCTGTTTATTTTGGCGTATTGCACATAACATTGGTTCCAGTGCACAGATAAACAGTAGGGGGGACAGAGGGCATCCCTGTTTCACCCCTGACCGTAAAAATACCTCTTGTGTCTTAAAACCATTCACTAAAATCTTACTTGTACAATCCTTGTAAAATGCTTTAAGCGATAGTAAAAACCCTTCTGGTATGCCCATTTTCTCTAAAACTTTAAAAAGATAAAAGTGTGAGACACGGTCAAATGCTTTTTCAAAATCAATAGATAAAATCGCCATTTTCCCCTTTCTGTCTTTCACATCCTCAATACAGTCTTTCACTAAATTCAGATTGTCCCATATACTGCGCCCCGGCACCCCACACACTTGATTAGAATGAATAACTTTGCTGATGACTTCTTTTAGACGATTTGCACAAATTTTAGCCATTATTTTATAGTCACAATTTAAAAGTGTTATTGGTCTCCAGTTTTCTAATTTTGATTTATCGCCTTTTTTGTATAGGAGGGAGACTTCACCTTTCTTCCAGGAATTTAATAAAACCTTATTATTAAAAACCTCAGTAAACAAATAAAACAAATCATCTTTTAAAATATCATAAAAACATACATAAAATTCTATTGGGATGCCATCAGGACCAGGGACCTTTCCAGTTTTAAAACTTTTAATAGTTTTTAACACTTCTTGTTCCGTTAAAACTTGGGATAAAAACTCTTGGGATGCGGGATCTAAAACAGCTGTTAGTCCTTGCAGCGAATCATCCATTAATTTATTATCTATATTTTTTCCATTAAAAAGATTAGAAAAAAAAACCTCAACTTTACCCAGCATATTTTTTATATTATTCTCACCATCTATATGGTCAATTATCACTTTTCTTTTTTATTTTTCCTAAAAAAATATCTGGAACACTTTTCATTTTCTTCTTTATGTTGTACTCTAGAACGAAAAATTATCTCTTTTCCTTTTTGTTCTAGCCATTTTGAAATCTCTTCTTTTAAGTTTGAAATATCAAGTTGTACATCTATCCCATTGTCTCTGAGCTTAAATAATGTTTGTAGGCGGGTATTTAAAATTCTATATTCTTCATATTTTTCTTTGGCTCTACATATACTCTTTTTAATAAAAAAGTCTTTTATTTTTACTTTCATTCTATCCCACCATACACTCATAGTCTCATTTGTTTTTTTCCCTTTTCTACATTTCCTATAAAACTCAATAAAATCTGATAAAATCTGCGGGTCGGTTAAAAGGGATACGTTCATTTTCCAGCTTTTCTTACCACATTTTTTGTTGTCATTTACTTTTATGGTAAAGGATAAAAGTTTATGGTCTGAAAATATATTAGTTAAAACTTCACATTTGGCAGGTATTGTTTTATCTGAACCAAAAATAAAATCAATCCTAGAGCTACAATTAGCATTGCTCCAAGTGAAACCGGCGTCCTCTGGGCTGTCACTATGACACTCTTTATATATGTCTATCAATTTAGCATCTTTGACTATATCATGTAGCATACCTGAGGTTTTATCGTAGTTCCTGCTTACAGAGCTGGAGCGCCGGTGTTCACCTTTTAAAACACAATTAAAATCCCCTGCTAAGATAAAAGGTTCAGAGTTATTAATAAATAATGGTAAAAGATCAAGCATTTCGGCTCTTTCATTTTTCTCTGGGGATCCATAAAAATTTAAAAACTGCCATCTAATACCATCAATAAAAGCTTTCACTAATAAAATACGACCTGGTAAAATTTCCTGAATAAAATCAATTAAAACGTTCCCTTTAAAAAGTATGGCTACACCCGCTGATCCTGCAGCATTTGATCCGGACCAGACAGATGGCCCACACTTCCACTCATCTTTATATTTTTGATATGACATTTCATGTGGGATATTACATTCTTGCAGAAAAAATACAGATGCAGTAAAACACGTAAAAAAATTAAAAAGAGCAGTTCTTCTCATGTTAGATTTTATGCCTCTCACGTTGAGGGAAATACCTTTGAGTTCAGCCATCATTAGAAAATGTAAAAATTTTACTTAGGTAACTAAGAGCAACGGATTTACCTGTCCGATGAACCTGATCAGACCACTGGGCTTGCGCCTCCCTCCTCATCTGATAGTATCGTCACGAGAGTCTCCGTGGAGGAGGAAAGATTACCACATTTATATAAACCCGATGCTACACTGGCATAGCTCGGAGGGCTGGCTGGCAGAACCCGCTGGGTCTCCATTGGCTGGCCATGCAGTTCCTCATCAGGTGGGTCCCCGAGGGGTTCCGCCGCCCCTGTTTGACCTGTAGAAGGTCGTCCTATAGGAGGAGGTTGCGCACAAGGCAGAGCCTCTGACTCTTCAGAGGCAGCAAGATCCCGTTCCCCACCTGTAGCAGTGGAGACCGAAACCTCTGAGGGTCCAGCGTCCACGTCCCCTTCTGGAGAAGTGTCCATCTGTTCACCTCCTGCTGCCTCCTCCGAACCACCCTTTTTCTTTTTCTTAGGACCCACCTTTATCCACTCAGCGCCCTCAGCCCTAGGAGACCCAGACTGGGCATGGGCTTCTGTGTCGGCCTTTTGCCGGTCCCTTTTGACCTTACCAGTAGTGCCCTTCTGCTCCTTCTCAGCCCTCCTTTTGGACTCCCGCAGGTCCTGCAGCCAGGTTTTGGGATTTGGTATTTTACCTGTCATAGACTCTGGAGACACTTCACTATTTGGTACGCCCTTATTGTCTCCAGAGGCTCCAGGTTGTTGTTCCTCCTCCTGAGGGGTGGTCTGATCTTTTGGTCCTTGGTCGGACGTCTTGGACTTCCCCTTTTGCTCATCTTCCCGAAATCTGTGAGGGCAAGAAAAATAAAAGTGACCTGGAGTCTGGCAAAAACTGCATTTCTTTTCCTTAGGGCATTCTTTTGTCTCATGTTCTTCACTAGCACAATTTCTACATGATACATGACAGTTTTCTTTTGAATGACCATAGCGCCCACAATTTCTGCAATATACTGGCATCCCAGAAAAGAAGAAATCCCCATTTGTTTGCCCAATTTTGAAACGGGCAGGGGGGAGACGTATACCACCTGGTGTATTTGGATCTCTTGTACACTTCACAAGGAATTTCCACTTAGATGTCCATATGTTATATTCGTTTAATATCTTCCCAATACATTTAACACTTTTAAAATAAATTGCTAGAAATGACATTACTTCTGGAGCAGAAACAAAGGGCGAAAATACTTTTACAATAACCAGTCTTACCTCATCCAGGACGTGCTCAACAATTTGTATCCCTTTCAAAACAGGACTATTTTCAACTTTTTTTAACTTTTCTAGTACATCTCTAAAAATACCTTCTCCGGTGAATGTGATGTCATAGTCACCTCTTCTGGGATAATCCTGGATGGAGAGAATTTCATTCCTTTGTACGCCAAGAAGGTTCCTGAGCACGTCCTGGACTACATACCCTAATTTCCTCATATCCGAGCCACCCGCCGTGAAGTGAACTCGGATAGAGTTTTTTAGCCTCGCATAAAGAGGCACGAGGTTAGGGTCAACCTCCATGGAAAAACGCAACAAGGTTGCAAATTGCAGCCGCTTGCAATCTGCGCTCCCAGTGTTCTTGCAGCGAAAAACACCTGGAAGCTGGGGGATCGCAACTCGTTACCCTGGGACTAAGCCCTCTCCCTAATAGCAGCAAGCAGGTTAAGTCCACCAAAGTGGACGATCCTGCCAGGCCAAGGAGAGGGGTACCCGAGTGCCCTTCAACCACAATCTCCTGCAATAAAGCACTTGATCGTAGCCAAAAGGCCGAGAAGCGATAACCAGAATTGGTTTCAAACTACGGAGCCACCCAAGGATCCTGAAAAGTCCATTTGTGGAGATGAGCTCCTGGACTCCCGTTAAGAAGACATGTTGTCAACCTCTAGATCCCTTACATGCCTGCACTTTTCGGCTTGCTGCTGCTGCAATCCACGCGTTTTAGATCTGCATAACTCCACCTCTTTAAACACAGCACCTTCACCCCCTGCTGTTCCCACCCGCCTCAACACCGTTGGAAGGGAGGAGAACCAATTAAGGCGGGGGATGGGGTGGAACGAGCAGCTGTCTACCCTTAGCAGGAGGGCTCCTGATTACATACCTCTCCTGCTGCTGCTGCTGCTGGCTGTCCAGCAGCAGACTGAAGGTGGCTGCTGCTGTGCACAGGTATATAAAGGCTCAGAGCCTATTATGACACGCGCAGCCAGCGTTCCATTGCCACATTCCATCTACTGCAGGCAGGGTACCTGGCTGGCTGAATGTCGCTGAGAAGCTCACAGAGACCGCCATAAGCAACAGTTTAACAGAATGCCACAGACTAATCAACAAAACTTTTTGGGTTGGGTTCTCTTTTATAGTCTGCAGGCATTAAATGAAAGAAGTCAGTGTTCCAGCAGAAGGAGACAACGTTTCAGAAAAGGCATTGTAGCAAACCAAAAAAGAAATTTTAAGCGCAGCAGAGTAACCAGCGCACATACCTGTTAGCTCAGGTGAGTTTAAAAGGCTGCTGTTGATAACAAGGGCATTTGCTAAATAGATGGTGTGTGTGCAACAATATACTGAAAGGTCAATTATATTGTGCAGCTTATCTCACCACCTGTAGTTATTTAGGGGAAAGCTCCAAAATGCTTGCCTAATATGTCTGTTTATCCAAAAGGAAGTAAAAAGGGAGAGCTAGAAAGATAGCATTGCATCACATTACATGGCAATGCAATGCACAGTTGCTGAAGTTGAACCAAAATGAGCTTGTAATCTGGCTTCTGCAACTTTGAACATGAAAAATCCAATGAGGAGAAGAAAAGCAAAGCCAAAGAGTCCATCCCCAAATCCGACAAACAAGCAAAATGAACAAAAAACATTGAATTCAATTCTTTCTGATTTTAGAAACTGCATTAAAGAAGGGGTGCACCGGTCCTGGAGATACTGCAATACCAGGTCAATGCGTGGAGTGGACAGAGCAAGCTCTTTTTCCATCTCCCTGTTCTAAAAATCCATTTAATATATGGTCCCCAGATAGGGGACGTATCAGATATTAAACTGATAAGAACAGATACTACACTTGATCTTAGCCAAAAGGCCGAGAAGCGATAACCAGAATTGGTTTCAAACTACGGAGCCACCCAAGGATCCTGAAAAGTCCATTTGTGGAGATGAGCTCCTGGACTCCCGTTAAGAAGACATGTTGTCAACCTCTAGATCCCTTACATGCCTGCACTTTTCGGCTTGCTGCTGCTGCAATCCACGCGTTTTAGATCTGCATAACTCCACCTCTTTAAACACAGCACCTTCACCCCCTGCTGTTCCCACCCGCCTCAACACCGTTGGAAGGGAGGAGAACCAATTAAGGCGGGGGGTGGGGTGGAACGAGCAGCTGTCTACCCTTAGCAGGAGGGCTCCTGATTACATACCTCTCCTGCTGCTGCTGCTGCTGGCTGTCCAGCAGCAGACTGAAGGTGGCTGCTGCTGTGCACAGGTATATAAAGGCTCAGAGCCTATTATGACACGCGCAGCCAGCGTTCCATTGCCACATTCCATCTACTGCAGGCAGGATACCTGGCTGGCTGAATGTCGCTGAGAAGCTCACAGAGACCGCCATAAGCAACAGTTTAACAGAATGCCACAGACTAATCAACCAAACTTTTTGGGTTGGGTTCTCTTTTATAGTCTGCAGGCATTAAATGAAAGAAGTCAGTGTTCCAGCAGAAGGAGACAACGTTTCAGAAAAGGCATTGTAGCAAACCAAAAAAGAAATTTTAAGCGCAGCAGAGTAACCAGCGCACATACCTGTTAGCTCAGGTGAGTTTAAAAGGCTGCTGTTGATAACAAGGGCATTTGCTAAATAAATGGTGTGTGTGCAACAATATACTGAAAGGTCAATTATATTGTGCAGCTTATCTCACCACCTGTAGTTATTTAGGTGAAAGCTCCAAAATGCTTGCCTAATATGTCTGTTTATCCAAAAGGAAGTAAAAAGGGAGAGCTAGAAAGATAGCATTGCATCACATTACATGGCAATGCAATGCACAGTTGCTGAAGTTGAACCAAAATGAGCTTGTAATCTGGCTTCTGCAACTTTGAACATGAAAAATCCAATGAGGAGAAGAAAAGCAAAGCCAAAGAGTCCATCCCCAAATCCGACAAACAAGCAAAATGAACAAAAAACATTGAATTCAATTCTTTCTGATTTTAGAAACTGCATTAAAGAAGGGGTGCACCGGTCCTGGAGATACTGCAATACCAGGTCAATGCGTGGAGTGGACAGAGCAAGCTCTTTTTCCATCTCCCTGTTCTAAAAATCCATTTAATATATGGTCCCCAGATAGGGGACGTATCAGATATTAAACTGATAAGAACAGATTTTTCCTTTTTTTTATTTCTTCTTTTTTTTTTTTTTCCTCAGATTAAGACCCACATTAATTTATGCATCATAGCGCATATTCACATAACGGGTTCTCAAATCATCATTCGGAAAAACAAAAACAAAATCCCAAAAAACACAACCCTGCAATTAACTGTTACTTACTGTAAGAAGTCCAATGTGAAAAGTTCCAGAGTGCCTCTGCTGCTGTCTCACCATACTTCTTTTTATCCAATAAATAGGCATAAAACAGTCTAGCAAGAAAAATCTTTCTGCATTCCATGGGGGAAAAAACAATCTTTTTAAAAATCACCAAATTCCGAACGTCCCATAAAACCTCTTTATATATGACAAAAATAATCCAGCTTGCCCGCTTCCTTTGCGAGTACTTAAAATCTTGACCTATTAAAATCCTTTCAAAATCGAAACAATGAAAACCAACTAAAGCAACAAACATACGTGACAACAAGGTAAAAACTTTTTTAGCAAAAAAACAGTCCCAAAAAATATGCTGTATTGTTTCCACCTTATTGCAACCTTCCCTAGGACATAGTTCTTGAACCTTTATCCCCCGGTCATTCAAAAAAGCTCTTGTTGGCAAGCATCCATGCAACGCCATCCAGGTTACATCCTTCTGTCTGTTGCTGATTCCACGCATGAAAAAAAGCTTCCACACCTGTCCAGACTGTGCATTATTACAAAACGGCACATCACATAACATCTCCTTCTTCTTAATACCTGAGACAATCAGTTTTTTGTCCGGTCTAACCATGGAGCTTATCCCATTTTGATCATAGAAGGACCTAAGCACCACATAAAAAAACGGTATCACAAACGAAACTGGTTTTCTTAAATCCTTCTCACACCAGCTCCATTTCTGGAAAAGCCGTCCTGCTAAATATTTGCACATGTCCGCAGTCCTGTTATTGCACTGGGATAATTTATAAATGTTCAAAAAATAATGCATTCTTAAAAATAAGTCAATGTTAGGAAAATCACAACCCCCATTTTCCACAGAACACATAACCATTCCTCTTCTTAGTTTCTCCATTTTGGATCCCCAAAAAAACACAAACAGTTTCCTTGTCACTCTCTTTGTCCAAAGCACAGCAGGTGGGAAAATCAAAGCAGTGTACAGCAGAAGCGGGAGAATCACAGACTTGATTACCAGCACTTTCCCTCTCAGCGACAGGTTCCTTAGTTTCCAAAAGTTCAACTTCTGATCCATTTTGTCTTCTAGAATCTTCAGGCTGCTTTTCCCTTTCAGTTCCTTCTCAAAGATGACACCAAGAACCTCAATTTCCTCCCTACTCTCCACTCCTGCCACGTTAACCTCAACCTGCCTCCCAAAGTTACAAAGCTGGCACTTTCCCCAATTCACCGCCATACCAGCCACACAACAAAAAATCCTTACGTGCAAATTCACTCTATTGAGATCCGCCTGTGAACCACAAGTAAAAACAATATCATCCATATAACTTAAAGACTTGACTGGACCCCCGGATCCCCCAGGAATAAAAACACCAGCCACACACTTGTCAACTTGCACACTTTTTAAAAGGGCCTCCACCACACAGATAAAAAGAATTGGTGACAGGGGACAACCCTGCCTAACTCCCGATAAAATATTAAAACTGGAACTCACATGCCCATTAACTAAAATCTGGCTACTGACCCCACAATAAAAACTCTTAATGACCATCAATAATTTATCCGGAACACCAAGGTGACTTAAAGCAGAGAACAAAAATCTATGTGATATTTTATCAAAGGCTTTCTCCAGGTCCACCGACTGTAACAAAAGAGCATTCTTATTCAAATTAGCCTGATAAATTAAGTCTCTTAGAAGCAGCAAATTATCTGAAATTTTCCTACCA
This sequence comes from Phyllobates terribilis, assembly GCF_046119375.1. NCBI lineage: Eukaryota > Metazoa > Chordata > Amphibia > Anura > Dendrobatidae > Phyllobates > Phyllobates terribilis. Next base: position 166,856 of record NW_027363542.1, read on the forward strand.
GGCACTGCACATGCCTGATACTCCCCCACCATATCACCTATCACATCTGCCAGTCTACCAGCCACAATTTTAGAAATAATTTTGTAATCACTGTTTAACAATGTTATGGGCCTCCAATTTTTAATATCCCTCATGTCCCCTTTCTTATGAATCAGCGTAACAATCCCCCTACGCATAGAAACCGATAAAATCCCATGAGTAAAACCATATTGCACCACCCGGGAAAACTCCACACCTATAATATCCCAAAATCTAACATAAAATTCAGCAGGAAGACCATCACAGCCTGGCGTCTTGCCTTTCGCCAAGCCATCCACTGCCCGTCTAATTTCATCTTTCCCAACCTCCTCACTTAAAAACCCAATTTTCTCCTCAGGAATATTATTAGTTAATACTTTGCAATAATCATTAATTTCCGCATCACTGGCTCTACTATCGTTAGAGAAGAGTGTTTCATAAAAGGAAAGAATACTGCCAATCATCTCATCCCCAGATACCTCCCCTGCAGGAGAAAAAACAGACTTAAAAACCCCTTTAGGTTTAAAACATTTTTTAAAAAAGTATCTCGAACATTGCTCATTTTCCTCCATGTGCTTTATTTTTGCCTTAAACATAATAGTCTTCCCTTTTTCAATAAGTATCTTCTTCAGTTCGTCCTTCAAATCTGCAATCTCTTTATCCACCTCCATCCCCGCTCTCTTAAACTTATGGAGTACTTCCAATTTTGAAATAACAGCAGCATCATGATCCCTTTTGGCTTTCGCTCTCCTAAAACACACCCCTTTAAAATAACATGCAAATTTCTCCTTAGCCCAGTCCCACCACTCTAGCAAATCTTTAAAAAGGTGCTGTTCAGACACACAAGACAAAAACACTTTATTAAAACCAACCTTAACACTCTCCTCTTCCAGCAGGCTTACGTTCAGCTTCCAGAGTCCCTTTCCAAAAGCCAGGGACTCAGCTATACACAGATCTACCACTATCATCTTGTGGTCAGAAAAAGTCGTCATCACGTGGTTGCACTTGGCCACCTTAATCCCTTCAGACATAAAAACATAGTCAATTCGGGAAACACTACGTCCACTGTCTGATATGTATGTGAACTTATCACTTGGCCCAACCATCAGACCAGCATCCGTGTAGCGTAAATCCTGCACAATCTGATTTAAAATATTAGACGTAACATCAGTCCTACCTTCCGTAGAGCTCTTACGATCTTTTGCGGATCTGACACAATTAAAATCTCCAGCCACTATAGTGAAGTCTCTGCCTGGTAAAAACAACTTTAGAGACTCGAAAAACCCAACTCTTGCTTGTTTATCAGCAGGGGCATAAACATTAAAAACCCGTACCCGCTGACCTAAAAAATCCACTAATAAAAACAAACATCTCCCAGGTATGATTACTTTAAACTCTAAAACCTTTAGACTGGAATTACACAGTAAAATGCCCACCCCTTCATTCCTGTTTTCTGAGCATGGGGACCAAAAAGATTGCCCCTTATTCCACTCACTCTCATGCGGGGCAGATTTAATTACACATTCCTGCAGACAAACAATATCTGCATTCACACTCTCAATGTACTCCAGTATCCCTGCTCTCCTACAAGCAGAACCAATCCCTCGTACATTCAGAGAAGCAACACACAACGCCATCATAACAACAGGAAAAAATCTCCACCATACCCGATCCATCATGAACCAGGAGAAAACCCACTCCTGCCACCCACTTTTCTACGTATATCAGGCGACTCAGAACTCGAGTCCCTGTTAGAATAACCTGGTCTTAGGGAGACTGGATCTTCCTGCCCCCCAGACCAACACCCCTCCACCTTACTTCTTTTAATCACGGAGGCATAACTCTCCTCCTTGCCATCATCTTCCTCCTCATTTTCACTCCAATCACTGTTAACCCTATCACGCTGCTGAGGGGTTATAGTTCCATCCGAATCAGAATCCTCCTCCTCCAAAACCTCCATTTCCTCACCCCCATCTCTTCCCAAAACAGGATTCACTGACTCCGCCATATTAGACAAATCCATCCCATCACCCGGGCCATGCACATCAGCTACTTTGTTTATTACTTCCAGCCCCTCCCTCAAACCAACTTTCTTCTGGCTCCGCCCCTTTTCCTCCATCTTGGGCACCGCATGGTCTCTTCCCCTACCACCATCTTGTTTTTGGCTTTCCCCCTCTGAGTCTGAGCCTTCGCCCTCCTCCCCACTTTCCTGCCGAGTCTTCTTCTGCCTCTCTTCAGCGTCCACCTGTGACCTAGGAATCTGAGCCCACAATCTACATTTCCTTGCAAGGTGATCTGCATGTCCACACAAATCACACACCTTATTCATTGGGCAACCACTTGCAACATGCCCAGATTTCCCACAACCTCTACAAACATCACCTTGCACTGGACAATCTTTCTGAACATGTCCAAACTCATGACACTTCCTACAATATTCCATCTGTCCATTATAAAAACAAAATCCCCTTTCTCCTCCGATAGAAAACTGTGCAGGAATGCTCTTGGCACCCCCAATAGCTCTATCATCCGGTCTCAGTTTTACAACATATCTCCTCTTGCCATTTAGATAATTGTATTTGTTCTTCATTCTTCCCAAAAATTTAACCTCACTACAATACCGAGCTAAAAAATTGGAAACAGTCTCATCCGGAACTTTAGGGTTATACATGTGCACAACCACATACTTATATGTCTGCTGGAACAGAGGTTCCAGTGCAATAAACTCTAGGCATTTCAATTCCTTTTCTTCCTTCATTCGTACCAACTCCATGTAGACTCTCTGGCAAATACTCAAAGAAACAAAAGTGATATCATAAATTCCTTGTTTCTGAAAATCCTGCAGTGCCAATACATCCGTTACCTTCAAGCCATTAATGTTCTTCAAGACATCAACGCAAACTTGGTCCAAACCGATTTCTCCTTCATGACCTGCAGCCACCTTCAGACGGACCGAGTCCTCTAATCCACGTGTTTTCTCCACCATTTTTACAGCAGATAAACACAATCGCCGCTCAATCGCACACTAGGGCCCCACAAGGGGGAACCCCAGTCACAACTGCCCTCCAAACAACACCAGCAGCAGAAAACCACCACTGATCTTGCCAAAAGGCCGAGAAGCGATAACCAGAATTGGTTTCAAACTACGGAGCCACCCAAGGATCCTGAAAAGTCCATTTGTGGAGATGAGCTCCTGGACTCCCGTTAAGAAGACATGTTGTCAACCTCTAGATCCCTTACATGCCTGCACTTTTCGGCTTGCTGCTGCTGCAATCCACGCGTTTTAGATCTGCATAACTCCACCTCTTTAAACACAGCACCTTCACCCCCTGCTGTTCCCACCCGCCTCAACACCGTTGGAAGGGAGGAGAACCAATTAAGGCGGGGGGTGGGGTGGAACGAGCAGCTGTCTACCCTTAGCAGGAGGGCTCCTGATTACATACCTCTCCTGCTGCTGCTGCTGCTGGCTGTCCAGCAGCAGACTGAAGGTGGCTGCTGCTGTGCACAGGTATATAAAGGCTCAGAGCCTATTATGACACGTGCAGCCAGCGTTCCATTGCCACATTCCATCTACTGCAGGCAGGATACCTGGCTGGCTGAATGTCGCTGAGAAGCTCACAGAGACCGCCATAAGCAACAGTTTAACAGAATGCCACAGACTAATCAACCAAACTTTTTGGGTTGGGTTCTCTTTTATAGTCTGCAGGCATTAAATGAAAGAAGTCAGTGTTCCAGCAGAAGGAGACAACGTTTCAGAAAAGGCATTGTAGCAAACCAAAAAAGAAATTTTAAGCGCAGCAGAGTAACCAGCGCACATACCTGTTAGCTCAGGTGAGTTTAAAAGGCTGCTGTTGATAACAAGGGCATTTGCTAAATAGATGGTGTGTGTGCAACAATATACTGAAAGGTCAATTATATTGTGCAGCTTATCTCACCACCTGTAGTTATTTAGGTGAAAGCTCCAAAATGCTTGCCTAATATGTCTGTTTATCCAAAAGGAAGTAAAAAGGGAGAGCTAGAAAGATAGCATTGCATCACATTACATGGCAATGCAATGCACAGTTGCTGAAGTTGAACCAAAATGAGCTTGTAATCTGGCTTCTGCAACTTTGAACATGAAAAATCCAATGAGGAGAAGAAAAGCAAAGCCAAAGAGTCCATCCCCAAATCCGACAAACAAGCAAAATGAACAAAAAACATTGAATTCAATTCTTTCTGATTTTAGAAACTGCATTAAAGAAGGGGTGCACCGGTCCTGGAGATACTGCAATACCAGGTCAATGCGTGGAGTGGACAGAGCAAGCTCTTTTTCCATCTCCCTGTTCTAAAAATCCATTTAATGTATGGTCCCCAGATAGGGGACGTATCAGATATTAAACTGATAAGAACAGATTTTTTTTTTGTTATCGAAAGCCCGAATTCGTGTACAAAACCCGAGTGCGCTTAAAAAAGTGACAAGTGCCACAAAAAAAGTGCACTAGGATGCTGGTCTTCTTGAAACCCTCTCCAAAAGGAGAAGGGTCCCCCAAACCATTCCCCGTCCCTCCGAGCCAAAAGGCCACAGCGAGGAACAGGGACAAAAAGCCACCTCCAGCCGAAGCCAGAGGCGACCCAATCTTACCCCCAGCACCTGCCCGAGTTCTCACCCGAGCAAGGCACTGGGAGCCAAAGACTGTGCTCCCCTCCCGGAAGAGGGGAGCCAACAACGCTCTCCTCCCGAAAGAGGAGAGCCAGGGGGGTTCAGGGGGGAGCGGAACCTGATGGCCACACACTCCCCCCCTAGACCTGCCAAGAGAGGAACCCGTAAGGGAACCGCATCCCGACAAAATCCTAGTAGGACGTGACACACGTGAATAAGTGGACACACAGTGACAAAGAAATTAAATAAATAGTGAAGGTTTCACAGTATAATACTGCCCGGACCTTCGACCGGGAATTGAAAAATTCCCCATCCTAAGGCCAGAAGGCCCGGAATAAGGGTGTGTGCGAAGAAAGAATATTTGAAGTGCTTGTGCAAATGCGCCATAAACTCAAGTGGGGTTCCCAATCCCAGTGAGTTAAGGCACCCCAGGGTCACCACTCCTGGGGCACTTCACACTTCGGGCTTTCGATCTTCCCCGGCCCAATGGCGTCGATCCTGGGGGGCCATGCTTTCCACCAGATGACTATATTAGCCACCTGGCGTACTAACAAGCGCCTAAACCCCAGTGTGCATAATGTATCAATCTACTAGGGCGGCCAACATCCAAAACCGCCTTTTCGAAAGATACTACACTTGATCTTAGCCAAAAGGCCGAGAAGCGATAACCAGAATTGGTTTCAAACTACGGAGCCACCCAAGGATCCTGAAAAGTCCATTTGTGGAGATGAGCTCCTGGACTCCCGTTAAGAAGACATGTTGTCAACCTCTAGATCCCTTACATGCCTGCACTTTTCGGCTTGCTGCTGCTGCAATCCATGCGTTTTAGATCTGCATAACTCCACCTCTTTAAACACAGCACCTTCACCCCCTGCTGTTCCCACCCGCCTCAACACCATTGGAAGGGAGGAGAACCAATTAAGGCGGGGGGTGGGGTGGAACGAGCAGCTGTCTACCCTTAGCAGGAGGGCTCCTGATTACATACCTCTCCTGCTGCTGCTGCTGCTGGCTGTCCAGCAGCAGACTGAAGGTGGCTGCTGCTGTGCACAGGTATATAAAGGCTCAGAGCCTATTATGACACGCGCAGCCAGCGTTCCATTGCCACATTCCATCTACTGCAGGCAGGATACCTGGCTGGCTGAATGTCGCTGAGAAGCTCACAGAGACCGCCATAAGCAACAGTTTAACAGAATGCCACAGACTAATCAACCAAACTTTTTGGGTTGGGTTCTCTTTTATAGTCTGCAGGCATTAAATGAAAGAAGTCAGTGTTCCAGCAGAAGGAGACAACGTTTCAGAAAAGGCATTGTAGCAAACCAAAAAAGAAATTTTAAGCGCAGCAGAGTAACCAGCGCACATACCTGTTAGCTCAGGTGAGTTTAAAAGGCTGCTGTTGATAACAAGGGCATTTGCTAAATAGATGGTGTGTGTGCAACAATATACTGAAAGGTCAATTATATTGTGCAGCTTATCTCACCACCTGTAGTTATTTAGGTGAAAGCTCCAAAATGCTTGCCTAATATGTCTGTTTATCCAAAAGGAAGTAAAAAGGGAGAGCTAGAAAGATAGCATTGCATCACATTACATGGCAATGCAATGCACAGTTGCTGAAGTTGAACCAAAATGAGCTTGTAATCTGGCTTCTGCAACTTTGAACATGAAAAATCCAACGAGGAGAAGAAAAGCAAAGCCAAAGAGTCCATCCCCAAATCCGACAAACAAGCAAAATGAACAAAAAACATTGAATTCAATTCTTTCTGATTTTAGAAACTGCATTAAAGAAGGGGTGCACCGGTCCTGGAGATACTGCAATACCAGGTCAATGCGTGGAGTGGACAGAGCAAGCTCTTTTTCCATCTCCCTGTTCTAAAAATCCATTTAATATATGGTCCCCAGATAGGGGACGTATCAGATATTAAACTGATAAGAACAGATACTACACTTGATCTTAGCCAAAAGGCCGAGAAGCGATAGCCAGAATTGGTTTCAAACTACGGAGCCACCCAAGGATCCTGAAAAGTCCATTTGTGGAGATGAGCTCCTGGACTCCCGTTAAGAAGACATGTTGTCAACCTCTAGATCCCTTACATGCCTGCACTTTTCGGCTTGCTGCTGCTGCAATCCACGCGTTTTAGATCTGCATAACTCCACCTCTTTAAACACAGCACCTTCACCCCCTGCTGTTCCCACCCGCCTCAACACCGTTGGAAGGGAAGAGAACCAATTAAGGCGGGGGGTGGGGTGGAACGAGCAGCTGTCTACCCTTAGCAGGAGGGCTCCTGATTACATACCTCTCCTGCTGCTGCTGCTGCTGGCTGTCCAGCAGCAGACTGAAGGTGGCTGCTGCTGTGCACAGGTATATAAAGGCTCAGAGCCTATTATGACACGCGCAGCCAGCGTTCCATTGCCACATTCCATCTACTCGCAGGCAGGATACCTGGCTGGCTGAATGTCGCTGAGAAGCTCACAGAGACCGCCATAAGCAACAGTTTAACAGAATGCCACAGACTAATCAACCAAACTTTTTGGGTTGGGTTCTCTTTTATAGTCTGCAGGCATTAAATGAAAGAAGTCAGTGTTCCAGCAGAAGGAGACAACGTTTCAGAAAAGGCATTGTAGCAAACCAAAAAAGAAATTTTAAGCGCAGCAGAGTAACCAGCGCACATACCTATTAGCTCAGGTGAGTTTAAAAGGCTGCTGTTGATAACAAGGGCATTTGCTAAATAGATGGTGTGTGTGCAACAATATACTGAAAGGTCAATTATATTGTGCAGCTTATCTCACCACCTGTAGTTATTTAGGTGAAAGCTCCAAAATGCTTGCCTAATATGTCTGTTTATCCAAAAGGAAGTAAAAAGGGAGAGCTAGAAAGATAGCATTGCATCACATTACATGGCAATGCAATGCACAGTTGCTGAAGTTGAACCAAAATGAGCTTGTAATCTGGCTTCTGCAACTTTGAACATGAAAAATCCAATGAGGAGAAGAAAAGCAAAGCCAAAGAGTCCATCCCAAAATCCGACAAACAAGCAAAATGAACAAAAAACATTGAATTCAATTCTTTCTGATTTTAGAAACTGCATTAAAGAAGGGGTGCACCGGTCCTGGAGATACTGCAATACCAGGTCAATGCGTGGAGTTAACAGAGCAAGCTCTTTTTCCATCTCCCTGTTCTAAAAATCCATTTAATATATGGTCCCCAGATAGGGGACGTATCAGATATTAAACTGATAAGAACAGATACTACACTTGATCTTAGCCAAAAGGCCGAGAAGCGATAACCAGAATTGGTTTCAAACTACGGAGCCACCCAAGGATCCTGAAAAGTCCATTTGTGGAGATGAGCTCCTGGACTCCCGTTAAGAAGACATGTTGTCAACCTCTAGATCCCTTACATGCCTGCACTTTTCGGCTTGCTGCTGCTGCAATCCACGCGTTTTAGATCTGCATAACTCCACCTCTTTAAACACAGCACCTTCACCCCCTGCTGTTCCCACCCGCCTCAACACCGTTGGAAGGGAGGAGAACCAATTAAGGCGGGGGGTGGGGTGGAACGAGCAGCTGTCTACCCTTAGCAGGAGGGCTCCTGATTACATACCTCTCCTGCTGCTGCTGCTGCTGGCTGTCCAGCAGCAGACTGAAGGTGGCTGCTGCTGTGCACAGGTATATAAAGGCTCAGAGCCTATTATGACACGCGCAGCCAGCGTTCCATTGCCACATTCCATCTACTGCAGGCAGGATACCTGGCTGGCTGAATGTCGCTGAGAAGCTCACAGAGACCGCCATAAGCAACAGTTTAACAGAATGCCACAGACTAATCAACCAAACTTTTTGGGTTGGGTTCTCTTTTATAGTCTGCAGGCATTAAATGAAAGAAGTCAGTGTTCCAGCAGAAGGAGACAACGTTTCAGAAAAGGCATTGTAGCAAACCAAAAAAGAAATTTTAAGCGCAGCAGAGTAACCAGCGCACATACCTGTTAGCTCAGGTGAGTTTAAAAGGCTGCTGTTGATAACAAGGTCATTTGCTAAATAGATGGTGTGTGTGCAACAATATACTGAAAGGTCAATTATATTGTGCAGCTTATCTCACCACCTGTAGTTATTTAGGTGAAAGCTCCAAAATGCTTGCCTAATATGTCTGTTTATCCAAAAGGAAGTAAAAAGGGAGAGCTAGAAAGATAGCATTGCATCACATTACATGGCAATGCAATGCACAGTTGCTGAAGTTGAACCAAAATGAGCTTGTAATCTGGCTTCTGCAACTTTGAACATGAAAAATCCAATGAGGAGAAGAAAAGCAAAGCCAAAGAGTCCATCCCCAAATCCGACAAACAAGCAAAATGAACAAAAAACATTGAATTCAATTCTTTCTGATTTTAGAAACTGCATTAAAGAAGGGGTGCACCGGTCCTGGAGATACTGCAATACCAGGTCAATGCGTGGAGTGGACAGAGCAAGCTCTTTTTCCATCTCCCTGTTCTAAAAATCCATTTAATATATGGTCCCCAGATAGGGGACGTATCAGATATTAAACTGATAAGAACAGATACTACACTTGATCTTAGCCAAAAGGCCGAGAAGCGATAACCAGAATTGGTTTCAAACTACGGAGCCACCCAAGGATCCTGAAAAGTCCATTTGTGGAGATGAGCTCCTGGACTCCCGTTAAGAAGACATGTTGTCAACCTCTAGATCCCTTACATGCCTGCACTTTTCGGCTTGCTGCTGCTGCAATCCACGCGTTTTAGATCTGCATAACTCCACCTCTTTAAACACAGCACCTTCACCCCCTGCTGTTCCCACCCGCCTCAACACCGTTGGAAGGGAGGAGAACCAATTAAGGCGGGGGGTGGGGTGGAACGAGCAGCTGTCTACCCTTAGCAGGAGGGCTCCTGATTACATACCTCTCCTGCTGCTGCTGCTGCTGGCTGTCCAGCAGCAGACTGAAGGTGGCTGCTGCTGTGCACAGATATATAAAGGCTCAGAGCCTATTATGACACGCGCAGCCAGCGTTCCATTGCCACATTCCATCTACTGCAGGCAGGATACCTGGCTGGCTGAATGTCGCTGAGAAGCTCACAGAGACCGCCATAAGCAACAGTTTAACAGAATGCCACAGACTAATCAACCAAACTTTTTGGGTTGGGTTCTCTTTTATAGTCTGCAGGCATTAAATGAAAGAAGTCAGTGTTCCAGCAGAAGGAGACAACGTTTCAGAAAAGGCATTGTAGCAAACCAAAAAAGAAATTTTAAGCGCAGCAGAGTAACCAGCGCACATACCTGTTAGCTCAGGTGAGTTTAAAAGGCTGCTGTTGATAACAAGGGCATTTGCTAAATAGATGGTGTGTGTGCAACAATATACTGAAAGGTCAATTATATTGTGCAGCTTATCTCACCACCTGTAGGTATTTAGGTGAAAGCTCCAAAATGCTTGCCTAATATGTCTGTTTATCCAAAAGGAAGTAAAAAGGGAGAGCTAGAAAGATAGCATTGCATCACATTACATGGCAATGCAATGCACAGTTGCTGAAGTTGAACCAAAATGAGCTTGTAATCTGGCTTGTGCAACTTTGAACATGAAAAATCCAACGAGGAGAAGAAAAGCAAAGCCAAAGAGTCCATCCCCAAATCCGACAAACAAGCAAAATGAACAAAAAACATTGAATTCAATTCTTTCTGATTTTAGAAACTGCATTAAAGAAGGGGTGCACCGGTCCTGGAGATACTGCAATACCAGGTCAATGCGTGGAGTGGACAGAGCAAGCTCTTTTTCCATCTCCCTGTTCTAAAAATCCATTTAATATATGGTCCCCAGATAGGGGACGTATCAGATATTAAACTGATAAGAACAGATACTACACTTGATCTTAGCCAAAAGGCCGAGAAGCGATAACCAGAATTGGTTTCAAACTACGGAGCCACCCAAGGATCCTGAAAAGTCCATTTGTGGAGATGAGCTCCTGGACTCCCGTTAAGAAGACATGTTGTCAACCTCTAGATCCCTTACATGCCTGCACTTTTCGGCTTGCTGCTGCTGCAATCCACGCGTTTTAGATCTGCATAACTCCACCTCTTTAAACACAGCACCTTCACCCCCTGCTGTTCCCACCCGCCTCAACACCGTTGGAAGGGAGGAGAACCAATTAAGGCGGGGGGTGGGGTGGAACGAGCAGCTGTCTACCCTTAGCAGGAGGGCTCCTGATTACATACCTCTCCTGCTGCTGCTGCTGCTGGCTGTCCAGCAGCAGACTGAAGGTGGCTGCTGCTGTGCACAGGTATATAAAGGCTCAGAGCCTATTATGACACGCGCAGCCAGCGTTCCATTGCCACATTCCATCTACTGCAGGCAGGATACCTGGCTGGCTGAATGTCGCTGAGAAGCTCACAGAGACCGCCATAAGCAACAGTTTAACAGAATGCCACAGACTAATCAACCAAACTTTTTGGGTTGGGTTCTCTTTTATAGTCTGCAGGCATTAAATGAAAGAAGTCAGTGTTCCAGCAGAAGGAGACAACGTTTCAGAAAAGGCATTGTAGCAAACCAAAAAAGAAATTTTAAGCGCAGCAGAGTAACCAGCGCACATACCTGTTAGCTCAGGTGAGTTTAAAAGGCTGCTGTTGATAACAAGGGCATTTGCTAAATAGATGGTGTGTGTGCAACAATATACTGAAAGGTCAATTATATTGTGCAGCTTATCTCACCACCTGTAGTTATTTAGGTGAAAGCTCCAAAATGCTTGCCTAATATGTCTGTTTATCCAAAAGGAAGTAAAAAGGGAGAGCTAGAAAGATAGCATTGCATCACATTACATGGCAATGCAATGCACAGTTGCTGAAGTTGAACCAAAATGAGCTTGTAATCTGGCTTCTGCAACTTTGAACATGAAAAATCCAATGAGGAGAAGAAAAGCAAAGCCAAAGAGTCCATCCCCAAATCCGACAAACAAGCAAAATGAACAAAAAACATTGAATTCAATTCTTTCTGATTTTAGAAACTGCATTAAAGAAGGGGTGCACCGGTCCTGGAGATACTGCAATACCAGGTCAATGCGTGGAGTGGACAGAGCAAGCTCTTTTTCCATCTCCCTGTTCTAAAAATCCATTTAATATATGGTCCCCAGATAGGGGACGTATCAGATATTAAACTGATAAGAACAGATACTACACTTGATCTTAGCCAAAAGGCCGAGAAGCGATAACCAGAATTGGTTTCAAACTACGGAGCCACCCAAGGATCCTGAAAAGTCCATTTGTGGAGATGAGCTCCTGGACTCCCGTTAAGAAGACATGTTGTCAACCTCTAGATCCCTTACATGCCTGCACTTTTCGGCTTGCTGCTGCTGCAATCCACGCGTTTTAGATCTGCATAACTCCACCTCTTTAAACACAGCACCTTCACCCCCTGCTGTTCCCACCCGCCTCAACACCGTTGGAAGGGAGGAGAACCAATTAAGGCGGGGGGTGGGGTGGAACGAGCAGCTGTCTACCCTTAGCAGGAGGGCTCCTGATTACATACCTCTCCTGCTGCTGCTGCTGCTGGCTGTCCAGCAGCAGACTGAAGGTGGCTGCTGCTGTGCACAGGTATATAAAGGCTCAGAGCCTATTATGACACGCGCAGCCAGCGTTCCATTGCCACATTCCATCTACTGCAGGCAGGATACCTGGCTGGCTGAATGTCGCTGAGAAGCTCACAGAGACCGCCATAAGCAACAGTTTAACAGAATGCCACAGACTAATCAACCAAACTTTTTGGGTTGGGTTCTCTTTTATAGTCTGCAGGCATTAAATGAAAGAAGTCAGTGTTCCAGCAGAAGGAGACAACGTTTCAGAAAAGGCATTGTAGCAAACCAAAAAAGAAATTTTAAGCGCAGCAGAGTAACCAGCGCACATACCTGTTAGCTCAGGTGAGTTTAAAAGGCTGCTGTTGATAACAAGGGCATTTGCTAAATAGATGGTGTGTGTGCAACAATATACTGAAAGGTCAATTATATTGTGCAGCTTATCTCACCACCTGTAGTTATTTAGGTGAAAGCTCCAAAATGCTTGCCTAATATGTCTGTTTATCCAAAAGGAAGTAAAAAGGGAGAGCTAGAAAGATAGCATTGCATCACATTACATGGCAATGCAATGCACAGTTGCTGAAGTTGAACCAAAATGAGCTTGTAATCTGGCTTCTGCAACTTTGAACATGAAAAATCCAATGAGGAGAAGAAAAGCAAAGCCAAAGAGTCCATCCCCAAATCCGACAAACAAGCAAAATGAACAAAAAACATTGAATTCAATTCTTTCTGATTTTAGAAACTGCATTAAAGAAGGGGTGCACCGGTCCTGGAGATACTGCAATACCAGGTCAATGCGTGGAGTGGACAGAGCAAGCTCTTTTTCCATCTCCCTGTTCTAAAAATCCATTTAATATATGGTCCCCAGATAGGGGACGTATCAGATATTAAACTGATAAGAACAGATACTACACTTGATCTTAGCCAAAAGGCCGAGAAGCGATAACCAGAATTGGTTTCAAACTACGGAGCCACCCAAGGATCCTGAAAAGTCCATTTGTGGAGATGAGCTCCTGGACTCCCGTTAAGAAGACATGTTGTCAACCTCTAGATCCCTTACATGCCTGCACTTTTCGGCTTGCTGCTGCTGCAATCCACGCGTTTTAGATCTGCATAACTCCACCTCTTTAAACACAGCACCTTCACCCCCTGCTGTTCCCACCCGCCTCAACACCGTTGGAAGGGAGGAGAACCAATTAAGGCGGGGGGTGGGGTGGAACGAGCAGCTGTCTACCCTTAGCAGGAGGGCTCCTGATTACATACCTCTCCTGCTGCTGCTGCTGCTGGCTGTCCAGCAGCAGACTGAAGGTGGCTGCTGCTGTGCACAGGTATATAAAGGCTCAGAGCCTATTATGACACGCGCAGCCAGCGTTCCATTGCCACATTCCATCTACTGCAGGCAGGATACCTGGCTGGCTGAATGTCGCTGAGAAGCTCACAGAGACCGCCATAAGCAACAGTTTAACAGAATGCCACAGACTAATCAACCAAACTTTTTGGGTTGGGTTCTCTTTTATAGTCTGCAGGCATTAAATGAAAGAAGTCAGTGTTCCAGCAGAAGGAGACAACGTTTCAGAAAAGGCATTGTAGCAAACCAAAAAAGAAATTTTAAGCGCAGCAGAGTAACCAGCGCACATACCTGTTAGCTCAGGTGAGTTTAAAAGGCTGCTGTTGATAACAAGGGCATTTGCTAAATAGATGGTGTGTGTGCAACAATATACTGAAAGGTCAATTATATTGTGCAGCTTATCTCACCACCTGTAGTTATTTAGGTGAAAGCTCCAAAATGCTTGCCTAATATGTCTGTTTATCCAAAAGGAAGTAAAAAGGGAGAGCTAGAAAGATAGCATTGCATCACATTACATGGCAATGCAATGCACAGTTGCTGAAGTTGAACCAAAATGAGCTTGTAATCTGGCTTCTGCAACTTTGAACATGAAAAATCCAATGAGGAGAAGAAAAGCAAAGCCAAAGAGTCCATCCCCAAATCCGACAAACAAGCAAAATGAACAAAAAACATTGAATTCAATTCTTTCTGATTTTAGAAACTGCATTAAAGAAGGGGTGCACCGGTCCTGGAGATACTGCAATACCAGGTCAATGCGTGGAGTGGACAGAGCAAGCTCTTTTTCCATCTCCCTGTTCTAAAAATCTATTTAATATATGGTCACCAGATAGGGGACGTATCAGATATTAAACTGATAAGAACAGATACTACACTTGATCTTAGCCAAAAGGCCGAGAAGCGATAACCAGAATTGGTTTCAAACTACGGAGCCACCCAAGGATCCTGAAAAGTCCATTTGTGGAGATGAGCTCCTGGACTCCCGTTAAGAAGACATGTTGTCAACCTCTAGATCCCTTACATGCCTGCACTTTTCGGCTTGCTGCTGCTGCAATCCACGCGTTTTAGATCTGCATAACTCCACCTCTTTAAACACAGCACCTTCACCCCCTGCTGTACCCACCCGCCTCAACACCGTTGGAAGGGAGGAGAACCAATTAAGGCGGGGGGTGGGGTGGAACGAGCAGCTGTCTACCCTTAGCAGGAGGGCTCCTGATTACATACCTCTCCTGCTGCTGCTGCTGCTGGCTGTCCAGCAGCAGACTGAAGGTGGCTGCTGCTGTGCACAGGTATATAAAGGCTCAGAGCCTATTATGACACGCGCAGCCAGCGTTCCATTGCCACATTCCATCTACTGCAGGCAGGATACCTGGCTGGCTGAATGTCGCTGAGAAGCTCACAGAGACCGCCATAAGCAACAGTTTAACAGAATGCCACAGACTAATCAACCAAACTTTTTGGGTTGGGTTCTCTTTTATAGTCTGCAGGCATTAAATGAAAGAAGTCAGTGTTCCAGCAGAAGGAGACAACGTTTCAGAAAAGGCATTGTAGCAAACCAAAAAAGAAATTTTAAGCGCAGCAGAGTAACCAGCGCACATACCTGTTAGCTCAGGTGAGTTTAAAAGGCTGCTGTTGATAACAAGGGCATTTGCTAAATAGATGGTGTGTGTGCAACAATATACTGAAAGGTCAATTATATTGTGCAGCTTATCTCACCACCTGTAGTTATTTAGGTGAAAGCTCCAAAATGCTTGCCTAATATGTCTGTTTATCCAAAAGGAAGTAAAAAGGGAGAGCTAGAAAGATAGCATTGCATCACATTACATGGCAATGCAATGCACAGTTGCTGAAGTTGAACCAAAATGAGCTTGTAATCTGGCTTCTGCAACTTTGAACATGAAAAATCCAATGAGGAGAAGAAAAGCAAAGCCAAAGAGTCCATCCCCAAATCCGACAAACAAGCAAAATGAACAAAAAACATTGAATTCAATTCTTTCTGATTTTAGAAACTGCATTAAAGAAGGGGTGCACCGGTCCTGGAGATACTGCAATACCAGGTCAATGCGTGGAGTGGACAGAGCAAGCTCTTTTTCCATCTCCCTGTTCTAAAAATCTATTTAATATATGGTCACCAGATAGGGGACGTATCAGATATTAAACTGATAAGAACAGATACTACACTTGATCTTAGCCAAAAGGCCGAGAAGCGATAACCAGAATTGGTTTCAAACTACGGAGCCACCCAAGGATCCTGAAAAGTCCATTTGTGGAGATGAGCTCCTGGACTCCCGTTAAGAAGACATGTTGTCAACCTCTAGATCCCTTACATGCCTGCACTTTTCGGCTTGCTGCTGCTGCAATCCACGCGTTTTAGATCTGCATAACTCCACCTCTTTAAACACAGCACCTTCACCCCCTGCTGTTCCCACCCGCCTCAACACCGTTGGAAGGGAGGAGAACCAATTAAGGCGGGGGGTGGGGTGGAACGAGCAGCTGTCTACCCTTAGCAGGAGGGCTCCTGATTACATACCTCTCCTGCTGCTGCTGCTGCTGGCTGTCCAGCAGCAGACTGAAGGTGGCTGCTGCTGTGCACAGGTATATAAAGGCTCAGAGCCTATTATGACACGCGCAGCCAGCGTTCCATTGCCACATTCCATCTACTGCAGGCAGGATACCTGGCTGGCTGAATGTCGCTGAGAAGCTCACAGAGACCGCCATAAGCAACAGTTTAACAGAATGCCACAGACTAATCAACCAAACTTTTTGGGTTGGGTTCTCTTTTATAGTCTGCAGGCATTAAATGAAAGAAGTCAGTGTTCCAGCAGAAGGAGACAACGTTTCAGAAAAGGCATTGTAGCAAACCAAAAAAGAAATTTTAAGCGCAGCAGAGTAACCAGCGCACATACCTGTTAGCTCAGGTGAGTTTAAAAGGCTGCTGTTGATAACAAGGGCATTTGCTAAATAGATGGTGTGTGTGCAACAATATACTGAAAGGTCAATTATATTGTGCAGCTTATCTCACCACCTGTAGTTATTTAGGTGAAAGCTCCAAAATGCTTGCCTAATATGTCTGTTTATCCAAAAGGAAGTAAAAAGGGAGAGCTAGAAAGATAGCATTGCATCAAATTACATGGCAATGCAATGCACAGTTGCTGAAGTTGAACCAAAATGAGCTTGTAATCTGGCTTCTGCAACTTTGAACATGAAAAATCCAATGAGGAGAAGAAAAGCAAAGCCAAAGAGTCCATCCCCAAATCCGACAAACAAGCAAAATGAACAAAAAACATTGAATTCAATTCTTTCTGATTTTAGAAACTGCATTAAAGAAGGGGTGCACCGGTCCTGGAGATACTGCAATACCAGGTCAATGCGTGGAGTGGACAGAGCAAGCTCTTTTTCCATCTCCCTGTTCTAAAAATCCATTTAATATATGGTCCCCAGATAGGGGACGTATCAGATATTAAACTGATAAGAACAGATACTACACTTGATCTTAGCCAAAAGGCCGAGAAGCGATAACCAGAATTGGTTTCAAACTACGGAGCCACCCAAGGATCCTGAAAAGTCCATTTGTGGAGATGAGCTCCTGGACTCCCGTTAAGAAGACATGTTGTCAACCTCTAGATCCCTTACATGCCTGCACTTTTCGGCTTGCTGCTGCTGCAATCCACGCGTTTTAGATCTGCATAACTCCACCTCTTTAAACACAGCACCTTCACCCCCTGCTGTTCCCACCCGCCTCAACACCGTTGGAAGGGAGGAGAACCAATTAAGGCGGGGGGTGGGGTGGAACGAGCAGCTGTCTACCCTTAGCAGGAGGGCTCCTGATTACATACCTCTCCTGCTGCTGCTGCTGCTGGCTGTCCAGCAGCAGACTGAAGGTGGCTGCTGCTGTGCACAGGTATATAAAGGCTCAGAGCCTATTATGACACGCGCAGCCAGCGTTCCATTGCCACATTCCATCTACTGCAGGCAGGATACCTGGCTGGCTGAATGTCGCTGAGAAGCTCACAGAGACCGCCATAAGCAACAGTTTAACAGAATGCCACAGACTAATCAACCAAACTTTTTGGGTTGGGTTCTCTTTTATAGTCTGCAGGCATTAAATGAAAGAAGTCAGTGTTCCAGCAGAAGGAGACAACGTTTCAGAAAAGGCATTGTAGCAAACCAAAAAAGAAATTTTAAGCGCAGCAGAGTAACCAGCGCACATACCTGTTAGCTCAGGTGAGTTTAAAAGGCTGCTGTTGATAACAAGGGCATTTGCTAAATAGATGGTGTGTGTGCAACAATATACTGAAAGGTCAATTATATTGTGCAGCTTATCTCACCACCTGTAGTTATTTAGGTGAAAGCTCCAAAATGCTTGCCTAATATGTCTGTTTATCCAAAAGGAAGTAAAAAGGGAGAGCTAGAAAGATAGCATTGCATCACATTACATGGCAATGCAATGCACAGTTGCTGAAGTTGAACCAAAATGAGCTTGTAATCTGGCTTCTGCAACTTTGAACATGAAAAATCCAATGAGGAGAAGAAAAGCAAAGCCAAAGAGTCCATCCCCAAATCCGACAAACAAGCAAAATGAACAAAAAACATTGAATTCAATTCTTTCTGATTTTAGAAACTGCATTAAAGAAGGGGTGCACCGGTCCTGGAGATACTGCAATACCAGGTCAATGCGTGGAGTGGACAGAGCAAGCTCTTTTTCCATCTCCCTGTTCTAAAAATCCATTTAATATATGGTCCCCAGATAGGGGACGTATCAGATATTAAACTGATAAGAACAGATTTTTTTTTTTTTTTTTTTTTTTTTTCTCCTCAGACGAGGAAATTCCACAGTCTATGGAAACCAGACAAAGGAAAATTCCATCAAAACAGCTGCGTCAAATCCAATACGCAATTTGCTGTCCCCATCATCATCGGAAATATTTATTTCATATTTCAAAACAACAATAACAAAAATCAAGAGGTACTAACAATATATCTCCACTTTTTAACTTTCCATATTCCCTCCGCATCCACTTCCCCTCTCCTCTTTTTGTCCCATAGGAAACACACATACATCTTCCCCAAAATCACCTTCACACTATCCTTTACAGCAATTTCCTTCCTTTTAAACACATATACATTCCTCACATCCCATAACACTTCCTTTATACATGCAAGCATCAACCACAAGACTCTTTCCTTCGTCCCATCACATATTCCCAAACCAAACATAAACAACTCAAAAGACAACAAATTCACACCACACAATTCTTTACACAAAGGCCCCATTCTCCCAATCACATCTCTAGCATACTGGCAATTCCAAAAAACATGCAACACACTTTCCCTTCCACCACAGCCATTTCTTGGACACATTTCACTTCTCACCAAACCTCTATTCCTCTGAAACTCTCTCACAGGTAATACTCCATGTAAAGACTGCCACACAACTTCACTCTGTTTGTTGGTCATACCACTCATCCGCACTTTCTTCCAAACCTTCTGCACATCACCACCCCTAACCATATTTATTCCACATTCTACATTCAATCATCCTATACACAGCCTTCTTATTCTCCAGCAATCTCACATCTGCATCACACAGTTCATACCTCACCAAAAACTTATAAACCCACACATACCATACAGGCACCTCAAAAGCAATCGGACATCGCAAATCCCTTTCTTGCCACTTTAAACGAAACAAATACGCTCCAAATAAATACCTACACATAGATGAAAACTTTCCATCCGCCCTAATCACTTTCAAAACAAACACAACGATATTCACACCAAAAAACACGTCCAAATTCGGAAAACCCAAACCACCTTTTTCCACTCTTTTAACCAAAATTTCTCTCCTAGCTCTCTCCATTTTCGAGTTCCACAAAAAAACAAATAAAATTCTATTCAAGCTTCTCATACACATATATCCTGGTGGAAATACTACCGCAATATATAAAAATATTGGCAACACCACACTCTTAACAATTAAAATCTTCCCAAAAAAGGATAAACTCCTCAATTTCCAAAAATTCAACTTCTGCTCAACTTTTCCTTTCGCATCATCCCAACTTTCTTTCCCATCCAAACTCTCTGAAAACTTCACACCCAAAACTTTAATAGGTCCATTCACTACATTCACACCTACATCCCTACTTAAACTTCCGCCTCCAAAACCCTTACACTCACTCTTTTCCCAATTCACTTTAAACGCAGATGCACCACAAAAAATAGACACTAACAACTTCACCCGCCTCACCGAACATTCAGAATCACATAATACACACACGTCATCCATATAACCACTCACCTTCCATTCTTTTCCTCCACCTCCCGGCACTTGCACACCACGAATTACCTTATCTTTCCTCAGCATACACAACAATGGCTCAATTGCACAAATAAATGCTACAGGGGACAAAGGACACCCCTGTCGCACACCCGAAAACACATTCACTTTCCTACCCACATACCCATTCATTAAAACACAGCTATAAACACCCGCATACAAACTTCTCACTCGCCCAACAAAATCAGCCGGAAAACCCATTTTTAACAACACTCTGAACAAAAAACCATGCGACAACCTATCATAAGCCTTTTCAAAATCCAAACTTAACAAAAATACACTCTTCTTACGACCCATGCAATCCCATAGACAATCTCTTAACATACACACACACTCGTGAATCCGCCTCCCAGGTACCGCACAACACTGCTCATCCCCAATCACACTCTCTATCACATCACGCATCCTATTAGCCATAAGTTTTGCATAGATTTTATAATCACAATTAAGTAACGTTATTGGCCTCCAATTCCTCAGACTTTTCAAATCCCCTTTCTTAGGAATTAACACAACCATACCTGCACGCATACTCTCAGCCACCTCCATGTTTCCCCACATATACTTACATACATCCACAAAGTCCTTACCAATCACACCCCACATCACACGATAAAATTCTACTGGGAGGCCATCCTCCCCCGGCGTCTTATTCAAAGCCATACTACACATAACCTTCCATACCTCATCACCAGTCACCTCACCCATCACTCTCTCTCTTTCTGCTTCACTCAACTTACTCTCTAACACACTCAAAACATCATTCTCCAAACATTCATCCCTCTGTTTCACTGCATACAGATCCTCATAAAACTTAGCCACCTCTTCACACATATCCTCTCCACTCACCTCACTTCCATCTGCTCCATACACCACGCTCATACTCTGTTTCTTTCCAAAAACTTTTTTAAAGAAAAACCGAGAACATTTCTCATCCTGCTCCATCTTATCAATCTTTGCCCTAAACACTATGCTTCTCCCTCTCTCCAACAAAAACTCACTAATCTCCTTTTTTACCTCTAAAATATCCTCCTCCACCTCAACTCCTCCTTCCCTTAACTTATACAAAACGCTCAACCGCGCGTTCAGTTTAACAAAACTCTCTCTTTTAATTGCTGCATACTTGTATCCTAAATTTTTAAAGAACATTTTTGTTTGTTTCTTCACCCAGTCCCACCACTCACAAACATTCCCAAACTCATTTTTATGCTTACACCATTCTTCATACCGCCTTTCAGACTCCTTTCTCACATCTTCATTCTCTAACAGTTTAACATTTAACTTCCACAATCCTCTCCCAAACACTCCATCAACTTTTATATCCAACTCACACAACATACACACATGATCTGAAAAAAGAACGTTTTCCTGCCTATAATTAACAGAAACCATATTTTTAGAAATAAAACAATAATCCAATCTGGATTGTACCCTACCACTCTCAGAAAAGAAAGTGTTCAACAAAGGATTCATGTTACACACGCGCTGCATATCACACAACCCAAAATCATTCACTAACTCCAATAATGCTTTCCCAGACACATCCACATTCACTCTCCCCACATCACAGTTCATATCACCCACAATTACCACAGGTATTCTTCCTGGAACAAAAAGCTTAATTTTTTCAAATAAATTTTTGCGCTCATTTTTTTCAACTGGCGCATAAACATTAATAACACAAAACTTTACATTCTTGTATACAAAATTAGCAAGGATACATCTCCCCACCTCAATAACCAAATAATCACTCAAAACAACCTCCCTTCCTTTAACCAAAATACCCACACCATCATTCTTATTACATGCACTCCCCGACCACACAGACGCTCCATAAGACCATTCATCCCCTTTCACACCATCCACTACCCCACATTCTTGTAAACAAAAAATAGATGCATTTTGCATAGCTAAAAACTCAAAAATAGCAGCTCTTCTTACTTTACTTTTAAACACTCTTACGTTTTGGGACACTATGGTAAATCCCATAATACTTCTACTCCTTCACCAATTACACAAAGAAATAGCCTTTGGCCTAAACCAAAGCTCACAAGAGGACAAAAAGAAAAAACATTTACAATATTATATGGTGACACTATCCAGCACCACCACTATCCTCCTCCGCCATCAGAACAGAACAGCTGGTTTCCGACCCGCTGGCTTCACCAGCCACACTCCTCATTCTGGCAGTTCTGATCTTCCTCTGAGGCTCACTAAAATCTGCATCATCACTGCCCCCACCATCCTCCCTACGACTCTTCTTTGCACCCCTATCATCCTCCGAAGAAAAATGTTCAATGTTTTCAGGACCCGAAGGGTGTTCAGGACTGTCGGGTTCCGAGATTTGCACTTCACATCCTGTTGCGTCCATTGCCTCTCCAAAAGTCATCATCTCAGGCAGCTCTGCTTCCACCACTTTCCTAGATATTCTTGCAGACACTGCCTTTTTCTCCACCTTTGCCACTTCCCTCCAGAACTCCTTTTCTTCCCTCCGCTTCTTCCTCATTTCTTCAGCAGAAGAAGAACATGGTCTCAGGGACACCTCCTCTGGCGCCGTAGAGGGAGAGGCTCTACCAGTTTCCCGCCTCCTTCCCTCTCTCTCCTCCCTCTCCAATCTTTCCAGCACTTTCAGTGCGCTTGCCATCTGCCTCCTCTCCAGCTCCTCCTCCTTCTGTTCTTTATCAGAACGTCTAGGTGCACTCATAGGACAGTCCTTATACATGTGATCACTACTCCCACAGACATCACAGGACTTGGCCTCTGGACACTGGTTGGCCATATGCCCCTCCTTTCTGCAATTTCGGCAGCACTGCCCTTTAAGGCATGTTACCATGGTATGTCCGAAAGAAAAGCATCTACGGCAAAACATGGGCTGGCCTGGGTAAAAGAGGAAACCTCTATGGCCTGCAACGGAAAAATTTGATGGAGGGTGTCTAAAGCCCCCCACACTGTCAGGATCCCTTTTCAATTTCACACGGAATTTATACTGACAGTTAAAGATTCCTAGACAATTGACTTGCTTCACTCCCTTCCGCACATATTCACAGTAGCGAGAGAGGAAGCACTCCAGCAGCTCAGGGTCTGTAAAAGGGTTATAGACAGTCACAGTCACCTCCTTTTCTTGCAGACCAAACAAAGGTTCCCATCTAACTCCATCCAAGCAGGGGTCACTAGAGTGACCACGGAGCCATTCAAAGACATTAAGGCAAACATCCTGGTCCATAAAGGTAACGTCATAATTACCTTGACGTGAAAATTCGTTGACACTGAAGATCTCAGAACGTCTTGCTCCAGCTTTGCCTTCAACGATGTCTTGGACAATGAAAACCACGTTGTTCTTGTTCTGGTCAGATGGATCCACGGACAAACGGATGGTGTTCTTCACAAAAGACATCTTGGATTCTGTCGGTATGGAATACCACAGGAAAAAGCAGAAAATCCTCCACAAAAGGGTCCGGATTCCTCCAGGAGACTCGCACCAATCAAGGTACAGTCATACGATCTTAGCCAAAAGGCCGAGAAGCGATAACCAGAATTGGTTTCAAACTACGGAGCCACCCAAGGATCCTGAAAAGTCCATTTGTGGAGATGAGCTCCTGGACTCCCGTTAAGAAGACATGTTGTCAACCTCTAGATCCCTTACATGCCTGCACTTTTCGGCTTGCTGCTGCTGCAATCCACGCGTTTTAGATCTGCATAACTCCACCTCTTTAAACACAGCACCTTCACCCCCTGCTGTTCCCACCCGCCTCAACACCGTTCGAAGGGAGGAGAACCAATTAAGGCGGGGGGTGGGGTGGAACGAGCAGCTGTCTACCCTTAGCAGGAGGGCTCCTGATTACATACCTCTCCTGCTGCTGCTGCTGCTGGCTGTCCAGCAGCAGACTGAAGGTGGCTGCTGCTGTGCACAGGTATATAAAGGCTCAGAGCCTATTATGACACGCGCAGCCAGCGTTCCATTGCCACATTCCATCTACTGCAGGCAGGATACCTGGCTGGCTGAATGTCGCTGAGAAGCTCACAGAGACCGCCATAAGCAACAGTTTAACAGAATGCCACAGACTAATCAACCAAACTTTTTGGGTTGGGTTCTCTTTTATAGTCTGCAGGCATTAAATGAAAGAAGTCAGTGTTCCAGCAGAAGGAGACAACGTTTCAGAAAAGGCATTGTAGCAAACCAAAAAAGAAATTTTAAGCGCAGCAGAGTAACCAGCGCACATACCTGTTAGCTCAGGTGAGTTTAAAAGGCTGCTGTTGATAACAAGGGCATTTGCTAAATAGATGGTGTGTGTGCAACAATATACTGAAAGGTCAATTATATTGTGCAGCTTATCTCACCACCTGTAGTTATTTAGGTGAAAGCTCCAAAATGCTTGCCTAATATGTCTGTTTATCCAAAAGGAAGTAAAAAGGGAGAGCTAGAAAGATAGCATTGCATCACATTACATGGCAATGCAATGCACAGTTGCTGAAGTTGAACCAAAATGAGCTTGTAATCTGGCTTCTGCAACTTTGAACATGAAAAATCCAATGAGGAGAAGAAAAGCAAAGCCAAAGAGTCCATCCCCAAATCCGACAAACAAGCAAAATGAACAAAAAACATTGAATTCAATTCTTTCTGATTTTAGAAACTGCATTAAAGAAGGGGTGCACCGGTCCTGGAGATACTGCAATACCAGGTCAATGCGTGGAGTGGACAGAGCAAGCTCTTTTTCCATCTCCCTGTTCTAAAAATCCATTTAATATATGGTCCCCAGATAGGGGACGTATCAGATATTAAACTGATAAGAACAGATACTACACTTGATCTTAGCCAAAAGGCCGAGAAGCGATAACCAGAATTGGTTTCAAACTACGGAGCCACCCAAGGATCCTGAAAAGTCCATTTGTGGAGATGAGCTCCTGGACTCCCGTTAAGAAGACATGTTGTCAACCTCTAGATCCCTTACATGCCTGCACTTTTCGGCTTGCTGCTGCTGCAATCCACGCGTTTTAGATCTGCATAACTCCACCTCTTTAAACACAGCACCTTCACCCCCTGCTGTTCCCACCCGCCTCAACACCGTTGGAAGGGAGGAGAACCAATTAAGGCGGGGGGTGGGGTGGAACGAGCAGCTGTCTACCCTTAGCAGGAGGGCTCCTGATTACATACCTCTCCTGCTGCTGCTGCTGGCTGTCCAGCAGCAGACTGAAGGTGGCTGCTGCTGTGCACAGGTATATAAAGGCTCAGAGCCTATTATGACACGCGCAGCCAGCGTTCCATTGCCACATTCCATCTACTGCAGGCAGGATACCTGGCTGGCTGAATGTCGCTGAGAAGCTCACAGAGACCGCCATAAGCAACAGTTTAACAGAATGCCACAGACTAATCAACCAAACTTTTTGGGTTGGGTTCTCTTTTATAGTCTGCAGGCATTAAATGAAAGAAGTCAGTGTTCCAGCAGAAGGAGACAACGTTTCAGAAAAGGCATTGTAGCAAACCAAAAAAGAAATTTTAAGCGCAGCAGAGTAACCAGCGCACATACCTGTTAGCTCAGGTGAGTTTAAAAGGCTGCTGTTGATAACAAGGGCATTTGCTAAATAGATGGTGTGTGTGCAACAATATACTGAAAGGTCAATTATATTGTGCAGCTTATCTCACCACCTGTAGTTATTTAGGTGAAAGCTCCAAAATGCTTGCCTAATATGTCTGTTTATCCAAAAGGAAGTAAAAAGGGAGAGCTAGAAAGATAGCATTGCATCACATTACATGGCAATGCAATGCACAGTTGCTGAAGTTGAACCAAAATGAGCTTGTAATCTGGCTTCTGCAACTTTGAACATGAAAAATCCAATGAGGAGAAGAAAAGCAAAGCCAAAGAGTCCATCCCCAAATCCGACAAACAAGCAAAATGAACAAAAAACATTGAATTCAATTCTTTCTGATTTTAGAAACTGCATTAAAGAAGGGGTGCACCGGTCCTGGAGATACTGCAATACCAGGTCAATGCGTGGAGTGGACAGAGCAAGCTCTTTTTCCATCTCCCTGTTCTAAAAATCCATTTAATATATGGTCCCCAGATAGGGGACGTATCAGATATTAAACTGATAAGAACAGATACTACACTTGATCTTAGCCAAAAGGCCGAGAAGCGATAACCAGAATTGGTTTCAAACTACGGAGCCACCCAAGGATCCTGAAAAGTCCATTTGTGGAGATGAGCTCCTGGACTCCCGTTAAGAAGACATGTTGTCAACCTCTAGATCCCTTACATGCCTGCACTTTTCGGCTTGCTGCTGCTGCAATCCACGCGTTTTAGATCTGCATAACTCCACCTCTTTAAACACAGCACCTTCACCCCCTGCTGTTCCCACCCGCCTCAACACCGTTGGAAGGGAGGAGAACCAATTAAGGCGGGGGGTGGGGTGGAACGAGCAGCTGTCTACCCTTAGCAGGAGGGCTCCTGATTACATACCTCTCCTGCTGCTGCTGCTGCTGGCTGTCCAGCAGCAGACTGAAGGTGGTGGCTGCTGCTGTGCACAGGTATATAAAGGCTCAGAGCCTATTATGACACGCGCAGCCAGCGTTCCATTGCCACATTCCATCTACTGCAGGCAGGATACCTGGCTGGCTGAATGTCGCTGAGAAGCTCACAGAGACCGCCATAAGCAACAGTTTAACAGAATGCCACAGACTAATCAACCAAACTTTTTGGGTTGGGTTCTCTTTTATAGTCTGCAGGCATTAAATGAAAGAAGTCAGTGTTCCAGCAGAAGGAGACAACGTTTCAGAAAAGGCATTGTAGCAAACCAAAAAAGAAATTTTAAGCGCAGCAGAGTAACCAGCGCACATACCTGTTAGCTCAGGTGAGTTTAAAAGGCTGCTGTTGATAACAAGGGCATTTGCTAAATAGATGGTGTGTGTGCAACAATATACTGAAAGGTCAATTATATTGTGCAGCTTATCTCACCACCTGTAGTTATTTAGGTGAAAGCTCCAAAATGCTTGCCTAATATGTCTGTTTATCCAAAAGGAAGTAAAAAGGGAGAGCTAGAAAGATAGCATTGCATCACATTACATGGCAATGCAATGCACAGTTGCTGAAGTTGAACCAAAATGAGCTTGTAATCTGGCTTCTGCAACTTTGAACATGAAAAATCCAATGAGGAGAAGAAAAGCAAAGCCAAAGAGTCCATCCCCAAATCCGACAAACAAGCAAAATGAACAAAAAACATTGAATTCAATTCTTTCTGATTTTAGAAACTGCATTAAAGAAGGGGTGCACCGGTCCTGGAGATACTGCAATACCAGGTCAATGCGTGGAGTGGACAGAGCAAGCTCTTTTTCCATCTCCCTGTTCTAAAAATCCATTTAATATATGGTCCCCAGATAGGGGACGTATCAGATATTAAACTGATAAGAACAGATACTACACTTGATCTTAGCCAAAAGGCCGAGAAGCGATAACCAGAATTGGTTTCAAACTACGGAGCCACCCAAGGATCCTGAAAAGTCCATTTGTGGAGATGAGCTCCTGGACTCCCGTTAAGAAGACATGTTGTCAACCTCTAGATCCCTTACATGCCTGCACTTTTCGGCTTGCTGCTGCTGCAATCCACGCGTTTTAGATCTGCATAACTCCACCTCTTTAAACACAGCACCTTCACCCCCTGCTGTTCCCACCCGCCTCAACACCGTTGGAAGGGAGGAGAACCAATTAAGGCGGGGGGTGGGGTGGAACGAGCAGCTGTCTACCCTTAGCAGGAGGGCTCCTGATTACATACCTCTCCTGCTGCTGCTGCTGCTGGCTGTCCAGCAGCAGACTGAAGGTGGCTGCTGCTGTGCACAGGTATATAAAGGCTCAGAGCCTATTATGACACGCGCAGCCAGCGTTCCATTGCCACATTCCATCTACTGCAGGCAGGATACCTGGCTGGCTGAATGTCGCTGAGAAGCTCACAGAGACCGCCATAAGCAACAGTTTAACAGAATGCCACAGACTAATCAACCAAACTTTTTGGGTTGGGTTCTCTTTTATAGTCTGCAGGCATTAAATGAAAGAAGTCAGTGTTCCAGCAGAAGGAGACAACGTTTCAGAAAAGGCATTGTAGCAAACCAAAAAAGAAATTTTAAGCGCAGCAGAGTAACCAGCGCACATACCTGTTAGCTCAGGTGAGTTTAAAAGGCTGCTGTTGATAACAAGGGCATTTGCTAAATAGATGGTGTGTGTGCAACAATATACTGAAAGGTCAATTATATTGTGCAGCTTATCTCACCACCTGTAGTTATTTAGGTGAAAGCTCCAAAATGCTTGCCTAATATGTCTGTTTATCCAAAAGGAAGTAAAAAGGGAGAGCTAGAAAGATAGCATTGCATCACATTACATGGCAATGCAATGCACAGTTGCTGAAGTTGAACCAAAATGAGCTTGTAATCTGGCTTCTGCAACTTTGAACATGAAAAATCCAATGAGGAGAAGAAAAGCAAAGCCAAAGAGTCCATCCCCAAATCCGACAAACAAGCAAAATGAACAAAAAACATTGAATTCAATTCTTTCTGATTTTAGAAACTGCATTAAAGAAGGGGTGCACCGGTCCTGGAGATACTGCAATACCAGGTCAATGCGTGGAGTGGACAGAGCAAGCTCTTTTTCCATCTCCCTGTTCTAAAAATCCATTTAATATATGGTCCCCAGATAGGGGACGCATCAGATATTAAACTGATAAGAACAGATACTACACTTGATCTTAGCCAAAAGGCCGAGAAGCGATAACCAGAATTGGTTTCAAACTACGGAGCCACCCAAGGATCCTGAAAAGTCCATTTGTGGAGATGAGCTCCTGGACTCCCGTTAAGAAGACATGTTGTCAACCTCTAGATCCCTTACATGCCTGCACTTTTCGGCTTGCTGCTGCTGCAATCCACGCGTTTTAGATCTGCATAACTCCACCTCTTTAAACACAGCACCTTCACCCCCTGCTGTTCCCACCCGCCTCAACACCGTTGGAAGGGAGGAGAACCAATTAAGGCGGGGGGTGGGGTGGAACGAGCAGCTGTCTACCCTTAGCAGGAGGGCTCCTGATTACATACCTCTCCTGCTGCTGCTGCTGCTGGCTGTCCAGCAGCAGACTGAAGGTGGCTGCTGCTGTGCACAGGTATATAAAGGCTCAGAGCCTATTATGACACGCGCAGCCAGCGTTCCATTGCCACATTCCATCTACTGCAGGCAGGATACCTGGCTGGCTGAATGTCGCTGAGAAGCTCACAGAGACCGCCATAAGCAACAGTTTAACAGAATGCCACAGACTAATCAACCAAACTTTTTGGGTTGGGTTCTCTTTTATAGTCTGCAGGCATTAAATGAAAGAAGTCAGTGTTCCAGCAGAAGGAGACAACGTTTCAGAAAAGGCATTGTAGCAAACCAAAAAAGAAATTTTAAGCGCAGCAGAGTAACCAGCGCACATACCTGTTAGCTCAGGTGAGTTTAAAAGGCTGCTGTTGATAACAAGGGCATTTGCTAAATAGATGGTGTGTGTGCAACAATATACTGAAAGGTCAATTATATTGTGCAGCTTATCTCACCACCTGTAGTTATTTAGGTGAAAGCTCCAAAATGCTTGCCTAATATGTCTGTTTATCCAAAAGGAAGTAAAAAGGGAGAGCTAGAAAGATAGCATTGCATCACATTACATGGCAATGCAATGCACAGTTGCTGAAGTTGAACCAAAATGAGCTTGTAATCTGGCTTCTGCAACTTTGAACATGAAAAATCCAATGAGGAGAAGAAAAGCAAAGCCAAAGAGTCCATCCCCAAATCCGACAAACAAGCAAAATGAACAAAAAACATTGAATTCAATTCTTTCTGATTTTAGAAACTGCATTAAAGAAGGGGTGCACCGGTCCTGGAGATACTGCAATACCAGGTCAATGTGTGGAGTGGACAGAGCAAGCTCTTTTTCCATCTCCCTGTTCTAAAAATCCATTTAATATATGGTCCCCAGATAGGGGACGTATCAGATATTAAACTGATAAGAACAGATACTACACTTGATCTTAGCCAAAAGGCCGAGAAGCGATAACCAGAATTGGTTTCAAACTACGGAGCCACCCAAGGATCCTGAAAAGTCCATTTGTGGAGATGAGCTCCTGGACTCCCGTTAAGAAGACATGTTGTCAACCTCTAGATCCCTTACATGCCTGCACTTTTCGGCTTGCTGCTGCTGCAATCCACGCGTTTTAGATCTGCATAACTCCACCTCTTTAAACACAGCACCTTCACCCCCTGCTGTTCCCACCCGCCTCAACACCGTTGGAAGGGAGGAGAACCAATTAAGGCGGGGGGTGGGGTGGAACGAGCAGCTGTCTACCCTTAGCAGGAGGGCTCCTGATTACATACCTCTCCTGCTGCTGCTGCTGCTGGCTGTCCAGCAGCAGACTGAAGGTGGCTGCTGCTGTGCACAGGTATATAAAGGCTCAGAGCCTATTATGACACGCGCAGCCAGCGTTCCATTGCCACATTCCATCTACTGCAGGCAGGATACCTGGCTGGCTGAATGTCGCTGAGAAGCTCACAGAGACCGCCATAAGCAACAGTTTAACAGAATGCCACAGACTAATCAACCAAACTTTTTGGGTTGGGTTCTCTTTTATAGTCTGCAGGCATTAAATGAAAGAAGTCAGTGTTCCAGCAGAAGGAGACAACGTTTCAGAAAAGGCATTGTAGCAAACCAAAAAAGAAATTTTAAGCGCAGCAGAGTAACCAGCGCACATACCTGTTAGCTCAGGTGAGTTTAAAAGGCTGCTGTTGATAACAAGGGCATTTGCTAAATAGATGGTGTGTGTGCAACAATATACTGAAAGGTCAATTATATTGTGCAGCTTATCTCACCACCTGTAGTTATTTAGGTGAAAGCTCCAAAATGCTTGCCTAATATGTCTGTTTATCCAAAAGGAAGTAAAAAGGGAGAGCTAGAAAGATAGCATTGCATCACATTACATGGCAATGCAATGCACAGTTGCTGAAGTTGAACCAAAATGAGCTTGTAATCTGGCTTCTGCAACTTTGAACATGAAAAATCCAATGAGGAGAAGAAAAGCAAAGCCAAAGAGTCCATCCCCAAATCCGACAAACAAGCAAAATGAACAAAAAACATTGAATTCAATTCTTTCTGATTTTAGAAACTGCATTAAAGAAGGGGTGCACCGGTCCTGGAGATACTGCAATACCAGGTCAATGCGTGGAGTGGACAGAGCAAGCTCTTTTTCCATCTCCCTGTTCTAAAAATCCATTTAATATATGGTCCCCAGATAGGGGACGTATCAGATATTAAACTGATAAGAACAGATACTACACTTGATCTTAGCCAAAAGGCCGAGAAGCGATAACCAGAATTGGTTTCAAACTACGGAGCCACCCAAGGATCCTGAAAAGTCCATTTGTGGAGATGAGCTCCTGGACTCCCGTTAAGAAGACATGTTGTCAACCTCTAGATCCCTTACATGCCTGCACTTTTCGGCTTGCTGCTGCTGCAATCCACGCGTTTTAGATCTGCATAACTCCACCTCTTTAAACACAGCACCTTCACCCCCTGCTGTTCCCACCCGCCTCAACACCGTTGGAAGGGAGGAGAACCAATTAAGGCGGGGGGTGGGGTGGAACGAGCAGCTGTCTACCCTTAGCAGGAGGGCTCCTGATTACATACCTCTCCTGCTGCTGCTGCTGCTGGCTGTCCAGCAGCAGACTGAAGGTGGCTGCTGCTGTGCACAGGTATATAAAGGCTCAGAGCCTATTATGACACGCGCAGCCAGCGTTCCATTGCCACATTCCATCTACTGCAGGCAGGATACCTGGCTGGCTGAATGTCGCTGAGAAGCTCACAGAGACCGCCATAAGCAACAGTTTAACAGAATGCCACAGACTAATCAACCAAACTTTTTGGGTTGGGTTCTCTTTTATAGTCTGCAGGCATTAAATGAAAGAAGTCAGTGTTCCAGCAGAAGGAGACAACGTTTCAGAAAAGGCATTGTAGCAAACCAAAAAAGAAATTTTAAGCGCAGCAGAGTAACCAGCGCACATACCTGTTAGCTCAGGTGAGTTTAAAAGGCTGCTGTTGATAACAAGGGCATTTGCTAAATAGATGGTGTGTGTGCAACAATATACTGAAAGGTCAATTATATTGTGCAGCTTATCTCACCACCTGTAGTTATTTAGGTGAAAGCTCCAAAATGCTTGCCTAATATGTCTGTTTATCCAAAAGGAAGTAAAAAGGGAGAGCTAGAAAGATAGCATTGCATCACATTACATGGCAATGCAATGCACAGTTGCTGAAGTTGAACCAAAATGAGCTTGTAATCTGGCTTCTGCAACTTTGAACATGAAAAATCCAATGAGGAGAAGAAAAGCAAAGCCAAAGAGTCCATCCCCAAATCCGACAAACAAGCAAAATGAACAAAAAACATTGAATTCAATTCTTTCTGATTTTAGAAACTGCATTAAAGAAGGGGTGCACCGGTCCTGGAGATACTGCAATACCAGGTCAATGCGTGGAGTGGACAGAGCAAGCTCTTTTTCCATCTCCCTGTTCTAAAAATCCATTTAATATATGGTCCCCAGATAGGGGACGTATCGGATATTAAACTGATAAGAACAGATACTACACTTGATCTTAGCCAAAAGGCCGAGAAGCGATAACCAGAATTGGTTTCAAACTACGGAGCCACCCAAGGATCCTGAAAAGTCCATTTGTGGAGATGAGCTCCTGGACTCCCGTTAAGAAGACATGTTGTCAACCTCTAGATCCCTTACATGCCTGCACTTTTCGGCTTGCTGCTGCTGCAATCCACGCGTTTTAGATCTGCATAACTCCACCTCTTTAAACACAGCACCTTCACCCCCTGCTGTTCCCACCCGCCTCAACACCGTTGGAAGGGAGGAGAACCAATTAAGGCGGGGGGTGGGGTGGAACGAGCAGCTGTCTACCCTTAGTAGGAGGGCTCCTGATTACATACCTCTCCTGCTGCTGCTGCTGCTGGCTGTCCAGCAGCAGACTGAAGGTGGCTGCTGCTGTGCACAGGTATATAAAGGCTCAGAGCCTATTATGACACGCGCAGCCAGCGTTCCATTGCCACATTCCATCTACTGCAGGCAGGATACCTGGCTGGCTGAATGTCGCTGAGAAGCTCACAGAGACCGCCATAAGCAACAGTTTAACAGAATGCCACAGACTAATCAACCAAACTTTTTGGGTTGGGTTCTCTTTTATAGTCTGCAGGCATTAAATGAAAGAAGTCAGTGTTCCAGCAGAAGGAGACAACGTTTCAGAAAAGGCATTGTAGCAAACCAAAAAAGAAATTTTAAGCGCAGCAGAGTAACCAGCGCACATACCTGTTAGCTCAGGTGAGTTTAAAAGGCTGCTGTTGATAACAAGGGCATTTGCTAAATAGATGGTGTGTGTGCAACAATATACTGAAAGGTCAATTATATTGTGCAGCTTATCTCACCACCTGTAGTTATTTAGGTGAAAGCTCCAAAATGCTTGCCTAATATGTCTGTTTATCCAAAAGGAAGTAAAAAGGGAGAGCTAGAAAGATAGCATTGCATCACATTACATGGCAATGCAATGCACAGTTGCTGAAGTTGAACCAAAATGAGCTTGTAATCTGGCTTCTGCAACTTTGAACATGAAAAATCCAATGAGGAGAAGAAAAGCAAAGCCAAAGAGTCCATCCCCAAATCCGACAAACAAGCAAAATGAACAAAAAACATTGAATTCAATTCTTTCTGATTTTAGAAACTGCATTAAAGAAGGGGTGCACCGGTCCTGGAGATACTGCAATACCAGGTCAATGCGTGGAGTGGACAGAGCAAGCTCTTTTTCCATCTCCCTGTTCTAAACATCCATTTAATATATGGTCCCCAGATAGGGGACGTATCAGATATTAAACTGATAAGAACAGATACTACACTTGATCTTAGCCAAAAGGCCGAGAAGCGATAACCAGAATTGGTTTCAAACTACGGAGCCACCCAAGGATCCTGAAAAGTCCATTTGTGGAGATGAGCTCCTGGACTCCCGTTAAGAAGACATGTTGTCAACCTCTAGATCCCTTACATGCCTGCACTTTTCGGCTTGCTGCTGCTGCAATCCACGCGTTTTAGATCTGCATAACTCCACCTCTTTAAACACAGCACCTTCACCCCCTGCTGTTCCCACCCGCCTCAACACCGTTGGAAGGGAGGAGAACCAATTAAGGCGGGGGGTGGGGTGGAACGAGCAGCTGTCTACCCTTAGCAGAAGGGCTCCTGATTACATACCTCTCCTGCTGCTGCTGCTGCTGGCTGTCCAGCAGCAGACTGAAGGTGGCTGCTGCTGTGCACAGGTATATAAAGGCTCAGAGCCTATTATGACACGCGCAGCCAGCGTTCCATTGCCACATTCCATCTACTGCAGGCAGGATACCTGGCTGGCTGAATGTCGCTGAGAAGCTCACAGAGACCGCCATAAGCAACAGTTTAACAGAATGCCACAGACTAATCAACCAAACTTTTTGGGTTGGGTTCTCTTTTATAGTCTGCAGGCATTAAATGAAAGAAGTCAGTGTTCCAGCAGAAGGAGACAACGTTTCAGAAAAGGCATTGTAGCAAACCAAAAAAGAAATTTTAAGCGCAGCAGAGTAACCAGCGCACATACCTGTTAGCTCAGGTGAGTTTAAAAGGCTGCTGTTGATAACAAGGGCATTTGCTAAATAGATGGTGTGTGTGCAACAATATACTGAAAGGTCAATTATATTGTGCAGCTTATCTCACCACCTGTAGTTATTTAGGTGAAAGCTCCAAAATGCTTGCCTAATATGTCTGTTTATCCAAAAGGAAGTAAAAAGGGAGAGCTAGAAAGATAGCATTGCATCACATTACATGGCAATGCAATGCACAGTTGCTGAAGTTGAACCAAAATGAGCTTGTAATCTGGCTTCTGCAACTTTGAACATGAAAAATCCAATGAGGAGAAGAAAAGCAAAGCCAAAGAGTCCATCCCCAAATCCGACAAACAAGCAAAATGAACAAAAAACATTGAATTCAATTCTTTCTGATTTTAGAAACTGCATTAAAGAAGGGGTGCACCGGTCCTGGAGATACTGCAATACCAGGTCAATGCGTGGAGTGGACAGAGCAAGCTCTTTTTCCATCTCCCTGTTCTAAAAATCCATTTAATATATGGTCCCCAGATAGGGGACGTATCGGATATTAAACTGATAAGAACAGATACTACACTTGATCTTAGCCAAAAGGCCGAGAAGCGATAACCAGAATTGGTTTCAAACTACGGAGCCACCCAAGGATCCTGAAAAGTCCATTTGTGGAGATGAGCTCCTGGACTCCCGTTAAGAAGACATGTTGTCAACCTCTAGATCCCTTACATGCCTGCACTTTTCGGCTTGCTGCTGCTGCAATCCACGCGTTTTAGATCTGCATAACTCCACCTCTTTAAACACAGCACCTTCACCCCCTGCTGTTCCCACCCGCCTCAACACCGTTGGAAGGGAGGAGAACCAATTAAGGCGGGGGGTGGGGTGGAACGAGCAGCTGTCTACCCTTAGTAGGAGGGCTCCTGATTACATACCTCTCCTGCTGCTGCTGCTGCTGGCTGTCCAGCAGCAGACTGAAGGTGGCTGCTGCTGTGCACAGGTATATAAAGGCTCAGAGCCTATTATGACACGCGCAGCCAGCGTTCCATTGCCACATTCCATCTACTGCAGGCAGGATACCTGGCTGGCTGAATGTCGCTGAGAAGCTCACAGAGACCGCCATAAGCAACAGTTTAACAGAATGCCACAGACTAATCAACCAAACTTTTTGGGTTGGGTTCTCTTTTATAGTCTGCAGGCATTAAATGAAAGAAGTCAGTGTTCCAGCAGAAGGAGACAACGTTTCAGAAAAGGCATTGTAGCAAACCAAAAAAGAAATTTTAAGCGCAGCAGAGTAACCAGCGCACATACCTGTTAGCTCAGGTGAGTTTAAAAGGCTGCTGTTGATAACAAGGGCATTTGCTAAATAGATGGTGTGTGTGCAACAATATACTGAAAGGTCAATTATATTGTGCAGCTTATCTCACCACCTGTAGTTATTTAGGTGAAAGCTCCAAAATGCTTGCCTAATATGTCTGTTTATCCAAAAGGAAGTAAAAAGGGAGAGCTAGAAAGATAGCATTGCATCACATTACATGGCAATGCAATGCACAGTTGCTGAAGTTGAACCAAAATGAGCTTGTAATCTGGCTTCTGCAACTTTGAACATGAAAAATCCAATGAGGAGAAGAAAAGCAAAGCCAAAGAGTCCATCCCCAAATCCGACAAACAAGCAAAATGAACAAAAAACATTGAATTCAATTCTTTCTGATTTTAGAAACTGCATTAAAGAAGGGGTGCACCGGTCCTGGAGATACTGCAATACCAGGTCAATGCGTGGAGTGGACAGAGCAAGCTCTTTTTCCATCTCCCTGTTCTAAACATCCATTTAATATATGGTCCCCAGATAGGGGACGTATCAGATATTAAACTGATAAGAACAGATACTACACTTGATCTTAGCCAAAAGGCCGAGAAGCGATAACCAGAATTGGTTTCAAACTACGGAGCCACCCAAGGATCCTGAAAAGTCCATTTGTGGAGATGAGCTCCTGGACTCCCGTTAAGAAGACATGTTGTCAACCTCTAGATCCCTTACATGCCTGCACTTTTCGGCTTGCTGCTGCTGCAATCCACGCGTTTTAGATCTGCATAACTCCACCTCTTTAAACACAGCACCTTCACCCCCTGCTGTTCCCACCCGCCTCAACACCGTTGGAAGGGAGGAGAACCAATTAAGGCGGGGGGTGGGGTGGAACGAGCAGCTGTCTACCCTTAGCAGAAGGGCTCCTGATTACATACCTCTCCTGCTGCTGCTGCTGCTGGCTGTCCAGCAGCAGACTGAAGGTGGCTGCTGCTGTGCACAGGTATATAAAGGCTCAGAGCCTATTATGACACGCGCAGCCAGCGTTCCATTGCCACATTCCATCTACTGCAGGCAGGATACCTGGCTGGCTGAATGTCGCTGAGAAGCTCACAGAGACCGCCATAAGCAACAGTTTAACAGAATGCCACAGACTAATCAACCAAACTTTTTGGGTTGGGTTCTCTTTTATAGTCTGCAGGCATTAAATGAAAGAAGTCAGTGTTCCAGCAGAAGGAGACAACGTTTCAGAAAAGGCATTGTAGCAAACCAAAAAAGAAATTTTAAGCGCAGCAGAGTAACCAGCGCACATACCTGTTAGCTCAGGTGAGTTTAAAAGGCTGCTGTTGATAACAAGGGCATTTGCTAAATAGATGGTGTGTGTGCAACAATATACTGAAAGGTCAATTATATTGTGCAGCTTATCTCACCACCTGTAGTTATTTAGGTGAAAGCTCCAAAATGCTTGCCTAATATGTCTGTTTATCCAAAAGGAAGTAAAAAGGGAGAGCTAGAAAGATAGCATTGCATCACATTACATGGCAATGCAATGCACAGTTGCTGAAGTTGAACCAAAATGAGCTTGTAATCTGGCTTCTGCAACTTTGAACATGAAAAATCCAATGAGGAGAAGAAAAGCAAAGCCAAAAAGTCCATCCCCAAATCCGACAAACAAGCAAAATGAACAAAAAACATTGAATTCAATTCTTTCTGATTTTAGAAACTGCATTAAAGAAGGGGTGCACCGGTCCTGGAGATACTGCAATACCAGGTCAATGCGTGGAGTGGACAGAGCAAGCTCTTTTTCCATCTCCCTGTTCTAAAAATCCATTTAATATATGGTCCCCAGATAGGGGACGTATCAGATATTAAACTGATAAGAACAGATACTACACTTGATCTTAGCCAAAAGGCCGAGAAGCGATAACCAGAATTGGTTTCAAACTACGGAGCCACCCAAGGATCCTGAAAAGTCCATTTGTGGAGATGAGCTCCTGGACTCCCGTTAAGAAGACATGTTGTCAACCTCTAGATCCCTTACATGCCTGCACTTTTCGGCTTGCTGCTGCTGCAATCCACGCGTTTTAGATCTGCATAACTCCACCTCTTTAAACACAGCACCTTCACCCCCTGCTGTTCCCACCCGCCTCAACACCGTTGGAAGGGAGGAGAACCAATTAAGGCGGGGGGTGGGGTGGAACGAGCAGCTGTCTACCCTTAGCAGGAGGGCTCCTGATTACATACCTCTCCTGCTGCTGCTGCTGGCTGTCCAGCAGCAGACTGAAGGTGGCTGCTGCTGTGCACAGGTATATAAAGGCTCAGAGCCTATTATGACACGCGCAGCCAGCGTTCCATTGCCACATTCCATCTACTGCAGGCAGGATACCTGGCTGGCTGAATGTCGCTGAGAAGCTCACAGAGACCGCCATAAGCAACAGTTTAACAGAATGCCACAGACTAATCAACCAAACTTTTTGGGTTGGGTTCTCTTTTATAGTCTGCAGGCATTAAATGAAAGAAGTCAGTGTTCCAGCAGAAGGAGACAACGTTTCAGAAAAGGCATTGTAGCAAACCAAAAAAGAAATTTTAAGCGCAGCAGAGTAACCAGCGCACATACCTGTTAGCTCAGGTGAGTTTAAAAGGCTGCTGTTGATAACAAGGGCATTTGCTAAATAGATGGTGTGTGTGCAACAATATACTGAAAGGTCAATTATATTGTGCAGCTTATCTCACCACCTGTAGTTATTTAGGTGAAAGCTCCAAAATGCTTGCCTAATATGTCTGTTTATCCAAAAGGAAGTAAAAAGGGAGAGCTAGAAAGATAGCATTGCATCACATTACATGGCAATGCAATGCACAGTTGCTGAAGTTGAACCAAAATGAGCTTGTAATCTGGCTTCTGCAACTTTGAACATGAAAAATCCAATGAGGAGAAGAAAAGCAAAGCCAAAGAGTCCATCCCCAAATCCGACAAACAAGCAAAATGAACAAAAAACATTGAATTCAATTCTTTCTGATTTTAGAAACTGCATTAAAGAAGGGGTGCACCGGTCCTGGAGATACTGCAATACCAGGTCAATGCGTGGAGTGGACAGAGCAAGCTCTTTTTCCATCTCCCTGTTCTAAAAATCCATTTAATATATGGTCCCCAGATAGGGGACGTATCAGATATTAAACTGATAAGAACAGATACTACACTTGATCTTAGCCAAAAGGCCGAGAAGCGATAACCAGAATTGGTTTCAAACTACGGAGCCACCCAAGGATCCTGAAAAGTCCATTTGTGGAGATGAGCTCCTGGACTCCCGTTAAGAAGACATGTTGTCAACCTCTAGATCCCTTACATGCCTGCACTTTTCGGCTTGCTGCTGCTGCAATCCACGCGTTTTAGATCTGCATAACTCCACCTCTTTAAACACAGCACCTTCACCCCCTGCTGTTCCCACCCGCCTCAACACCGTTGGAAGGGAGGAGAACCAATTAAGGCGGGGGGTGGGGTGGAACGAGCAGCTGTCTACCCTTAGCAGGAGGGCTCCTGATTACATACCTCTCCTGCTGCTGCTGCTGCTGGCTGTCCAGCAGCAGACTGAAGGTGGCTGCTGCTGTGCACAGGTATATAAAGGCTCAGAGCCTATTATGACACGCGCAGCCAGCGTTCCATTGCCACATTCCATCTACTGCAGGCAGGATACCTGGCTGGCTGAATGTCGCTGAGAAGCTCACAGAGACCGCCATAAGCAACAGTTTAACAGAATGCCACAGACTAATCAACCAAACTTTTTGGGTTGGGTTCTCTTTTATAGTCTGCAGGCATTAAATGAAAGAAGTCAGTGTTCCAGCAGAAGGAGACAACGTTTCAGAAAAGGCATTGTAGCAAACCAAAAAAGAAATTTTAAGCGCAGCAGAGTAACCAGCGCACATACCTGTTAGCTCAGGTGAGTTTAAAAGGCTGCTGTTGATAACAAGGGCATTTGCTAAATAGATGGTGTGTGTGCAACAATATACTGAAAGGTCAATTATATTGTGCAGCTTATCTCACCACCTGTAGTTATTTAGGTGAAAGCTCCAAAATGCTTGCCTAATATGTCTGTTTATCCAAAAGGAAGTAAAAAGGGAGAGCTAGAAAGATAGCATTGCATCACATTACATGGCAATGCAATGCACAGTTGCTGAAGTTGAACCAAAATGAGCTTGTAATCTGGCTTCTGCAACTTTGAACATGAAAAATCCAATGAGGAGAAGAAAAGCAAAGCCAAAGAGTCCATCCCCAAATCCGACAAACAAGCAAAATGAACAAAAAACATTGAATTCAATTCTTTCTGATTTTAGAAACTGCATTAAAGAAGGGGTGCACCGGTCCTGGAGATACTGCAATACCAGGTCAATGCGTGGAGTGGACAGAGCAAGCTCTTTTTCCATCTCCCTGTTCTAAAAATCCATTTAATATATGGTCCCCAGATAGGGGACGTATCAGATATTAAACTGATAAGAACAGATACTACACTTGATCTTAGCCAAAAGGCCGAGAAGCGATAACCAGAATTGGTTTCAAACTACGGAGCCACCCAAGGATCCTGAAAAGTCCATTTGTGGAGATGAGCTCCTGGACTCCCGTTAAGAAGACATGTTGTCAACCTCTAGATCCCTTACATGCCTGCACTTTTCGGCTTGCTGCTGCTGCAATCCACGCGTTTTAGATCTGCATAACTCCACCTCTTTAAACACAGCACCTTCACCCCCTGCTGTTCCCACCCGCCTCAACACCGTTGGAAGGGAGGAGAACCAATTAAGGCGGGGGGTGGGGTGGAACGAGCAGCTGTCTACCCTTAGCAGGAGGGCTCCTGATTACATACCTCTCCTGCTGCTGCTGCTGCTGGCTGTCCAGCAGCAGACTGAAGGTGGCTGCTGCTGTGCACAGGTATATAAAGGCTCAGAGCCTATTATGACACGCGCAGCCAGCGTTCCATTGCCACATTCCATCTACTGCA
Source organism: Phyllobates terribilis (assembly GCF_046119375.1). Lineage (NCBI taxonomy): Eukaryota > Metazoa > Chordata > Amphibia > Anura > Dendrobatidae > Phyllobates > Phyllobates terribilis. The sequence goes on from NW_027363542.1 coordinate 207,707, forward strand.
GGCAGGATACCTGGCTGGCTGAATGTCGCTGAGAAGCTCACAGAGACCGCCATAAGCAACAGTTTAACAGAATGCCACAGACTAATCAACCAAACTTTTTGGGTTGGGTTCTCTTTTATAGTCTGCAGGCATTAAATGAAAGAAGTCAGTGTTCCAGCAGAAGGAGACAACGTTTCAGAAAAGGCATTGTAGCAAACCAAAAAAGAAATTTTAAGCGCAGCAGAGTAACCAGCGCACATACCTGTTAGCTCAGGTGAGTTTAAAAGGCTGCTGTTGATAACAAGGGCATTTGCTAAATAGATGGTGTGTGTGCAACAATATACTGAAAGGTCAATTATATTGTGCAGCTTATCTCACCACCTGTAGTTATTTAGGTGAAAGCTCCAAAATGCTTGCCTAATATGTCTGTTTATCCAAAAGGAAGTAAAAAGGGAGAGCTAGAAAGATAGCATTGCATCACATTACATGGCAATGCAATGCACAGTTGCTGAAGTTGAACCAAAATGAGCTTGTAATCTGGCTTCTGCAACTTTGAACATGAAAAATCCAATGAGGAGAAGAAAAGCAAAGCCAAAGAGTCCATCCCCAAATCCGACAAACAAGCAAAATGAACAAAAAACATTGAATTCAATTCTTTCTGATTTTAGAAACTGCATTAAAGAAGGGGTGCACCGGTCCTGAAGATACTGCAATACCAGGTCAATGCGTGGAGTGGACAGAGCAAGCTCTTTTTCCATCTCCCTGTTCTAAAAATCCATTTAATATATGGTCCCCAGATAGGGGACGTATCAGATATTAAACTGATAAGAACAGATACTACACTTGATCTTAGCCAAAAGGCCGAGAAGCGATAACCAGAATTGGTTTCAAACTACGGAGCCACCCAAGGATCCTGAAAAGTCCATTTGTGGAGATGAGCTCCTGGACTCCCGTTAAGAAGACATGTTGTCAACCTCTAGATCCCTTACATGCCTGCACTTTTCGGCTTGCTGCTGCTGCAATCCACGCGTTTTAGATCTGCATAACTCCACCTCTTTAAACACAGCACCTTCACCCCCTGCTGTTCCCACCCGCCTCAACACCGTTGGAAGGGAGGAGAACCAATTAAGGCGGGGGGTGGGGTGGAACGAGCAGCTGTCTACCCTTAGCAGGAGGGCTCCTGATTACATACCTCTCCTGCTGCTGCTGCTGCTGGCTGTCCAGCAGCAGACTGAAGGTGGCTGCTGCTGTGCACAGGTATATAAAGGCTCAGAGCCTATTATGACACGCGCAGCCAGCGTTCCATTGCCACATTCCATCTACTGCAGGCAGGATACCTGGCTGGCTGAATGTCGCTGAGAAGCTCACAGAGACCGCCATAAGCAACAGTTTAACAGAATGCCACAGACTAATCAACCAAACTTTTTGGGTTGGGTTCTCTTTTATAGTCTGCAGGCATTAAATGAAAGAAGTCAGTGTTCCAGCAGAAGGAGACAACGTTTCAGAAAAGGCATTGTAGCAAACCAAAAAAGAAATTTTAAGCGCAGCAGAGTAACCAGCGCACATACCTGTTAGCTCAGGTGAGTTTAAAAGGCTGCTGTTGATAACAAGGGCATTTGCTAAATAGATGGTGTGTGTGCAACAATATACTGAAAGGTCAATTATATTGTGCAGCTTATCTCACCACCTGTAGTTATTTAGGTGAAAGCTCCAAAATGCTTGCCTAATATGTCTGTTTATCCAAAAGGAAGTAAAAAGGGAGAGCTAGAAAGATAGCATTGCATCACATTACATGGCAATGCAATGCACAGTTGCTGAAGTTGAACCAAAATGAGCTTGAAATCTGGCTTCTGCAACTTTGAACATGAAAAATCCAATGAGGAGAAGAAAAGCAAAGCCAAAGAGTCCATCCCCAAATCCGACAAACAAGCAAAATGAACAAAAAACATTGAATTCAATTCTTTCTGATTTTAGAAACTGCATTAAAGAAGGGGTGCACCGGTCCTGGAGATACTGCAATACCAGGTCAATGCGTGGAGTGGACAGAGCAAGCTCTTTTTCCATCTCCCTGTTCTAAAAATCCATTTAATATATGGTCCCCAGATAGGGGACGTATCAGATATTAAACTGATAAGAACAGATACTACACTTGATCTTAGCCAAAAGGCCGAGAAGCGATAACCAGAATTGGTTTCAAACTACGGAGCCACCCAAGGATCCTGAAAAGTCCATTTGTGGAGATGAGCTCCTGGACTCCCGTTAAGAAGACATGTTGTCAACCTCTAGATCCCTTACATGCCTGCACTTTTCGGCTTGCTGCTGCTGCAATCCACGCGTTTTAGATCTGCATAACTCCACCTCTTTAAACACAGCACCTTCACCCCCTGCTGTTCCCACCCGCCTCAACACCGTTGGAAGGGAGGAGAACCAATTAAGGCGGGGGGTGGGGTGGAACGAGCAGCTGTCTACCCTTAGCAGGAGGGCTCCTGATTACATACCTCTCCTGCTGCTGCTGCTGGCTGTCCAGCAGCAGACTGAAGGTGGCTGCTGCTGTGCACAGGTATATAAAGGCTCAGAGCCTATTATGACACGCGCAGCCAGCGTTCCATTGCCACATTCCATCTACTGCAGGCAGGATACCTGGCTGGCTGAATGTCGCTGAGAAGCTCACAGAGACCGCCATAAGCAACAGTTTAACAGAATGCCACAGACTAATCAACCAAACTTTTTGGGTTGGGTTCTCTTTTATAGTCTGCAGGCATTAAATGAAAGAAGTCAGTGTTCCAGCAGAAGGAGACAACGTTTCAGAAAAGGCATTGTAGCAAACCAAAAAAGAAATTTTAAGCGCAGCAGAGTAACCAGCGCACATACCTGTTAGCTCAGGTGAGTTTAAAAGGCTGCTGTTGATAACAAGGGCATTTGCTAAATAGATGGTGTGTGTGCAACAATATACTGAAAGGTCAATTATATTGTGCAGCTTATCTCACCACCTGTAGTTATTTAGGTGAAAGCTCCAAAATGCTTGCCTAATATGTCTGTTTATCCAAAAGGAAGTAAAAAGGGAGAGCTAGAAAGATAGCATTGCATCACATTACATGGCAATGCAATGCACAGTTGCTGAAGTTGAACCAAAATGAGCTTGTAATCTGGCTTCTGCAACTTTGAACATGAAAAATCCAATGAGGAGAAGAAAAGCAAAGCCAAAGAGTCCATCCCCAAATCCGACAAACAAGCAAAATGAACAAAAAACATTGAATTCAATTCTTTCTGATTTTAGAAACTGCATTAAAGAAGGGGTGCACCGGTCCTGGAGATACTGCAATACCAGGTCAATGCATGGAGTGGACAGAGCAAGCTCTTTTTCCATCTCCCTGTTCTAAAAATCCATTTAATATATGGTCCCCAGATAGGGGACGTATCAGATATTAAACTGATAAGAACAGATACTACACTTGATCTTAGCCAAAAGGCCGAGAAGCGATAACCAGAATTGGTTTCAAACTACGGAGCCACCCAAGGATCCTGAAAAGTCCATTTGTGGAGATGAGCTCCTGGACTCCCGTTAAGAAGACATGTTGTCAACCTCTAGATCCCTTACATGCCTGCACTTTTCGGCTTGCTGCTGCTGCAATCCACGCGTTTTAGATCTGCATAACTCCACCTCTTTAAACACAGCACCTTCACCCCCTGCTGTTCCCACCCGCCTCAACACCGTTGGAAGGGAGGAGAACCAATTAAGGCGGGGGGTGGGGTGGAACGAGCAGCTGTCTACCCTTAGCAGGAGGGCTCCTGATTACATACCTCTCCTGCTGCTGCTGCTGCTGGCTGTCCAGCAGCAGACTGAAGGTGGCTGCTGCTGTGCACAGGTATATAAAGGCTCAGAGCCTATTATGACACGCGCAGCCAGCGTTCCATTGCCACATTCCATCTACTGCAGGCAGGATACCTGGCTGGCTGAATGTCGCTGAGAAGCTCACAGAGACCGCCATAAGCAACAGTTTAACAGAATGCCACAGACTAATCAACCAAACTTTTTGGGTTGGGTTCTCTTTTATAGTCTGCAGGCATTAAATGAAAGAAGTCAGTGTTCCAGCAGAAGGAGACAACGTTTCAGAAAAGGCATTGTAGCAAACCAAAAAAGAAATTTTAAGCGCAGCAGAGTAACCAGCGCACATACCTGTTAGCTCAGGTGAGTTTAAAAGGCTGCTGTTGATAACAAGGGCATTTGCTAAATAGATGGTGTGTGTGCAACAATATACTGAAAGGTCAATTATATTGTGCAGCTTATCTCACCACCTGTAGTTATTTAGGTGAAAGCTCCAAAATGCTTGCCTAATATGTCTGTTTATCCAAAAGGAAGTAAAAAGGGAGAGCTAGAAAGATAGCATTGCATCACATTACATGGCAATGCAATGCACAGTTGCTGAAGTTGAACCAAAATGAGCTTGTAATCTGGCTTCTGCAACTTTGAACATGAAAAATCCAATGAGGAGAAGAAAAGCAAAGCCAAAGAGTCCATCCCCAAATCCGACAAACAAGCAAAATGAACAAAAAACATTGAATTCAATTCTTTCTGATTTTAGAAACTGCATTAAAGAAGGGGTGCACCGGTCCTGGAGATACTGCAATACCAGGTCAATGCGTGGAGTGGACAGAGCAAGCTCTTTTTCCATCTCCCTGTTCTAAAAATCCATTTAATATATGGTCCCCAGATAGGGGACGTATCAGATATTAAACTGATAAGAACAGATACTACACTTGATCTTAGCCAAAAGGCCGAGAAGCGATAACCAGAATTGGTTTCAAACTACGGAGCCACCCAAGGATCCTGAAAAGTCCATTTGTGGAGATGAGCTCCTGGACTCCCGTTAAGAAGACATGTTGTCAACCTCTAGATCCCTTACATGCCTGCACTTTTCGGCTTGCTGCTGCTGCAATCCACGCGTTTTAGATCTGCATAACTCCACCTCTTTAAACACAGCACCTTCACCCCCTGCTGTTCCCACCCGCCTCAACACCGTTGGAAGGGAGGAGAACCAATTAAGGCGGGGGGTGGGGTGGAACGAGCAGCTGTCTACCCTTAGCAGGAGGGCTCCTGATTACATACCTCTCCTGCTGCTGCTGCTGCTGGCTGTCCAGCAGCAGACTGAAGGTGGCTGCTGCTGTGCACAGGTATATAAAGGCTCAGAGCCTATTATGACACGCGCAGCCAGCGTTCCATTGCCACATTCCATCTACTGCAGGCAGGATACCTGGCTGGCTGAATGTCGCTGAGAAGCTCACAGAGACCGCCATAAGCAACAGTTTAACAGAATGCCACAGACTAATCAACCAAACTTTTTGGGTTGGGTTCTCTTTTATAGTCTGCAGGCATTAAATGAAAGAAGTCAGTGTTCCAGCAGAAGGAGACAACGTTTCAGAAAAGGCATTGTAGCAAACCAAAAAAGAAATTTTAAGCGCAGCAGAGTAACCAGCGCACATACCTGTTAGCTCAGGTGAGTTTAAAAGGCTGCTGTTGATAACAAGGGCATTTGCTAAATAGATGGTGTGTGTGCAACAATATACTGAAAGGTCAATTATATTGTGCAGCTTATCTCACCACCTGTAGTTATTTAGGTGAAAGCTCCAAAATGCTTGCCTAATATGTCTGTTTATCCAAAAGGAAGTAAAAAGGGAGAGCTAGAAAGATAGCATTGCATCACATTACATGGCAATGCAATGCACAGTTGCTGAAGTTGAACCAAAATGAGCTTGTAATCTGGCTTCTGCAACTTTGAACATGAAAAATCCAATGAGGAGAAGAAAAGCAAAGCCAAAGAGTCCATCCCCAAATCCGACAAACAAGCAAAATGAACAAAAAACATTGAATTCAATTCTTTCTGATTTTAGAAACTGCATTAAAGAAGGGGTGCACCGGTCCTGGAGATACTGCAATACCAGGTCAATGCGTGGAGTGGACAGAGCAAGCTCTTTTTCCATCTCCCTGTTCTAAAAATCCATTTAATATATGGTCCCCAGATAGGGGACGTATCAGATATTAAACTGATAAGAACAGATACTACACTTGATCTTAGCCAAAAGGCCGAGAAGCGATAACCAGAATTGGTTTCAAACTACGGAGCCACCCAAGGATCCTGAAAAGTCCATTTGTGGAGATGAGCTCCTGGACTCCCGTTAAGAAGACATGTTGTCAACCTCTAGATCCCTTACATGCCTGCACTTTTCGGCTTGCTGCTGCTGCAATCCACGCGTTTTAGATCTGCATAACTCCACCTCTTTAAACACAGCACCTTCACCCCCTGCTGTTCCCACCCGCCTCAACACCGTTGGAAGGGAGGAGAACCAATTAAGGCGGGGGGTGGGGTGGAACGAGCAGCTGTCTACCCTTAGCAGGAGGGCTCCTGATTACATACCTCTCCTGCTGCTGCTGCTGCTGGCTGTCCAGCAGCAGACTGAAGGTGGCTGCTGCTGTGCACAGGTATATAAAGGCTCAGAGCCTATTATGACACGCGCAGCCAGCGTTCCATTGCCACATTCCATCTACTGCAGGCAGGATACCTGGCTGGCTGAATGTCGCTGAGAAGCTCACAGAGACCGCCATAAGCAACAGTTTAACAGAATGCCACAGACTAATCAACCAAACTTTTTGGGTTGGGTTCTCTTTTATAGTCTGCAGGCATTAAATGAAAGAAGTCAGTGTTCCAGCAGAAGGAGACAACGTTTCAGAAAAGGCATTGTAGCAAACCAAAAAAGAAATTTTAAGCGCAGCAGAGTAACCAGCGCACATACCTGTTAGCTCAGATGAGTTTAAAAGGCTGCTGTTGATAACAAGGGCATTTGCTAAATAGATGGTGTGTGTGCAACAATATACTGAAAGGTCAATTATATTGTGCAGCTTATCTCACCACCTGTAGTTATTTAGGTGAAAGCTCCAAAATGCTTGCCTAATATGTCTGTTTATCCAAAAGGAAGTAAAAAGGGAGAGCTAGAAAGATAGCATTGCATCACATTACATGGCAATGCAATGCACAGTTGCTGAAGTTGAACCAAAATGAGCTTGTAATCTGGCTTCTGCAACTTTGAACATGAAAAATCCAATGAGGAGAAGAAAAGCAAAGCCAAAGAGTCCATCCCCAAATCCGACAAACAAGCAAAATGAACAAAAAACATTGAATTCAATTCTTTCTGATTTTAGAAACTGCATTAAAGAAGGGGTGCACCGGTCCTGGAGATACTGCAATACCAGGTCAATGCGTGGAGTGGACAGAGCAAGCTCTTTTTCCATCTCCCTGTTCTAAAAATCCATTTAATATATGGTCCCCAGATAGGGGACGTATCAGATATTAAACTGATAAGAACAGATACTACACTTGATCTTAGCCAAAAGGCCGAGAAGCGATAACCAGAATTGGTTTCAAACTACGGAGCCACCCAAGGATCCTGAAAAGTCCATTTGTGGAGATGAGCTCCTGGACTCCCGTTAAGAAGACATGTTGTCAACCTCTAGATCCCTTACATGCCTGCACTTTTCGGCTTGCTGCTGCTGCAATCCACGCGTTTTAGATCTGCATAACTCCACCTCTTTAAACACAGCACCTTCACCCCCTGCTGTTCCCACCCGCCTCAACACCGTTGGAAGGGAGGAGAACCAATTAAGGCGGGGGGTGGGGTGGAACGAGCAGCTGTCTACCCTTAGCAGGAGGGCTCCTGATTACATACCTCTCCTGCTGCTGCTGCTGCTGGCTGTCCAGCAGCAGACTGAAGGTGGCTGCTGCTGTGCACAGGTATATAAAGGCTCAGAGCCTATTATGACACGCGCAGCCAGCGTTCCATTGCCACATTCCATCTACTGCAGGCAGGATACCTGGCTGGCTGAATGTCGCTGAGAAGCTCACAGAGACCGCCATAAGCAACAGTTTAACAGAATGCCACAGACTAATCAACCAAACTTTTTGGGTTGGGTTCTCTTTTATAGTCTGCAGGCATTAAATGAAAGAAGTCAGTGTTCCAGCAGAAGGAGACAACGTTTCAGAAAAGGCATTGTAGCAAACCAAAAAAGAAATTTTAAGCGCAGCAGAGTAACCAGCGCACATACCTGTTAGCTCAGGTGAGTTTAAAAGGCTGCTGTTGATAACAAGGGCATTTGCTAAATAGATGGTGTGTGTGCAACAATATACTGAAAGGTCAATTATATTGTGCAGCTTATCTCACCACCTGTAGTTATTTAGGTGAAAGCTCCAAAATGCTTGCCTAATATGTCTGTTTATCCAAAAGGAAGTAAAAAGGGAGAGCTAGAAAGATAGCATTGCATCACATTACATGGCAATGCAATGCACAGTTGCTGAAGTTGAACCAAAATGAGCTTGTAATCTGGCTTCTGCAACTTTGAACATGAAAAATCCAATGAGGAGAAGAAAAGCAAAGCCAAAGAGTCCATCCCCAAATCCGACAAACAAGCAAAATGAACAAAAAACATTGAATTCAATTCTTTTTGATTTTAGAAACTGCATTAAAGAAGGGGTGCACCGGTCCTGGAGATACTGCAATACCAGGTCAATGCGTGGAGTGGACAGAGCAAGCTCTTTTTCCATCTCCCTGTTCTAAAAATCCATTTAATATATGGTCCCCAGATAGGGGACGTATCAGATATTAAACTGATAAGAACAGATACTACACTTGATCTTAGCCAAAAGGCCGAGAAGCGATAACCAGAATTGGTTTCAAACTACGGAGCCACCCAAGGATCCTGAAAAGTCCATTTGTGGAGATGAGCTCCTGGACTCCCGTTAAGAAGACATGTTGTCAACCTCTAGATCCCTTACATGCCTGCACTTTTCGGCTTGCTGCTGCTGCAATCCACGCGTTTTAGATCTGCATAACTCCACCTCTTTAAGCACAGCACCTTCACCCCCTGCTGTTCCCACCCGCCTCAACACCGTTGGAAGGGAGGAGAACCAATTAAGGCGGGGGGTGGGGTGGAACGAGCAGCTGTCTACCCTTAGCAGGAGGGCTCCTGATTACATACCTCTCCTGCTGCTGCTGCTGGCTGTCCAGCAGCAGACTGAAGGTGGCTGCTGCTGTGCACAGGTATATAAAGGCTCAGAGCCTATTATGACACGCGCAGCCAGCGTTCCATTGCCACATTCCATCTACTGCAGGCAGGATACCTGGCTGGCTGAATGTCGCTGAGAAGCTCACAGAGACCGCCATAAGCAACAGTTTAACAGAATGCCACAGACTAATCAACCAAACTTTTTGGGTTGGGTTCTCTTTTATAGTCTGCAGGCATTAAATGAAAGAAGTCAGTGTTCCAGCAGAAGGAGACAACGTTTCAGAAAAGGCATTGTAGCAAACCAAAAAAGAAATTTTAAGCGCAGCAGAGTAACCAGCGCACATACCTGTTAGCTCAGGTGAGTTTAAAAGGCTGCTGTTGATAACAAGGGCATTTGCTAAATAGATGGTGTGTGTGCAACAATATACTGAAAGGTCAATTATATTGTGCAGCTTATCTCACCACCTGTAGTTATTTAGGTGAAAGCTCCAAAATGCTTGCCTAATATGTCTGTTTATCCAAAAGGAAGTAAAAAGGGAGAGCTAGAAAGATAGCATTGCATCACATTACATGGCAATGCAATGCACAGTTGCTGAAGTTGAACCAAAATGAGCTTGTAATCTGGCTTCTGCAACTTTGAACATGAAAAATCCAATGAGGAGAAGAAAAGCAAAGCCAAAGAGTCCATCCCCAAATCCGACAAACAAGCAAAATGAACAAAAAACATTGAATTCAATTCTTTCTGATTTTAGAAACTGCATTAAAGAAGGGGTGCACCGGTCCTGGAGATACTGCAATACCAGGTCAATGCGTGGAGTGGACAGAGCAAGCTCTTTTTCCATCTCCCTGTTCTAAAAATCCATTTAATATATGGTCCCCAGATAGGGGACGTATCAGATATTAAACTGATAAGAACAGATACTACACTTGATCTTAGCCAAAAGGCCACGAAGCGATAACCAGAATTGGTTTCAAACTACGGAGCCACCCAAGGATCCTGAAAAGTCCATTTGTGGAGATGAGCTCCTGGACTCCCGTTAAGAGGACAAGTTGTCAACCTCTAGATCCCTTACATGCCTGCACTTTTCGGCTTGCTGCTGCTGCAATCCACGCGTTTTAGATCTGCATAACTCCACCTCTTTAAACACAGCACCTTCACCCCCTGCTGTTCCCACCCGCCTCAACACCGTTCGAAGGGAGGAGAACCAATTAAGGCGGGGGGTGGGGTGGAACGAGCAGCTGTCTACCCTTAGCAGGAGGGCTCCTGATTACATACCTCTCCTGCTGCTGCTGCTGCTGGCTGTCCAGCAGCAGACTGAAGGTGGCTGCTGCTGTGCACAGGTATATAAAGGCTCAGAGCCTATTATGACACGCGCAGCCAGCGTTCCATTGCCACATTCCATCTACTGCAGGCAGGATACCTGGCTGGCTGAATGTCGCTGAGAAGCTCACAGAGACCGCCATAAGCAACAGTTTAACAGAATGCCACAGACTAATCAACCAAACTTTTTGGGTTGGGTTCTCTTTTATAGTCTGCAGGCATTAAATGAAAGAAGTCAGTGTTCCAGCAGAAGGAGACAACGTTTCAGAAAAGGCATTGTAGCAAACCAAAAAAGAAATTTTAAGCGCAGCAGAGTAACCAGCGCACATACCTGTTAGCTCAGGTGAGTTTAAAAGGCTGCTGTTGATAACAAGGGCATTTGCTAAATAGATGGTGTGTGTGCAACAATATACTGAAAGGTCAATTATATTGTGCAGCTTATCTCACCACCTGTAGTTATTTAGGTGAAAGCTCCAAAATGCTTGCCTAATATGTCTGTTTATCCAAAAGGAAGTAAAAAGGGAGAGCTAGAAAGATAGCATTGCATCACATTACATGGCAATGCAATGCACAGTTGCTGAAGTTGAACCAAAATGAGCTTGTAATCTGGCTTCTGCAACTTTGAACATGAAAAATCCAATGAGGAGAAGAAAAGCAAAGCCAAAGAGTCCATCCCCAAATCCGACAAACAAGCAAAATGAACAAAAAACATTGAATTCAATTCTTTCTGATTTTAGAAACTGCATTAAAGAAGGGGTGCACCGGTCCTGGAGATACTGCAATACCAGGTCAATGCATGGAGTGGACAGAGCAAGCTCTTTTTCCATCTCCCTGTTCTAAAAATCCATTTAATATATGGTCCCCAGATAGGGGACGTATCAGATATTAAACTGATAAGAACAGATACTACACTTGATCTTAGCCAAAAGGCCGAGAAGCGATAACCAGAATTGGTTTCAAACTACGGAGCCACCCAAGGATCCTGAAAAGTCCATTTGTGGAGATGAGCTCCTGGACTCCCGTTAAGAAGACATGTTGTCAACCTCTAGATCCCTTACATGCCTGCACTTTTCGGCTTGCTGCTGCTGCAATCCACGCGTTTTAGATCTGCATAACTCCACCTCTTTAAACACAGCACCTTCACCCCCTGCTGTTCCCACCCGCCTCAACACCGTTGGAAGGGAGGAGAACCAATTAAGGCGGGGGGTGGGGTGGAACGAGCAGCTGTCTACCCTTAGCAGGAGGGCTCCTGATTACATACCTCTCCTGCTGCTGCTGCTGCTGGCTGTCCAGCAGCAGACTGAAGGTGGCTGCTGCTGTGCACAGGTATATAAAGGCTCAGAGCCTATTATGACACGCGCAGCCAGCGTTCCATTGCCACATTCCATCTACTGCAGGCAGGATACCTGGCTGGCTGAATGTCGCTGAGAAGCTCACAGAGACCGCCATAAGCAACAGTTTAACAGAATGCCACAGACTAATCAACCAAACTTTTTGGGTTGGGTTCTCTTTTATAGTCTGCAGGCATTAAATGAAAGAAGTCAGTGTTCCAGCAGAAGGAGACAACGTTTCAGAAAAGGCATTGTAGCAAACCAAAAAAGAAATTTTAAGCGCAGCAGAGTAACCAGCGCACATACCTGTTAGCTCAGGTGAGTTTAAAAGGCTGCTGTTGATAACAAGGGCATTTGCTAAATAGATGGTGTGTGTGCAACAATATACTGAAAGGTCAATTATATTGTGCAGCTTATCTCACCACCTGTAGTTATTTAGGTGAAAGCTCCAAAATGCTTGCCTAATATGTCTGTTTATCCAAAAGGAAGTAAAAAGGGAGAGCTAGAAAGATAGCATTGCATCACATTACATGGCAATGCAATGCACAGTTGCTGAAGTTGAACCAAAATGAGCTTGTAATCTGGCTTCTGCAACTTTGAACATGAAAAATCCAATGAGGAGAAGAAAAGCAAAGCCAAAGAGTCCATCCCCAAATCCGACAAACAAGCAAAATGAACAAAAAACATTGAATTCAATTCTTTCTGATTTTAGAAACTGCATTAAAGAAGGGGTGCACCGGTCCTGGAGATACTGCAATACCAGGTCAATGCGTGGAGTGGACAGAGCAAGCTCGTTTTCCATCTCCCTGTTCTAAAAATCCATTTAATATATGGTCCCCAGATAGGGGACGTATCAGATATTAAACTGATAAGAACAGATACTACACTTGATCTTAGCCAAAAGGCCGAGAAGCGATAACCAGAATTGGTTTCAAACTACGGAGCCACCCAAGGATCCTGAAAAGTCCATTTGTGGAGATGAGCTCCTGGACTCCCGTTAAGAAGACATGTTGTCAACCTCTAGATCCCTTACATGCCTGCACTTTTCGGCTTGCTGCTGCTGCAATCCACGCGTTTTAGATCTGCATAACTCCACCTCTTTAAACACAGCACCTTCACCCCCTGCTGTTCCCACCCGCCTCAACACCGTTGGAAGGGAGGAGAACCAATTAAGGCGGGGGGTGGGGTGGAACGAGCAGCTGTCTACCCTTAGCAGGAGGGCTCCTGATTACATACCTCTCCAGCTGCTGCTGCTGCTGGCTGTCCAGCAGCAGACTGAAGGTGGCTGCTGCTGTGCACAGGTATATAAAGGCTCAGAGCCTATTATGACACGCGCAGCCAGCGTTCCATTGCCACATTCCATCTACTGCAGGCAGGATACCTGGCTGGCTGAATGTCGCTGAGAAGCTCACAGAGACCGCCATAAGCAACAGTTTAACAGAATGCCACAGACTAATCAACCAAACTTTTTGGGTTGGGTTCTCTTTTATAGTCTGCAGGCATTAAATGAAAGAAGTCAGTGTTCCAGCAGAAGGAGACAACGTTTCAGAAAAGGCATTGTAGCAAACCAAAAAAGAAATTTTAAGCGCAGCAGAGTAACCAGCGCACATACCTGTTAGCTCAGGTGAGTTTAAAAGGCTGCTGTTGATAACAAGGGCATTTGCTAAATAGATGGTGTGTGTGCAACAATATACTGAAAGGTCAATTATATTGTGCAGCTTATCTCACCACCTGTAGTTATTTAGGTGAAAGCTCCAAAATGCTTGCCTAATATGTCTGTTTATCCAAAAGGAAGTAAAAAGGGAGAGCTAGAAAGATAGCATTGCATCACATTACATGGCAATGCAATGCACAGTTGCTGAAGTTGAACCAAAATGAGCTTGTAATCTGGCTTCTGCAACTTTGAACATGAAAAATCCAATGAGGAGAAGAAAAGCAAAGCCAAAGAGTCCATCCCCAAATCCGACAAACAAGCAAAATGAACAAAAAACATTGAATTCAATTCTTTCTGATTTTAGAAACTGCATTAAAGAAGGGGTGCACCGGTCCTGGAGATACTGCAATACCAGGTCAATGCGTGGAGTGGACAGAGCAAGCTCTTTTTCCATCTCCCTGTTCTAAAAATCCATTTAATATATGGTCCCCAGATAGGGGACGTATCAGATATTAAACTGATAAGAACAGATACTACACTTGATCTTAGCCAAAAGGCCGAGAAGCGATAACCAGAATTGGTTTCAAACTACGGAGCCACCCAAGGATCCTGAAAAGTCCATTTGTGGAGATGAGCTCCTGGACTCCCGTTAAGAAGATATGTTGTCAACCTCTAGATCCCTTACATGCCTGCACTTTTCGGCTTGCTGCTGCTGCAATCCACGCGTTTTAGATCTGCATAACTCCACCTCTTTAAACACAGCACCTTCACCCCCTGCTGTTCCCACCCGCCTCAACACCGTTGGAAGGGAGGAGAACCAATTAAGGCGGGGGGTGGGGTGGAACGAGCAGCTGTCTACCCTTAGCAGGAGGGCTCCTGATTACATACCTCTCCTGCTGCTGCTGCTGCTGGCTGTCCAGCAGCAGACTGAAGGTGGCTGCTGCTGTGCACAGGTATATAAAGGCTCAGAGCCTATTATGACACGCGCAGCCAGCGTTCCATTGCCACATTCCATCTACTGCAGGCAGGATACCTGGCTGGCTGAATGTCGCTGAGAAGCTCACAGAGACCGCCATAAGCAACAGTTTAACAGAATGCCACAGACTAATCAACCAAACTTTTTGGGTTGGGTTCTCTTTTATAGTCTGCAGGCATTAAATGAAAGAAGTCAGTGTTCCAGCAGAAGGAGACAACGTTTCAGAAAAGGCATTGTAGCAAACCAAAAAAGAAATTTTAAGCGCAGCAGAGTAACCAGCGCACATACCTGTTAGCTCAGGTGAGTTTAAAAGGCTGCTGTTGATAACAAGGGCATTTGCTAAATAGATGGTGTGTGTGCAACAATATACTGAAAGGTCAATTATATTGTGCAGCTTATCTCACCACCTGTAGTTATTTAGGTGAAAGCTCCAAAATGCTTGCCTAATATGTCTGTTTATCCAAAAGGAAGTAAAAAGGGAGAGCTAGAAAGATAGCATTGCATCACATTACATGGCAATGCAATGCACAGTTGCTGAAGTTGAACCAAAATGAGCTTGTAATCTGGCTTCTGCAACTTTGAACATGAAAAATCCAATGAGGAGAAGAAAAGCAAAGCCAAAGAGTCCATCCCCAAATCCGACAAACAAGCAAAATGAACAAAAAACATTGAATTCAATTCTTTCTGATTTTAGAAACTGCATTAAAGAAGGGGTGCACCGGTCCTGGAGATACTGCAATACCAGGTCAATGCGTGGAGTGGACAGAGCAAGCTCTTTTTCCATCTCCCTGTTCTAAAAATCCATTTAATATATGGTCCCCAGATAGGGGACGTATCAGATATTAAACTGATAAGAACAGATACTACACTTGATCTTAGCCAAAAGGCCGAGAAGCGATAACCAGAATTGGTTTCAAACTACGGAGCCACCCAAGGATCCTGAAAAGTCCATTTGTGGAGATGAGCTCCTGGACTCCCGTTAAGAAGATATGTTGTCAACCTCTAGATCCCTTACATGCCTGCACTTTTCGGCTTGCTGCTGCTGCAATCCACGCGTTTTAGATCTGCATAACTCCACCTCTTTAAACACAGCACCTTCACCCCCTGCTGTTCCCACCCGCCTCAACACCGTTGGAAGGGAGGAGAACCAATTAAGGCGGGGGGTGGGGTGGAACGAGCAGCTGTCTACCCTTAGCAGGAGGGCTCCTGATTACATACCTCTCCTGCTGCTGCTGCTGCTGGCTGTCCAGCAGCAGACTGAAGGTGGCTGCTGCTGTGCACAGGTATATAAAGGCTCAGAGCCTATTATGACACGCGCAGCCAGCGTTCCATTGCCACATTCCATCTACTGCAGGCAGGATACCTGGCTGGCTGAATGTCGCTGAGAAGCTCACAGAGACCGCCATAAGCAACAGTTTAACAGAATGCCACAGACTAATCAACCAAACTTTTTGGGTTGGGTTCTCTTTTATAGTCTGCAGGCATTAAATGAAAGAAGTCAGTGTTCCAGCAGAAGGAGACAACGTTTCAGAAAAGGCATTGTAGCAAACCAAAAAAGAAATTTTAAGCGCAGCAGAGTAACCAGCGCACATACCTGTTAGCTCAGGTGAGTTTAAAAGGCTGCTGTTGATAACAAGGGCATTTGCTAAATAGATGGTGTGTGTGCAACAATATACTGAAAGGTCAATTATATTGTGCAGCTTATCTCACCACCTGTAGTTATTTAGGTGAAAGCTCCAAAATGCTTGCCTAATATGTCTGTTTATCCAAAAGGAAGTAAAAAGGGAGAGCTAGAAAGATAGCATTGCATCACATTACATGGCAATGCAATGCACAGTTGCTGAAGTTGAACCAAAATGAGCTTGTAATCTGGCTTCTGCAACTTTGAACATGAAAAATCCAATGAGGAGAAGAAAAGCAAAGCCAAAGAGTCCATCCCCAAATCCGACAAACAAGCAAAATGAACAAAAAACATTGAATTCAATTCTTTCTGATTTTAGAAACTGCATTAAAGAAGGGGTGCACCGGTCCTGGAGATACTGCAATACCAGGTCAATGCGTGGAGTGGACAGAGCAAGCTCGTTTTCCATCTCCCTGTTCTAAAAATCCATTTAATATATGGTCCCCAGATAGGGGACGTATCAGATATTAAACTGATAAGAACAGATACTACACTTGATCTTAGCCAAAAGGCCGAGAAGCGATAACCAGAATTGGTTTCAAACTACGGAGCCACCCAAGGATCCTGAAAAGTCCATTTGTGGAGATGAGCTCCTGGACTCCCGTTAAGAAGACATGTTGTCAACCTCTAGATCCCTTACATGCCTGCACTTTTCGGCTTGCTGCTGCTGCAATCCACGCGTTTTAGATCTGCATAACTCCACCTCTTTAAACACAGCACCTTCACCCCCTGCTGTTCCCACCCGCCTCAACACCGTTGGAAGGGAGGAGAACCAATTAAGGCGGGGGGTGGGGTGGAACGAGCAGCTGTCTACCCTTAGCAGGAGGGCTCCTGATTACATACCTCTCCAGCTGCTGCTGCTGCTGGCTGTCCAGCAGCAGACTGAAGGTGGCTGCTGCTGTGCACAGGTATATAAAGGCTCAGAGCCTATTATGACACGCGCAGCCAGCGTTCCATTGCCACATTCCATCTACTGCAGGCAGGATACCTGGCTGGCTGAATGTCGCTGAGAAGCTCACAGAGACCGCCATAAGCAACAGTTTAACAGAATGCCACAGACTAATCAACCAAACTTTTTGGGTTGGGTTCTCTTTTATAGTCTGCAGGCATTAAATGAAAGAAGTCAGTGTTCCAGCAGAAGGAGACAACGTTTCAGAAAAGGCATTGTAGCAAACCAAAAAAGAAATTTTAAGCGCAGCAGAGTAACCAGCGCACATACCTGTTAGCTCAGGTGAGTTTAAAAGGCTGCTGTTGATAACAAGGGCATTTGCTAAATAGATGGTGTGTGTGCAACAATATACTGAAAGGTCAATTATATTGTGCAGCTTATCTCACCACCTGTAGTTATTTAGGTGAAAGCTCCAAAATGCTTGCCTAATATGTCTGTTTATCCAAAAGGAAGTAAAAAGGGAGAGCTAGAAAGATAGCATTGCATCACATTACATGGCAATGCAATGCACAGTTGCTGAAGTTGAACCAAAATGAGCTTGTAATCTGGCTTCTGCAACTTTGAACATGAAAAATCCAATGAGGAGAAGAAAAGCAAAGCCAAAGAGTCCATCCCCAAATCCGACAAACAAGCAAAATGAACAAAAAACATTGAATTCAATTCTTTCTGATTTTAGAAACTGCATTAAAGAAGGGGTGCACCGGTCCTGGAGATACTGCAATACCAGGTCAATGCGTGGAGTGGACAGAGCAAGCTCGTTTTCCATCTCCCTGTTCTAAAAATCCATTTAATATATGGTCCCCAGATAGGGGACGTATCAGATATTAAACTGATAAGAACAGATACTACACTTGATCTTAGCCAAAAGGCCGAGAAGCGATAACCAGAATTGGTTTCAAACTACGGAGCCACCCAAGGATCCTGAAAAGTCCATTTGTGGAGATGAGCTCCTGGACTCCCGTTAAGAAGACATGTTGTCAACCTCTAGATCCCTTACATGCCTGCACTTTTCGGCTTGCTGCTGCTGCAATCCACGCGTTTTAGATCTGCATAACTCCACCTCTTTAAACACAGCACCTTCACCCCCTGCTGTTCCCACCCGCCTCAACACCGTTGGAAGGGAGGAGAACCAATTAAGGCGGGGGGTGGGGTGGAACGAGCAGCTGTCTACCCTTAGCAGGAGGGCTCCTGATTACATACCTCTCCAGCTGCTGCTGCTGCTGGCTGTCCAGCAGCAGACTGAAGGTGGCTGCTGCTGTGCACAGGTATATAAAGGCTCAGAGCCTATTATGACACGCGCAGCCAGCGTTCCATTGCCACATTCCATCTACTGCAGGCAGGATACCTGGCTGGCTGAATGTCGCTGAGAAGCTCACAGAGACCGCCATAAGCAACAGTTTAACAGAATGCCACAGACTAATCAACCAAACTTTTTGGGTTGGGTTCTCTTTTATAGTCTGCAGGCATTAAATGAAAGAAGTCAGTGTTCCAGCAGAAGGAGACAACGTTTCAGAAAAGGCATTGTAGCAAACCAAAAAAGAAATTTTAAGCGCAGCAGAGTAACCAGCGCACATACCTGTTAGCTCAGGTGAGTTTAAAAGGCTGCTGTTGATAACAAGGGCATTTGCTAAATAGATGGTGTGTGTGCAACAATATACTGAAAGGTCAATTATATTGTGCAGCTTATCTCACCACCTGTAGTTATTTAGGTGAAAGCTCCAAAATGCTTGCCTAATATGTCTGTTTATCCAAAAGGAAGTAAAAAGGGAGAGCTAGAAAGATAGCATTGCATCACATTACATGGCAATGCAATGCACAGTTGCTGAAGTTGAACCAAAATGAGCTTGTAATCTGGCTTCTGCAACTTTGAACATGAAAAATCCAATGAGGAGAAGAAAAGCAAAGCCAAAGAGTCCATCCCCAAATCCGACAAACAAGCAAAATGAACAAAAAACATTGAATTCAATTCTTTCTGATTTTAGAAACTGCATTAAAGAAGGGGTGCACCGGTCCTGGAGATACTGCAATACCAGGTCAATGCGTGGAGTGGACAGAGCAAGCTCGTTTTCCATCTCCCTGTTCTAAAAATCCATTTAATATATGGTCCCCAGATAGGGGACGTATCAGATATTAAACTGATAAGAACAGATACTACACTTGATCTTAGCCAAAAGGCCGAGAAGCGATAACCAGAATTGGTTTCAAACTACGGAGCCACCCAAGGATCCTGAAAAGTCCATTTGTGGAGATGAGCTCCTGGACTCCCGTTAAGAAGACATGTTGTCAACCTCTAGATCCCTTACATGCCTGCACTTTTCGGCTTGCTGCTGCTGCAATACACGCGTTTTAGATCTGCATAACTCCACCTCTTTAAACACAGCACCTTCACCCCCTGCTGTTCCCACCCGCCTCAACACCGTTGGAAGGGAGGAGAACCAATTAAGGCGGGGGGTGGGGTGGAACGAGCAGCTGTCTACCCTTAGCAGGAGGGCTCCTGATTACATACCTCTCCAGCTGCTGCTGCTGCTGGCTGTCCAGCAGCAGACTGAAGGTGGCTGCTGCTGTGCACAGGTATATAAAGGCTCAGAGCCTATTATGACACGCGCAGCCAGCGTTCCATTGCCACATTCCATCTACTGCAGGCAGGATACCTGGCTGGCTGAATGTCGCTGAGAAGCTCACAGAGACCGCCATAAGCAACAGTTTAACAGAATGCCACAGACTAATCAACCAAACTTTTTGGGTTGGGTTCTCTTTTATAGTCTGCAGGCATTAAATGAAAGAAGTCAGTGTTCCAGCAGAAGGAGACAACGTTTCAGAAAAGGCATTGTAGCAAACCAAAAAAGAAATTTTAAGCGCAGCAGAGTAACCAGCGCACATACCTGTTAGCTCAGGTGAGTTTAAAAGGCTGCTGTTGATAACAAGGGCATTTGCTAAATAGATGGTGTGTGTGCAACAATATACTGAAAGGTCAATTATATTGTGCAGCTTATCTCACCACCTGTAGTTATTTAGGTGAAAGCTCCAAAATGCTTGCCTAATATGTCTGTTTATCCAAAAGGAAGTAAAAAGGGAGAGCTAGAAAGATAGCATTGCATCACATTACATGGCAATGCAATGCACAGTTGCTGAAGTTGAACCAAAATGAGCTTGTAATCTGGTTTCTGCAACTTTGAACATGAAAAATCCAATGAGGAGAAGAAAAGCAAAGCCAAAGAGTCCATCCCCAAATCCGACAAACAAGCAAAATGAACAAAAAACATTGAATTCAATTCTTTCTGATTTTAGAAACTGCATTAAAGAAGGGGTGCACCGGTCCTGGAGATACTGCAATACCAGGTCAATGCGTAGAGTGGACAGAGCAAGCTCTTTTTCCATCTCCCTGTTCTAAAAATCCATTTAATATATGGTCCCCAGATAGGGGACGTATCAGATATTAAACTGATAAGAACAGATTTTTTTTTTTTTTTGATTTTTTTTTTTAAAACCACTCAGGTTTAGATATAAGCAAACAGTTAACCAGACTTCGTCATAAGTTATACTGCCACTTCATAAGCATCATTGTGGTTTCTTTATTAAAGTATTATTCAACAAAAATACAAACAAGTAATCCTATGCCAGAGACATTTCCAGAAAAAATATCAACGGTATTTAACCATATCCTGCCACTTAAGGTATTTCCACACACCTTCAGAATCTGTTCCACCACCACCACCTTCTCTTGTATCCCACAAATAGATTACATATAGTCTTGCTAAGATCAACCTAATACAATCATTTACTGTTAAATTTACTCTTTTAAACACACACAAATTTCTCACATCCCACAAGCTCTCCTGCACACACACCATAATAAACCACATCATCCTTTCTAGGCCACGACGACTAGCACCAAAACCAAACATAGCCACTCTCCAATCAATAAACTTCACACCAGCAACCCCTTTACACAGTCCACCCACACCTTTCCACACATCATACGCAAAATTACAATCCCACATAAGGTGCCTCACCGTCTCATTCGCTCCACAACCATCCCTTGGACATACTGCAGATCTTATGAGATCTCTTTTCTTCTGAAAATCCCTCACTGGCAAAATATTATGAAGGCCCATCCATACTATATCTCGCTGTCTATTCGACACACCTTGAATGCTTAACTTCTTCCATACCCGCGCAACTTCCATAGAACGCAATCCCACCACATTACTCTCACACTCATTCACACACATCTTCCCCATCACCTTCTTAACCAACATAAAGTCTTTCATTGCAACTGCTAACAAATCATTCTTCCTCACAAACTTCTCAATCAAACCATACCACTCAGGACACTTAAAAGCAACAGGCACATTCTTATCACGCTTCACCCAATTCAGACCATACAGCATCCATCCAGCCAAATACTTACACATAAATGCCCCTTTATTATTCTTCCCAATCAAAATGACCGTAGTCTTAATAAAATGCAATGTTAGAAACACTTCAATATTCGGAAACTTTAGTCCCCCATACAAATATTGCTTAAACAAAATCTCTCTCTTAAGTCTTTCCATCCTACTGCCCCAAAAAAACACAAAAATTAGTTTCTCCACTTTTTTAATTTTCCTATAGGGCACTGGAAAAATACAAGAAACATAAAGCAAAATAGGGAGAATAACAGCCTTAATAATAAGAACCTTCCCTACCAAAGACAAAGAACGTAACTTCCAAAAATTCATCTTCCGCACAATCCGCTCACCACATTCATCCCAACTCTCATAACCTTTCAAATCATCATTAAAAAAAACTCCCAACACTTTAATTGCACCATCCACACCAGCCACACCATCCATCTTAATCCTATTGTCATCAAAACATTTAAACATGCATTTGTTCCAATTCACACGAAACGCTGACGCGCCACAAAATAAATTCAACAACAATTTTACTCTCTCCATAGAGGCCACACTCTCACTCACCACTACTACATCATCCATATATCCTAAGACTTTCACAGTCATTCCACCACTCCCTGGCACTAACAAACCACGCACCACTTTCTCTTTCCGAATCATACACAGCAGTGGCTCAATCACACACACAAATAATACCGGTGACATGGGACAACCTTGCCTCACACCAGACCTAATACACACTTTCTCACTCAAAAACCCATTCACCAGAAATTCACTCATCACCTCCCCATACAATCCTCTCACGGCACGCACAAATTTCTCCGGAAAACCCATTCTACGCAAAACCTCAAATAGAAACACATGAGACACGCGATCAAACGCCTTTTCAAAGTCAACAGCCATCACCATACACTTCTGCTTTCTTACTTTACAATCCCACAACACATCTCTTAAAAGACACAGATTATCCGTCATACATCTACCAGGCACTGCACACACTTGATCTTTACCAATCACATCAGCTACAACTGTGGCACCCCAGGGGTCTGGTTTTCCACAGTAATGTAATGTTATGTCTGAGAGCAGGTGGGAGGTCCTTTGGTCAGGGATCCTGTGCATGCCACACCTCCTGCCCAGTCTTGGGAGGGGAAGAACTTCCCCTGTAAAAACCCGGGGCTGAGGCAGGGAGAGTCAGACAAGGAGAGTGGAGAAGAGAAGCAGCATAGGAAACAGCAGAGTTACAAGGAGTCAGGGGCTGGCAGCTGCAGAGCTCGCCCTGACTAAGAAGATTCTTTACCGGACCCGGAGTCCGAGGCTGTGGGGACTAACTCCTACCCAGCAGCAGAATCCGTCAGGCAGGGGATTTCAGGTCCTCTGGCCCAGAAGCCCGAAGGCACGGTCACACGCGTGGGACCAGCACCGCCATCGTGGAGCGGAAGCCATTAGAAGGCCCCGAGTCACCGGCCATACGGGTGAGCACCACACGGTACACTCAGGGACGTGGGCTACTTACATCAGCTTCTAGCAAGGTAGCCAGAAGAGTACAGTCAGTTTGGGAGGCCTACAACTACGCCTGGCCAGGGGAGATCCCATCTGCTCAAAGACTGACCAGGCCCCGTTTGCTAGCAAGTACTCCGGGAGGGTCTGTTGTTGTTACCAGTAAAGACCCTGAACTACACCGTACCGTCTCTGAGTGGTTCCTGCTACCCCCATCATCCACGTCGGCTGCCCTGAGGCCATACCCCTCCCGTTGGGGGTTATACTATCACGCTGCACAATCCTACCACCGGCCTCAGCGGTCTGCCCTGCAGCAGCAGCTTCCTGGCTGCACTCAACGGGTGGCGTAGTCATCAACTATTTACTACTAATAGACTGCCGTCTAGTTTGACTCCCTGGGCACAGACCGGGTCACCGCCACGAGACTACAACCCTCCACTGATCCGGCTCCGGGTAGGCTCCCGCGTGCGCAACGCAGCGCGACACAGGCCCAGGGGCGCGTCAACTTTGGCGTAGTCGGCAGGATTTCGTGCCCGCAACCACCGGGTACTGCGTGCCTGAAAAGCAAAGACTGTTCAAACTTACCAGTGGTGAAGGTTTCCCGCCATCCGGCGCCATCTTCTACCTTCTTCCCGCCATCCGCGAAGGTTTCCCGCCATCCGGCGCCATCTTCGACCTTCTTCCCGCCATCCGTGGAGTTTTCCCGCCATTGGACGCCATCTTGAGGACACCGCGCGGGAAGAAGAGGGGCGTGGACTCCGAAAGCGCGCGAGAACTGAAGCCCCGCCTCACGTCCGGACGTTGCGTAAGGTCCTGGAAGGAGCCCAGCAGACGCCGACGTCACAGGAGCGCGACGGAAGGTCCTCAACCCTGACGATCCACTGCGGAGCCGCGGTCTACGGAAGAGGATCATCGCAAGGTAGGCCACGGTCCACTAGGGGGGAGGAAGATGTCGGATACGGAGGAGAGCTTCACTGCCTCAACCCCCGCCAGCGCTACCGCTGCTGCAGTTATGCCCTTCACCATGCCCTATATCCCGGGAGCAGCTTGGCTACCCCAGTACTCAGGGGAGTCACATACCCTGCATGACTTTAGAGAAAAGCTGGATAGCCTCTTCCAGGTGTACCCCCTCACAGAAGAACAAAAAGTGAGCATCCTGGTGGCCCAACTAACCGGGGCAGCCAAAAGGGAAGTAAAATCCTGGCCACCTGGGAGGAAGACTGTCGCAGGGATACTAACCCGGCTGAAGGACACCTTTGATACCCGCACCTCAGCCGAGATTAAGCTTAGATTCTACGGGTGCAAGCAGCGAGCGCATGAGAGTATAAGGGACTATGCACTAAACCTACAAGAGGCCCTGAGGGCCATAAAGCAGACCGACCCTGATGGGGTGGGAAACGAGGACAGGCTATTGACTGAACAATTTATAGAGGGTTTATATTGCAATGCCCACCGAACCCAGTTGCGGGCAATGGCCTTACAGGATCCCCATTTGGACTTTGCACAGTTCAAGGATAGAGCTATCCGGGTGCTCCGAGAACCAGCACCGGGTGGCGTTGTTACCCACAGGCGCCCAGCTATCACTTACCACCAGGAGGCGGCGCCCTTGTCGGCAGGGCCTGTGGGAGCTGATGCGCAGGCTTTGGACAATGACCCGGCTCCAGACCTACACCATCAGGTCCAAGAGCTAGCTAAGAGCGTTGCTGCGCTAACCCGAACTGTGCAGTCTTTACAGGTTTCCACCCCAGGGAAGATCCAGCTGGCATCCGGACCGGAGGACATCCCGTGGCGTCGACCAAGGAGGATCCCACCGGCCAGAGGAAGACCCAGTGACCGATACAGCGAGGACGGACGACCCATCTGCCGCCGCTGCAATCAACCCGGACATATGGAAAGGTACTGTTCTTTAAACGGGCACAACCTGGGGTAGAGGGCCAACCCCCAGGAAAAAGATCACCAGGCCCATCGAACTGGCGCGACAGATATGTGGGAGGACGTCCAGTCTTGCCTGTGGTACTGGATGGCATTCCCATGAGTGCCCTACTGGATACCGGGTCACAGGTCACCACCATCCCGTACGTGCTCTTCAAGCAGTACTGGAATGACTCGGATATTACCCGCTACCCTGACGACGACTTGAGTATCATCGCCAGCAATGGCCAGCCCGTGCCACAGATCGGATTTAAAGAGGTGACCCTCAAAATCGGTAGAGTCGAACTGGCCGCACAGGGACTGATCATTGTAGATATTGATAAACATGAGAGTCACCCAAAAATAACTCTAGGAACTAACGTAATTGAAAATTGTCTTGCAGAGGTGATTTTCCTTTTACAGCAGGTTGCCAAGAACGCCAGCTCCGGCGAGCAGCGGGTGCTCCAGAAAGAGATCCGGGCACTGATGCAACGGCAACAAGTGGAACTCTCCGGCGGTGAGATTGGTAGCGTAAGAATGTGTGACCCTTTTCCTATTGCCATGCCCCCAAAAAGTGAAATGATGATTTGGTGCCGGGCAGCTATTGGTCTGAGAGGTAGAGATTACCAGGCAATGGTAGAACCAGTTTACTCAGACAGTAGGCCCACCATTTTGACAGCACGGGGGGTGGTCAATGTACGCCATGGGAGGGTGCCCATTCGCATAATAAATATCGGGGAGAGGGAAGTGTACCTGCCCCGGTATGCCACGCTAGCCAAATTATATACCACTAATCAAAATTCTATACAATCTGTGGAACCCTTGCCTCCATCTCACCCGGAGGAAGGTAACGGCTCTAAGAAAGACATGGAGGACTGGTGTCAGCAACTACATTTGGGTACTGATTCCACTCCCTCACATCAGAAACAAGGAGTCTATCGGGTGGTTCAAGAGTATGAGAGAGTGTTTAGTAAACACCCGTTAGACTTCGGGCGAGTCAAGGGGGTAGAACACCGCATCCCCACGGGAGATCATCCTCCCATAAAAGAGAGGTATCAACCCGTACCCCCTGCACATTATCAACACGCCAAGGGGATGCTTTGAGACATGAAGGAGGCTGGGGTAATCCGGGATAGCTGTAGCCCCTGGGCAGCCCCACTAGTTTTAGTCAAAAAGAAAGACAACACCATGAGGATGTGTGTAGATTACCGGAAAATCAACCGTATCACACACAAGGATGCGTACCCCTTACCAAGGATAGAGGAGTCATTGGCTGCTTTAAGATCTGCTAACTTCTTCTCTACCTTGGATCTCACTAGCGGGTACTGGCAGGTTCCTGTAGCAGAGGCGGACCGGGAGAAGACCGCATTCACCACCCCGATGGGACTTAGCGAGTTCACCTGCATGCCGTTCGGACTCTGCAACGCCCCAGGAACCTTCCAACGATTAATGGAGTGCTGTCTGGGCCACAGAAACTTCGAGACGGTCCTGTTGTACCTGGACGATGTCATCGTATACTCCAAAACTTATGAGGACCACCTGAAACACCTGGCGGAGGTGTTCGAAGCTCTGGCGAGTTACGGCCTAAAGGTGAAACCCTCCAAGTGTCACCTCCTGAAACCAAAGGTGCAATACCTGGGACACGTGGTGAGCGCTGACGGAGTGGCTCCCGACCCCGATAAGATCACCGCAATTAAGGGATGGCCAAGCCCCTCCAGCGTAAAAGAAGTGCGGCAGTTCCTAGGGTTGGTAGGCTACTACCGAAGGTTTATTCCCGGTTTCACCAAAAAGGCAGCGCCTATGCAGGACCTCCTGATAGGCCAGTCCCGAAAGGCCAAGAACCAGAAGCCGCCCTTCAAATGGGAAGAGCTAGAAGAAGAGTCCTTCCGCCAGCTGAAGATGGCCCTCACGGGGGATGAAATCTTGGCGTACCCGGACTATAGCCAGCCCTTCATCCTCTACACCGACGCCAGTAACATCGGGCTAGGAGCCGTACTGTCCCAGATTCAGCAGGGGAGAGAACGAGTAATCTCCTATGCCAGCCGAAAACTGCGACCCACCGAAAGGAACCCCGAGAATTACAGCTCATTTAAGCTAGAGTTCCTGGCCGTGGTATGGGCAGTCACCGAGCGCTTTAGGCATTACCTCGCTTCTTCCCGGTTCACCGTATACACGGATAACAACCCGTTGACACACCTGGACACGGCAAGACTCGGTGCCCTGGAGCAGAGGTGGATGGCCCGTCTGTCCAACTACGAGTTCACAATCAAATACCGGGCAGGACGCTCCAATACTAACGCGGATGCCCTGTCCAGGATGCCCAACCTGCCGGACGAAGGAGAAGATCCGGAGGGACTGGAAGAAGTTGAACTCCCTGCGTTCCACCGTCATGGGACTATCCAGTATTCCCACCGGGTAAGGGGTAAGCAGGCTGCTACGTTGAACCCCTTACCCCACTACAACTGGGCGGAAACGCAAGACAGCGACCCTGCCGTCCGACTGGTGAAGGAGATGCTGACTCGGCCGGAGGCTCGCCTTGAACCAGACGCTCCGGAGGAAGCCAAACAACTATGGGCGGAGAAGAGTCGACTATTCCTTTACAAGGGGAAGTTGTGCCGCAGAATGGTCAACTCCCGGACGCATGAACTACTCTGGCAAGTAGTGGTGCCACGAAGAGACGCAGCCATGGTGATGGAGGCATACCACGACGGAGCTGGACACTTCGGGTGGAAAAAGCTGGAGTTCCTGCTGCGCGAGCGGTTCCACTGGGTAGGCATGAGGGGAACCATCGAGAAGTGGTGCAGAGACTGTGGCCCGTGCAATCTGAGAAGGAAGGACCGGGCCAGCCAGAAGACTCCCCTGCAGTCCATCGTCACCCGGCAACCGTTGGAACTGGTAGCCTTGGATCATGTAAAACTGACCCCAAGCAGAAGTGGCTACGTCTACGCGTTAACCATCGTGGATCATTACTCCCGGTTCTTGGTTGTCGTCCCCGTCAAGGACTTAACGGCTCAAACAGCAGCTAGAGCCTTCCAGCAGCACTTCTGCCGTCCACACGGGTACCCGGACCAAGTGCTGACGGACCAGGGACCTGCCTTTGAAGCGGAGGTCTTCCAGGAATTCTGCAATCTGTATGGCTGCCGGAAGATAAGGACGACACCCTACCATCCGCAAACTAATGGACTTTGTGAAAAAATGAACCAGGTGGTAATGGATCTGCTAAAAACATTGCCCCTGGAAGAACGCAGTCTGTGGCCTGAGAAGTTGCCCGATCTGGTGGACCTATACAACCACATCCCGGTAGGTTCCACCAACTGTACCCCGGCTTACCTAATGAGGGCGAGACCTGGTAAGTTACCTGTTGACCTGGAATTGGGAGTCCTGACACCTGAGGACACTTCACCAGAAACAGACTGGGACACAGAGAGGCAGCAGCAGTACCGGAGAGTACAAGAGAGCGTGGAGCGAAGTCTCTGTCAGGCTAGGGAAAGACAAGAGAAGACTTACAACCAGTATGCTCCCGCTGTTCCCCTGGTACCCGGAGAGCAGGTCTTGAAGAGGAAAAGACGGCTCCACAAGTTGGATGACCAGTGGGAGAAGGACCCGTACACCGTACTGCCCTCAAGCCACGAGAACCCGAAGGTCTGTACCATCAGTAAAGACGGAGGGGAAACCACAGCCATTGTATCCCGGGACCACCTGAAGAAGTGTCCCGAACAACTGAGGAACCCTGAAGAAGAACAAGAAGACCATCGACCCGTAGAGGAAAGGGAAGATATGGTTAGTACCGTGCTCGGGGACTTCCCTCGGTCTTGGACTCAAGTCAATGGTGCAGTTGTGGTACCCGTACTCACCTTCCTCCAACCATCATCCCAAGAACCTACGGAGCAACGGGTAGAGCTGGAAGAACAGCCGGTCCAGGAGGCAGAAGACTCCACACGAGTAGAACAGGAGAATCAACCCTCTGCTTATAGTGAGCCTGCCGTACCCCTAGTGAGACAAAGAGCCGGTAGACAGCTGCCCAGTTTACCCTTGACAGCTCCTACACCCTGTAGTTCAGGGCCAGACAGTCAGCTCCGTAGGTCCACTAGGGCCACTAGAGGCCAGTTACCCGCACGCTGGAGAATTTGAAGTGTAAAAATAGTTTTATTTATGTTTATCTGTGTATTGTTGCTTGTGTATAATTTTGTGTTTCCAGTTGTTTTTAGGAAACCTTGGTGGATTTACCGGGAATCCTTGTATATAGTTGGAGCGTAACCCAGGATGGACTAGAGACTGTTAAGGACTCGGGGTAGGACAGACCCCTACCTGGTTACGTCTCCCTGTGTTGGTGAAATGGACACCTTTGCTTTCTTCAAAGACTGCACCCGGTTGCGGACACGCCGTAACCATCTTGTGTGTTTTTCTTATTGTATTGTTATTGTTATACTTTGTTATGTTTTTCTAAATGTGTTTAGTCCCGGAGTACTAAATTTCACTAGGGGGGAATGTGGCACCCCAGGGGTCTGGTTTTCCACAGTAATGTAATGTTATGTCTGAGAGCAGGTGGGAGGTCCTTTGGTCAGGGATCCTGTGCATGCCACACCTCCTGCCCAGTCTTGGGAGGGGAAGAACTTCCCCTGTAAAAACCCGGGGCTGAGGCAGGGAGAGTCAGACAAGGAGAGTGGAGAAGAGAAGCAGCATAGAAAACAGCAGAGTTACAAGGAGTCAGGGGCTGGCAGCTGCAGAGCTCGCCCTGACTAAGAAGATTCTTTACCGGACCCGGAGTCCGAGGCTGTGGGGACTAACTCCTACCCAGCAGCAGAATCCGTCAGGCAGGGGATTTCAGGTCCTCTGGCCCAGAAGCCCGAAGGCACGGTCACACGCGTGGGACCAGCACCGCCATCGTGGAGCGGAAGCCATTAGAAGGCCCCGAGTCACCGGCCATACGGGTGAGCACCACACGGTACACTCAGGGACGTGGGCTACTTACATCAGCTTCTAGCAAGGTAGCCAGAAGAGTACAGTCAGTTTGGGAGGCCTACAACTACGCCTGGCCAGGGGAGATCCCATCTGCTCAAAGACTGACCAGGCCCCGTTTGCTAGCAAGTACTCCGGGAGGGTCTGTTGTTGTTACCAGTAAAGACCCTGAACTACACCGTACCGTCTCTGAGTGGTTCCTGCTACCCCCATCATCCACGTCGGCTGCCCTGAGGCCATACCCCTCCCGTTGGGGGTTATACTATCACGCTGCACAATCCTACCACCGGCCTCAGCGGTCTGCCCTGCAGCAGCAGCTTCCTGGCTGCACTCAACGGGTGGCGTAGTCATCAACTATTTACTACTAATAGACTGCCGTCTAGTTTGACTCCCTGGGCACAGACCGGGTCACCGCCACGAGACTACAACCCTCCACTGATCCGGCTCCGGGTAGGCTCCCGCGTGCGCAACGCAGCGCGACACAGGCCCAGGGGCGCGTCACAACCACACGCATCCGACACGCCAAAATTTTACTGAATACCTTGTAATCGGCGTTCAGAAGCGTAATTGGCCTCCAATTACTCAAACACCTTTTATCCCCTTTCTTATGGATTAAGACCACCACTCCCTCCTTCATTGAACCCGCAAGCATCCCATTCTCCCACATAAACTGACACACTTCCACTAAATCCATACCCATCACTTCCCACATCATAACATATAGCTCCACAGGCAAACCATCCTTCCCAGGCGTCACATTTTTCCTTGCACCAAACACCGCTTTCTTAACTTCCTCCTCAATCACTGCCTCACATAGACCAGAACATCCATCCTTATCCACCTTACAATCCAAAGTCTTAAGCACTTCTTCTTTCAAACTCTCATCCACCCACTTCCTGCCAAACAACTCAGCATAAAACGTGAGCACTTCCTTCATTACATCCTCCCCACTCACACAAACACCATCCACATCAAAAATCTCCTCCATACCCTCCTTCTTACCATTTATTTTTTTAAAGAAATATCTTGAACACTTTTCATCTTTATCAAGATGGACCACCTTTGACCTAAAAATTATTTCCCTTCCCTTCCTCTCCAAAGTCCTCTTCAAATCCTCTCTCGCACTTCTTAACAAATCATCCACATCCACACCACACATCCTCATTTTCTCCAGCCATTCCACCCTCATCATTAAATCTTTATATTGACTCCTAACCATGGCAGCCTTTTTATAGCCCCATCGACGAAAAAACTTTTGCACTTCATACTTCATCCAATCCCACCACACCAATACACTTTCAAACTTACTCTTTTGAGATTTACACCAACTATATTTTTTCTTAAAATCATTCACAATTCTCTCATCCTCAAGCAAACTCACATTCAATTTCCACACACCTCTCCCATGCACCCGCCTTAAATCCCCTCTAAAACCACCTTTCAGGCACACATGGTCCGAAAAAGGAACTGAAAATTGAGAAAAACCATCACATATTATATTTTTAGAAAAAAACATCCTATCAATCCTAGATGTTATCCCACCCCTGTCAGCTTTATAGGTTGGTGGTGGTGGCTTCCCCAAATAAACCTCAGCAGCATCAAAAAAGAAAAAATCAGAAATAATGTTTGCCAATTTTTTTCCTGAGGCATCAACTTTCCCCTCAGTTACACAGTTAAAATCACCTGTTACTATCACAGGGATCCTACCAGGTAATTCTAAACATAATTTATCTAATAAACTTAACCTGTCTTCTTTTTTTGTAGGACCATAAATATTTATAATTTTAACTTTCCACCCCCTCCCACACACAACTGCAGAGATGCAACGACCCACCTCTATTACCTTATAATATTCAAAAACAAAATTTCTATTATTTAATACTATCCCAACTCCATCATTTTTATTCCCACTAGAGCCAGACCAGATATGCTGGCCATATGGCCAATCAGCGTCTTCCAGGGGTTCTTCTATACCACACTCCTGTAGACACATAATATCAAAAGAATGGTTATGTAAGAAGTCCAGAATCACAGATCTTCTAACTCTAGACTTTAAAAGTCTTACATTAAGGGACGCAATGTCCCAATTTGGTTTAGAGACCATTCTTTGGCTCAAAAACCAGAAACACCAGTCTCAGCAAAAAAACATGCCTTCCTTATCCTTTGTCATCCGGCGAACTCCCACTTAGCTGAAAGATAGTGGACTCCAAATTCTCCTCCAGGTAAGCCGTTGACGCAGGAGAAAGAGAAACCACTGGGTAATCCAGCTCACTCACCGGACTTGCCACGCATTGGCTACTTGATGGTTCAGACAACCGGGCCCTTTTATTCTTAGCGCGGTCCGGTTCCTCAGAAGACCTCACCCCAGTCTCAGTGAAGTCTCCTTGACCTCCAGCTCCCTCTTCATCCATACTTTCACTGCTCCAACTGAGAGCCGGGTCCCCTGGGATTTCCAAGGCTCCCTCACGTTCTTCACAAAAGGAGTCAATGAAACCCCCCTGATAGGAAGAAATGTCCATCTCAGCTGCCAGAACCTCTTCCACTCTCCCGGGCTCCACCAGTAGGTCAGCAGACGCCCTCACTGGAGCAGTCTCCACACGCTGTTCCACTACCTTCACCCTGGAAGAAACTGCGGCCTCAGGTGCCACACTCTTAGGCCTCGGAGAGTTCGAGACCACCTCAGAGTATGCCCTTGCCTTGCCCTCGTTCGCACGACGAGTACAATCCTTAAATGCATGCCCCTCCATACCACAAGCATTGCAAACAATTGGATTGGTACAGTCCTTAGCAACATGCCCACTTTGGTTGCACTTGGAGCAAACAGGCACAGCAGTACAAACCTCTTGTAAGTGTCCGTACTTCTTACATTTCCTGCAAAAAACTGGGGCCTCAGGAAAGAAGAGAATACCCCTATCTCTCCCGATAGAGAAACTTTGGGGAGGGTAATGAACACCTCCAGGCTCCGAAGAACTTTCCCCAAATCTGACAAAATATCTGTATTTGCCAGTCCATAAGTTCTCCTCGTTCATGATTTTGTGACTGTTGCTCACAAAGTCACAATGCCTCTTAAGAAAAGTCGCAATGTCATGTTCGTGCACAAAGGGATTATACATAAATATGACTAGGGGAACATCACCTTTGGAGTACAAGACTGTAAAAGTCAAACCATGCAAGGTTGGATTCTTCTCCTGCTCCCTCAACTTCTTATACAGGTTCCGGCAAGCCGCCATAGATTGTAGCACCAAGACATACCGTCCTTCTTTCCGGGATTCCTGCAGGCAGACGATGTTTTCTCTTGTCACTTCCAGGATTTTGAAGATCACCTCGTGCACCATATACGACAGATTGAAACGCTCTCTGACAGCAGCATCAACTTCAATGCGGAATGCATTGCGAACCCGATTGTCATCGGTCCCAGCATAGCGTATCTTCACGCCCATTATGATCACTCTCTCGTTCCTCCTCGTTCTCCCCCTAAAGCAGCAACCGGCTTAAGCCATCAAGATGGCGATGCCGGAAGGCCAAGGGAAAACACTCAAGGACCCCAGACAAGACACTTGGTCTTAGCCAAAAGGCCGAGAAGCGATAACCAGAATTGGTTTCAAACTACGGAGCCACCCAAGGATCCTGAAAAGTCCATTTGTGGAGATGAGCTCCTGGACTCCCGTTAAGAAGACATGTTGTCAACCTCTAGATCCCTTACATGCCTGCACTTTTCGGCTTGCTGCTGCTGCAATCCACGCGTTTTAGATCTGCATAACTCCACCTCTTTAAACACAGCACCTTCACCCCCTGCTGTTCCCACCCGCCTCAACACCGTTGGAAGGGAGGAGAACCAATTAAGGCGGGGGGTGGGGTGGAACGAGCAGCTGTCTACCCTTAGCAGGAGGGCTCCTGATTACATACCTCTCCTGCTGCTGCTGCTGCTGGCTGTCCAGCAGCAGACTGAAGGTGGCTGCTGCTGTGCACAGGTATATAAAGGCTCAGAGCCTATTATGACACGCGCAGCCAGCGTTCCATTGCCACATTCCATCTACTGCAGGCAGGATACCTGGCTGGCTGAATGTCGCTGAGAAGCTCACAGAGACCGCCATAAGCAACAGTTTAACAGAATGCCACAGACTAATCAACCAAACTTTTTGGGTTGGGTTCTCTTTTATAGTCTGCAGGCATTAAATGAAAGAAGTCAGTGTTCCAGCAGAAGGAGACAACGTTTCAGAAAAGGCATTGTAGCAAACCAAAAAAGAAATTTTAAGCGCAGCAGAGTAACCAGCGCACATACCTGTTAGCTCAGGTGAGTTTAAAAGGCTGCTGTTGATAACAAGGGCATTTGCTAAATAGATGGTGTGTGTGCAACAATATACTGAAAGGTCAATTATATTGTGCAGCTTATCTCACCACCTGTAGTTATTTAGGTGAAAGCTCCAAAATGCTTGCCTAATATGTCTGTTTATCCAAAAGGAAGTAAAAAGGGAGAGCTAGAAAGATAGCATTGCATCACATTACATGGCAATGCAATGCACAGTTGCTGAAGTTGAACCAAAATGAGCTTGTAATCTGGCTTCTGCAACTTTGAACATGAAAAATCCAATGAGGAGAAGAAAAGCAAAGCCAAAGAGTCCATCCCCAAATCCGACAAACAAGCAAAATGAACAAAAAACATTGAATTCAATTCTTTCTGATTTTAGAAACTGCATTAAAGAAGGGGTGCACCGGTCCTGGAGATACTGCAATACCAGGTCAATGCGTGGAGTGGACAGAGCAAGCTCTTTTTCCATCTCCCTGTTCTAAAAATCCATTTAATATATGGTCCCCAGATAGGGGACGTATCAGATATTAAACTGATAAGAACAGATACTACACTTGATCTTAGCCAAAAGGCCGAGAAGCGATAACCAGAATTGGTTTCAAACTACGGAGCCACCCAAGGATCCTGAAAAGTCCATTTGTGGAGATGAGCTCCTGGACTCCCGTTAAGAAGACATGTTGTCAACCTCTAGATCCCTTACATGCCTGCACTTTTCGGCTTGCTGCTGCTGCAATCCACGCGTTTTAGATCTGCATAACTCCACCTCTTTAAACACAGCACCTTCACCCCCTGCTGTTCCCACCCGCCTCAACACCGTTGGAAGGGAGGAGAACCAATTAAGGCGGGGGGTGGGGTGGAACGAGCAGCTGTCTACCCTTAGCAGGAGGGCTCCTGATTACATACCTCTCCTGCTGCTGCTGCTGCTGGCTGTCCAGCAGCAGACTGAAGGTGGCTGCTGCTGTGCACAGGTATATAAAGGCTCAGAGCCTATTATGACACGCGCAGCCAGCGTTCCATTGCCACATTCCATCTACTGCAGGCAGGATACCTGGCTGGCTGAATGTCGCTGAGAAGCTCACAGAGACCGCCATAAGCAACAGTTTAACAGAATGCCACAGACTAATCAACCAAACTTTTTGGGTTGGGTTCTCTTTTATAGTCTGCAGGCATTAAATGAAAGAAGTCAGTGTTCCAGCAGAAGGAGACAACGTTTCAGAAAAGGCATTGTAGCAAACCAAAAAAGAAATTTTAAGCGCAGCAGAGTAACCAGCGCACATACCTGTTAGCTCAGGTGAGTTTAAAAGGCTGCTGTTGATAACAAGGGCATTTGCTAAATAGATGGTGTGTGTGCAACAATATACTGAAAGGTCAATTATATTGTGCAGCTTATCTCACCACCTGTAGTTATTTAGGTGAAAGCTCCAAAATGCTTGCCTAATATGTCTGTTTATCCAAAAGGAAGTAAAAAGGGAGAGCTAGAAAGATAGCATTGCATCACATTAGATGGCAATGCAATGCACAGTTGCTGAAGTTGAACCAAAATGAGCTTGTAATCTGGCTTCTGCAACTTTGAACATGAAAAATCCAATGAGGAGAAGAAAAGCAAAGCCAAAGAGTCCATCCCCAAATCCGACAAACAAGCAAAATGAACAAAAAACATTGAATTCAATTCTTTCTGATTTTAGAAACTGCATTAAAGAAGGGGTGCACCGGTCCTGGAGATACTGCAATACCAGGTCAATGCGTGGAGTGGACAGAGCAAGCTCTTTTTCCATCTCCCTGTTCTAAAAATCCATTTAATATATGGTCCCCAGATAGGGGACGTATCAGATATTAAACTGATAAGAACAGATACTACACTTGATCTTAGCCAAAAGGCCGAGAAGCGATAACCAGAATTGGTTTCAAACTACGGAGCCACCCAAGGATCCTGAAAAGTCCATTTGTGGAGATGAGCTCCTGGACTCCCGTTAAGAAGACATGTTGTCAACCTCTAGATCCCTTACATGCCTGCACTTTTCGGCTTGCTGCTGCTGCAATCCACGCGTTTTAGATCTGCATAACTCCACCTCTTTAAACACAGCACCTTCACCCCCTGCTGTTCCCACCCGCCTCAACACCGTTGGAAGGGAGGAGAACCAATTAAGGCGGGGGGTGGGGTGGAACGAGCAGCTGTCTACCCTTAGCAGGAGGGCTCCTGATTACATACCTCTCCTGCTGCTGCTGCTGCTGGCTGTCCAGCAGCAGACTGAAGGTGGCTGCTGCTGTGCACAGGTATATAAAGGCTCAGAGCCTATTATGACACGCGCAGCCAGCGTTCCATTGCCACATTCCATCTACTGCAGGCAGGATACCTGGCTGGCTGAATGTCGCTGAGAAGCTCACAGAGACCGCCATAAGCAACAGTTTAACAGAATGCCACAGACTAATCAACCAAACTTTTTGGGTTGGGTTCTCTTTTATAGTCTGCAGGCATTAAATGAAAGAAGTCAGTGTTCCAGCAGAAGGAGACAACGTTTCAGAAAAGGCATTGTAGCAAACCAAAAAAGAAATTTTAAGCGCAGCAGAGTAACCAGCGCACATACCTGTTAGCTCAGGTGAGTTTAAAAGGCTGCTGTTGATAACAAGGGCATTTGCTAAATAGATGGTGTGTGTGCAACAATATACTGAAAGGTCAATTATATTGTGCAGCTTATCTCACCACCTGTAGTTATTTAGGTGAAAGCTCCAAAATGCTTGCCTAATATGTCTGTTTATCCAAAAGGAAGTAAAAAGGGAGAGCTAGAAAGATAGCATTGCATCACATTACATGGCAATGCAATGCACAGTTGCTGAAGTTGAACCAAAATGAGCTTGTAATCTGGCTTCTGCAACTTTGAACATGAAAAATCCAATGAGGAGAAGAAAAGCAAAGCCAAAGAGTCCATCCCCAAATCCGACAAACAAGCAAAATGAACAAAAAACATTGAATTCAATTCTTTCTGATTTTAGAAACTGCATTAAAGAAGGGGTGCACCGGTCCTGGAGATACTGCAATACCAGGTCAATGCGTGGAGTGGACAGAGCAAGCTCTTTTTCCATCTCCCTGTTCTAAAAATCCATTTAATATATGGTCCCCAGATAGGGGACGTATCAGATATTAAACTGATAAGAACAGATACTACACTTGATCTTAGCCAAAAGGCCGAGAAGCGATAACCAGAATTGGTTTCAAACTACGGAGCCACCCAAGGATCCTGAAAAGTCCATTTGTGGAGATGAGCTCCTGGACTCCCGTTAAGAAGACATGTTGTCAACCTCTAGATCCCTTACATGCCTGCACTTTTCGGCTTGCTGCTGCTGCAATCCACGCGTTTTAGATCTGCATAACTCCACCTCTTTAAACACAGCACCTTCACCCCCTGCTGTTCCCACCCGCCTCAACACCGTTGGAAGGGAGGAGAACCAATTAAGGCGGGGGGTGGGGTGGAACGAGCAGCTGTCTACCCTTAGCAGGAGGGCTCCTGATTACATACCTCTCCTGCTGCTGCTGCTGCTGGCTGTCCAGCAGCAGACTGAAGGTGGCTGCTGCTGTGCACAGGTATATAAAGGCTCAGAGCCTATTATGACACGCGCAGCCAGCGTTCCATTGCCACATTCCATCTACTGCAGGCAGGATACCTGGCTGGCTGAATGTCGCTGAGAAGCTCACAGAGACCGCCATAAGCAACAGTTTAACAGAATGCCACAGACTAATCAACCAAACTTTTTGGGTTGGGTTCTCTTTTATAGTCTGCAGGCATTAAATGAAAGAAGTCAGTGTTCCAGCAGAAGGAGACAACGTTTCAGAAAAGGCATTGTAGCAAACCAAAAAAGAAATTT
Organism: Phyllobates terribilis; assembly: GCF_046119375.1. Lineage (NCBI taxonomy): Eukaryota > Metazoa > Chordata > Amphibia > Anura > Dendrobatidae > Phyllobates > Phyllobates terribilis. Next base: position 245,584 of record NW_027363542.1, read on the forward strand.
TAAGCGCAGCAGAGTAACCAGCGCACATACCTGTTAGCTCAGGTGAGTTTAAAAGGCTGCTGTTGATAACAAGGGCATTTGCTAAATAGATGGTGTGTGTGCAACAATATACTGAAAGGTCAATTATATTGTGCAGCTTATCTCACCACCTGTAGTTATTTAGGTGAAAGCTCCAAAATGCTTGCCTAATATGTCTGTTTATCCAAAAGGAAGTAAAAAGGGAGAGCTAGAAAGATAGCATTGCATCACATTACATGGCAATGCAATGCACAGTTGCTGAAGTTGAACCAAAATGAGCTTGTAATCTGGCTTCTGCAACTTTGAACATGAAAAATCCAATGAGGAGAAGAAAAGCAGAGCCAAAGAGTCCATCCCAAAATCCGACAAACAAGCAAAATGAACAAAAAACATTGAATTCAATTCTTTCTGATTTTAGAAACTGCATTAAAGAAGGGGTGCACCGGTCCTGGAGATACTGCAATACCAGGTCCATGCGTGGAGTGGACAGAGCAAGCTCTTTTTCCATCTCCCTGTTCTAAAAATCCATTTAATATATGGTCCCCAGATAGGGGACGTATCAGATATTAAACTGATAAGAACAGATACTACACTTGATCTTAGCCAAAAGGCCGAGAAGCGATAACCAGAATTGGTTTCAAACTACGGAGCCACCCAAGGATCCTAAAAAGTCCATTTGTGGAGATGAGCTCCTGGACTCCCGTTAAGAAGACATGTTGTCAACCTCTAGATCCCTTACATGCCTGCACTTTTCGGCTTGCTGCTGCTGCAATCCACGCGTTTTAGATCTGCATAACTCCACCTCTTTAAACACAGCACCTTCACCCCCTGCTGTTCCCACCCGCCTCAACACCGTTGGAAGGGAGGAGAACCAATTAAGGCGGGGGGTGGGGTGGAACGAGCAGCTGTCTACCCTTAGCAGGAGGGCTAATGATTACATACCTCTCCTGCTGCTGCTGCTGCTGGCTGTCCAGCAGCAGACTGAAGGTGGCTGCTGCTGTGCACAGGTATATAAAGGCTCAGAGCCTATTATGACACGCGCAGCCAGCGTTCCATTGCCACATTCCATCTACTGCAGGCAGGATACCTGGCTGGCTGAATGTCGCTGAGAAGCTCACAGAGACCGCCATAAGCAACAGTTTAACAGAATGACACAGACTAATCAACCAAACTTTTTGGGTTGGGTTCTCTTTTATAGTCTGCAGGCATTAAATGAAAGAAGTCAGTGTTCCAGCAGAAGGAGACAACGTTTCAGAAAAGGCATTGTAGCAAACCAAAAAAGAAATTTTAAGCGCAGCAGAGTAACCAGCGCACATACCTGTTAGCTCAGGTGAGTTTAAAAGGCTGCTGTTGATAACAAGGGCATTTGCTAAATAGATGGTGTGTGTGCAACAATATACTGAAAGGTCAATTATATTGTGCAGCTTATCTCACCACCTGTAGTTATTTAGGTGAAAGCTCCAAAATGCTTGCCTAATATGTCTGTTTATCCAAAAGGAAGTAAAAAGGGAGAGCTAGAAAGATAGCATTGCATCACATTACATGGCAATGCAATGCACAGTTGCTGAAGTTGAACCAAAATGAGCTTGTAATCTGGCTTCTGCAACTTTGAACATGAAAAATCCAATGAGGAGAAGAAAAGCAAAGCCAAAGAGTCCATCCCCAAATCCGACAAACAAGCAAAATGAACAAAAAACATTGAATTCAATTCTTTCTGATTTTAGAAACTGCATTAAAGAAGGGGTGCACCGGTCCTGGATGTTAGGATCATTCAGCCATGGAGGGTCCTTGTTGGAGTCGGGGTATCCCCGTAACAAGAAATACACAGACACGTAGTGTATAATCAAGTACTGGGAAGCCCCTGAGCGCGTCTCCCTCTATGGGTGCTGTCCCTTTATTTATAATAATAATCTTTTTTTTTTTTTTTGTCAGACATGCGCAGTAAAATGCCTTTGTTTCACAGGCAGCGAAATGATGATTCATAACAATGGAATGTTGATAAGAAAGTTTCATAAACAAAAAGTGATAATTAGTAGAAGGTTGCTGAGACAGCTAAAACAAGTTACAATCTAGTTTCTGGGCGTCAGTCCAAATGTCCAGATAAGGGAAGAATAACTTCATCTGTGTCTTACATCGTAGTCTTGCGTGAAGTACAACTCCCATCATCCTCTCAGTCCCCCCTTTGATTCTTCCTTATGGACTTTTGGTAGAAAACCTGGTCCGGGAGTTCTTTTCTTTCATATTCTTGAGTCCATATTACAAAGCTTATTTATGCATATTAAAATAATTTTTAATCCTATTTTAAACACATATATATATGACTACTATAACTAGCACAATCTGTAATATACCTTGCAGAATTTCAGCCACCCAACCTCCAATACCCTTAAACCAGTTCTTTGGGTTGAGAAAGGAGAAGGTGTCTGACCACCAGCTATCTTTATTTTGGTCATTGTGTCTGTCATATTCATCCCACATCTGCATCAACATTGGATACACAAAGAAAGTGCTGAATATTTTATTAGGAATTCCCATTTGGACCACATGTGGCCTACCTGAAGGTCTAGGCGAGTTGTCGGCTGCTCTTTTGTATAGTGTGTGTTTAGGTACTGCTTGCATATCTACCTGCTGATTCTGAACTATAAATGTGGCCGGTGTTAAGCGTCCTAGAGTACATGTACGTTTTATTCCTACTGGGAGCCATTTGTATGCTCCATTTCCACAAATCCAGAAGGTTCCTTCAGGCAGATCCCATATTGCAGAGTGTTGGAGCACCAACCTATGTACCAAATCTAAAAATTTAGATACATTCTGAAGTATACACCAAGGGGGTTTTTGACCTAATGGACTACAGTATCCTGCATCTGGATTTTCACAAGTCGGTGTACCTGGGTCATATGCACTTGACTCATTACATAATATATTACCTGGTATCTTTGAACATGTATCATTGTTTCCATCGGGGAATAATTGTGAATATTTCCAACCATTATTGTGTATGTATTTTTCTACTATATCAGGTTTAAAAGGTTGAGAAGAAGATACTGTGCTACTAAAACTGAGTTGTATATTTTCTGTAGGAATTAACCCTAAGTCTGTTAGTCCCGTCTTATTTCTAGGAACCCATACACCTCCTTTAAACGCTAAATATTGTAAGTTGTTTATTTTTCCGGTCATATTACCTTGCCACCAGGGAAATCCCACCCACCCCACAACTGGGATGGCAACAGTGGTGTTCCATAATCTAGAATTAACGGTTTGGTTATTTGCTAATTTGTCTGAGCAATTAGTCCATGTAAACACTTCCTCAGGGGTCATGGGTACGGCCAGGAAGGGTATGCTCGTGGCTGATATTGGAGAATGCGTACAAATCCAACAGTCTGCTATTTTCTGTCCGCCATCGAGCAGCCCGTTTACCAATATCTCATGATGTTTTATAAATTTATTATCTGTAGGTTTTGGGGAACTTAGTTTATCCCACAAGTCTCCCTGATCTATCGTTATAGCTAACACAAGTACAATCACCACTATTTCTTTTTGCAATGGCTTGCATGTACCCATGCTGATTTTCCTTCCAATTTTACTGCAGTTGGAGTTGTCAATAACACCTGATATGGACCCTCAAATCTGGGTTCTAGCGTTCTTCTGTTATGTCTTTTTACGTAGACTTCGTCTCCTGGTTGCAGCTTGTGCGTTCCCTCAATGGAATCTGGATCTGGAATGGAAGAGAACACTAAAGAGTGTATTTTAGACACATGCTTACATAAATTTTGTACATAAGCAGTTAAGCTTTCAGTTTCTAACATTAAAGTCTGTGGGAAATACAATCCTGTATTGGCAACTCTACCAAACAATATTTCATGGGGGGTGAGTTTGCTCTTTCCCTGGGGGGTGTTTCTGACTGAATACAATGCTATTGGGAGACACTCAGTCCATGGTTTCTGTGTTTCTGCCATGGCTTTCTGTATTTTTAACTTAAGTGTTCCATTCATTCTCTCAACCTTACCAGAACTCTGTGGGTGGTAAGGGGTGTGTAGTTCACTTTTTATACACAACATTTTCATTACATTCTGAAAAATCTCTCCAGTAAAATGTGTACCTCTATCTGACTCGATCACTTCTGGGATACCATAACGGGGTACCAGTTCATGTGCTATTTTTACTGCAGTGACTTTAGCCGTGGCTGTATGAACTGGATAAGCCTCTGGCCACCCCGAAAACATGTCCACACATACCAGTACATACTCATAGTGTCCATGCTTAGGCATCTGGATGTAATCGATCTGAAGTCTCTGGAACGGATATAGTGGTCTTACATGGTGCTTCTGGGGGGTCTTAACAGTCTGTCCTGGATTGTGGGCTAAACAGATTTCACAAGAACCACATTTTGCTCGAGCTACCTGGCCGAACCCTGGGGCTAACCACTTCTGTCTGACCCTCTGTATCATACCGTTTGCAGACACATGTGTAGGTCCGTGGGCTTCACTGACCACAACAGGGTACCATGCTCGGGGGAGACAAAGCTCATCTCCTTTTCTCCATAGTCCTTCTTTTTCTTCTGCCCCCTGTTTCTGCCACTCTTCTTTTTCTTCTCTACTCACCTGCTGGTGGGCTTCTTTGAGCCGTGTAATTAAGTCAAATTCTGATACTGCACTAATAGTGTGGTCAGTTGTCAGAGGTTTTACTGCAGCTCGCTTAGCAGCCTTGTCGGCTCGGTCATTACCCCTAGCTATCTCGGTGTCGAGTCTTACATGTGCAGGTACTTTTATTACTGCTACTTGTTTGGTTGAGGCAGCTGATTCTAGGATTTGTCTAATCATCTGTCCATGTTTTACTGGTTGACCTGAAGCTGTCATGTAACCTCTAGCTCTCCATATACATCCAAAATCATGTACAATACCATATGCATATCTAGAATCAGTAAAAAATATTAGCGGTTTTTTCTTTTGCTAACTGTAATGCTCGTATTAGAGCTAATAGTTCAGCTTCCTGGGCTGAACAGCTGGCCTGCATTGGCTCAGCTTCAATAACATCATGATCTGATACAATGGCATAACCTGTGTGAAAGTTACCAGTTTCATCTGCATACCTACTACCATCTATATACATATGTAGGTCTGGATTGTCAAGAGGGGTGTCCTGTACATTAGGTAGCCCTTGTGTTTCTTGTTCTATACACTGTAAGCAATCATGTATTATATTGTCTTGTTCGTGGTATTGTAAAAAATTTTCATCTTCGTCTTCCTGACCTCCTTCCACTCCCCCCTTTGTCTCTAGTGGTAACAGAGTGGCTAAATTTAGAGACAATATGCGGCGAAAAGTGAGGTTTGGTGGCATTAGTAAGGAGCATTGTAATCTAAGATGTCTAGCCATTGAAATGTGTTTTGGCAATACCTGATTCAGTATGCCATGTACATCATGTGTAGTTTGTACTATTAAGGCATGGTCTAGTACTATTTCTGAGGCTTTTTCTACCAAAAGAGAGACAGCTGCTACTACTCTGACACATGATGGTGCAGCTTTGGTAACATTATCTAATTGAGCAGAATAGTATGCGACAGGTCTTTGTTTATTTTCATGTTTCTGTGTTAGTACTCCTGTAGCATGATTAGACATTTCCGCAGCCATTAATTGGAATGGTTTGGCGTAGTCTGGGATTCCCAAGGCCGGGGCTGACATGAGACCTTTCTTGAGGTCTTGAAAGGCTATGAGCGCTGATTCAGTTAACTGAAAAGGCTCGATTTTTAAACAATCATATAGAGGTTGCATAAGCTGACTAGCATGTATAACCCATTGTCTGCAGTGTGATACTATTCCCAAAAATGCTCTTAATGTTTTGTAGTTCTTGGGAGGAACAAGATCTCTAATGATTTTTAGTCTGTCGGCGGTGAGGTGCCGAATACCTTGTGAAATGCAGTGTCCTAGAAATACTACCGTAGTCATACAAAGTTGTACTTTTTTCTTGTTAACTTTACAGCCCATGTCTGCTAGAAATATTAACAATCTTATTGTGTTGCTGTTTGCGGACTCTTGAGCAGGGGCACATAATAATAGGTCATCAACATATTGGAGAATTACAACCTCATCCGTAGGTTTGAAATTTTGAAGAACTGATCTCATAGCTTCTGAGTACAAGGTAGGTGAATGTATCATACCCTGTGGTAATCTTGTCCATGCTAATTGTCTATTCTTAAATGTAAATGCAAACAGTTTGTAACAGTCTGGGTGTAATGGTACTGAAAAAAAAATGCATTTGATAAGTCTATGACAGAAAATACTCGTGCTGTTGCTGGGATCTGTGATAGCAACGTGTGTGGATTTGGCACAACAGGAGTAATAGGTTCCAAAATTTTATTTATCTCTCTTAAATCATGTACCATCCGGTACCTAGCAGCTGACCCCTCAGTAGATTTCTTTTTTTACGGGGTACAACGGTGTATTGGCTGGTGACTTTACTTCTATCAGTACTCCAGTTTTTAGATAATCTTTTATCTGTTCTCCTATGGCGTGTTCTTGTTGGGCACTAATAGGATACTGTCTCAATTGGGGTAGTGTCACACCTGGAACAGGAGTGACTTTTACAGGAGCTATTGGCATTAGTCCTACATCAGTGTCATGTTGTGCCCATAATTTTTCTGGTACCTCAGAAAGATCTAAAATAATTTGGGTAGGGGCAGGATCTTTCTCATCCTCTAAGGCTTGGACTTTTACAATGTTTTCTAGAGACTCTTGGTCATCAGGCACCAAAATTTGGACTCTACCATCCTTTGTCTCTTACCACTCCTGCTTTTCTAGCCCGAATGTCCTCCCATAGTTTCCTGTTAAACCTGTCATGCCTTGCTACCTGAAAAGTTTTGCAAACTTTCCCTAAATTCTTAGTTGCTTCTACACCACACCTTTCTTTCACAATTGTATAGACATCTTGTTCATCATTTGTGGTCTTAGTCTGTTTGTTGCCCATTTTTCCTGACTATTCTTACCTTAGGAGGCTTTTTGGGTTAGATAAAATATATTCTATATTCTACCTTTCCTCGTTACCTATTCTGTCCTAAGGAGCCAGTATCTGAAACGGTTTCTCTGGACCGTTTTGTCTGAAGTGTAGAGTAATTCTAACACATATATATATGGCAACAAGGGCAAGACCAACAATACATAAAATGAACCATACAGTCTCCATTATATATCGTGTCCCTGGAGTATTATCATTACTTCCATGGGCTCATTCTGTCAATCTCTTATCCGTCAAAAAGGAGGACAAAGGTTCGGGAGTTAAGCGTGAGCGAAGGTTTCCCCGAAAGGACACAACCTTATGACTCAGTTAGGCAATCTCCGTAATACTTATGTCATCTACCTTAGTGCGGCTTATGAGGCTATTCCCGACATCCACATCTCTTTCATACCATCCGTTTCATAACCTTCTCTGACCTCTCCTTCGGCAGATCCTACAGTATATACATGAATGACCCGAGCTATAGGTATCCTTCTCTACTAGTTCCTCAATCCCAACACAAGATATGCATGAAATTTACGGACTATCGCAGAGCAGATGTAAGAGAACTAACAGTGTCTCTTACCTGGCCAGGTTTGTCATCTGCTGTTCCGATGTCCCAATCTCAGCGGTTACTCGTGCCGGTCGATGAACTTGAAGGAATACGCAGACCTCGGGTCCCTGTTTCGGGCGCCAGGAATTGTTAGGATCATTCAGCCATGGAGGGTCCTTGTTGGAGTCGGGGTATCCCCGTAACAAGAAATACACAGACACGTAGTGTATAATCAAGTACTGGGAAGCCCCTGAGCGCGTCTGCCTCTATAGGTGCAGTCCCTTTATTTATATTAATAATCATAGTTTGTTGTCATACATGCGCAGTAAAATGCCCTTGTTTCACAGGCAGCGAAATGATGATTCATAACAGTGGAATGTTGATAAGAAAGTTTCATAAACAGAAAAGTGTTAATTCATAGCAGTAGAAGGTTGCTGAGACAGCTAAAAACAAGTTACAATCTAGTTTCTGGGCGTCAGTCCAAATGTCCAGATAAGGGAAGAATAACTTCATCTGTGTCTTACATCGTAGTCTTGCGTGAAGTACAACTCCCATCATCCTCTCACTACTCTATATAGAGGTGTTGTCAGTAGTGTTGAGCGAGCACTAAAATGCTCGGGTGCTCGAAGCTCGGGCCGAGCTCACTGTGATACTCGGGTGCTCGACCCGAGCAACGAGCCCAATGTTAGTCTATGGGAGACCCGAACATTTTTGTGGCGGCTCCCCCAGCAGTCTGTAGAAAGCCTAAAAAGTGCCCAAAACGATAGTGACAGTGCTCAAATGACATGGGGACAGCATGGGGATCGCCCCTGGAAGCATTTCTGACCCCCAGGTCACTGCTGTCAACAACGTGGTCAGAGGTATTAAGCCACTTTTACAGGCTCACAATAAAATGTTCAAAAACGAAAGTGAAAGTGCTTTCCTGTGAAATATGTTAACCCCTTAACGACCATGGGTCTTTCTGTTTTTGTGTTTTCCTTTTTTGCTCCCCTTCTTCCCAGAGCCAGAACTTTTTTATTTTTCGGTCAATATGGCCATGTGAGGGCTTATTTTTTGCGGGACGAGTTGGACTTTTAAACACCATCACTGGTTTTACCATATCGTGTGCTGGAAAATGGGAAAAAAATTCCAAGTGCAGTGAAACTGCAAAAAAAATGCAATTCCACAGTTGTTTTTTGGGTCCTTTTTTACCACGTTCACAGATTGCTTAAACTGACCTGCCATCATTATTTTCCAGGTCGTTACGAGTTCATTGACACCAAACATGTATAGGTTCTTTTTTATTTAAGTGGTGAAAAAAAAATCCAAAGCTTGCTAAAAAAACAAAAAAAAAATGACGCCATTTTCCGAGACCCTTAGCTTCTCCATTTTTCGGGATCTGGGGCTGGGTGAGGGCTTATTTTTTGCGTGCCGGGCTGACGTTTTTATTGATAGCATTTTGGGGTAGATCCGATGTTTTGATCGCCCGTTATTGCTTTTTATTGCAAAGTTGTAGCGACCAAAAAAACTTAATTCTGGCGTTTAAAATTTTTTTCTCGTTACGCCGTTTACTGATTGTATTAATTCTTCTTTTATATTGATAGATCGGGCGATTCTGAACGCGGCGATACCAAATATGTGTATGTGTTTTTTTTTTATATATATATATATATTTTATTTTGAATGGGGCGAAAGGGGGGTGACTTAAACTTTTATATATTTTTTATTTTTTTAATATTTTTAAAAACTTTTTTTTTACACTTTCTGCTTGCTTCTATAGTCTCCAGAGGAGACTAGAAGCAGCAGTTGTCTGATTGCTTCTACTGCATACAAGCGGTGAGCAGATCGCTTGTATGCAGGAGAAATGCTCACTTACTATGAGCGCTGACCACTGCTGCAGACCCTGAGTTGTCATGCCCACCCATTGGTGACCCGCGATCACATGATGGGGTCACTGTGGGCGGGGCTTAGGACTCCCGGAAGTGCGAGTTAAATGCCACTGTCAGAGATTTAACATGTTAACAGCCGCGGGTGGATTGCGATTCCAATAATAAGCTGACATGTGCTCGCTTCAGTGCGGGCTCACCGCCGGAGCCCCCGCTGAACCGGCCTTCCCGACCTGGTGCGTACTATTACTGACCAGGTCGGAAAGGGGTTAAGGAACATCCTTTCCAGGGTAAAGACTTGTGTATAAGGTAAAATAAATAACCAAAAACAAAAATACTCCTCCGCACCTTGGGCTATGTTCACAAGTAGCATTTTTTATGCGTTTTTGCACGTTTGTATTGCTTTCAACCGTGACAAATGCATTCACCGGGAAATGTCATTTTAACATTTTACAACCTTATCTGGCCATGTGCTGTGTGACACATGCATACAGTGCTAAAAAAAATGGGAACAGCATGGGGAAGACCCCTGGAAGCATCTCTGACACCCAGGTCACTGCCTAAAAGTGTGCCCATCAGAAGTGATCCTTGCCGCATCAGAAGATGCAGACTTGCAACTATCCCCGTGCAAGTCCTTGTCCCAGGGCAGTGTTCAATTGTACCTCCCCCATAACTTGCAATACAAGCGCAAGTATGCAGCCTGCCACCCACCCATCCCCGGGCTGCAATACCATACTGCTAGCTTGCTTGCACTTGAAATTGGGCCTTTTAGGCATGTGGAGGTGGAATCTGGCCACCACGTCATGGGTGCGTCGGTAGCCTGGTATCCATACTCAGTCCCCTGCCGCCCGGCGGCCGGGTGTCCACGCTTGGTCCCCAGCCGCCAGGGGGCGGCCGGGTGTCCATACTCGGTCCCCAGCCGCCCCGCGGCCAGGTGCCCACACGCAGTCACCAGCCGCGTGGGGGTGGCCGGGTGTCCATAAACGGTCCCCAGCCGCCCCTATTTGTCCCGGTGTGCCTTATACACAAGCGCGCATGCCAAAACATTACCTGTGCCCTCCCCAGTGCATTTAGTGGGAAGGACAGCCTAACCACAAATACGTGGACAAGTGAATGTGGCCAGGAATGGTCCATCTCACTGACGCCTTCACACTGGGTTAATATTGTGGAAGCCGGGACACAGTTGGACACTGGGATGCAACACATCCTCCAGACATAGAGGATTGCGGGTCCTGGGTCAATCAGGCTTCAACACAAAGTTCAGAAGGTAGACAGCAGCAGTGGTCGGCCTCCTACACAACGAGTAAATTATTCATGATCATGAGGCCATCCACCTCCTTAGCTTTCTGTTCCTTGGAATGCAAGCGCATGTATGTAGTAGCAGCTAGGCCTGAGGTGGTCAGCGTTTTGGCGCTTATTCTACCTCCTTCGAGGATTGCTGGATGTTTTCCTGCTACTATCCCAGTTCTATGACTCCCGTTAAAACAAAGCTTCAGGTGATGAATGATGGATGAGGTGGTGGCAAAGGAGAAAGAGCAGGAGGAACAGGGACCATTCACATCAATATCAGGCCAGTCAACCAGATATGTCTTGTAGGATATGTTTCTGTACCAAAAGGAGCGGTTCAGCTACACAGTTATAGGGCATACAGTGAATGCAATGCCTACCAAAAATTTCAAGGCACTCCAATACCCCTTGGAAGTGACATGGAGGTCAGAGGGCCTTAACTAAACCGTTTTTTCCATTTATAGCAACTGGGTCTCCTGTACACTGTTGGCCTAAGCAGGGAATGGAAGGTTTTCCAAAAATTATTAGGCACTGCAATGCCCCTTGAAACAGACGTGGATTACAGCGTATTAAAAACCTTCTACCCATTATTGGGGAGTGGGTCTCCCTTAGTGTTCGCCTATGCATTGAAAAGCAAAAGCTGACAAAAATTAGGAGGAAATGCAATGCCCGTTGCAAAAGTCGTGGAGGTTAGAGGCAATTAAAAACAACATGTCAATGCCCCTTGGAAGAGCTGTGGAGTTCAGAGTGGTTTAACAAGACAGTTTTAATGCCCCTTAGAAGAGACGTGGAGTTCAGAGTGGTTTAACAAGACAGTTTTAATGCCCCTTGGAAGAGATGTGGAGGTCACAGTAGCTTAACAAGATGGTTTTAATGCCCCTTGGAAGAGATGTGGAGTTCAAAGTGGTTTAACAAGACAGTTTTAATGCCCCTTGGAAGAGTGGTGGAGGTTACAGTGGAATAAAAAGACAATATCAATGCCCCGTGGAAGAGACGAGGAGGTCACAGTAGCTTAACAAGATGGTTTTAATGCCCCTTGGAAGAGACGTGGCATTAGTGGTTTAACAAGACAGTTTTAATGCCCCTTGTAAGAGTGGTGGAGGTTACAGTGGAATAAAAAGACAATATCAATGCCCCGTGGAAGAGACGTGGAGGTCACAGTAGCTTAACAAGACGGTTTTAATGCCCCTTCGAAGAGTGGTGGAGGTCGCAGTGGAATAAAAAGACAATATCAATGCCCTGTGGAAGAGACGTGGAGGTCACAGTAGCTTAACAAGACGCTTTTAATGCCCCTTGGAAGAGTGGTGGAGGACGCAGTGGAATAAAAAGACAATATTAACGACCCTTGGAAGAGACGTGGAGGTCACAGTAGCTTAACAAGACGATTTTAATGCCCCTTACAAGAGCCATGCAGTACAGCATATTAAAAACATTATTCCCATTATTGGGGAGTGGGTCTCCCATAGTCTTTGCCTATGCCTTCCAAGCAAAAGCTGCCAAAAATTAGGAAGGGGGAACTTGCAATGTCCCTTACAAGAGCCATGCAGTACAGCATATTAAAAACATTATTCCCATTATTGGGGAGTGGGTCTCCCATAGTCTTTGCCTATGCCTTCCAAGCAAAAGCTGCCAAAAATTAGGACAGAGGAACTTGCAATGCTGGCAACATGGACCACGGTCACCCTGGTGGTATAGTGGTCGTGGAGGCTGAGGATAAGAGCAAAAAACAGCCGAAATGAGGAAGCATATACCCATGGGTGGGAGTGAAGCGATGCATGGGAATACACCTCCCGAAATAACACAGTGGATTTGACTTTATGTTACTCTGCTGTCATTTGGTGGTGATGAGAAGTCTGGCCCAATCTTGCCCTTGTTCATTTTGATAAGGGTCAGCTTGTCAGCATTGTCAGTTGACAGGCGAGTGCACTTATCAGTTATAATTCCCCCAGCGGCACTAAAAACACGCTCCGATAACACGCTAGCGGCAGGGCAGGCCAGGACCTCCAAGGCGTACAGAGCGAGTTCATTCCAAGTGTCCAGCTTGGATACCCAATAATTAAAAGGCACAGAGGAATCACGGAGGACGCTGGTACGATCGGCAAGGTACTCCCTCAACATCTTTTGAAACTTTCCACTCCTTGTGAGAGTACCCCGCGCCTCAGGGCCTGTAAGCTGGGCGGGTGTCAGAAAACTGTCCCAGAACGTTGACAGTGTTCCCCTGCCTCTGCTGGATTGGAGTTGCATCTCTCTCGCCTGTACGCCTTGGTTGGGCAACGAACTGTGACCTCTGCCGCTAGCGTGTTCAGATGGGAATTTTTTTAAGAGTTCTGCAGCAAGGGCCTTCTGGTATTGCCCCATTTTTGTAGACCTCTCCACCTCAGGAATAAGAGAGTGAAAGTTCTCCTTGTAGCGGGGGTCTACAAGTGTCACCAACCAGTAATGACTGTCACCCAACATTCTGACAACGCGAGGGTCACGGTTAAGGCAGCGTAACATAAAGTCAGCCATGCGTGCCAGACTGGTAACGGGCAAGATTTCCGTGTCCTCACCAAGATGACGACTGACCATGCTCTCCTCCTCCTCCTCCTCTTCCTCCTCCCCCCTGTCCTCAGGCCACCCACGCTGAACCGACGGTATGACACTTGTACAGGTACTACCGTCTACAATGCATGATAGCAGCTCCTGTTCTTCCTCCTCCTCCTCCTCCTCCTCCTCCTCTCCCTCATTGTCCCCCAATGCACGTTGGGATGAGATGAGGCTGGGCTGTGTGTAATCGCCCGCTACGGCTTCTTGATCCATCTCATCATACTCTGGCTGCAATGCCTCCTCTTTAATTCTCTGCAGAGAGCGTTGCAAAAGACAGACAAGTGGGATGCTGACACTAATGATGGCGTCATCGCCACTCACCATCTTGGTGGCCTCCTCAAAGTTTGTCAGGATGGTACATATGTCAGACATCCAGGTCCACTCCTGAGGTCCTATGTGTGGAGTCTGACCTGAATATCGACGGCCTTGTTGCAGCTGGTACTCCACAACTGCTCTCTTCTGCTCACAAATCCTTTGCAACATGTGGAGGGTAGAGTTCCAATGTGTGGGGACATCACACACCAGTCGGTGTGCCGGAAGCTGCAAACGCTGCTGCAACACAGCAAGGGCGGCGGAAGCTGTAGCCGACTTGCGAAAATGAGCTGACAGGCGGCGTACTTTCACGAGCAGATCTGGCAACTCAGGCTACGATTTAAGAAACCGCTGAACCACGAGGTTAAGCACATGAGCCACGCATGGTACGTGTGTGATCTCACCTCGCCTCAGAGCCGCCACCAGGTTACGGCCATTGTCACACGCGACCATGCCGGGATGTAGGTTCAGCGGTCTCAGCCACAGATCTGCCTGCTCTTTCACAGCTGTCCACAACTCACAAGCAGTGTGAGGTTTATCACCTAAGCTTATGAGTTTCAGCACAGCCTGTTGCCGCTTGGCGGAGGCAGTACTGCAATGCTCCCAGCTTGTAACTGATGTGGTGATATCTGAGATGGAGGCTGAACATGAGGAGGAGGAGGAGGATGCGCAGGAGCTGTACACTGTGGGGGCAACTCTGACTGACATAGGGCCCGCAATCCTCGGTGTGGGGAGGATGTGTTCCGTCCCAAGGTCCGACTGGGTCCCGGCTTCCACTATGTTTACCCAGTGTGCCGTCAGAGAGATGTACCGTCCCTGGCCACAAGCACTTGTCCACGTGTCCGTTGTCAGGTGGACTCTCCCAGTAACTGCGTTGTTGAGGGCACGGCAGATGCTTTGGGACACGTGCTTGTGTAGTGCGGGGATGGCACACCGGGCAAAATAGTGTCGGCTGGGGACCGAGTACCGAGGGACGGCCACCGCCATAAGATTGCGGAAGGATTCCGTCTCCACCAGCCTAAAAGGCAGCATTTCCAATGCAAGCAGTCGTGAAATGTGCGAATTTAGGACTGTGGCCTGTGGGGCGTTAGCTGCGAATTTCCGCTTTCGTTCAAAGGTCTGGGATATGGACAATTGAACGCTGCGGTGGGACGTGGACGTGGACGTTGATGCTGTTTCTTGAGAAACTGCCATAACAAGTGAAGACTGAGAGGAGGGGGCATCTTTACATGCAGTATGGACAGGGGATTGCCTTGCACACACAACAGGGGGTTCTATTGCACGCACAACAGTGGAAGAAGCAGTTGTGACACCCGCTGACACTGGTCGTGGACCCTGGGTTTCGCCACACAAAGTCGGGTGCTTTGCTGCCATGTGCCTGATCATGCTGGTGGTGGTCAGGCTGGTAGTTTTGTCACCCCTGCTGATGCTGGCATGGCAGGTGGAACATATGGCCTTTTTGGGGTTATCAGCAGAGTCTTTAAAAAAATTCCAGACTCTGGAAGACTTACCGCTTGTACTGGCAATGTCCCTCGTGTTGGTGTTACGGGGAACGGTTGCCTGCCTTCTGTCAGCGGCCACCACACTGCTTCTTCCTGCCTGTTGGGGTACTCTGCCTCCCTCCCCCTGTGTGCTGCTGGCCTCACTCTGCATGTCCTCCTTCCACGTTGGGTTAGTTACTAGATCATCCACCACCTCCTCCTCTTCCACTTGCGCACCACGATCCTCCTCCTCACTTCCTGGCAATTGTGTCTCATCATCGTCCACCTCTTGTGACAGATTGCCAACGTCGACTTCCTATGGCCGTGGCTGTTCAAATATTTGGGCATCGCAACATGGGTTCTCCTCTTCCACCACTTCAAGCGTATCAGGCGAGGGGCCCAAATATGGAAATGGACCAGTGAACAGCTCTTCAGAGTGTCCAAGTGTGGGATCACTTGCTGTCTGACGACACTCGGCATGGTGGGAGGAAGGAGCATCACGGTGAGGAGGAGTATGCGGTCGAGACTCATGGCTACTAAGAGTTGACCGTGTGGAAGACAGACCGGAGGTGGTGGTGCCCAGGTAACTGGAAGTATTATCTGCTATCCAATTAATAACCTGTTCACACTGATCAGTTCTCAATACTGGTATTGTTCTGTGCTTCCCTAGTAATTCGGTCAAGAAGTGGGAGCGAGAAGATGTGGCTGTTGGTTGTGGCACATTTTCACCTTGGCCACGGCCCCGTCCTCTGCACGAACCATCACCATAACGTCCACTTCCACGTCCCTTGCCACGCGCCTTGCCCATTGTAAATGAAGTAAAATAGCTTACACTTGCACTATCAATGGAAAAAGGGTAATATAGAGTAGATTAGAACCGTGGAAGAGGAAAACCACAGTTATTGTTTACTGGGGTATACCACACTTTTTTAAATAGAGATATTTGCGGCTGAACAGTGAGCGACACACTCAAACTGCTTTTTTTTTAGATACCAAAGGCCCAAAACTGGATAGTACAGCGATTTGACCCGTGGAACTGCGAAACCACACTGGGATGTCGGGCCTACACAAGACTATTTTCAACAGATATATTTTTGTGTCACAACAGTCAGGAGACACTACTGTTTTTCTTTACGGAAAAAACTACCAAAACCTGAATAATAGAGATTTTTTACCGTGGGATGGCAAAACCACAGTTATTGTTTACTGGGGTATACCACACTTTTTTAAATAGAGATATTTGCGGCTGAACAGTGAGCGACACACTCAAACTGCTTTTTTTTAGATACCAAAGGTCCAAAACTGGATAGTACAGCGATTTGACCCGTGGAACTGCGAAACCACACTGGGATGTCGGGCCTACACAAGACTGTTTTCAACAGATATATTTTTGTGTCACAACAGTCAGGAGACACTACTGTTTTTCTTTATGGAAAAAACTACCAAAAGCTGAATAATAGAGATTTTTTACCGTGGGATGGCAAAACCACAGTTATTGTTTACTGAGGTATACCACACTTTTTTAAATAGAGATATTTGCGGCTGAACAGTGAGCGACACACTCAAACTGCTTTTTTTTTAGATACCAAAGGCCCAAAACTGGATAGTACAGCGATTTGACCCGTGGAACTGCGAAACCACACTGGGATGTCGGGCCTACACAAGACTATTTTCAACCGATATATTTTTGTGTCACAACAGTCAGGAGACACTACTGTTTTTCTTTACGGAAAAAACTACCAAAAGCTGAATAATAGAGATTTTTTACCGTGGGATGGCAAAACCACAGTTATTGTTTACTGGGGTATACCACACTGTTTTAAATAGAGATATTTGCGGCTGAACAGTGAGCGACACACTCAAACTGTTTTTTTTTAGATACAAATGGCCCAAAATGGATAATACAGAGGTTTGAACCGTGGAAGTGCAAAACCACACTTCTGTTTCTCTAGCCTACACCAGACTATTTTCAACAGTTATACAGTTATATGAAAAAGTTTGGGCACCCCTATTAATCTTTAAGCTTAATGTTTTATAAAAATTGGTGTTTTTGCAACAGCTATTTCAGTTTGATATATGTAATAACTGTTGGACACAGTAATGTTTCTGCCTTGAAATTAGGTTTATTGTACTAACAGAAAATGTGCAATCTGCATTCAAACAAAATTTGACAGGTGCATAAGTATGGGCACCTCACCAGAAAAGTGACATTAATATTTAGTAGATCCTCCTTTTGAAAAAATAACAGCCTCTAGTCGCTTCCTGTAGCTTTTAATGAGTTCCTGGATCCTGGATGAAGGTATTTTTGACCATTCCTCTTTACAAAACAATTCCAGCTCAGTTAAGTTTGATGGTCGCCGAGCATGGACAGCCCTCTTCAAATGATCCCACAGATGTTCAATGATATTCAGGTCTGGGGACTGGGATGGCCATTCCAGAACATTGTAATTGTTCCTCTGCATGAATGCATGAGTCGATTTGGAGCGGTGTTTTGGATCATTGTCTTGCTGAAAGATCCATCTCCTGCGCAACTTCAACTTTATCACTGATTCTTGAACATTATTGTCAAGAATCTGCTGATACTGAGTGGAATCCATGTGTCCCTCAACTTTAACAAGATTCCCGGTGCCGGCATTGGCCACACAGCCCCAAAGCATGATGGAGCCTCCACCAAATTTTACTGTGGGTAGCAAGTGTTTTTCTTGGAATGCTGTGTTTTTTTGCTGCCATGCATAACGCCTTTTTGTATGACCAAACAACTCAATCTTGGTTTCATCAGTCCACAGGACCTTCTTCCAAAAAGAAATTGGCTTCTCCAAATGTGCTTTTGCATAACTCAGCCGACTCTGTTTGTGGCGTGCTTGCAGAAACGGCTTCTTTCGCATCACTCTCCCATACAGCTTCTCCTTGTGCAAAGTGCGTTGCATAGTTGACCGATGCACAGTGACACCATCTGCAGCAAGTTGATGCTGCAGCTCTCTGGAGGTGGTCTGAGGATTGTCCTTGACTGATCTCACCATTCTTCTTCTCTGCCTTTCTGATGTTTTTCTTGGCCTGCCACTTCTGGCCTTAACAAGAACTGTCCCTGTGTTCTTCCATTTCCTTACTATGTTCCTCACAGTGGAAACTGACAGGTTAAATCTCTGAGACAGCTTTTTGTATCCTTCCCCTGAACAACTATGTTGAATAATCTTTGTTTTCAGATCATTTGACAGTTGTTTTGAGGAGCCCATGATGCCACTCTTCAGAGGAGATTCAAACAGGAGAACAACTTGCAAGTGGCCTCTTTAAGTAGCTTTTCTCATGATTGCATACACCTGGCTATGAAGTTCAAAGCTCAATGAGGTTACAAAACCAAAAAAAGTGCTTTAGTAAGTCAGTAAAAAGTAGGTAGGAGTATTTAAAACAAGAAAATGATAAGAGTGCCCATACTTATGCACCTGTCAAATTTTGTTTGAATGCAGATTGCACATTTTCTGTTAGTACAATAAACCTCATTTCAAGGCAGAAACATTACTGTGTCCAACTGTTATTACATATATCAAACTGAAATAGCTGTTGCAAAAACACCAATTTTTATAAAACAATAAGCTTAAGATTAATAGGGGTGCCCAAACTTTTTCATATAACTGTATTTGTGTCTGAAAAATCAGAGACACGCTTTTTTTTTGGGGGGGGGGGGACACCAAAAGGTTAATAATAGTATTTGTACAGTGTGAAGGAGGAAAAAAAAAGGAGGATTTAGATGAAAAAAAAGGATTTTTCCTGGCCCCCGACACCTGGTGCTAAATCCAGCAATTTAAGCAACAGGAGCACACAGGACTGTAATGCAGCGTTTGCTGGTATAACCACTGTGTCTCCTATACAGCCTGCCTGCCTGGTATCTGGGATGGATATTAGTCCTGAAAAGGACTGTTTGTTTGTTCTGGCAGCCTTTACGGACCCTACACTAACTATTTCGCAGTTTATATCTCTCCCTAAATCAGCAGCGCTGTCCCTACACTGTCTAATCCGGAGCGACTGTGTCCAAGATGGTGGCGCCCCGTTTTAAATACTCGAGGTGACGCTGTGCGGCCAGCCAATCACTGTAATGCCCACAACCAACATGGCTGCAGCATTACAGTGACTGGCTGGCAATCCCTGCATGTTCATTGGCTCTGTAAAGAGCGCCAAACATGCAGGGCGGAGACCCGAGCTCCCGCCCGAGTAACCCGGAAATGCTCGGTGCTCGCCGAACATCCCGAGTAGCGTGATGCTCGGGCAAGTACCGAGCAGTGTCGAGCATGTTCGCTCAACACTAAAAATTACTAATCATGTTTATCTGTATCTTGGCTGGAAAATAATTTGGGCTTTGTAGCAGTGTGCAGTACTGATTCTATTAGGCCATCTATACTAAGCTCCACCAGATTTAAAATTAATAATAATTTTTAGCTGCATCTAGCCCGGAAAATAATTTTGGGGCTCCGAGATGCGCAAGACACATAAGTGCCTTCTTGCTGCACTACCTGCAACATGACCCTCAGATTGTCAGAATTCGACGTAATCCTGACTACTGGGTTGCCACACTCTTAGATCCCTGACACTCTTCGATCAACCTTTTCATTTTAATAAAGACCAAAAAAATGGTCATTTTTGAAATTATAAGCATTAGCAGGTTATTAGAAACTGAAATCAAACAGTTTTCAACTCAAAACGTTATTCTAGGTGATGCTACATTTGCACATAGGACCCCTTGTTCGAAAGGAGCTTCTGAACTCTCTCGTCCATTGAATTTGTCAGGTTTTGGATGGTTTCTGCTTCAATTGTTTTGCATGAGGACAGAATACCCTCCCAGAGCTGTTGCTTAGATGTGAACTGCCTCCCGCCATCATAGACACTCCTTTTGATGATGCTCCAGAGGTTCTGAATGGGGAAGAGGTCAGGGGAGCATGGGGGTCACACCATAAGTTTGTCCCCTTTTATGCCCATATCAGCCAGAGATGCAGATGTGTTATGTGCAGCATGAGACGGTGCATTATCATGCATAAAAATGATCTTGCTGTGGAATACACGTTTCTTCTTCTTGAACCATGGCAGGAAGTGCTGTTTGAGAAACTCCACATACATTATGGAGTTCATCTTTACCCCTTCAGGGATCCTAAAGGGGCCGACAATCTCTCTCCCCATGATTCCAGCCCAAAACATTACTCCACCTCCTCCTTGTTGGCGCTGTAGCCGTGTTTGCGTGGGGTGTCCATCAACCAGCCATCCTCCACTCCATCCATCTGGACCATCGAGCGTTGCACGGCACTCATCCGTCAACAAAACAGTTTTGAAATCAGTCTTCATGTAATGTTTGGCCCACTGGAGCCGTTTCTGCTTGTGTGAAGTGGATAGAGGAGGTCGACAGGATGGCGTACGCACAGCTACAAACCTCTGAAGGACCCTGCATCTTGTTGTTCGGGGAACGTTGGAGGCACCAGCAGCTTCAAAAACTTGTCTGCTGCTATGACAAGGCTTTTTTGCCGCTGCTCTTTTAACCTGACGTAATTGCCTGTAGGAAAGAGTCCTCAATTTGCCCTTATCAGCACGCACACGTGTGTACTGTGAATCAGCTACATACTTCTTGATTGCCAAGACACTTCATCCTGATCATCGCACAATGTTGATTGTAGTCATGTCTTGACCTAAACACTCCACAATTTGTTGCTTCTCAGCAGCCGACACATCCTTTTTCTTTCCCATTTTGGCAGAAAATGTAGGCTGCTTAATAATGTGAGACAGCCTTCTTAAGTAGTCTTGCCTTTCATTGGACACACCTGCCAAACTAATTAGCACAGGTGTCTGCAATTGCTTACAGTGATATAAAGAGCCCTGACACACATCACCATCATTGAGTTTAACTGACAAACAAACAAATTATTCCCTTATCACTCCTACACACTTTTTGCATAATAATTTGGAACACAGTGTACATGTGCTTTTCCACAAAACACCAGTGGTTCACGTAGTGAATCTTACAGTTCTAACTTGCCAACCGTGGTCTGTATGGAGTCGTTCAATAAAGGGCCCAAAATTAAGATAACATAGATGGGAGAGGTCTCTATGAATAGGAATTCCTAAGTATTTGATACCCTGTGAGGGGCAGGCAAAGGGAAAGTTGGACTGGATGGAATCCTGTATGGATTTGGGGAGGGAGACATCGAGGGCCTCAGACTTCGCTGCATTGATTTTAAAATTTGACCATGTAACAAAGTGATCTATTTCAGCCATAACAGCAGGGATGGATATATGTGATTGAGTGATATATACTAGGACATCATCAGCAAATAGAGAGCTCTTGTACTCGGTGCCTCCCACCTCAATCCACCTAATATTGGGGTTATGGCGAATTGATGAGAGCAGGTGCTCCGTCACTAGGATGTATAAGAGAGGGGACAGAGGACATCCCTGCCTTGTCCCATTGGTGATTATGAAAGGTGATGAAAATGTTCTGACGCGCCCCCTGGGCCTTGGGACACCTGGAGCCGGACCCTTTTTGGTGGATGCTGGTGGTTGTAGTCTCCGTGGCGGCGACCCGGTTCCGTGGCTCAGGGCGGTCAAACCAGTGGCGGAACTATTTATGTGGTTTTGATGTTTAAATGTCCGACTACGCCACCCGTGGATTGCGGTCAGAGTGAACCGCCGCTGCAGGGCAGACCGCTGAGGCTGGTGTTGTGGGTGCAGCAGAGCGTAGTATAACTCCCCACGGGAGGAGTATAGCCTCAGGGCAGTGTATGCGGAGAATGGGGATGATGGTGCAGGGCAGCATCAGTAACGACACGGAGTCAGTGATGCAGTCCAGGGCCTTTACTCACAGTTCTTATTATCCAGACCACTTCTGCAGGTAACGGCTGCCCACGTCGTACTGTGCTCACCAGGTGAGGGGCTCAGACAACTCCCAGATAACTTTGGAGCGCTTCACAGGACCCCCTTTGTGTGTCCTTTGTCTGGCCTTTCTTACCAACCCTTCTGTCCTGCTGCCTCGGGCCTCCTCTTGGTAAACTTGGCGCCAGTTTCCCTGACCCTATGTGGTGCCTTCCTAGCGGGTGTAGCGAGGGGCTGCGCCACATAAAATGTCACAGCCTCCGGTTTCTAGCTGAGGGTCGTTTCCCGCCTCCACTAGTTTCGGGGACCGGTCTCCCCCTTTGGCCTGACCCCTCCACGCAGGTGGATTAGGGCGTGCGGTGGCGACTCGCCCGTCCCCACCCCTGGGATCCCTTCATTCCTCGTTCCTGGAGCCTTCTCTGCTCCTCTTCCTTCCTTCTCCCTCTTCCAGGCCTGGGCCTCTGTTACTAGGCCCGCCTCCGGAGCAGAACTCATGCAGAGCCCCTGCTCCCTGTCACTTCTGCTCAGACTTCTCTGCACTGAACTAAGATGGTGCCCACCTTTTATACTACCTTCTCAATGCACCCAGGAACTGCTTCCTCCCTGCTCCTGCACTACAGGGTTCCCCTTCCTCAGTGTTCCCTCCCCCCACTCCAGCCAGGGACAGGGACTGTCGTGCCCATCTCAGGGGCATATTGGTCGCCCTGCCCCACGGCAATGTGGTGTAATGCATGCAGGTGTCGGGTCCTGATCCACACTCCATCCTTACCTGAGAGTGAGATATCACACCTCTGGGTGAGGTGGAATACCTCTGCAGCAACCGAGCCCTCAGGGTGCTACAGTTCCATTTATCTTCAGTCTAGGTGACGTATTGCGATACAGGGCCGTGATTTTGGCTATAAAAGGGTCCCCTAGACCCCTACCCCAAGCTTTTTAAGAGAATAATATATTGTGTGCCAGGAGACTCTATGGAATGCTTTCTCAGCATCCAACGAGAGTATCTAATTACAAATTTTTAACTGCATCTAGCCCAGGAAATACTTTGTGCCTAGTAGCAGTGTCTGCTAGTCAGCGGATTATCCCGGCTGTTAAGCAAGCTACACCACCTGTAGTTTGGACACTTAATTTTTTCAAAGGAAATGCTTCGGGATCACGGGATACTCAGTGAAGAGCATCAGGAGGCACCCCAAGGCATAGGGGCTGGGACTGGCGGTAGGATGCCTTGCGGTGGACAGCCGAGCTCGATCCTTATAAAAGCTTTTTAACTGCAGCGGCTGCTGGCATGAGACTTGCCCTCCAATAGATCCTTGTAAAAGGATTTAAAGTGTACTCATTCAAATTAGAGAGACAATTTAAATTAAAAAGCTTAGAGCTGCCTCCACCACAGGGGGGCTCGCTCGACCCACCAGCGGACAGGCACCAGTATTGGGAGAGGGGGGCTGGCCGTCAGGGTCCACCGCGGCTCTGGCACAAACCTGGCGACACGGAGGTGGCACGGGCAGGAACGGACTGGCCGTGTCGGCTTCTCACTTTTTGGATTTTAGAAGGGCATGACATGCCTATATCTGTGTCTCCCCCTCCTTTTACTCCTCCACCTCTTTTCTTTTCGCATGACTATATGTACTTGTCACTTTTCCATGTGTTAGTTATGTCTTCTGAGCAGTTTGTCAGCTTTTGGACACCTTTGAAGGTGTTTTCTATGTGCTTCTATGTGTTTTTGTTTGCCTGCCATTGGTTTTAACGGTGTTCGAAGGTGTTCGACGAACAGTTCGACGAACAGTTCGGCGAACACACGGTTGTTCGACGAACCGAACTCGAACACTACGGGGGTGGCTCAAAACTAATCCTCACCAGACACCACAGGTGGCGTCACGACAAATCCCCTATAAATAATCCCCTATAAATAATACCTTTTGCACTGACCGCCCCGGGCCAGCCACCGTGATATTCCCCAAAAGCCGCCATAAGGCCAGGCTGCAGTGTGCCCCACGGCCCTGCGGGGCGAGTCAGGCACTTAGCCATAGACTGGCAGACTCGGGAGGTGGTAAAATGGAGCGAGTATTGCCAAGAACACTGCTTGGTCACTCGGATAGCCATGGTGGATCTGATTTCAGGAATGTGTTTTCTGAACAGGGGTGTCAAGAGATTCCTCCCCATCATCCTTACGATTGCGTCGTTAATATTATTCCTGGGGCCAAGCTGCCAAAAAAGCAGGTTATATAATATCTCTGGTTCAGAGAGGCAGGCCATGAAAAACTAGATCACTGAAAGTCTACTATTGGGCCATAAAAGACGTTCTTCATCTCCCGTTGCAGTGGGGTTTTTATTTGTCAAAAAAAAAGACTGGGGGTTGCGCCCCCGCCTTGATTTTCGCGAGTTTAATCGGATCACGGTCTGGGATGCATATCCTCTCCCTCTCATCCCCGACCTCTTTAGAAAAAAATTTGGCTCCTACGATTTGATTAAACTAGACCTCAGGGGGGCTTATAATCTCATTCACATTGA
Source organism: Phyllobates terribilis (assembly GCF_046119375.1). Classification (NCBI taxonomy): domain Eukaryota; kingdom Metazoa; phylum Chordata; class Amphibia; order Anura; family Dendrobatidae; genus Phyllobates; species Phyllobates terribilis. Next base: position 270,025 of record NW_027363542.1, read on the forward strand.
GGAGATGAGTGGAAGATGGCCTTCAATACTCCTGAGGGGCACTATGAAAAGCTTGTGATGGCATTTGGGTTGACTAATGCTCCCGCTTTCTTTCAACACTGTTAGTGACATTTTTAGTCATCTGGCAGGTAGATCACAACAAACCAATCTTGATGACATATTAATTTATTTACCTCCAGTCACATCAGGTACATGTCAGGCAGGTCTTACAGATACTCAAAGATAATAAATTATTTGTCAAACCAGAGAAATGTATGTTCTCCATTCAGGGTTAGTTCTTATCATTCACCATTTTTGCATGGATCTGGCCAAAGTCCGGACGGTACTGGATTGGTATTATATTCAAGACTTAAAGGCGTTACAAAGTTTTTTGGGTTTCGCCAGCTACTACTGTAAGTTCATCAAAAACTTTTCGGTAGTGGCCAAACCTCTGATGGACGATTTTGCCAAATAGAAAAAAAAAATTAAGATTTTATTATTTTACTTTCCATTCTTGTAGCTAAACACAATCCAGCTAAGTTTAAAATTGAAATGAAGCCCCTGTACCCCCCTCTCTAGGTGCTTCTGTACCAACTCCTCCCTGGTCCAGGATGGTCTCTATATCACAGCCTCCAGCAATAACCTATTGACACATGATTGTGGCAGCCCTCATGTGCTGCTATATCACAGTGCCAATAGAAGTGGGAAGCGGCACAGAAATCACAAAATAAAGGCAGTGTTTGTGGTAATGCAAGAATCCAGCAAGCAGAGTAATCCACACGTCATACAACAGCCCAACATGGATGATGAAAAGCTGCGTCTTCTGGCGTCTGTGTACGAACATCACATTTTTGTTTTCCTTCCAGAATAAGCACCAAATGGAATAGCTGAATGCCAGGATACAGAGACCGGCGGGGGGCAGGGAAGCGCTGTCCGCTGGATTTTGTGCTGGTTTCACAAGCGGTCACCCTGCAGTTTTCTCCGGATAATGCTGTGGAGACTTTTCACAACACATCTAATAATTGTGAACCTTCCACTCACATGTTTATTATCTTGTCCGCTGGTCAGACTGGGGGGGATGAAAGCTGGACAAGGCATGAAGAATGATCCTTATTACATATAATGGGTGCACTGAGCGATTGTGAAAAGTCGCAGAGGACTGAGAGCAGAAGGGCAGAGGGTTTCCTCTTCCTCACAGGGACCAGCACAGAAGCCAGAGCAGAAGGGCAGAGGCTTTCCTCTTCCTCACAAGGACCAGCACAGAAGCCAGAGCAGAAGGGGAGACAAGGGCTGAGCCACTTACACAGACAGAAAGCTGAGGAGAGGAGGACATGTTATTACTCCAGGAGCCGCTCCATTCATTCCCTATGTGGCATTCAAGCGCTGAGCTCGGCTTTTCCGGAGCCCCATAGAGAATGAATGGAGCTGCAGTTGATCCCTGACTTTCCACTCCTTCCCGATCAGACGATGGCTCGCAGCGGTCAGACCCCACGATCAGTAAGTGATCACCGAGCCTGTGGATAAGTGATAACTTGTTTTCTTCAGACATCCCCTTTAAGTAATGGAGCATGCTAGCAGAGAAGGTGGGAGGAGGCGCTGGTTACGCAGGAGACTTTACCTCTGGAGGTCGCATATAGGGCATGTGAGGGGCGGACACTTCCCATATTCATCATTACTGAACCCCCGCTCTGTGCGGCTCTTATCTGAGCTGCAGGAGACGCAGCAGTTACTAATCAGCCGCTCTCCGTTCACTTGCAGCCGTCCGAGCTCTGCTGTGCCTGTTAGGGGTGAAGTTCGGGTCCTTGGAGGCATCTACTATGCAGCCTGCACAGCAGATCACAGCCCGAGCACAGCGTCTCCGGGTAAATCTCCACCTTGTGAGTTGCTTCTTGAGCAGCAGCCCCATGCAAGTTGCTCTGCTCTCCTCGGCCAGCTCCTGCTGAATACTGAGCTCCTCTGCCCAATCTAGGAGCTCAATAGCCCTGATCACGTCAGTGGTAGCCCAGCGCTGCTGGATCAGATTTACAAATGGCAAACTAATCAGCCCTAGGTATTTCTAATATGTGCAGAGCAGGCGACATAAGTCTGACCGGTGTCCTCATAGACCTTTCCTCAGCCGGGGTCTAATAGGAGCAGTAAGATGGCCGTCATGGGGTCCATTGTTAGATCTCAGCTGCCATAGAAACTCATTGGCACCATGATCATGCCTCCCTCTCCTGTCTAAAGTGCCTAAATGCTGTGGAAGCCCCCTACTGTGTCATACAATGGATTAAGCTGCCAGGATCAAGGTTGGCTCCACTGTGGGCAGCTGAGGCAGAAGCAGGACTGTGTTATACAGCCACACTTCTGCCGCAGATCTTGTAAGGACCTGCCTGATGATAATGTGTCCTATAGAGCAGGTCTTGGTACCGGACTGCCCTGTACATATTTACCACTAGCTGGGAACCAGTTACTTACAAGGTCTAGTTTCGGATGTGTTTCCAGGATCTGTAGTTATCAGCATTTTATCCTTAAGGCCGAGTTATAATATCACTGTAACACTCTCGCCCTGTACCTGTATACCTGCCCTGTGTGCTGCACAAAAATATATAACAAAATGTGTGTACACAGATATCTATCTCCTGAATGGTATTACTGCTAGATCTCCTGTACATAGAAATATGAGGTTCTTAGCGCACATTTTGAGCAAATTGTGCGAGCCCATCTGCCAACGTCAAGGCGACCTCTTCAGATGGGTCCCTACACTAACATTACACTAACTTACTAACTGGGACTAGTTTTTTGTATTATTATTATTACCACCATTTTTACTATTTATTATTATTGCATTAATGCAATTAATTGTAACTGTTATAAAACGAATTAAAAAAAATGTAATTCTAATTTTTTCTTATTATTCTTCTGATTCTAATAATGGTATTACTAAAATCCCCATGCCTAAAGCTGTTGATCCAGAAGAAGGCAAAAACCCCAGGACACCTTCAGCCAATTTGTGTCACAGGGGAAAAATTCCTTCTTGATCCCGGGAAAAGGCGATCAGTCCTAGGACCCTGGATCAAACCTAATAATGTTATTACAAGTTATATAATATTACACTAATTATTGTACTACTGGAGTTATTTTAATTTGTTTTTATAAATCTATTTGATATGGTTATTATTACATTGTGCTATCTTATTACAGTATTATTCTTCTTTCCTTTCACTACTAATACTGCCCTATACCTGCAGTGTTGATCCAGAAGAAGGCTAAAACCCCAGGACACCTTCAGCCAATTTGTGTCACAGGGGAAAAATTCCTTCTTGACCCCGGGAAAAGGCGATCAGTCCGAGGACCCTGGATCAAACCTAATAATGTTATTACAAGTTATATAATATTACACTAATTATTGTACTACTGGAGTTATTTTAATTTGTTTTTATAAATCTATTTGATATGGTTATTATTACATTGTGCTATCTTATTACAGTATTATTCTTCTTTCCTATCACTACTAATATTGCCCTATACCTACAGTGCTGATTCAGAAGAAGGCAAAAACCCCAGGACACCTTCAGCCAATTTGTGTCACAGGGGAAAAATTCCTTCTTGACCCCGAGAAAAGGCGATCAGTCCTAGGACCCTGGATCACACTGCTATTCTACCTACTACTATTACTACTGTTATTTTATTACTTTCTTACTATTATCACTAGTATTATTATTCATATTACACTAATATGGATATACTACCACTATATTACTACCATCTCTTTCCCCCAAGGGATCTTAAGGTGCAGTTCTGTCCTCCTCCTCCTATTCTGTCCTCCTCCTCTTCCATCCTCCTCCACTTCCGTCCTCCTCCTCTTCCGTCCTCTTCCTCTTCCGTCCTCCTCCTCTTCCGTCCTCCTCCTCTTCCGTCCTCCTCCTCTTACATTCTCCTTCTCTTCCGTCCTCCTCCTCTTCTGTCCTCCGCCTCTTCCGTCCTCCGCCTCTTCTGTCCTCTGCCTCTTCCGTCCTCCGCCTTTTCTGTCCTCCGCCTCTTCCGTCCTCCTTCTCTTCCGTCCTCTTCCTCTTACATCCTCCTCCTCTTACGTCCTCCTCATCTTCCATCCTCCTCCTCTTCCGTCTTCCGTCCTCCGCCTCTTCTGTCCTCCGCCTCTTCCATCCTCCGCCTCTTCCGTCCTCCGCCTCTTCCGTCCTCCTTCTCTTCCATCCTCCTCCTCTTCCGTCCTCCTCCTTTTCCATCCTCCTCCTCTTCTGTCCTCCTCCTCTTCCATCCTCCGCCTCTTCCGTCCTCCGTCTCTTCCGTCCTCCGCCTCTTCCGTCCTCTTCCTCTTCCGTCCTCCTCCTGAGACGTAATAAATAGCATTAAAGCTGCAGTAATTGTTTATATTATATATACACACTGCTCAAAAAAATAAAGGGAACACTCAAATAACACATCCTAGATCTGAATGAATGAAATATTCTCATTGAATACTTTGTTCTGTACAAAGTTGAATGTGTTGACAACAAAATCACACAAAAATCATCAATGGAAATCAAATTTATTAACCAATGGAGGCCTGGATTCGGAGTCACCCCCAAAATTAAAGTAGAAAAACACACTACAGGCTGATCCAACTTTGATGTAATGTCCTTAAAACAAGTCAAAATGAGGCTCAGTATTGTGTGTGGCCTCCACGTGCCTGTATAACCTCCCTACAACGCCTGGACATGCTCCTGATGAGGTTGCGGAAGTTCTCCTGTGGGATCTCCTCCCAGACCTGGACTAAAGCATCCACCAACTCCTGGACAGTCTGTGGTGCAACGTGACGTTGGTGGATGGAGTGAGGCATGATGTCCCAGATGTGCTCAATGGGATTCAGGTCTGGGGAACGGGCGGGCCAGTCCATAGCTTCAATGCCTTCATCTTGCAGGAACTGCTGACACACTACAGCCACATGAGGTCTGGCCCATCTGTGGACGTCTGGCCCTCATCCCACTCTCATGGAGTCGGTTTCTAACCGTTTATGCAGACACATGCACATTTGTGCCCTGCTGGAGGTCATTTTGCATGGCTATGGAAGTGCTCCTCCTGTTCCTCCTTGCACAAAGGCAGAGGTAGGGGTCCTGCTGCTGGGTTGTTGCCCTCCTATGGCTCCCTCCACGTCTTCTGGTGTACTGGCATGTCTACTGGTAGCGCCTCCAGCCTCTGGAAACTACGCTGACAGACGCAGCAAACCTTCTTGCCACAGCTCTCATTGATGTGCCATCCTGGATGAGCTGCACTACCTGAGCAACTTCTGTGGGTTGTAGAGTCCGTCTCATGCTACCATGAGTGTGAAAGCACAACCAACATTCAAAAGTGACCAAAACATCAGCCAGAAAGCATTGGTACTGAGATGTGGTCTGTGGTCTCCACCTGCATAACCACTCCTTTATTGAGTGTGTCTTGATAATTGGCAATAATTTCCATCTATTGTCTATTCCATTTGCACAACAGCATGTGACATTGATTGTCAATCAGTGTTGCTTCCTAAGTGGACAGTTTGATTTCACAGAAGTTTGATTTACTTGGAGTTATATTCTGTTGTTTAAGTGTTCCCTTTATTTTTTTGAGCAGTGTATATTTTCTCATGTCATGTATTTACTACTAAAAGTAATTTTTTACATTTAGGTTTCATTAAGTGTTTTTCACCGGCTATTACAGACTTATTGTTTCCCTGCACATTCAAGTTTTGTGTTTTCTTTGGGCATAGATCAGCTAATAGGCACTCAGGAAAAAAAACAGATGAAAGATCTACAAACTCTCCCTTAAGACTAAGGAGCTCACTGATAGATTCTCAGTTAGCTAATTTTGCAGCCAGCAATAGACAGTGCAGCACAGATGCTACAGAAGGCAACATTTTTAATGAAACTCAATTACAGAAATCGATTTTAGCCCCAAATACTTGCATTAAAGTAAAAAAAATGGCCCCAAAGCTGGACAACCGCTTTAACTCCTTACCAACATCTGCCGTACATGTATGCTATAAGTCAGTAGCGGGTGTATGGAGCAGGGTCAGCTCGCCCCGTACATGGCAGATAATGGCTGTGACAAACAACCAGGACCTGCCTCTAACAGCTGCGAGTGGAGCGAAGATCTGCCCACAACTGTTAACCTGTTCAGTGCTGCTGTCACTCTCTAACAGCAGCATTAACAGCGCGCCAGCATTGGGACGCGTCGTTCCATACGCCCACCGGCGCTCCTGTGACGCGATCATAGGGCGCCGATGGACTGCTATGACATCCGGGGGTCTGCTGAAGCCTCCGTGTCTGTCATCATAAAGCTTCATTTGGGCTGTAAAGAAGACCGTGGTTTTGCTATATGGAGCATTACTGTGGTATTGCTGTATATAGCACAAGCAATCAGATGATGTATACAAATACAGTGAAAAAAAGTATATATATATTTATTAAAACCCCACACGTTCAACTCACCTCCCACTAAAAATAAAGATAATAAAAATATACACATTTTGTGGTTTGGTCTCTTTCAGAGAAATACAATCTATCAAAATATAAAAAAAAAAAACGATCAGTGAACACAGAAAAAAATTCAAAAAGACAAAATTGCATTTTTTCGTTCGCCTCAATACTGCAGAAAATCCTGTAAGAAGCGATGACCATGACATATGTGTCCCAAAATGTTATCAATAAAGTCCTCTTGCCCTTCAAAAAATAAGCCCCCACACAGCTCCATCAACCCGGAAACTGAAAATGTTTCGGGTCTCAGAAAAAATGGTGACAGCATCAAAAAAAAGTTTTTTTCTTTTGCCAAAACTATTGGAGAAGTTTGGTCTTGCTGTAATCACACTGAGGAGTAGGATCCTATTACCAGGTCATTTTTACCACACAATGTGCGCCGTTAAAACCGTTCCCAGAAAAACAATGTCAGGCTTTTTTTTCGCACTTTTACTGCACTTGGAATGTTTTTCCCGTTTTCTAGGACTATGTGGTAAATGAATGGTGTCATTTATAAGGACAGCTCATCCTACAAAATAACAAGACCTCACACTATGTGGACAGATATCAAAAAGTTATAGCCCTTGGAAAAAGCGGAGGAAAAAACAGAAAAAAAACATAAATTGGTTATGTCGGGAAGGGGTAAAGCTGAAGAAACGCATGTAAGAGCAGAATATGGAGGAAGGTCAGATATCACAGACTGGTGGATACTACCTGCTCCATCGCTGGCAGAATACTCCACCCCCATGGTGTCCGCTGATATCTTCTCTTGTAGAAACGTCTCCAAACTCTATAAAACATCGGGAACAGTCAGCAGAGGGTTTGATGATTGGCTCATATTGGCGATATACTCAGGGGCATTACTGGGGCCAGGGAAGATTGGGAATGAATAGCGTATTGACTGTTAGAGATGTGATCTCTTCCATTAAAGGGGATGTCTAGTTGGAACAAGTTATCACTGATCTCTGGATAGGTGATGACCTGTCCCAGTGGGAGCACCCCTTTATTATGTGGTATATATGGAGGATGTGATATCATGCAGAGTTCTAGCAGTATTACACTTCGGTCTGTTCTGCGTGCATCTGGGCCATTCCCTATGGAGGAGCGGAGCTGGGGGGAAATATCAGGATCTCGTCGCTGGATCCATCCAGATGGGAGATGTAACGAGTGCGGCGCCCCCCACTGGTGTCTCAGCGTATCATGTGTTGGGGAATAATAACTTATTGTCTGGTAAATGTGCTGATTCCTGTGAGTTGTGGTCGCTGAGTGCGTGTGATGGGATGTGGCTCCGTCCGTTATATTATATCACGTCTTATACCTATAATCTCTCGCTGATCGCAGGTGTCTGTCTTCACACTCAGATGAGAAGGAACAAACTGACGATATAGGACTTTTTTTTTTTTTTCCAAATTCAAACCGAGCAATCCTATTGGCTGAGTATGAATGCAGTTACCATGGTGACAGAAGTAGCAGCAGATTTAAAGGGACAAAACACTAATATTGTACTAAAGTGTATTTTATTATATATTTCACATAACTGACTGGGTACACCTTGGTGCGGGTGGGATGGCTTTTTTTAAATCAAAAACCATGTTTACTAAGTACCCTATATTATATATATTCACTATTGCTTTTTACTTACTTATAGCAGGGTATATGCTCATATTGTTTCTATCCTAAGTTTGTCTATTTTCTAATAGAGACATGACCAGTCCTCTTTAGAATTTTATAGTGACCCCATTGAGGTCATGGACTGATATTGGGGATTGCAGAGTTGGGGCAAGGTGACAGGTGACAGTAAGTGACATCAAATGAAGGCTATGGTGCATACACAGTAAATCAGTCGTGTTATTCCACAGAAATGCTGTTCTATAAAACACAAAATATCTTCATATGGTGAGGAGTTGTGTTGTGTTTTCATCATTTACATTCTAGCGTGGTGATCACATAAAATGTAAAATTCCTATTAAATAATTACTGAATGACAGTAGCCTGTATCCCTGGAGGACAAGTCATTTACCGCTTCACCAGGTTTGATGTTCTAATGCATTTAGATGTTTCAGTATTTGTATATATGTATATATATTTTTTCCCCTCTTAAGGGTATTCAAGCGCAGACAGTGACCAACTTCTTCCTCGCCTTTGAAGCACAGCTTTCAATTATTCCTGTCGTAAACAAGGTAAAAAGCTTAGAGCCGAACACTATCAGACTCCTTCAGTCCCGCAGCAGGTAAATCTGTGAACATCGCCGGCACTGCTGCTGTTCCTAGCACCGATCCCTCTATGAGCGGCTGTGCAGTAATGAAGGCAGGATTCACCCCAAACTTGCTCGTCTTTTTTTTCGATTTCCAGTTCTGGTAATTAGTTATACACATGTGTATATCCAGTGGTCAACTCACAACCTGTGTATGGAAAATGAATTGTTTGCTGTATGCATCGCATTTGTAGCATGCACACTGTTCATTTCATTATGGAGCGGAGTAGGAGGAGACTTTCATTACTGTTCCCTTTACTTCCTCCCTGCTGATAGGAAATGCCATGCTGTTTGCTTGTGTCCTGTGATTACAGCAGCCTGCAACAGTTTTCAAGCGTGCACTTCCCGGCTCAGGCATCAAGCAGTAAATGATAAAATTAACACGCTGCTATCCCTTTGTTAGTCACTTTTTTATCCTCTTCCCCCTTCTACGAATGCTGTAGTCCATTATTCTAGAACTGCTCTAAAATGGTTCCCTCTGGAGTGTTGGGATTTGGGTTTAGGGTGGGTTAGGGAATTGAAGTTCAGATACTTTGTTCATGTTTTATACTATGGAATTACTATGTCATGTATGTTATTTGAAAGATGGAAAATTTGTATTTGGAGTTTTTCAATAAAAATTATTTGATTAAAAAAAATCATGAAATTAAAATTCCTCCCGTTCTTGAGAAAGAATAGGATTTTTACTAAGAGGTAAATTGCACGTTCCTTGTTTTACAGCCACTTTACATTTTTGCTAGTTTTGTGCGATTACACAATCCCTTCTAAAGGCCAGTGCCAGTTGTACATCTCTCCCTAAACTCTTGTTCAGCACTATATTTTATGCCAGTTTTATTATATGGTTTCTAGATTTTGTCCAGCTTTGATAAATAATTAGTATTTATACTTTTGCTTTTAGGCTGCGTGCCCACGTTGCGGATTACAAGCGTTTTTGATGCGGAATTTCCGCAGCGGAAATGCTTGTAAAACGCATGGTAATCCGCACCCCATGGTCCCCAAGGGGATTCCGCAAGTTCTATGCACATGCTGCGGATTTTTCCGCAGTTTTTATGCTGTGTTCAAAAATCCGCAGCATGTCAATTAATTTTGCGTTTCCGCAAGCGGAATTGCCTTGTGCAATGCATTAAAAACGCAAGGCAATTCCGCATGTGGAAAACGCGAGATAAACGCACGAAAAACGCGCGATAAACGCGTGCGGAATTCCGCATGCGTTTTTCCGGGAGAGGACTTGCAGAAATGAAGCAGAAATTTTCTGCTTCATTTCTGCAACGTGGGCACATAGCCTTAGATAGACTTGAAGAATGCAGATCCGGAGAGGGTGGAGAAACAAATTGAGAAGATGGTTGACATTCCCGCTAGTGACTGTATCCGGGTACAATGCGCTCCAGATCAAAATCATTCCTGTAGGCAAATTTAACTTCGCTGTCTGTACCTTGTCTTTTATTTTTTTTTCTACAAAATTTGGCTGGAAAAGGGGCAATGTAGCGAGGAATTTTTAACAATTTTTGGCGTTAAAAAAACACTAAACTATTTTGTAACGCATCATTTTTGCGCAAAAATGTGCAGCTTCCTATTTTACAGCACTCTTGCAACTTTTAGAAACTTGGCTTGGTAAGCTACACAGGTCTAAGAATGACTGTTGACGTTAAAAGTGGATAAATATACACGGTGGCTCAGTGGATAAAGATACACGGTGGCTCAGTGGATAAAGATACACGGTGGCTCAGTGGATAAAGATACACGGTGGCTCAGTGGTTAGCATTGTTGCTTTGCAGCACTGGGATCCTGGGTTCAAATCCCACCAAGGACGACATCTGCAAGAAGTTTGTATGTTCTCCCCGTGTTTGCATGGGTTTCCTCCAGGTTCTCTGGTTTCCTCCCACACTCCAAAGACATACTGATAGGGGATGTAGATTGTGAGCCCCAATGGGGACAGCGATGATAATGTCTGTAAAGCGCAGCGGAATAGGATGGTGCTATGTAAGTGAGTAAAATAAATAAATAAAGATGGAAGTGCTGCATAAACATTTATCAAACATCGTGCAACTCTTTGATACATTTGGCACAAATAATGGTAACACAACCACAAGCAAAACTGACCTGAGGAAGTCCCTTTATGATACATTTTTCGGAAAGAATTTGAAAGATTTAAAGCGTTAGAAATGAACAAGATTATCCAATATCACAGAAAAAGGAAAAGTCTCCAGATGTTTTTATGCCGGATGCCGGTATGTGTCCATACCTAAAGAAGAGCTGTCAGAAGAATGGGTAAGGAATCCTTTAGTAAACATAAATATCCATAGGGGATTTGAGTGTTAAAAAAAAAAGATCATCTGAAAGATTTTGTGATCTGCGTTTACATGATTGTAATAACATTACAGCCCCATTCAGACTTACAGGTTTTATCCATGAGAAACTGAGCAGAACGATATATAGGTTTGTGGGAGAAGATTCAGTATAAATTGTAATTCATTCATTAGATTTGAGAGTCCTCAGTGGTTGATACCTTTAATGGCTAACTGAAAAGATGGTAACAAATTGCAAGCTTTCCAAACTGCTCAGGCCTCTTCATCAGGCAGACCTGAGACCTGAGTAGTCTGGAAAGCTTCAATTTGTTACCATCTTTTCCGTTAGCCATTAAAAGGTATCAACCACTAAGGACTCTCAAATCTAAATACTCTTCTATCTACTGGCTAACACAGTACAAAGATAGATATTTTTCCTGTATCAATTTATTCAGTGGAATCCTGCTGTTTGTATAGATGAGTCCAGTGGGCGGTCATGCTAGTGATTGACAGCTATCTTTGCCTGCATGGTCATACAGGGAACTGTCAATCACTTAGGACCGCTCACTGGACTAGTATACATACTGCAGGACTTTCTCTGCATAAAATGCAAGTCTTACTGACTCTCTTCCCACAGATATGTCTATCAGTCTGATCAACTTCTCTGCTCTACAACATCCCCCTACAGATCTTATACCATTTCAACATGACAGGTTCCTTTAATCACCTGCAGATGACATAAGTAGCCATGTTCTGTGTGGCTTACGGAGGGGCTTGATTGCTTGTCAGCTTCAAACAGGTTTCATTTCTTGTGATTCATTGGAGCCGAGGTCTAAACTGTATTAAGAAATTAATTTCTCTGTTTATTTCTATTAGATCTCGGCGAAGCTTGGAACAAATGTGGAAAGTGTTCTTCAAGAAGTTGTCAGGAGGCTTCCACCGTGAGTATGGACTAATGCGGCTCTATCCATCTTCTCTTTATTAAAGGGAACCTGTCACCTTGAAAAATGCTATATACCTGCAGGTATAGGGTTAATCTGCAGATAAATATTGTTACAATGTTGCCCGGCCGCCTTATTGATAATGCAGGTACCGGGAGAAAATTAACTTCTTTCCTCCCTGCAGCTACCGGCCTTCACTCATCGTTGTGCACGGAGCGGCTACAGTCTTGGATCACAGCACCGCTCACTATATCGAAGGTGACGGCTGTAAACCTGGCCCGGATTTTGATTGACAGCTTGCTCTGCACAGATGCGCTGCAGAACCACTTACAATCTGAGTGAAGGAGAGTAGTATGTTCACAGATAGAGAATATGGCTCATCCACGTGCGGATCTGCTCCACGTCCGATTACATATTTGTGGGAGAAACCCTAGTGGCAGCCTCATATTTCTGACATGGATCCTCTAGCACTATTTGTGAAACTGCGGCTCCCAGCATAACTTGATGAGAGACCGTCAGCCTGCTGGGATCTGTAGTTTCACAAGCTGCGGACCTCCGCTCACTCCAGCACTGGTCGGCATTTTCAGCACGTGAACGTACGCCATGCTTTCCGGAGACACAAGGGTGTAGATAACTTTATCAAACCCTTGACTGTAAGTTTGCTGAACCCTAAGTGGATTCGATTGTTCCCACAGTTTCAGTTTTGGACCATTTAAGGGGAATTTACAGGGTTCTGGCCACTGACCAGGGGGATCAGTATCCCTGTATGTCTTTGTATATACTTGATAAAGACCTATAACAGGTCGAAACGTTATGTGATGGCAGAATAAACTTTGTCTTTTGGAATTCATCACCCCGGACTGAACACGGTTTACTTACCTTTATAACCCTTAACAGGATGTCTTATTTTTGTGTTTTAGTCCCAAGATTGAAAAGGGCAGCCCTCTTAAAGCCCTGCTGTTTGACTCAACGTTTGATCACTACAGAGGCGTGGTAGCCAGCATCGCCCTGTGTGGAGGTGACGTGTATAAAGGCAATAAATCGTGTCTGCCCACTCTGGCAAGTGCTATGAAGTCAATGAGGTTGGCATACTGTCCCCAGAGGAAGTACCAGCTGAAAAACTAAGTTTTTTTTAATAATGTTATTAGCCTTTCCCTCTGTCTTCACCAATCAGCCCTCTGTATTGATGATCAGATCAAAGATCTAGACAGGGATTGTCTCACGCTGCATCTCCTTCCTGATTGTATCACTGAGAAGACAGATGCTGCCCCATCCCATTCTCAAAGAAATGCAGAACCCAATGCATCTGCTGTCCGTGATCCGCTTATTGTCAGAGGACATCATTAGGGACTGCATTTTCTCATTGCTTAAGAAATTGTTGGGGGATCCTGCTAATCGCTGAATAATAAAACTGCAGCACCGCTCCATTTAAGGCAGTGTTTCCCAAACTCCAGTCCTCATGGCCGCCAACAGGTCAGGTTTTCCCCCCAACAGGTCATGTTTTCAGGATTTCCTCAGTATTACACATGTGATGAAAGCATCATCAAGGAATCAGGAATTCTCTCACCTGTGCAATACTATAGAAATCCTGAAGACATGACCTGTGGGGGGCCGTGGGGACTGGAGTTTGGGAAACACTGATTTTAAAGGGACTGTCAGCACAGAATGGCTGTTGAAACCAAGTACAAGCGCTCCATGGATCACGGCGTGGGCCAATCATTTATATACACCTTCCAACCTGCTAGTTTTACCTCTGTCTCCTTCCTTCTCTGGTTCTATGAAGCCAGAGCTGTCAATCAAAGAAGAGGAGGGTGTGGATAGAGGGAAAACAAGCAGGTGGGAAGGTGTATATAAATGATTGGCCCCGAAGCACCGAGAGTTGGGACTTAGTTTGAACAGTCATTCTGTGCTGACAGTCCCTTTAGGTGGACGAGATCCAGATGCAGCTCATTTCACCGCGTAAGGTTGTTTGCCCACTATGCGCTCTCCACGGCATCTCCAGACTCTGTCTCGTCTGTCGCACGAGCTCAGTCTGAACCTGCTTTCATCTATGAAGAGCACAGGGCGCCAGTGGCGACTTTGCCAATCCTGGTGTTCTGTGGAAAATGCCAAGTGTCCTGCACAGTGTTGGGCTGTGAGCACAACCCCCATCTATGGACGTCTGGCCCTCATACCACCCTCATGGAGTCTGTTTCAAACCGTTTGTGCAGACACATGCACATTTGTGGCCTGCTGGAGGTCATTTTGAAGGGCTCTGGCAGTGCTCCTCCTGTTCCTCCTTGCACAATGGCGGAGGTAGCGGTCCTGCTGCTGGGTTGTTGCCCTCCTACGGCCCCCTCCACGTCTCCTGGTGTACTGGCCTGTCTCCTGGCAGCGCCTCCAGCCTCTGGACACTACGCTGACAGATGCAGCAAACCTTCTTGCCACAGCTTGCATTGATGTGCCATGTTGGATGAGTTGTACTACCTGAGCAACTTCTGTGGGTTGTAGAGTCCGTCTCATGCTACCACGAGTGTGAAAGCACAACCAACATTCAAAAGTGACCAAAACATCAGCCAGAAAGCATTGGTACTGAGATGTGATCTGTGGTCCCCACCTGCAGAACCACTCCTTTATTGAGGGTGTCTTGATAATTGCCAATAATTTCCATCTATTGTGTATTCCATTTGCACAACAGCATGTGAAATTGATTGTCAATCAGTGTTGCTTCCTAAGTGGACAGTTTGATTTCACAGAAGTTTGATTTACTTGGAGTTATATTCAGTTGTTTAAGTGCTCCCTTTATTTTTTTGAGCAGTTTACTTTTTCCCCACTGTATATAGAGAAGATGCACAGCCCAAAAAGGGTGTTCTGTGTACCTATGTTCCCTGGAACTTGTAGGGTCTTATTTGTGGACCTAGGAAGGGGAAAATATTAAAAAATCCCCAAATCACCTCCCAAACCAGTGCCCTCTTATACTCATTGTTGTGTATCCCGCCATTATTCTGACATCAACATCAGGCAGGGGGGTCATGTGAGCACTACTTCTTCTGGCTTAGATGAAATATGAATGCTGCAACCAATCAGAAGCTGCAACACTCATGCATTGCCCCCACCGGTTGTTGACCTCAGGTAACCAGTGGGGTATGCAGCGCTGGTCTGGAGATATCAATTTATTTTAGTTTTCTCACCTCCCTTGGCCCATCAATAGTTGGTGTCTAGTAGTGGATAACCCAATTAAAGGGTTATTTCCCTCTCAGATATATCCACCGAAGAAGCCATAAATGGCTAATAGATGTTGGCTCCACCTCAGTAGCCCCCCGCAGCTATCGAGATAAGGCTGTATCTCTAGTTAATATGAACATAGAAGTGGCTGTGCATGATAGGCTTTCTCCATTCACTTCTATGGAGGTTCAGAATAATACAAAGGGTTGTAGATGTGTTAATAAAGACTACAATGGAAGTCTACTAACAATACACGGGCACTGATTCCCTGTGGGCACCTGAGATCAGCCACTGAAGCTGTAGGGGGCAGTGTTAGCTTATATGTGCACATTTATATGGAGGGTGTTTGTACATATCCCTATGGACCTGTCCCACATCTATGGATTATTTTACATAAATGAACACTGTCCCATTGTGCAGCAAAGGTCTATACAATAAACCGTGTACACCGCTGTCTAATGAGGATAATAGAACTGTACTGGTTATTGTATCATTATGGGATCTAATTGATGGCTGTCGTAGCACAGTGTTTTAATAATTAATTTACTACATCTTTTTACAGAAAACCACATTGGCAGCACGGCATATACAGTAAAATGTTACATGCATATCACATCAAGTGAAAAATCCCCATGGAAATGCCTCTACTAAAGCACGCTGCTATAAGAAACACTCTGTAAAGTAAGTCCACACTGCAGCATGAATATAACGGGCCAACTAGAAAACAGGTTTGGCAAAAAAATGTGTCCATCAGATAGATGTCAACTGTATACTTTTATAATATAGATCTGGACAGGGGTATATATAGCATAGTCAGGATTGGGTTTATTAAGGATTGCATTCATACGACAACCCTACAAGGGAACCAGTCACGTAAAAGAAAGGCTATTAACCTGCAGATATGCAGTTAATCTGCAGGTTAATGGTCAAATGTATATAGAGGTCTCAAAAAGTCAGAAATCATAAAGGGATCTAATAATAAAATGTAACCTTTATTTATACAATGCTAAAAAGACATAAATATGATCTAGGACATAAACAAAAACTGCACCCAAAACGTGAAAATATATGAAAGAAAAATATTATTTTTAAAACCAATTCAAATAGCTGTATGTGAACCTCTCTGATGACCCTCAAATGCTCCCATGAAGGGAGGAAAAAAAGCCCCATGTTTAGGAAGTTGGTGAAATGACGTTGAAGGGAAAGGATCTAGGCTGAGGTCCTGGACCCATGGATGAATGGCCTATGGAGTTTGAAGATCGGTTGATCACTGGGCTGGGTAAATGTGCTACAGTTGTGGAATCTGTCATCTGGATTTGATGAACTTTCTTAAGGACTGTTGCTACTGGATACCTGTGTCTCTATTGTTTTATCTTGTCGTCTGGAGGAGCGAGGAATGGGAATACAAACTATACTGGTTGGCGATACGAAATCTGTGAGCCAACCAAAAGTTGGGAAACAGTGAGTATTGCCTGGTACAAAGGCAGTTGAACTACCACCCCAGGAAGAGTATCTTGTGCACTGGGGGCAATGTATTTTGGCCATTTACCTAGAGTTGTAGTAAAACCTTGGATGTAAGAGATAAACTATTGTTGCATCGTTAACTTGTCTAGGTGATTATTGCAACCCACAACCTCAGATCTTCACATACAGGATTAGAAAAACATTATTGTTTTCTTTCAAAAGCAATATCACATCTGTCCATAGATTGTGACTGGCATTGGACTTCAGCTCTACTGAAATAAATGGAGCTGAGCTGCAATACCACACTGAACCTGTAGACAGGTTGTGGTGCTGTTTTTAGACAAAAAAACACAAGTTTTTAATCATGGACAACACCTTTGAAGACTTAGGCTGCGTGCTCACTATGCGTTTTTCAAGTGTTTTTGCCGCCGAATTTCCGCAGCGAAAACGCTTAAAAAACGCTTGGTAATACGTGCCGCATGGTCCCCAATGATAATCCGCATGTGCTGTGCACATGCTGCGGAAATTTCCGCTGCGGATTATCATTGCTGAAAAATACGCAGCATGTCCATTAATTTTGCGGACGCAGCGTAATTGCCGCCATTGACTTGCATTGAATCGCTTAATATCCGCATGACTACATGTGCACATGCGGATATTAAGCGATTCAATGTGCGGATGGTACCCGGGTCTGGGGAAGAGGGGACTCGGGTACCATAGAACGTCGCGTGACCTGTCACATGACTAAATGACATCATGAAAGGTCCTTTCACACCACCGCGAGCCGCACAAGAGACCGGACGCAGCGGAGAAATGACCGGGGGCCATCAGAAGGTGAGTATAATGTTTTTTTTATTTTTTACCATTGTTATTCTTTTTTTTTAACTATTAACTTGGTCACACTATATAAATCCATGCCGGTTGCATGGATTTATATAGTGTGACCAAAATGTCAAGCACTTTTATAAGCAATGCTAAAATCGCTTGGAAAAGCGCTTGATAACCCGCATGCAGAAATGCATGCAAAAACGCTTGACAAACGCTTCTACCTGGCAAGAAAAACGCATCTAAAATCCGCATGCATTCTTCCTGCCAGGGAGATGCAGCATTTCTGCATCGTGGGCACTTAGCCTTATGCAGTACTTCTCTCTTTTGTCAGATATTCAGGTGTAAAGAAACACTGCTGTACTCCCAGGAATAGCATTCACATTTTTACATCAGGTTCCCAGGGTCCGCCCGTGGTGTAGAGCTCCAGAGACATTTTTTTCTCTCTATTATTAATTAACGCTTATAATATTCTAAATCCAGATGTAGCAGCCACTAATAAGACAGCTGTAGTCCACTACTAGCGCACAGTGATGTGGTGCGCTCCACTATTAACATAGCACAGCATATGGCGGCTGCTATATCAGTACTCTAGAATATAAAAAATTATTTCCATATTCTAAATATACATGAGTGCAAATAATAATTATATTATAGCGCCAACATATTCCGCAGCAATTTACAATACTTGTAAAAACAATATCAGACATTACATTGTAACACATAATTCAACAAAAACTAAAAGGAGTGAGGGCCCTGCTCGCAAGAGCTTACAATCTATTACAAAATAGCGGGATGAGCAAAAGGGGCTTGTATTGTATAGTCCAGTCGTCATTGTAATAAATAGGGGTATTCACATAACGCTTCATGAACCAGTCATCAGCCAGTACCTGTATAAGGACAGATACAAAGTGCTACTGAGTGCACGGATTGTTGAGAATAGATGACAGAAGGTACAAGATTCTAAGAATTTAAGAAGAGAGAACGGGCAATGATTAGATTAGTGAGGTACTGTGATAGGCTAGTCTAAAGAAATGTGGTTTTGGAGCACACTTAAAACTGTAGATACTGGGAATTAACCAGATTGTTTGGGGTAATGCATTTCAGAGAACTGGAGTAGCATGAGAGAAGTTTTTGAGTGGGAGGTTTGGATTATAGAGAATGTCAGGGTACAGTCATTAGCAGAACAGAAAACGGAGATAGGGTGGTAGATAGAGGTGAGGGAGGAGATGCAGGGTGGTACAGAACTGTGGAGAGTGTTGTGGGTGATATTGATAAGTTTATATTGTACTCTTTAGCAGATGCAACCAGTGCAATGACTGGAATAGGGTAGAAGCATCGGTGTAACAGCTGGACAGAAATATGAGCCCCGCTGACGCATTTAGGATGGATTGGAGAGAAGAGTTTAGTAAGAGAGAGAATATTTAGTAGAGTTGCGGTAGTCCAGCTGAGAATGAATCAGAGCAAGGGTTCAAGCATACAACCTATTATATCGGACGAGTGTTATCCTTGGTTTTCACGGATAGCCCTCGTATCCATGTTATTATATGGGGCTGTGCACTTGACCCAGTCATCCGAGGGGAAAAAAAAATAAAAAATTGGTGACATGTCATATTTTCATCCGAGTGTTGGATCAAAATTGGCAATGCAAGTCTATGGGTCCGTGGAAAACATCTTACCTCACTCGGTAGACATCCGAGTGCAGTCCGATGTCCACGGACTGCAATAAATCGAGAAGGGTGAACAACATATTTTTTCCCACCTCTTAATGTGACTGGAAAGCCTAAATGGCAGTGGATCAGGCCTTCCCTTGGCCTCCGGCAGCTTATCGGTACCCCACAATCGCCTTAGCAGGAACTGCTCCATTTAAATGCCGATGTCAGAAATTGACAGCAGAATCTAAATGGTTAACAGCTGCATTTGAGGCTTAGCTCCGGCAATTGCTGTTTGAGACAGATGCCAGCAGTGTGACAGTCAGCGTTTACTGTGTGTGAACCAGGCACAGCTCCTGATCCCGCTTCACACACTCGGTCCCATTCTAAGGCAGAATTTTTAGGCGGGCATCTCACAGGGCAATATTTTGCCACCCATTGAGCTAAACTTCTGACCGTCACCTGAAGCGAGATGCTAATCTGCAGTATATATATAGGACCAGCGACGGACAAATGATTGGTGCAACCTGTGCAGCTACACAGGAGCCCAAATGATAAGGGGACCACTACCACCTCCAAAGCAGCTTCTGTCAGGCACATTGAGCCATATACCTTTTGTTTGTGTTTGTGTGACAGTAATGGGGCATTGCCTCGCACCACTATCAGAGGAGAGATGGTCGCACATGTGCAACTCACTCTCTTGTCTGCTATGACCTATGGAATCTGATTGGGCAACTGCTCCACTTTTCCATGGCACTGGGTGTGACGAGTCACCCTAAGGGTGTGTGCACACATCATCATTTTCGGGTGGAAACTAAAATGTATTGGCTCCTTCCAGGTCCTGACTGCAGGACCTGGGAGGAGCCCATGCATTCTAGCATCTTTACTAGTGAGCCAGCTAGAATGTATGGGCTGTAGTCAGGACCTGGAAGGAGCCCATACAGTCTGGAAGATAGCAGAATCTATGGGGTCCTGTCAGGTTTATATTATTGGAGGCAGCAGAATGTATGGGCTCCTGTCAGGTTTATATTATTGGAGGCAGCAGAATGTATGGGCTCCTGTCAGGTATATATTATTGGAGGCAGCAGAATGTATGGGCTCCTGTCGGGTATATATTATGGGAGGCAGCAGAATGTATGGGCTCCTGTCAGGTTTATATTATTGGAGGCAGCAGAATGTATGAGCTCCTGTCAGGTATATATTATTGGAGGCAGCAGAATGTATGGGCTCCTGTCGGGTATATATTATTGGAGGCAGCAGAATGTATGGGCTCCTGTTCGGTATATATTATTGGAGGCAGCAGAATGTATGGGCTCCTGTCGGGTATATATTATTGGAGGCAGCAGAATGTATGGGCTCCTGTTGGGTATATATTATTGGAGGCAGCAGAAAGTATGGGCTCCTGTCAGGTTTATATTATTGGAGGCAGCAGAAAGTATGGGCTCCTGTCAGGTATATATTATTGGAGGCAGCAGAATGTATGGGCTCCTGTCAGGTTTATATTATTGGAGGCAGCAGAATGTATGGGCTCCTGTCAGGTATATATTATTGGAGGCAGCAGAATGTATGGGCTCCTGTCGGGTGTATATTATTAGAGGCAGCAGAATGTATGAGCTCCTGTCGGGTATATATTATTGGAGGCAGCAGAATGTATGGGCTCCTGTCGGGTATACATTATTGGAGGCAGCAGAATGTATGGGCTCCTGTCGGGTGTATATTATTAGAGGCAGCAGAATGTATGAGCTCCTGTCGGGTATATATTATTGGAGGCAGTAGAATGTATGAGCTCCTGTGGGGTATATATTATTGGAGGCAGCAGAATGTATGGGCTCCTGTCGGGTGTATATTATTGGAGACAGCAGAATGTATGGGCTCCTGTCAGGTATATATTATTGGAGGCAGCAGAATGTATGGGCTCCTGTCGGGTATATATTATTGGAGGCAGCAGAATATATGGTCTCCTGTCGGGTATATATTATTGAAGGCAGCAGAATGTATGGGCTCCTTTCGGGTATATATTATTGGAGGCAGCAGAATGTATGGGCTCCTGTCGGGTATATATTATTGGAGGCAGCAGAATGTATAGGCTCCTGTCGGGTATATATTATTGGAGGCAGCAGAATGTATGGGCCCCTGTCAGGTATATATTATTGGAGGCAGCAGAATGTATGGGCTCCTTTCGGGTATATATTATTGGAGGCAGCAGAATGTAGGGGCTCCTACCAGGTCCTGACTACAGCCCTTATGTGGCGCCCTGCTACGCCTAGGTGCCACAGAACCCAGTATGGTGCATGGATGGACTTCTCTATAAGAGACCCTCACTACATTCATAGACCTCCACCCTTCCACCTCACACCAGCAGAGGGAGCCCGTTAGGGACATATATATAGGGAAGGTGGAGCCTGGAGCTGAGTTAGTTCGGAGTTGTGAGATGTGCTGGCACTTAGACCAGTGAAGAGTAGAGTTGAGCCACCCCCGTAGTGTTCGGGTGCGGTTCGGTTCGTCAAACACCCATATGTTTGCCGAACTGTTCGTCGAACTGTTCGTCGAACACCGTCGAACACCGTTAAAACCAATGGCAGGCAAACAAAAACACATAGAAACACTTACAAAACACCTTCAAAGGTGTCCAAAAGCTGACAAACTGCTCAGAAGACACAACTAACACATGGAAAAGTGACAAGTACATATAGTCATGCGTAAAGGAAAGAGGTGGAGGAGTAAAAGGAGGGGGAGACATAGATATCGGCATGTCATGCCCTTCTAAAATCAAGAAAGGCTGGAGTAAAAATCTAAAATCAGCCTACCAACACCCAGACGTCGTGACAAGAAAATTAAAAAAATAAATATCTTTAGGTAGAATGGCTGTTCCATTCAGAACACTTTCCTTACAAGACGTAGTGGTATCCCCATTGTGAGTTGTGCCAAAAACGGAACCCAATACATTCGGACTAATCCACCATTTGTCATATCCAAGGGGCAGGTCAGTAAACGACAACATCGACGCGGAACCAAGTACAGTAGTATATACTGTACATCCTATGACAAGGCAATCATTTGGATCAAGAAGTTGGGAAGGGTCACCCTAATGGCCAAAACAGACATTGATGCGGCGTTCTGGTTACTTACTACCTGTGCCTCCGAATAGTGTCCACCTATTGGGCTGCTTCTGGGAAGGAGCATACTATATAGATCGTTGTTTTGCCCATGGGGTGGTCCAGATCCTGCTCACTATTTGAGGCGTTTAGTTGCTTCCTCGAATGGGTTGTAATGGACGTTTCTAAGGGGGCACATATTATCCATTACCTCGACAACTTCTTATGCCTGGGCCCAAAAGATTCGCCACAGTGAGAATACACGCGGTAGTCCGCCTGTGAGAAGGAGAGAGCTGGAGGGAGAGCGGACACCACAGAGCCGAGGGGTTAGATGGAGAACGGAAGAAGGAAAGAGAGCGAGGGAGGTAAAGGAGTACAGTGGAAGGCCGACCTGAGCTCCCCCACGTTCCTGCTGGGCGGGGAACAGCCCTGGGAAGAAAAGCCGCTTGCGCATCCCTTTGAGGTTACGGGTGCGAGCGGGCAGAGGGTCTACGCTGGAGTGCGAAGCCGACACGGCCAGTCCGTTCCTGCCCGTGCGACCTCCGTGTCGCCGGGTTTGTGCCAGAGCCGCGGTGGACCCTGACGGCCAGCCCCCCTCTCCCAATACTGGTGCCTGTCCGCTGGTGGGTCGAGCCCCCCCGCGGTGGGGGGGGGGGGGAGTAACATGTGCAGAAGAAAGACCATCTTCCAGCCAAACTAAGATGTCTACTTCTTTTCGTGGACAATGTGATACGATCCCTTTCTTACGGATACGTCCATCGCTACAAATTCCAGATGAGGCACAAAAACAGCAGGTGCTTCAACGGATATCAAGTGCTCCTTCAAGTGGGCTCTCCTCAACTTCAACATCACAAATACTCCAGTCCTCAGAGGTGTCACCCCAATCACACTTGCTTCCTCACAGCTCCCAAGTCTCCAGCTGCCGGTCTGAGTATGGGGTAACACAGATGGTTGAGTCTGCAGAGCTGTTTACTCATACTATAGCCTGGGAAATGGAGGTCTGCTCCAGAGCTTCTGTTAATCCAGACGAGGAAATGATCTGCACTGATGCCCAGAATCTTTATGAGTTGGATCCAGGACCAGATGAAGAAGGTTCTGAGCATAATGTAGACCCTCGTTCCCAAACTGTAACTCTTGATGGTGGAGACAATGATGAAGACGATGATGAGACTCAAATACCTGATTGGAGCGACAACTTGATTTTTCGGTCAGGGCAGGAAGAGGTTGGGTCTGAGGATGACGGGTGTGAGAACACACAGGATGATTATAACGAGGTTGGAGATCCCACTTACTGTCAACCCACAGTCAGCCAGTCGATGAGGTCAGCAGAGGAGGTGGAGGAGGATGCTATTGACGACGAAGTTAGGTTGCGCCTTCC
Organism: Phyllobates terribilis; assembly: GCF_046119375.1. Classification (NCBI taxonomy): domain Eukaryota; kingdom Metazoa; phylum Chordata; class Amphibia; order Anura; family Dendrobatidae; genus Phyllobates; species Phyllobates terribilis. The sequence continues at coordinate 293,569 of NW_027363542.1, forward strand.
TGGACAGAGACGGAGTACTGGAAGCACGTCAACAACTGCATCCTCCACCACAACTCTGCCTCTGACCACAAGTCGTGCTGGCTCTTCAGGTCACATGGGCTCTAAGCCTTGCATAGCCTGGGCTTTTTTTCAGATCGATAAGGATGACCCAACTCGTGTTATCTGTAATATTTGTCACCAAAAGCTAAGTAGAGGCCAAAAAATCCATAGTTTGAGTACTTCATGCATGAACCGTCACATGGATATGAAGAATAAGTTGCAGTGGGAAGCTCACTGTGCTACAATGCAGCCTAGTGGGCCTGGCCAACCACTGTCTACCCCATCTTGTGCATCCGTGGCCTCTTCATCCTCTGTGACTGGGGGGACAGCAGTCACACATGTTTTTGGACGCAGACCTGCCACCTCTTTACCCGCAACAGCCAGTGTGATTGGCAGGTCATCATTTCATTTGGAAGTGGAAACACCAGCTGATGTTGAGCACTCTCCGACATCGAGAGCACCACCTTTGGATCAAGGCAACCTAACTTTTCCGCCTGCATCTTCCTCACAGACAGTCAGTTTGCCGGGGACACCCTACTCAACCCCGTCTAAGCACAAGAGCCAGCCCTCGGTCCCTCAAATGTGGACAAGTAAAAGACCATTTCCTCCTAGCCATGACAAAGCTAGGAGGTTGAATTTCACCATCTGCAAGCTGTTGGCTACAGAAATGCTGCCTTTCCGCCTGGTGGACACAGAGGATTTTCGAGACCTTATGTCCGTCGCAGTGCCCCAGTACCAGATGCCCAGTCGGCACTACTTCTCAAAGAAAGGTATGCCTGCGCTCCACCAGCTTGTCGCACACAACATCACCGCTTCTTTGAGAAACTCTGTGTGTGACAGGGTGCATTTCACCACAGACACTTGGACGAGTAGGCATGGACAGGGGCGTTACATGTCGCTGACTGGGCACTGGGTAACTATGGTGACAGCAGGACAAGTGGCTGCTGTCCAAGTCTTGCTGTCCCCACTAGTTGTGCATCAATCCTCTTTATCTAGAAGTTCCTCCACTGTTTCTGCCTCCTCTCGGTCCTCCACCTGCACCCAAAGCCTGTCTGGTAATGCCACCCGCTTTCTAACTGCGCAGAAGGGATCCTGCTGTTAAACAATACTTCTTTCTGTATTATTTTTTCTACTGAGGACTTCTCAAAGTATCAATATCACAATATTCTTATAAAAAATGTATCTATTTATTCTTGGATTGTCCATTAAAAAGAATCAGATTGCAGCAGGTACATACAATAATTAGTTATAAAGTAATTGTCCATTTGTCCATAATTAGCTTAATTGTTGAGATTCACCCATCTTTCCTTGGATCCTGGCTGGTAAATCACGTCTTTGTCCAGCACGTGTCCAGGCCTACATGTCAGCTGCTTCTCAGCATGAACCTTCTTCTGTGTCTTGTGGGGTGGGAAGAACAAGAGAGCCCCCCCTTTCTGTACCATGGGCTTGTATAGCCAGTCGTATGGCACACCTGTTCTACATATGGTAGTGAACTAAAAATACACACACAAATAGCGCATGTCAACTAGACACGATGGCTGATGCATAGAACTCAGATTTAAGAAAAATGATTACCCATAATTAACTATTTAACATTCCCCCCTTTTTTTTTGAGGATATAAGAACTTTAACTGAAAATCCTCAAAAGAAGATACATTCATCAATCATTTTTTCTTTCCTTCTTCCTTGGCAATATCATTAAATTTCCATAATAATAATAATAATAATAATATCAATATCTGATTATTGTTATATAATGATGTGAATTCATGTTATGGTAAGCCGTGACTAATATTCATTTAATATGTATAATTATACTTCCCTATATCTAAATTGAAGCAATCGCGGGTTCAATCGTCATCGTCTGATGTCATCGGGTCGTCGTCTCGTCTTCTTCTTGGTTCTTTTATAACACAGTCTTTAGATGAAAACTCCTTTGAAATAAATTATAGCGTGTAGATATTGTACAGTCCATAATTGTATTCATCATTGTGCAGTCCATAAACTGTACTCTTTATTAGAAAGATCATGTGTGTCAATTGATAAGAAAACAAAGTCCATGGATGAAATGTAGCTTTAATATCTGTGCGATGTCACCTGGACTTACGTTGGATAGTTCTGGAATCTTCCGTGTCGTCCGCACTGGTCTCATGTCACTTTTGGAACAGATGTGACGTCTTTGGTCAGTAACGCAAGGGTTAACTAGACACTTCCCTGCTTTATATAGCACCATAACCAGTACTCAGTCCTTTATGTACAGGACACATATGCCAGGTATTACCTGTTCACCAGCTTTCATTGAAGCGTTGCAGGTGATAAGAAACCACGGAACGTGATGAAACTTGAGCACAACACAGTACATATAGGATCATCGTCCTCTGCCGTCCTGGTGATCAGTGGTGTGAATTGTATTGTATGTAATGGACACAGTCTATTATAACACTCAGCATTCACACCTGTTACCTTCTGAGACTTCCGGATATCGGTTGCTTCTTCTTGTAACTTTTGAGTCTCTTTCATTTATAAAAATTAAAAGTGTTTATTAAGATAAAATTCATAATTGTGATGTCTTGATTGAAGTCTTCATTCCCTAATCTGATACCAAATCTGGCAATTTTTTCTAACCTATAATATCACAGCGTACCATAGCAATCAATAATATCCATCTAATTATTATCAAAACATTAAATAAATTATGTTTGGAATAATAAACAATAATAGATAATGATTCATTATTAATCAAGTTCTTCATGTGATAAAACATGTGCAGAAGAAAGACCATCTTCCAGCCAAACTAAGATGTCTACTTCTTTTCGTGGACAATGTGATACGATCCCTTTCTTACGGACACGTCCATCGCTACAAATTCCAGATGAGGCACAAAAACAGCAGGTGCTTCAACGGATATCAAGTGCTCCTTCAAGTGGGCTCTCCTCAACTTCAACATCACAAATACTCCAGTCCTCAGAGGTGTCACCCCAATCACACTTGCTTCCTCACAGCTCCCAAGTCTCCAGCTGCCCATCTGAGTATGGGGTAACACAGATGGTTGAGTCTGCAGAGCTGTTTACTCATACTATAGCCTGGGAAATGGAGGTCTGCTCCAGAGCTTCTGTTAATCCAGACGAGGAAATGATCTGCACTGATGCCCAGAATCTTTATGAGTTGGATCCAGGACCAGATGAAGAAGGTTCTGAGCATAATGTAGACCCTCGTTCCCAAACTGTAACTCTTGATGGTGGAGACAATGATGAAGACGATGATGAGACTCAAATACCTGATTGGAGCGACAACTTGATTTTTCGGTCAGGGCAGGAAGAGGTTGGGTCTGAGGACGACGGGTGTGAGAACACACAGGATGATTATAACGAGGTTGGAGATCCCACTTACTGTCAACCCACAGTCAGCCAGTCGATGAGGTCAGCAGAGGAGGTGGAGGAGGATGCTATTGACGACGAAGTTAGGTTGCGCCTTCCTGGACAGAGACGGAGTACTGGAAGCACGTCAACAACTGCATCCTCCACCACAACTCTGCCTCTGACCACAAGTCGTGCTGGCTCTTCAGGTCGCATGGGCTCTAAGCTTTGCATAGCCTGGGCTTTTTTTCAGATCGATAAGGATGACCCAACTCGTGTTATCTGTAATATTTGTCACCAAAAGCTAAGTAGAGGCCAAAAAATCCATAGTTTGAGTACTTCATGCATGAACCGTCACATGGATATGAAGAATAAGTTGCAGTGGGAAGCTCACTGTGCTACAATGCGGCCTAGTGGGCCTGGCCAACCACTGTCTGCCCCATCTTGTGCATCCGTGGCCTCTTCATCCTCTGTGACTGGGGGGACAGCAGTCACACATGTTTTTGGACGCAGACCTGCCACCTCTTTACCCGCAACAGCCAGTGTGATTGGCAGGTCATCATTTCATTTGGAAGTGGAAACACCAGCTGATGTTGAGCACTCTCCGACATCGAGAGCACCACCTTTGGATCAAGGCAACCTAACTTTTCCGCCTGCATCTTCCTCACAGACAGTCAGTTTGCCGGGGACACCCTACTCAACCCCGTCTAAGCACAAGAGCCAGCCCTCGGTCCCTCAAATGTGGACAAGTAAAAGACCATTTCCTCCTAGTCATGACAAAGCTAAGAGGTTGAATTTCACCATCTGCAAGCTGTTGGCTACAGAAATGCTGCCTTTCCGCCTGGTGGACACAGAGGATTTTCGAGACCTTATGTCCGTCGCAGTGCCCCAGTACCAGATGCCCAGTCGGCACTACTTCTCAAAGAAAGGTGTGCCTGCGCTCCACCAGCTTGTCGCACACAACATCACCGCTTCTTTGAGAAACTCTGTGTGTGACAGGGTGCATTTCACCACAGACACTTGGACGAGTAGGCATGGACAGGGGCGTTACATGTCGCTGACTGGGCACTGGGTAACTATGGTGACAGCAGGACAAGGGGCTGCTGTCCAAGTCTTGCTGTCCCCACTAGTTGTGCATCAATCCTCTTTATCTAGAAGTTCCTCCACTGTTTCTGCCTCCTCTCGGTCCTCCACCTGCACCCAAAGCCTGTCTGGTAATGCCACCCGCTTTCTAACTGCGCAGAAGGGATCCTGCTGTTAAACAATACTTCTTTCTGCATTATTTTTTCTACTGAGGACTTCTCAAAGTATCAATATCACAATATTCTTATAAAAAATGTATCTATTTATTCTTGGATTGTCCATTAAAAAGAATCAGATTGCAGCAGGTACATACAATAATTAGTTATAAAGTAATTGTCCATTTGTCCATAATTAGCTTAATTGTTGAGATTCACCCATCTTTCCTTGGATCCTGGCTGGTAAATCACGTCTTTGTCCAGCACGTGTCCAGGCCGACATGTCAGCTGCTTCTCAGCATGAACCTTCTTCTGTGTCTTGTGGGGTGGGAAGAACAAGAGAGCCCCCCCTTTCTGTACCATGGGCTTGTATAGCCAGTCGTATGGCACACCTGCTCTACATATGGTAGTGAACTAAAAATACACACACAAATAGCGCATGTCAACTAGACACGATGGCTGATGCATAGAACTCAGATTTAAGAAAAATGATTACCCATAATTAACTATTTAACATTCCCCCCTTTTTTTTTGAGGATATAAGAACTTTAACTGAAAATCCTCAAAAGAAGATACATTCATCAATCATTTTTTCTTTCCTTCTTCCTTGGCAATATCATTAAATTTCCATAATAATAATAATAATAATAATAATATCAATATCTGATTATTGTTATATAATGATGTGAATTCATGTTATGGTAAGCCGTGACTAATATTCATTTAATATGTATAATTATACTTCCCTATATCTAAATTGAAGCAATCGCGGGTTCAATCGTCATCGTCTGATGTCATCGGGTCGTCGTCTCGTCTTCTTCTTGGTTCTTTTATAACACAGTCTTTAGATGAAAACTCCTTTGAAATAAATTATAGCGTGTAGATATTGTACAGTCCATAATTGTATTCATCATTGTGCAGTCCATAAACTGTACTCTTTATTAGAAAGATCATGTGTGTCAATTGATAAGAAAACAAAGTACATGGATGAAATGTAGCTTTAATATCTGTGCGATGTCACCTGGACTTACGTTGGATAGTTCTGGAATCTTCCGTGTCGTCCACACTGGTCTCATGTCACTTTTGGAACAGATGTGACGTCTTTGGTCAGTAACGCAAGGGTTAACTAGACACTTCCCTGCTTTATATAGCCCCATAACCAGTACTCAGTCCTTTATATACAGGACACATATGCCAGGTATTACCTGTTCACCAGCTTTCATTGAAGCGTTGCAGGTGATAAGAAACCACGGAACGTGATGAAACTTGAGCACAACACAGTACATATAGGATCATCGTCCTCTGCCGTCCTGGTGATCAGTGGTGTGAATTGTATTGTATGTAATGGACACAGTCTATTATCACTCAGCATTCACACCTGTTACCTTCTGAGACTTCCGGATATCGGTTGCTTCTTCTTGTAACTTTTGAGTCTCTTTCATTTATAAAAATTAAAAGTGTTTATTAAGATAAAATTCATAATTGCGATATCTTGATTGAAGTCTTCATTCCCTAATCTGATACCAAATCTGTCAATTTTTTCTAACCTATAATATCACAGCGTACCATAGCAATCAATAATATCCATCTAATTATTATCAAAACATTAAATAAATTATGTTTGGAATAATAAACAATAATAGATAATGATTCATTATTAATCAAGTTCTTCATGTGATAAAATATTATGTCATAGGTGTAATTACCTTTTCCAACCCATAGGTGTCAGTGTGTTTTGAAACAAGTGTTTATATCTTTATTAAACTAATAATACCAAAGAATGTATACTCCTGAACTAAAATGAATAAATATATGAATGAATGAATGAATTGTTGTGTTTACTCAGAAAATGTAAACATTTTTCCTTCTATTAATTTATATCATTATATTTAATGAAGCAATATTCTTTGTACTAGACATTACTTTATTAAATATTAATGTGTTTTCTCAATTGAGATATTGAACCGAAATAAAATCAAAAATTGAGAATTAAAAATAAAAAATGGAAAAATAAGAAAATAAGTAAGAATAAAATTTTAAAAATGAAAAATAAAATTAAGAGTAAAAATAAGAATAAAAACAAAAATAAGGCCTTTAAATTTTAATGACAAATGCAGAACAATCATTCTTCATAAAAAAATACATTTATATCTCCATTATTTGGATGATTTCATATTTGTCATAAACTTGTATCACCAAAAAATATTAAATTATGCAACTTTGCATGTAATACCCTTCTTAATTATACCATAGTACCTTATTAATATTTTACCTTTATTAAAATGTGTGAAAAATAAGTATTGATCAAAAGTGATTATGTAATCAGGATCAAAAACACATTTTTCCCCCTTAATATCAAAAAATATTATTTTATAAAATGTATGTATATATCAGAACCAAATCAAAAAATAATTACTCTTCTATAAATATTTTGCATAAATTTCATATCGATGAGTAGCATAGATTTGTCTAAAGAGAGGTGTGTACCTATTTAGGTAACCATTAAAAAATAATAATATCATAGTTATTCAAGGATATTATCATGTGGAAAAATTATTCTAAATGTAAATTTACTTTGTAAACCATTTTGATGTGTGGTTTCCCTTATCCACTATTAGTTAAATCAAGAAATAATAATTATTAAAGAAATATAGAAATATATATATATGTAGATAATACCTAATTATGTATTATAATTTTCTCAGAATTAAATATATTTTTTTGTACCTTCACATAAAGAAACATTTTTTTTTCTCGTACACATGAGGCCTCACATTCAATAACTTAGCAGCTGCTCACATTCATCCCCTGTCATTTTCACTCTGACATTCACAGATCTGTTCAACTCAAACATTCCACATATGAAATTTTATATATATATATATATATATATATATATATATATATATATTTAACCCAAAATTGTTGTATCCCAATTTATCAATTAAATTTAATATCTTAATATTTCTTTGAATATTCCCCAAGTACATATTATATAATATGAGAGTAAGTCACTGAAATTTCAGACACTTGAAAAAAACTCTTGACTTGACTTAGATTCTTTTTTCACTGGCTGCCAGGTTTTAAGTTACATCAGCTGGAAATAGAATGAATGGGATCTATACTTATTAGCTCAAAGTTCAAAGGCTGCAGCTGTCACACGTCATGCTGTAAAGCTACTTTAATTAGCACGAACACTTCATGCTCAGAAAATATTAGCAGCACAAAATAATTCAACTAGTTATATTGTTATTATTTTAAAATGTTATACACATAAATCATGCAATTTTCAACTTCCTGTGTGAATAAAGAAATAAATCCATTTTAGAGTTGTTTGATCAAATCCTGCTTTGGAATGAAAACTCTAAGGAAATATAAGAAAATAAAATTAAATATCAAATTCATACAGAAACAGAATTATTTAAATATCTTATACATATATTAGTTGGTGCTAATGTAATTCAAAATATTGCTATTTAAATTTATATGTGAAATTCTAATTTATTAATTAATAATTTATTTAATTATTACTATAAATATATATATATATACAATTATACACAATCTCTACTTAGTCCTCAGTCTGTAGGTCCTTTCTGCTTCTCGTGACAAATTAGTGAATTTACTGACACGTGAACAACAGCTGTTCAACTCGTCAGGACCCCCCCCTTTGTTCAGGGAAGAAATTCACTTACTTAAATCAGGACTGGCTGGCTCACCATTGTTAAATAATACTTCTTTCTGTATTATTTTTCTCTACTGAGGACTTCGCAAAGTATCAATATCAAGATTTTCTTACAAAAAAATGTATCTATTTATTCTTGAATTGTCCATTAAAAAATAATTGAAACAGAATATAAAATAGATGAAGCAGTTACAAAGAGATTCAATCATGAGTGTTCATCTTTCCTTGGATCCTGGCTGGTAAATCATGTCTTTGTCCAACACGTGTCAAGGCCTACATGTCAGCTGCTTCTCAGCATGAAGATCCTTCTTCTGTGTCTTGTGGGGTGGGAAGAACAAGAGAGCCCCCCTCCTTTCTGTAGCATGGGCTTTTATAGCCAGTCGTATGGCATACCTGTTCTACATATGGTAGTGAACTAAAAATACACACACAAATAGCACATGTCAACTAGACACGATGGCTGATGCATAGAACTCAGATTTAAGAAAAATGAATATCCATAATTAACTATTTAACAAACGGCCCAGAATTTGAGTGGGCCTCGGCTCCTCTCTGGTCTCCTGGGCGTCGACCAGAGCAGCGGCAAACTGGCTGAAATCCGGGATCTCGTTGCCTTCGAGCTCCTCATCTCTGTCCCTCTTCGGCCCCGCCTGAGTGACCCGGGACAGGGCATCTGCATGAGTGTTCAGGGCCTTGGACCGATAGGCGATTTTATATTGGTATTTGGACATCCTTGCGACCCACCGCTGTTCTAACGCGCCCAGTTTGGCGTTCTCCATGTGGGCCAAAGGGTTGCTATGTGTCCGCACTTGCACTTCTGACCCTGACAGGTACTCAGCATATTTCTCGGTCATGGCCTACACCAGTGCCAGTAGCTCCAGCTTAAACGAACTGTAGTTGTCCGGATTCTTCTCCATGTCTCGGAGTGACCTGCTGGCATACGCCATCACTCACTCTTTTCCTCCTTGTACTTGAGCCAGCACTGCTCCCAGTCCATGCAAGCTTCCATCAGTGTACAACATAAAAGGCTGCGAAAAGTCAGCGTAGGCCAGAATTGGGGCATTCATTAGCGCCATTTTCAATGCTCGGAATGCCTCTTCTTGGCGTGGGCCCCACTGAATGGGTTGCCGCTTGGCTCCGCCAGCCGTTCCTCTCAGCAATTCATTGAGCGGGATCGCAATCTTAGCGAAGTCTTTAATGAATCTGCGGTAGTATCCAGCAAGCCCCAGGAACGCCCTCAGTTCCCTTAGATTGGCGGGTGTGGGCCACTTCTGCACGGCAGCTACTTTCTCCGCAGTGGGGTGCACTCCTGCACTGGACACAGTGTGCCCCAGATATTCAATTTCTCGTTTGAAGAGACGACGCTTACGAGGCTTAGTTTTCAGGCCGTGCCTTTGAAGCCGTTCTAACACTTGTTCCAATCGGCGGAGATGATCTTAAAACGTACCGGAATAGATAATTATATCGTCCAGATATATTAAAATGGCTTCAAAGTTGAGGTCCCCCAAGCATCTCTCCATCAGTCTTTGGAAGGTTCCGGCGCATTTGTTAGCCCGAACAGCATCCGATTGAACTCAAACAGGCCCATAGGAAGAACAAAAGCTGTCTTCGGACGATCCTTCTCAGTTACTGGGACCTGCCAATAGCCACTGGCGAGGTCGAGGGAAGAGAAGAACTTGGCGCTCCCTAGTGCAGACAGAGACTCTTCAATTCAGGGGAGTGGATAGGAATCCCGTACTGTACAGGCATTCAGCTTTCGATAGTCTACGCAGAATCTCAGGGTACCATCCTTCTTCAGGACCAGCACGATCGGAGCCGCCCAAGGACTCTGACTTTCACGGATCACACCGTTCCGCAACATGTGGGCCAACAGCTCTTTCACCTCCTGGTACATTTGAGGCGGGATCTGCTGATATCTCTTTCTGATGGGAGCAGTATTTCCGATGGGTATTTCATGCTGAATGTCCCGATTGCACCCGAAATCATCTTCATGCTGTGCAAACACTCCCTGATATCGCTGTAGAAGTTGTTCGATCTGCCTTACTTGTCCAGCAGAAAACTCAGTCAGATTAGCCTCCATTTCCTCCAAGAGGTGGCGCCCAGCCAATGGTTCTCTTCCATTCTCTTGGCTATTGAGGGACACCTCCAGGGTCCATGGCTTTCCTTCTACAGGTGCCAGCCCTATAGCATCAGCTCTAGTAAGGGCTTCTGGCATTATACACACTCGCGCCACCTCTTGTCAGGGCACCAACTGTAAACTTGTGCCACTTAAATTGATGCAACGCACGGGTACTCGAACGTGCCGCACGGTGGCCAGGGTCCGAGCAACCAGGAGTCCAGAGGGTGCTTCCTCTCCCTCCATTGGTTCAATTTGAATGCCCACGCCCTCTAAGGACACATGTGCCACCACCGGTAGAGTGAGTACAGTCTGTCCCAATGGCAGTGTCATTGTGGCTTCGGGTGGTATCGATACCTTACCAAGGTACTGAGAGGTAGCGGGCAATTTTTGAATCTGACTGACCCGCAAGAGATGCTGGAATACTCTCTTGTTAGCTGGATCTCGAGTGGCACGGGTCCAGTTGTTTTTGTTACAGCCCTCAGCCAGGAACTGTCCGACCTCTTTCAGCACATTCATGCCCAGGGTTACAATGGGCCCATCGCCTCCGGGCCCTGTGGTCAGTACGATCCCTTTCCGACCGAGGTCCTTTCCACATGCCCGAACGGACATCCATACTACTCCCGCTACTGGGATAGGTAGTTGATTAGCCGCCACCAGTTTGACAGTGGGTTCCCGGCAGGAACGAGTGACTTCAGGAAAGTGACTTTGGAAATACGTCTCAGGCATAGTGGTCACTTGAGACCCTGTGTCCATTAAACAGCGGATCCGCTGCCCATTGAATTCAGCCCAGATAATGGGCCTCTCGGAGACAATGTCTTTAGAGCTCCCTCGTCCACTCTCTGAAGCTCGAGACCCCACAGTATGCTCCACAACCGTGGGGCATTTTAGTTTAACGGCTGTCCCCTCCTCCTCCTTTCTTGGTTGGGACAGTCTTTGGAGATATGCCCCCTACCTCCGCAGGTCCAGCACTCTGGTCCTCGTTCTACCGATAGGTCGGGTACATGCCGTGTTGGGGCCGGGTAGGAACGTCTTTCCCGCTCTGGTCTCCGTCTGCGTTGGGCAGTACGGTCCATAGGCAAGGGGGCAGTAGGGGTCTTTCTAATAGCATTCAACTCACCCCGAATGTCTCGAATTTCCTGACGTATTTCCCGTACCCAATCAGGCTCTTTGGTGGTGAATTCAGGGGCAATTGCCTCATGACTTCTAACTGTGGCTTTGACAACAGGAACTTCTCTCTCCAGGACTCTAGCTTCAGCCTCTACCTCCAGGAAGCCCAGATCAGGGCTCAATCGCAGCCGCTCCTTCAGGATCTGCCTCAGGGAAGGGTCTTTCAAGCCAGCAATCAGTTGGTCACGCAACACCTCATCCAATGGTCCCAGTCCTCGGTTCCCATCTCGAGCTTTCTTGGTGATATGGGCCGTCACTTCCTGTAATGCATTAACATACTGATTTACTGTCTCATTTTCCCCTTGGACCCGCTGAAACAACCGTAAGCACAAGTGTCCCAGATCTATGGTGTCACCGTGCATGTCCTCTAGAATTTTTATCACTTTGTCCACGGTGTCACGGTCCCCAGGTGGGCGGTACATCACAGTCTGCCGGGCCTCTCCATCAAGGGTTAGGAGGGCCAGCTCCGCCTGGGCTAGAGGATCGAGGGGATACATACGTAGCATACTTCTCAGTCTTTCTATCCAGTCCCACAGTGACATGCCATCCCCCGTAAACTTGGGTAGGTGGCTGAGCATAGCCCCCAAAGGTATATGGCTCCGGCCGGACCCAGTCACAGGCTGCTCCGCCATCTCTGCGTCTGAATGTTGCATCCTGCCGACTACGCTAAATGTAATGCAGGTGCCGGAATGCAACGCACAGAGACACAAGGCGAGAACAGTAAGAGTTGAATATAAACAGTTTATATATATATTTAACAGGTACTCTGAACAAGGGATTGCAACAAGGGTAATAAACAGTAATTTGAAGTATTAGCAAAATGCGAAGTCTCTCAAGGTAATGTGGTGCCCTAGATCATGGGAGACACCACATGAGTTCCTTAACTGTGTATATGGCTCTAGTGTGGGTCACCAGTTATTCCCGCTAGGCCGTGAGTCTTTTTCCGGATAAATTCAATTAGGTCACGTTGAGCTTCTTTAGCCCCAACCGTTCCCCTCCCAACCTGAGTACCTAAACCCAATTGTCCTCGGTACCATGAGTGAACAGTAGAAGTGACGGCCCTGTTCACGTATGCAGCTCCTCTGCTTTCGCTGGCGTGACTTTCCTAGGGCAGCCGTCTCTCAAGTCCTCTCTGCTTGACCGTTGGAGGCAGTCTCTCAAGCCTTGGGTAGGGGGGTCCAGTCCTCGTCTGTCGGCGGGCGGCGTCGGGTTCCGCGAACTCACTCAGCACCGCAAGCAGGTTCCGAGTCTCCTCAGCAGGCACAGCACTCGGGTCACATCTGTGAGGGATCCGGAGCTCTTCTACTGGTGCCCGGCTGTGGCACCTCACAGGCCTCTGGCTTAGGCCTGTCACGCGGGGCTTCTCAGCACGCAGGGAACACGTCTGCTCCTTTCTGCTGCTTGGCGCCAAAGACCCCTCAGGTTTGGCGCACTGGCCTCTTATCTCCCGGAACTCCTTCCTGAAAGTCACCTGATTGGGTCCAGCATCTAAATCTGCTCTCCCTTCAACTTCCCTTGCATATCTTGGTTCCGCTTGACTGTGTCTGGCCAGCAGATGGCAGCCTCTCTCTATCTTTGAAACATCATGTAGGAATTCCCTTACAAGCTCTCTCGCCTTTGCTACAATAGTACAATGGTTGCATCAGTTTTGAGGCATCTGGAATCCATTGGCGACAATATGTGATAAGTCCTAAGAAAGCTTGTAATTGCTTAGGTCCTTTTGGTAGAGGAACGGTCTCAATAGCAAGTTTCCTTTCACCCGTTAGGTGTTTCAGGTTTGGAGAGAGACAGTGGCCTAAAAACACAACTTTGGGCTGACACCACTGGATTTTGTTGAGGGACACCTTACAGTTTTGTTGTGCAAGATGAAAGAGAAGACTGAGACTCGACTCTTCAGCTGTCGCCTGATCCGGCCAACATAGTAGGAGATCATCCACTTACTGAAGAAGGACAACTTGATGGTTAGTCTCTTTCCATGGCCGTAAACAAAAGGCAAAGAGCCTGAGAGAAATGACTTGGTGAGTTCTGTGCTCCTTGTGGTAAGACTGTCCAGGTGTATTGTGATCCTCTGTAAGTGAAGGCAAACAGATACCAATCTTCTGGATGCAGTGGTACACTGAAGAAAGCATTGACCAGATCGATGACACGTTTTGCATCTGATGGCATTTCTGACAATGTATGTGGATTGGGCACAATGGGACTTTCTAGTACGGTTGCCACGTTAACAGCTCGGAGCTTAAGTTTTTGGCAGAACTGAAAATCAGAGTCCCATGTGGTGTCACTGACAAGTGAGACATCATTAAATGCAGTGTCCATAACAGGCCAATATGCATCACCTGCTTTAAGATTTGCCAGGGAAATGAGATCTTGCCATGTGGCGGAGTAATTCCTTTGGATTTGAAGCATGCTTCTATAGAAAGGCATCGGCTGTTTTTCTGGATCTGGGAGTTGGTTCAGCAGAGTAGTAGCTTGCTGGGGTGTACGCACACTTTTCCGGACTATTGGAATTTGGTCTCAAAATTCCGGATTATCGGAATTTAGCTAAAATTTAAATTTTAAGCTTCTGTGTATCCCACTTCTGACACCAAAATGTTTTGCCAAGTATTTAAAGGGCTCGGATACGGCTTTAAAGAAGGCAATTAATTTTTATTATAATTAAATCATTACAGAAAATAGGAAATGGTGTGATATTGCGTACACTTTTGCATCACAATATAAATCACAAAGGTAACGTAGTTACAGCGCACACTATACAGGAAAAACTTCACCAGGAGCAACATACATCATCTGTCCAGAAAAATATCAGCTGTGAGAAGCAAAACAGCGAAGACAGAGAAAAGTCCTGGGATGAATCCACACTGCGACGTCAGGGCGTCCCCTTTTAGTCCACAGGTCAACAGGCTTCTGTCTTAGCTGAAAACTTCACTAGCTTATATCTTGTTCAAAAACAAATGCTTGCGCAACCAAATGTTACACAAATTCTGACAGGTTCTATTTGTTCAATATAGTATCTTTCTTCTGAGTGGCCAGCTATTCAGATGTCAATTAACACCAACAAATATATCAAATATATCACCGGAGATGAAATATGCCAAATGCTCCTGGTACCAGATGTCTTACCATTCTATAAACACAGCATATTCTCACCAAATATTGCCAACGAATATAAACATGCATCGTTCTCACTAAACATTGATAATGGAGCTATATGGTACTGGGTGATACTATAAACTAAACAATGATAATGGAGCTATGCAGTCCAGGTGTTTGAGAAAATTACAGAAAGTACAAGGCTATCAAGTTGAATTGTTACTGTGAAATATCTTAAAGGGTTCTTTAAAGACAGGATACCAATATGAATTCCTGATGACCATTAACATCTTAGCACTACAGCATTACATTGCATCCTTTGGTACCTTCACATTTCATGATGCCTTGCACACAGTCAGGGCACCCAGTGCCAGAGGCAGCAAAACAACCCCAAAACATCTTTGAACCTCCACCATATTTGACTGTGGGTACTGTGTTCTTTTCTTTGTAGGCCTTCCAAACAGTAGAATGATGAGCCCCCACACCTTCCATGCTGTCCTATGCAATGAACTCCGGGAAAATGGCCGCCAGAGGCGGCGCATGCTCAGATTGAGATCTTGGCACCAAGATCTCAGGAGACGAGATCTCAGCGCAAAAATCTCAATCCGGTGGCCATTTTCCCGGAGTCCATCGCATAGGACAGCATGGAAGGTGTGGGGGCTCCGCCAACATCCGGCTGCCACAAGATGTCGGCGGATCCCCCTCACCACCGAACACCTCCAGCGCAGAACTTGGCAGACAGCATGGGGCCAGCAGCCACCTCCGAACACCCTGTCCTGACCCTGCAGCATCTCCGGCACACTGTCCGCATCTCTGGCACCCCGCAGCATCTCCGGGACCTGCTCCACTGCAGCCGGTAAGGTGATTTCGCTTTCTAAGACGCACCCCTATTTTCCCCCCAAATATGGGGGGGGGGGGGGAGTGCGTCTTATAAATCGAAAAATACGGTACTTCATTATCTGGAACAATTTCAAGGGTGCCAACACTTTCGGCCATGAATGTACATACACCATAGGTGACGCACATATATACACACACATATGTATTCACACATGGAGCACATAGATAGATAGATAGACATGAGAGATTGATATATAAATAGATGATAGATAGATTCTGTAGATATTGTAGATAGACACTGTATATATTTTAGATATTGTATATAGATGGATAGATAGACGCTGTAAATATTTTAGATATATATTCAGTAACATTACTGATGTCATCACTGCTCTCGCCGGGTCTCGCAGAGCGCAGCTTGACCGGGAGTGACCTAAGAGGCTTTGTTCTCAGAACGAGACTCCATCGGCTGTACTACAGAATCGGTGGATGTCGTGGGATCGCCATGGATTACATGGGCGGCTGGGGCTGGTATTGTTAGGCAGGGAAGAGGCCAATATCCATAGACCTTCCCAGCCTGATAATATCAGTAATATCAGCCTGTAGATGTCTGCTTTACCTTGGCTGGTTATCAAAAATAGGGGGGACGCCACGTCATTTTTTTAAATTCATTACTTATTAAATAGGTCAGAAAATGTTAAAAACACCATGAAAGGTAGTAAAGGGTACAATTTTATAATATTTAGGGTGGGACGTAGAATAATATAAGCTCTCCCTTTCTAGGTCAACTCTCTCTGAACTGCTTCCAGAGGACAGTGTGGTAAGCTTCGCCTCACAGGGTCTTCTATAAACCCGATGACGCAATGCAGCCGGCCAATCACAGGAATGCCAATAACCAACATGGCTAAGGCCATGTGTATGGAAAACATTTCCTGCATGTTTGTCAGCTGTCACAGCCGCACAATATGCGGGCCGGGGGCTTGAGCATGGCGCGTGAGCATAGTAGAATTCATTCTCAGCCTATTAGTTCAGCCACAACAGTCACAATTTCTTATGTGGCCCCTCAGGAAAATGAATTGCCAACCCCTGATCTCAATGATTTATAACTTCAGTCGCTTATCTTTAATTGCTCAATAGTTGTCACAGTTGTTAATAGTCATGTGCAGCCAATGAGTTAAATGTTCTATGGTAAAAAAAGACACATGAGAAATAAATCTACACAATGTTTCCAGTAACATAGCAGAGTATATTTTTAAGGTATGTTCACAGTTAGCAGTTTTTTTTCAGCCTTTTTTTTTCTTCTGAGGAAATAAAACGCTGCATTTTACAGAGCCGGCTTAGAGATGAGATTTCTAAACTCTCAATCACACGCTGCATTTTTTTCCTGTTCTTTTAAATCTGCAGCTTGTCAATTCTTTCAGTTTTGCAGCGCTTTTCACCCATTAAAATAAAAAAAAAACATTAAAAGAGCTGCAAAAACGCGAGTATTGTATGCAGCGTTGTTCCTCCTACCACTCAGGTTTTCGGGGTGGAAAAAAATGCAGTGAAAATGCAACGTGTGAACATCCCCTTATCCTGGTTGTGCTGTAATTGGAAATAAAATAAAACGTCCATAATAACATGGAGATGTAATTCATTCTATGGTGTTTGCACTGTCAGCATTGCTAGGTGGCATCTTTTTGTGCAGAGCCGCCAGTTTAACATTCTGTGACAAGATTCCATGATGACATCACTGGTGATGGTCGGCCATTATGACATCACAGCTCACAGCCATTACTTATAGAATGTACACAGGGTCGCGGGTGCCTTTCTTGGCTTCATAGTGACTGATAGCATTTGCAGTTTTTCGCTATGGCTGAATTACTTTTGGATAATCTTGAGGTAGACGCACTATGGGAGATTATTATCAATAATAACCCAGACACTGCGCTTCTACCACCTGATGGCGTCCTCAGCTTCACTCACCGGATGGTGATAAAGCTAGTAAATGACTGCCTGACCAAACACTACCAAGGTCATCTAACGTCAGACTATCTGACGGATTTACCTCAGAACATCAGGACTTTACTACAGCAGGTAAGTGGCGGACCCTCCGCACAAATCTTCTCCATAATCATAGATAATAATAGTGGGACAGAAACTTCTTCAGAGGAGCAGATGTCACATACAATGGCCGCCTCCATTGTGCCCTTTCTCACTCAGGATTTTCATTTTTATTTCTTTTCTTTTTTATAGGCTGAAAAAAGATTTCAAAACGGCGATTTGGCTTTTATTAAAGAACTCGCCGAGAAAGTCCTGTCTGTCCTGGAACATCCGGCCCGCTCATCGGAACGCCTGGTAAGGAGCCGTCATCTTCCCTATCACACGTCCTTGTTCTCTGATCTTCTCCAGATCAGCAGTCAGATATCAGATCTGGTGGTAGATGTTACAGGCCTCCTGTCAGCTCCTGGCAGGCTCAGTATATGTATGGCCGCCAGTCTGTGCTGCTCCCTCGCCTGTGAGGACAGTCTGTATTCTGCTGATGTAGTCACAGCTCAGTGGTGGGAAGTCTGTATTACCGCTTCTGTCTATCACTATTATCAGAGTCTTCCTGCTTGTAAATGCTGAAGCTGAGATAATAGGCGATAATAGTGCACACAAGTCTCTTCTACACTATATTAACATGGACTTGTGGAGAGGAACTGCAGTGTAAAGCAATTCCACCCAATACTGTAGGGAATGGAGTACAAGATGTACCCATGATATAAAGAATGCAGGTAACACAGCTCTGGGGTATCACAGTGCAGAAAAGTCGAAGTTTACACTGAACGTTTGATTTTTCAATCTAAATTTATCTTAATCCACCTAAATGAGAGAACTTTCTGAGAAATATTATCAAGATGGCGCATTATTTGTATAGTTACAATTGCTGCATCTGTAAATGTGGGTTTAGTGCTTCCTGATTTATGTGTTTCGTGATTTGGTGAAATCTTCCACATATTAAATATATATATTATAATTATTAGGAAACAGCAAAAGGCAACACCAAAGATGGGCAAAATCTACACCCGGAAATAATCCCTGACCCTAATACAAGTCAGCCGGAACTGACCAGCGATCTGATTACAGGTAAGCCGATCATCCGACCTTCTACCTATAATATAATCAGGGATGTGACAGAGACAGAAAGACACATCCCAGACAGGGAGGGAGGAGGATGAGGATGGAGGAGGAGTGTGGCGACTGATAAAGCGGTATGCGTAGGCGCTTACCGTGTATTGCGATCTCCAGTGGGGACATACCCTGATCTTCAGAGAGGCCGGTGGAGGAGACTGGCGCCAGAGGATGGGGGGGGAGCATATACCATGATGGGGGAGCATATACCAGGATGGGGGACCAGGATGGGGGAGCATATACCCGGCTGGGGTGGGAGCATATAACATGATGGAGGAGCATATACCAGGATGGAGGATCAAGATTGGGGAGCATATACCAGAATAAGGGGTAGCATATACCATGATGGGGGAGCATATACCAGGATGGGGGATCAGGATGGGGGACCAGGATTGGGGAGCGTATACCAGGATGGGGGAGCATGGACCAGGACGGGGGAGCATATTCCAGGATTGGGGACCGGGATGGGGGAACAAGGACCAGGATGGGGGAGCATATACCAGGATGGGGGAGCATGGAGCAGGATGGGGGAGCATATACCAGGATAGGGAACCAGGATGGGGGAGCATATACCAGGATAGGGAACCAGGATGGGGGAGTATGGACCAGGATAGGGGACCAGGATTGGGGAGCATATATCAGGATAGAGGAACAGTATTGGGGAGCGTATACCACTATAGGGGACCAGGATTGTAGAGCATATACCAGGATGGGGGAAAGCATATACCAGGATGAGGGACCATGGACCAGGATGGGGGAGCATATACCAGTATAGAGGACCATGATGAGAGAGCATATACCAGGATGGGGGACCAGGATGGGGGAGCATATACCAGGATAGGGGACCAGTATGAGGGAGCGTATACCAGGATGGGGGGAGCATATACCAGGATGGGGGACGAGCATAGGGGAGCATATACCAGGATAGGGGATTAGGATGGGGGAGCATATACCAGTATAGGGAAACAGGATGGAGGGGAGCATATACCAGGATGGGGGACCATATACCAAGATGAGGAACAATATACCAGAATGGGGGACAATATACCAGGACTGGGGAGCATATACCAGGATAGGAGAGCATATACCAGGATGGGGGAGCATATTCCAGGATGGAGGAGCACATACTAGAATGGGGGCCCAAGATGGGGGAGCATATACCATGATGGGGGAGCATATACCAGTATGGGGGAGCATATACCAGGATGGGGGATCAGGATCTAATGTCTTAGTCAGGAGAAATCTAATATAAATCTAGATGGAAGTTCACTGGGGGGGAAGAAAAAGTCAGAGTGCAGTAACATGCCCCCAGTGCACTTCCAGGCTAACTTGCATATGGCTGCTCTGCTTGAACTGTCTCTTCCCATCACTCACATGTACAGTGAGGGTGATGAGTTCCTCATTCATGTGATGATTGGGGATTCCTCCATCATTTATATTACATGTATCTGTCTATGGATGTGCCGTACGTTCTCATATTTAGAATCCCCATATAATTAGTAATAGCCCCATTTACAGACGTCCTGCCATTTTTCCATTATATTGCTGTATTGTGTATATAGGATTGATATAATCTAATACATTTTATTTCTTCATCGTTTTATCACTATTTTAGATACAACTGTGCTGGCGGATGCTGACAGTGTAATCTGTGAGATCCCAGAGATCCAAGAACCTGCCGCTGTAAGTATCATAGAGGGAGATGTCTGTATATCACCAGATCATGGGGTGTGAATGACACGTCCTGTATTATCCCCATATAACCATGGGACATCTCTATTCTAAATGTAGATGACACTATTGTGTTAGATAATAGCACTTATACTAAAGGGAATCTGTCACCAGATTGTGCTACTCATCTGAGAGCAGCATGATGTAGGGGCAGGGACCCTGATTCCAGCACTGTCACTTACTGGGTGCAGCAGTTGTGATAAAATCTCTCTTTCTCTGCATGCTGGGCTATGTATAACTGCCCACAGCACTGATTGGCAGCTTTCTTGTACAGTACGCTGTGGATAGGCAGAAATCCACTAATCAGTGGTGGGGGCAGGGCTACACAGAGCAATAGGACTACATGGCACAAGACAACTAGTCCTGTAGTGATAATCTCTTGCTGATTAAACACTGATTTTAATAAAACAACGACACAGACCCTAGTAAGTGACAGATCTCCGGAATCAGGATTTCGGCCCTTACTTCATGCAGTTCTTAGATTACATATAAAACACAACTTGCTGACAGATTCCTTTTCAGTTCTCTTCTGTGATCTTCCATATTATTCTGCACTGTACAATGATTCCGGTGTATGGCGGATCCCCCTTAAATTACCCCCATGTCTGCGGCGCGTCCTGCTTGTATCGCCCCCTACATACAATCAGTGTAAATCAGCCGGGACATAACATAGGTGGAAGATGGTTTTGTATCCGGAGCTTTTTTCTTGCAGCTTTTTTATCTGAAAATCATTTCTTATTTTTTTATAGAGTTTGATCGAATCATTGATCCCGGCGAGAAAGCCGCATATGAGCGACTTCCAAACATCCAGACTGATCGGCAGCGGAGCTTTTGGGTGAGATTTCTGCTGGTATAATCCATATTTCTCAGGTTCCCTATGACAATGCTTCTGCCTCTGTGCTCTGCCATTCAGCGTTATCATAGGGAAATGATCGGAGTCCACATCACTGTTCTAATTCTCACTATTCAGGTCATTTATATACAGCTGAGCAAACTGATCTATAACAAATCAGACTGTAAGGGCCTGTGCACACATTGCAGATTTTTTGCATTTTTGTTGTGTTTTTTTCTGCTCAGAATTGTCACAAAACCTGAGGGATTTCATGTTGCCAGCAAAGTGATGGAGATTCCTGAAATCTTATGCACACGATGCTTATTTTTCCTTGCAGATTTGCAGCACATCATGTCATTTCTTTCAGGATTTTTTCTGCAGATTTCACACATAATAAGTGGGGAAAAATCTGCAACAAAAACGCAGGTAAAAACATGACAAAACGCACCTCTTTTTTGCATAGTTTTTCCTGCCTAGGGATGCAGATTTGGTGGAAAACTTTCTGCTCCAAATACTTCATATGGACACATACCCTTAAGGAAAGAGATTCAAATAATATATTCCATTCACCTGTCCTCGCCCCTCACCTGTTCTTATGCTGCACCTCCACCAGGGCTTCCTTCTCCTCCTCAGCGGACTTTGTTTTTTTCGGGGCGGCTCCATTATGGAGCTGATAAGAGAGATTGGCTGCACACGGTCACGTGAGGATTGACACAATACTGACGTCAATGACATCTGCACCCACATCCTCCACCATGACAATGTGAGTCCAATCACTGGCCTCAGCACCAGAAGGGGGCGCCAGAACATCCAAAGACTGGCACAGAGGACGCAGGACTGCAGTGATGGACAGGTGACAGCCTAGGATAGGTGGGTATAACATGTTTTATTATTTTTTAACTACTTCCATCCCCTCCTTTTATTATGCCATAGGGTATGGGAGGAGCATAACAAATTTCTTCTTACAGCAATTGGAGGAATTTCAATTTGCACTAAATGTCACTTGGGCAGAATCGTATCTATTCACCAAATATAGAGAATCTGGCCAAGAAAAATTTTGGTAGATTGTCTCCCATGTCTCTAATGCGACATGGGTGAGGGCTCAGACAGACATGGCATTGTGCAGATCTCCCATAGTTGATCTAGAAAGTGCTATTTTATTAATTTCTTGAAATGAATATCCAGTGACGGCCAGATTTCAAGAATTGGTACAGAAGATCATGTAATGACTTCTATAGATGGACTATTAATAAGGATTCATTATAACCCATAGATTCTCCTTTTCTCCAGGGCCGTATACTTAGTGCACCATAAAGACTCACACCAGATCTTTGCAATGAAGAAAATGGCCAAGCAGAACCTGGATACTCCAAGAAAAGTGGAATTGGCCTTTCTGGAGAGGGACATCTTAACATTCGCTGATTGTCCCTTTGTGGTCTCCATGCTCTGCTCCTTTCCAACTAAATCTCACCTGTGTATGGTTATGGAGTATGTAGAAGGTAGGACATGTACATTATATTATATTCAATCCATGTCTGCTTACATCTTATCACCGCTCATATAATTAGGATTTGTCCAAGTGGTTGGCTACATCCCCACAGAGAATTTACTATAGGTTATATATTACCAAGATACCTGGAAATTCATTGATCTGTGTGCACGGGTGCTATGGTGCCCATGAGTCGGACGGGTCCCGCGCCACTTTGCTTTGTTTCCCATCCCTGTTCCTATTGTAGCACCCTGAGGATTCGGCTGCTACAGGGGTATTACACCTCAAGCCAGAGGTGTGGTATTCCACTCCCGGGTAAGGATGGAGTGTGGAACTGAGCTCAGTAGGCTGCATACACTACATACATCCCATTTCCGGGGGACAGATCGACGGTACTCCCACCAGTTTATGTGCAGGTACGATAGTGTCTGTCCCTGGCTGGAGTGGGAGGGGGGGGGTGGAACATCCCAGTAGTGTAGGGGCAGATAGGGGGAGCAGTCTGGGTAAAGCTAGGAGCTCATTGGGTGCTGGTCACCTGAGCTCACACATAGAGGGAGTATATAAGGTGGGAACCATCTTAGATCAGGGTCAGACAGGCAGACAGTTACCAGTCAGTCTTTTGTAGAGGGTCAAGCAGTCCTGAAAGAAGAGAGAGAGGAGAAGAGAAGGACCCAGAGGGGAAGAAGAGGGAACCCCAAGAGCCCAAATACAACCAGAAGGGTGAAGGGTTGGCACAAGGGTACCGGATCCCAAGCTGGTGGAGGGCACTAATCCTCAGCCAGAGACCGGAGGTTGTGGGCAGGATCTGCCACGACCCCCCACTAAATCCACTGCGAAGGCATACCGAGTATAGGGTCAGGGAACCCAGAGACAAGGGTTTTACCAACAAGAGGCCCGAGGGAGCCGGACATAAGTGGATCCCTGGTGGGGAAGGCCAGAGAAAAGGAACGTCAGAAAGGGAGCTCAGGATCACGCTCCAGAATTACCTGGGGGTTGGCCGAGTCCAGGACCTGGTGGACGCAGCACGGCTCGGGCGGTCACTCAAGGCTGGAGTGACCAGCACAACAGCAGTAAGTAAAAACCCTGAACTGCACAGCCCGACTCTGAGTCTTATTACCACCCTCACTGCACCACCACAACCACCACCCTCTACAACTGACCCCCTGAGGCTATACCCCTCCCGTTGGGGGTTATACTACCAGAAGCTGCACACATACCACCAGCCTCAGCGGACCCTGCTGCAGCGGCGGCCGTATTGACCGCAAATCAACGGGTGGCGTAGTCGACACTAAAGAACATCCAGCAACATCTGTAGGACTGCCACACACTGAGTTTGACACCCTGGGCACGGACCGGGTCACCGTCACTCGGAGACTACAACCCCCATCTGATCCGGCTCCGGGTATCCCCCGAACAACACTGGCCCAGGGGGCGCGTCACTATTATCAAAATTTCAGCATAGCCACATCCTCAGAATGCGAATATGGTTGAACAGAATGGTGGATCAAGAAGCCAAAAGCTCCCTGATCCACCATTCAGCCTGTGGTGAGTCTGAGACTCTGTGCACTGAAGGTGAAAAGTCGCAATAGCATCACGCCTGTAGTGTGGCGACTCAGTACTCACACTGCACTGACCAGAATGCCTGGGGAATGGGGTGAGATGAGTAGTGCTTTTTTATGTTAGTATTTGTAGGGGCCATAATACTAAATGGGTGTCTGGCAGTAGCCAATCATACTGTTTGGGGCACTGGTGGGGTTCATCATGCTGATTTCAGGGGGGCAAAATACTGAGTGGTGGGGCTGAAGGGAGCAATAATAATGAGTTGGGGGGCTAGTGGGGACAATTATACTGAGTGGTGGCAACCATAATACTGAATAGGGGGCTGAAGGTAGCCAATCATACTAATTGGAGCATTGATGGGGGCCATCATACTGATTTGGAAGATGGGGGGGCATGATACTGATTGGAGGCTTGATGAGGGCCATAATACTGAGAGTTGGTGGGTGCCATAATACTGAGTAATGGGGCTGGAGGGGGCCATAATACTGAGTGCTGGGGCCATTTTACTGATTAGATGGATGGTTAGGGCCATAATACTAAGTGGTAGGGCTGGTGGAGGCCATGATACTGATTGGAGCGCTGGTGAGGCCCATAATACTGATTGGTGGGGCTGGTGGGGGCCATGATACTGATTAGATGGCTGGTGTGGGCCATAATACTGAGTGGTGGGGCTGGTGAGGTCCATAATAATGAGTGATGGGGCTGATGGGGGCCATAATACTGAGTAGTGAGGCTTGTGTTAGCCATAATACTGAGTGGTGGGGCTGCTGGGAGGCATAATATTGAGTTAAGAGGCTCGTGGGAACAACTATACTGATTTGTATAAGTGGTGGGACTGGAGGCGGCCATGATACTGATTGGAGGGCTGGTGAGGCCCATAATACTGATTGGTGGGGCTGGTGGGGGGCCATGATACTGATTAGATGGCTGGTGAGGGCCATAATATGAAATAGTGAGGTTGGTGGGTGCCATAATACTGAGTGATGTGGCTGGTGGGGGGCATAATACTGAATGGTGGCTGTGGGAGGCATAATACTGTGTGAGAGGCTATGGGAGACTGTGAATGCTCCTATATTGAGTTGCCGACTGTGAATGCCCCTAAACTGAGTGGGGTCCTCATACTGAGTGGTGTGCTGTGGGAGTCCTTATTCTGTGTGGGGATCCTCATTCTATGTTGTGGTCAAAATTATGTGTGAGGGGCCACTCATATTAAGTGGGACATGTATTTATGTAATTAGTTAAGGACCACATTTTACCACTACTTTAGTCTAATATTATGTGCACTATCCTTTACATCTGTATATATTCTCTCCTGCCAAACATATCTGCTGACTTCTCATTATTCGTCACAGGGATCTGATTTATAAACCCCTCAACTGTCATATTTCCTTTTTTTCTATAGGTGGAAACTGTCAGACCCTTCTAAACACCAGGGGTCATTTATCTGTCCCCTTGACCCGCTTGTACTTTGCAGAAGTGGTTGTTGCAGTGGAATACTTGCACAGCTGTGGTGTGGTGCACAGAGACCTGAAACCGGAGAAGTAAGTGCCCCTGTAGTATAATAAGGAGGCAAAGTTATTATTTATTATCATATAGTCTGTAAGGCTAAAATCATCTTTTTTTTCGCAGCCTCCTGATAACATCTGCTGGACACATTAAAGTTACCGATTTTGGGCTTTCAAAAGTTGGTGTCATGATACCAAAAACCAACATCTACAAGCAATTAACAGAGGACATCACCAGAGAGTTCCGGGACCATGAGGTCAGCATCACTTACAGAAACCCAGCTTGTTCTTTACAAATCTCATCACACTATTGCTTCTTCTCTACGTTCTTCATTCCTAGAGAACTTTTCCACTGATATTTTATCTTCTGTCATTGTGTTTTTATGGTGAGAACTTGTCATATTAATGGTATCATCAATCTCATCTCTTTCTTCTATTGCTTTCCAGGTCTGTGGCACCCCATATTATGTAGCCCCAGAGGTCATCCTGAAAAAAGGCTATGGGAGACCTGTTGACTGGTGGTCAATGGGGATCATACTACATCAATTTCTTGTGGAATTGGTTCCATTTTATGGAAATTCCCCAACTGAGATTTATGAAAATGTTGTCACAGGTAAGTAGAATAATCCGATTATAGCTTTGATTGGTTACATTTGTTTACTTATTTCCTTTGCTTTATCGTACAGTCCAATAAAGAGATTTCATTTTCTGTCTTTTTCTATATAACAGGAGGCGTAATTTGGGATTGTAATCCCGTTCCTCCCTTTGTTGCTCAGAACCTCATCACTAAACTGCTCAGAAAAATTCCTGCACAAAGACTTGGGACAGGTAACAGTTTACTTATTACACCAAGGACATATCGCTCAAGTCCATGAGACTCAGCACTTCTCTATCAGCTCATCCATTTTTAGTTCGCCATAATATGACTTTCAGTATATTTCCTTCATGTTTGCTCAGTTATGTCATTAGTTCAGATTAAGTTAAACAGTTCAGATATGGAGCAGTCTCTGACAATATCCGCAATACTTTTGTTTTGTCTTCTACAGCAGGAGCATTTCAGATCAAAGGTCATCCATTCCTGAGTGATGTAGACTTTGACAACCTTTTAAGTCAGAAGCCTGAGTACGTTCCTCAGCTTTTGTCAGACGTGGACACAAGCTCCCCTATCAGTAAGTAGAAGGAGACGTCATCTAGACAAATCAGCTATTTGTCTCGTCTACCATAATTTGAGACAATTGGCTCCCATTAATATTACGGATAAATGGTGACTGTGCTAAACTAACAATCTCTAATAATACTTCATTACTTATCTCTGGTAGATCACTCTGATATAAACAAACATCTCGTCTCAGAGGATGAGGAGGACAATGAGAGCTTTAACTTCCAGAATTTTACATCTTCTTCTGAAAAGCTTTCTAAAGTAAGTATGAGAACAATAAATCTAAAATATGTAAAAAAAGACCTCTAAAAGTAAAAAAAAAGTATTTAATATCTTCTTGTTGTCCGCATTTAGCTCTGTACCACCGCTACCAGGAGGATAAACAATGAGGATCCCAAGTCCCCTCCAGAGTGTACCCCGGCATCCAGCACAAGCATCTCAGAAATGTGAGTAGATTCTAGGGTCATTACTGGGAGCTCCATACTGATATATATGCACAAACCCAAATATAGGACATAAACACCATAACAACAAATGCAGCATGCATCGCCCGTGATTAGCAGTCATTGTGCTTTTGGCTTCAGAAACCTCTGGTGGTGACAGCCCATAATTGCAGCCAGTCATGCACTTTTAGTGCTGCCCACACTGTAGGAGAGATGTAGTACTACATGCCAGCCATTCTTGGTAGTGGTTTTTCGCTCTGCTTTATAGAAGGTAGTTTTGAGTAGGAAACCTTCCCTACCATAACTCTTATATATCCTAATAGGCCTTATTGTTGATGTTAATCTAGTGAGACAACCCCTTCTATACCGAATTTACTTGTAATTTACACGTTTATCTTCTTCCAAACAGGCAGAAAGAATCTTTTCCTGTGTCTATTAGAGATGATGCTATTACCAGCTTGCCACCCTCGTCCCCATTGTCAGGTATGTACATGTCTACAGCACAAAAAATGAGAATGTTGATGTCAAGGCTCAAATATTTTCATATGGTATTTTTGTTAGTGGTCTTCTATGTTATACATGTTTCATGGATCCCAATTATGTTGCCCATAGGCCCATACTGTATCTCCATTTGCCTAATTTTGTAAAGTTTTTCCAGATTACCAGATGTATAGGGGACAGGAGTAGAACAATTCTACTATATGCAGGAAAGATACAAAGCAGATCCTATAAGAATATATTGTTAATGAGGGCTTTTTTCTACTTTCTGATTAGAAATTCCAGCTGACGTGGAAAGAAAATCTTCAATATATCTGAGTATAGAGCAAGAAATCTCAGAAAATGAAGAAAAGGGGGAAAAGAGACGAGGTAAGTGTGAGAGTCAGCTCCATGTTGTGTGATGTCATTCAGTGAGAATAATTCATGTGGAGCAGTTGTTGTTAGGGATGGGCAGACCCGTGGATGTTCGGGTCCATCAGGCTCAAGAATGTTACCCTAACGTGATCCCGAACCCGAACGGGATGTGGTGAATATTCATGGGACTTTAATAGCGGGCACACAGACAGCTGAGCGCAGCAGGAGCTGCGTTGCGGCTACCACGTGCAAACTATTAGGGAAAATGAGTGGTCACTGCTCCCCACGCATGCAGTGAATATTCCAGCACAGAGGGGAACACAGCGCTGGAGGAGAGAGGAGGTGAGTATGATTGTTTATTTTTTTTATGAGCAGCGTGACAGAGATCAGGGGGTGCCAAGCATACCAGGATGAGGGGGCCATACATACAGGGATGAAGGGGGCCATGCATATAAGTGATGAGGGGGGCGATGCATACAAGGATGAGGGGGGCTATACATACAGGGATGAGGCATGAGGGGGGCCATACATACAGGGATGAAGGGGGCCATACATACTTGGATGAGGGGGTCCATACATACAGGGATGAAGGATGAGGGGGGCCATACATACAGGAATGAAGAGTGCCATACATACCAGGAAGAGGAATGAAGGTACCATACATACCAGGAAGAGGGATGAAGGTGCCATACATACCAGGATTGGTGTGCGGGGGCGCCATACATAACAGGATGAAGAGTGGCATACATACCAGGAAGAGGGATGAGGGGGCCATGCATACCAGGATGGGGGATTGGGGTGCCATGCATACCAGGATGGTGGATTGGGGTGCCATTGCATATCAGGATGGAGATGAGGGCCACATATAACAGGAAGGAGGGGGCCATATATACCAG
This sequence comes from Phyllobates terribilis, assembly GCF_046119375.1. NCBI lineage: Eukaryota > Metazoa > Chordata > Amphibia > Anura > Dendrobatidae > Phyllobates > Phyllobates terribilis. The sequence goes on from NW_027363542.1 coordinate 322,723, forward strand.
GATGGGGGATATTAACGGAAGTGGGGTACATTACCCCTATAACAGTGTCAGCAGCAGACCCCCTCCAGCTTAACAGGGCATCATGACAACATTTTTTGCTTAAATTTTTTTTCTATTTTGCTCCTCTAAAACCTAGGTGCGTCTTATAGTCCGAAAAATATGGTATTCACCAGCCGGTGCCTGTGCATAGTTAGAAATTTGTCAGTGAGATATATAATTTAGTGCAGTGTGTGTGTGTGTAGCTTACTGTACATGTATTTAGATAATAATTAAAAAAATAAAATAAAAAAATGCCCAGATGAGGGAAAGCAGACAGCTCGGGACTGGTGTTATTATTCTGGGAAGAGGCCAATGTCCATGAAGCTTCCCAGGCTATTAATATCAGCTCACGGCTGTCTGCATAGCCTTTACTGATTATTAAAAGGGGGTGCACCCCCAAAAGTGATGTGGGGTCCCCTTTATACTGCGCCGGCCAATCACAGGCATACCAATACTTGGCATGGCTGTGATGGGGCCTGAAGTGCCCACTCCAGAAAAGTTTGTTGATTGGCTGTTCTGCATCCTTTCAACAAGCTTTGTTCGGACTGCTGAACCCAAACAGTAACACAGACTTCCGGGAGACACTAGATGTCCAGTACGGACTGTCACATATGTGATGGCTGACAATGATCCCTGACCTCTTTATGAATAAGATTCCTCTGCCGTTCAGCCACAGTGACCACACAGTAGTATCAAGTAATAAGTCGTCCCTTTACTTACATTATAGACACAAAGCAGATCCTATAAGAATATATTGTTAATGAGGGCTTTTTTTTACTTTCTGATTAGAAATTCCAGCTGACGTGGAAAGAAAATCTTCAATATATCTGAGTATAGAGCAAGAAATCTCAGAAAATGAAGAAAAGAGGGAAAAGAGACGAGGTAAGCGAGAGAGTCAGCTCCATGTTGTGTGATGTCATTCAGTGAGAATAATTCATGTGGAGCAGTTGTTATTAGGGATGGGCAGACCCGTGGATGTTCGGGGAACACAGCGCTGGAGGAGAGAGGAGGTGAGTTTGATTGTTTATTTTTTTTATGAGCAGCGTGACAGGGATCAGGGGGTGCCAAGCATACCAGGATGAGGGGGCCATACATACAGGGATGAAGGGGGCCATGCATATAAGGATGAGGGGGGCGATGCATACAAGGATGAGGGGGGCTATACATACAGGGATGAAGGATGAGGGGGGCCATACATACAGGGATGAATAGTGCCATACATAGTATACATACCAGGAAGAGGAATGAAGGTACCATACATACCAGGAAGAGGGATGAAGGTGCCATACATACCAGGATGGGTGTGCGGGGGTGCCATACATAACAGGATGAAGGGTGCCATACATACCAGGAAGAGGGATGAGGGAGCCATGCATACCAGGATGGGGGATTGGGGTGCCATGCATACCAGGATGGTGGATTGGGGTGCCATTGCATATCATGATGGGGATGAGGGCCACATATAACAGGAAGGAGGGGGCCATATATACCAGGATGGGGTATATTAACGGAAGTGGGGTACATTACACAGTGTCAGCAGCAGACCCCCTTCCCCTTAACAGGGCAGCATGACAACATTTTTTGCTTACATTTTTTTTCTATTTTGCTCTTCTAAAACCTAGGTGCGTCTTATAGTCCGAAAAATACGGTATTCACCAGCCGGTGCCTGTGCATAGTTAGAAATTTGTCAGTGAGATATATAATTTAGTGCAGTGTGTGTGTGTAGCTTACTTTACATGTATTTAGATAATAATTAAAAAAATAAAATAAAAAAATGCCCAGATGAGGGAAAGCAGACAGCTCGGGTCTGGTGTTATTATTCTGGGAAGAGGCCAATGTCCATGAAGCTTCCCAGGTTATTAATATCAGCTCACGGCTGTCTGCATAGCCTTCACTGATTATTAAAGGGGGGAGCACCCCCAAAAATGACGTGGGGTCCCCTTTATACTGCGCCGGCCAATCACAGGCATACCAATACTTGGCATGGCTGTGATGGGGCCTGAAGTGCCCACACCAGAAAAGTTTATTGAATGGCTGTGCTGCATCCTTTCAACAAGCTTTGTTCGGACTGCTGAACCTGAACAGTAACACAGACTTCCGGGAGACACTAGGTGTCCAGTACGGACCGTCACATCTATGATGGCTGACAATGATCCCTGACCTCTTTATGAATAAGATTCCTCTGCCGTTCAGCCACAGTGACCGCACAGTAGCATCAAATAATAAGTCGTCCCTTTACTTACATTATAGACACAAAGCAGATCTTATAAGAATATATTGTTACTGTTTTTTTTTTCTACTTTCTGATCAGAAATTCCAGCTCTCGAGAAAAGAAAATCTTCGCTGTATTTGCTTATAGAGCAACAAAACTCAGAAAATAAAGAAAAGAGGCAAAAGAGACGAGGTAAGTGTGAGAATCAGCTCCTTTACTTACATTATAAATACAAAGCAGATCCTATAAGAATATATTGTTACTGAGGTTTTTTTTTTACTTTCTGATCAGAATTTCCAGCTCAGAAAGAAAGGAAATCTGAAAAAAATCTGAGTACACAGGAACAAAACTCAGAAAATGAAGAAAAGAGAGGAAGGAGACGAGGTAAGTGTGAGAATCAGCTCTATGTTGTGTGATGTCAGTGAGAATAATTCATGTGGAGCAGATGTCATCTGTCAGTGATGGGATTGTCGCATGTATGATGGCTGACAATGATCCCTGACCTCTGTATGATAAAATTCCTCTGCCGTTTGGCCGCAGTGTCCACGCAGTGGTATCATGTAATACGGAGTCCCAGTACTTACATTATATTGATTTCTCTTCTCATAGCTTCCCTCCTCCGCCGAATCTTATCATCCTGCCGGCGTGGATTGTCCAGGGCTGCTCGGATATGTGCATGTTGTCACTGTTCCCCCAGCATCATTTAAAAGACTGAAAACCTCCGCATCTAGCGCCCAGAAATGCAGCAGATCCACCATCACTGCTGAACCTGTATAGAAGGACCTTCACCAGCTTCCTGTGGCCTTCTCACTGGAACATCTTTACCCGGATATGTTTTGCCTCTATCATCAGGCTCCGCGGTATTCATACTACTCGCCTGACTTGGCTTTTACTGATCACCTGGTATCTGACCCCAGCTGTGTTCATGACTATGATTTCATCTATTAATAATATTCATGGTTTTGTTCATGTCTTAACCTTCTATCCTATTATTAATAATAAAAAAATAAAAATAAAAGCTGTTACTGTTGCTCTGATTTTTTTTCATCTTGAGTTCACAACTAATTGTAACTCACTAATTGTGCTTCTTAACACTAAATGCATTTGTCATTATTCTGAATGCAGCAGCCAGGCTCATATTTCTGTCCAGCAGCTACACCGGCGCCTCCACAGTACCAGTCATTGCACTCTCCCACAAAGCTCTCCACAGTGCTGCACTGTTCTACAACTCCTCCCATATGTCCGTCTACTACCATATCTCCACTCCAATGAGCAAAGACTAATATCCTCCATAATCAGGACCTCCCACTCTCACGTCCATGACTTTTTCTGTGCTGCACCAGCTCTCAGGAGTGCATCAGGTTCATTCCTACTGTCTATGGATTTAAGTGTGCACTAAAAACAGATAATTTTTAGCAAGACTATCAAGTCATGTCACTAATCTAAGTTTTGCCCCCAGCACTCAGTAGCACTTAATATCTGTACATATGTACAGATATTGGCTGGTGACCTGTTCATTTAGTCTTAACTCCTCGAAGATAGGTGCTCCCTAAAACCACATCTGTTTAGGGCGGCCTATCACGCTCCTTAATCAAAGTCCTTTTATATATTTATAGCCCATTCATTATTTCTCCAAACATAAGTCACTCCACCGCACCCAAAACCCCTACAAATCCTGGCTGGTGACAGCTCCTGCAGCCTTTATCTCTCCCTCATCCCCTCAAGATGGCGGACCATCATTGTAAATAAGCCCCTGCACTTTGTGTCCCCCCACCTCATTATAGATTGTAAGCTCTTACCAGCAGGGTCCTCATTAGTTTTGCTTTAATTATTGTATTATCTTTAGCTATGTTACTTATGACTGTTGTATATGAACCTGAATTGTAAAGCGCTGAGGAATATGTTGGCGCTATATGAATAAAGATTATTATTATTAAAGCAAAACAACAACATGTTTCATACCGCCAAATCTTCCTTAACTCCTTAGTGACCAAGCCAATTTTGACCTTAATGACCTGCCCAAATTTTTGAAGTTTGACCAATGTCAATTTATGTGGTAATAACTCTTTAACGCTTCAACGGATCCCACTGATTTTGAGACTGTTTTTTTCATGACATATTGTACTTCATAATAGTGGTAACAATTTTTCAATATGACTGTCATTTATTTGTGAAAATATCGGAAATTTGGCGAAAATTTTTAAAATTTCACAATTTTCAACCTTTTATTTCTTACGCCCTTAAATCAGAGTGTCATGTCGCACAAAATAGTTAATAAATAACATTTCCCACATGCTTACTATACATCTGCGTCATTTTTGAAACATCGTTTTTTCTGTTAGGAAGTTATAAGGGTCAAGAGTTGACCAGTGATTTCTCATTTTTACAACAAAATTTACTAAATATTTTTTTTAGGGACCACATCACATTTGAATTGACTTTGGGGGGCATATATGACACAAAATATCCAAAAGGGATACTATTCTAAAAATTGCACCCCTTAATTCCTCAAAACCACATTCAAAAAGTTTATTAACCTTTCATGTGCTTCACAGGAACTAAAGCAATGGCAAGGAAAAAATGAACATTTTTTCCACAAAAATTTTACTTTAGCCCCATTTTTTTATTTTCACAAGGGTAACAGGAGAAATGGACACCAAAAATTGTTGTGTAATTGGTCCTGAGTATGCCAATACCCTATATGTGGGATAAAACTACTGATTGGGCACACGGCAGGGTTCAGAAGGGAAGGAGCATAATGTCTTTTTGAATGCAAACATAGCTGGAATCGAGAGCAGACGCCATGTCGTTTGGAGAGCCCCATATGTGCCTAAACAGTGAAAACCCCTACAAGTGACACGATTTTGGTAACTAGACCTCTCAAGGAATGCATGTAGATGCCTGGTGAGCACCTTGAACGCCCAGGTGCTTCACAAAAGTTTATAACGCAGAGCCGTGAAAATTAAAAAAAATCTATTTTTTACCACAAAAATATACTTTTAGCCCCAAATTTTTTTCCCACAAGGGCAATGGGAGAAAATGGACCCAAAAATTTGTTGTGCAATTGCTCCTGAGTACGCCGATATCTCATATGTAGGGGAAAACTATTTTTTGGGCACATGGCAGGGTTCGGAAAGGAAGGAGTGACGTTTTGGAAAGCAGACTTTGATGGAATGGTCTGCGGGTGTCATGTCGTGTTTGGAGAGCCCCTGATGTGCCTAAGCAGTGGAAATCCCCCCTCAAGTTACCCCATTTTGAAAACTACACCCCTCAAGGATTTTATCCAGGGTTATGTATAGTGAGCATTTGTAAACCACAGGTACTACACATAATTTGTTAACATTAGGTCGTCATATTGAAAATTGTCATTTATTTCACAAAAATGACGTTTTAGCCCCAAATTGATTATTTTCACAATGGACAATAGGTTAAAAAATAACGTGATGATCAAAAACTTCTATTTGGGCACATGGCAGGACTAGGAAAGGAAAGAGAGCTATTGGTCTGGAATATATTGTGAATGCCATGTCGAATTTTGGAAAGCCCCTGACATGCAAAAACAGCAGAAGCCACCACAACTGACCCAATTTTGGAAACTAACCCCCTCAAGGAATTTATCTAGGGATGTATTGAGCATTTTTAACTTACAGGTGATTCACAAAACTTTATAACTTCCAGATGTGAGAACAAAAAATTATTTTTTTATACTAAAATACTGTTTTAGCACCAAATTTATAATTTACACAAGCGTTAATAGGAGAAAATGGACCCCATAATTTGTTATGCAATTTTTACCGATCACAGTGATACCCCATATGTGGTTGTACACTAATGTTTGAGCACACAGCAGGGGTTGGATAGGAAGGAGCGCTACTTGGCTTTTAGAACACAGATTTCGTTTTAATACAGTAATGTTCAAAACAATAGCAGTGTGTCCAAAAACATGAGTTAAGCACAAAATCTTTCTACTAGTTTTTATTTCCAGCATTGGGAACATTACACACTGTTTTCTAATTCAAAACATGAAGAGAAATGTATATAATTTTTAACTACTTTACAGAAAATAGCAAAAAAAGGAGGCCAAGTACTTAAGCTACGTAGTTGGGAGAGGCGAAATTAAGCCACAGGTCAATAAGAACGAGGCAATTCAGAACTGGCTGCAACCGCTCTCCAAGAAGCATGTGAGAGCGTTTCTTGGAATCGTGGGATATTACCGGCGGTTTATCCCAAATTTTTATATGATTGCCGCACCACTGACGGACCTTCTGAAAGGCACAAAATCAACGAGGGCGAAATGGACGGTTGAAACCGAGATGACGTTCCAACAGCTGAAGCTGGCACTCTGTAAGCAGCCGGTCCTGGTTGCACCAGACTTTACTAAAGAGTTTGTGCTCCAGACAGATGACTCAGAAGTTGGCCTAGGAGCCGTGCCGTCACAGGAGATAAATGGGGAAGAGCATCCCATCCTGTATATGAGCCGGAAGCTCTCATCCTGTGAGAAAAATTATGCCATTGTGAAGAAAGAATGCTTAGCCATAAAATGAGCCATACACACGCTAAGATATTACCTACTTGGCCAAAAGTTTAAATTGGTGTCAGACTATGCCCCTTTGAGATGGTTGAGGGAAAAGAAGGGTAAGAATGCCTGAGCAACTAGGTGGTTCTTAGGTCTCAAAGACTTTAATTTTCACATGGAGCATAGACCTGCGAAGTTACACGCTAATGCTACTGCCCTCTCCAGAATTCCCTGCTGGGTGACTGAAGGTGCCCCCCGGCTTTTGGCAGAGGGGGGGGGATATGTGACAGAGTCACTGGTATTATATGCGAGGGGAGGTATGTGTCACTCAGGATTCTCTCCTGTGTGAACTGAGACCTACTGAATCTCTGCCAGCATGTTATATGCTGTGGGTTACCTCTTTTAAAGGGTGTGGTTTTATGGGAATGATGTAGAGATGTGAGGGAAGTCATTCCCCATACCTCCTCCTCAGGGTGTGGCTGAGCAAGCTTTAAATGTTCAGTCCTGTTTTTTTTTCTTTGTGCTGTGTTTGGAGAGGCAAGGTCTCCAGGCTGGACAGCCATAGCTCAGGACAGAGCTGAAGGGTGGACATAACCTGTGTGGGTGAATGGCACATACACATATGGACTGTGCTATTGTTTATCTTTTGTTATGTTGTTTTGCTAGTAAGGCTGTGTTTATCTTTGCTGGAGTTGCAGAGCTTTTGTCACGGGTGTGTCAGAGGTGACAGACAGTCGCCCTACAGTGGGTTGCAGGAGACATCTACGTTTGGCATTGCAGACAGCTTCTTAGATAAGAGGCTGTCTTTAGGACCAAGTAGCTACCTCTCTCTTGCTAATTAGCTCTCTGGCCTGGGTGTATATATACCTGGTGTGTCTGAGAGGGAGTCGCCGGCTATATTCATTTCTACTTGTGAGGCTTATCAGGAGCAGCACTTCATCCTTTCTGGAGCTTGAGGCCATGTGTATATTTGAAATCATCTAAAGCTAAGCAATTTTCCCCTGTTTTGTCTTCTCTTGTTGTCTATAGTGTTTAGTGGAGGTTGACTAGTTCTCATCTCCTTCCATCCCTAGCCGTAGCCGTACGCCAGGGAAAGTAGGGCGAGGCACGCATACGGTGATTGCTGAAGAGGCAATATAGGTACGGTAGTTAAGACAGGGTGACGTTAGACCATACTAGGAGGTCTCTACTTCCTCCTTTCCCTTTTCCCTTTGTGTTGCACTAACTCCTGGCGTGACATTACAGCCGGCCGAGCACGTTTTGAAAAGAAAAAAAAAAAAAGCTGTAATTTTTTTTCCTTTGTCTGGAGAAGGGATATATCAGACCCTCATCTTCGCTAGTGGCGGCAGGGTTCTTCTTTGTGAAGAAAAAAGATGGCGGTCTACGTCCCTGTTTAGATTTCCGGGAATTACATCAAATTACCATCCATGATCCAAACCCTCTTCCTGATTCTTCCCTCCAGGCTTTTTCTTCCTTAAAGAACCATTTTGCCACTGCATGTATACTCAGTCAACCCGATGTTTCTCAACCCTTTAATGTGGAGGTTGATGCTTCTGATGTTGGGGTTGGGGCTGTGTTGTTTCAGGGTTCATCCCCTGGTAAATGGCATCCATGCGCCTTCTTTTCTAAAAAATTGTCTTCAGCAGAGAGAAATTATGACATGGGTAATAGTGAACTTTTGGCGATCAAATTGGCGTTCAAGTAATGTCGACATTAGTTGGAGGAGGCTGTCCATCCTATTACTGTTATTACTGACCATAAGAACCCGTCATATCTCCAGTCAGCTAAATGTCTCAACCCTGGGTTCAATTTTGTTGTCACTCTTCGTCCAGGGGTCAAAAAAGTCAAGGCTGATGCTTTGTCCCGGAGCTTCCCTGGTGGTGGTGACCATGAGAACCCTGCCCTGATATTACAGAAAGGGGTAGTCATTTTCGCTCTTTATCCTGAACTGGACGGTGAGGTGTTGGAGGCTCAGGGGGACGCCCCTGCCTTCTGCCCTTCAGGAAAGTTATTTGTACCATCTGACCTGCGCCGCAAAGTAATCAAGGAACATCATAACTCTGTGCTTGCTGAGCATCCAGGTGGTAAGGCAACTGCGGACCTCCTCTCTCGTCGTTTTTGGTGGCTGGGGTTGCATCGGGATCCAATTGAACACTTAGCTGCTTGTAGTATTTGCGCGCGTTCTAAGGTTTCGTATACCCCTCCATCTGGTACTCTTCTTCCGCTACTTATCCCTAGTAGGTCATGGACACACTTGTCCATGCATTTTATTACTGACCTACCGGTTTCTGCAGGTGAAACGGTGGTTTTGGTGGTAGTAGATAGGTTCAGTAAAATGGTTCACTTTGTCGCATTACCTGCACTTCCCAATGCCAAGACACTTGCTCAGGTGTTCATAAATTATATTGTGAAGCTTCACGGGGTTCTCTCCGATGTGGTGTCTGATCAGGGGACCCAGTTTGTTTCCAAGTTCTGGAAGGCATTCTGTTCTCGACTGGGGGTGCAGCAGTCCTTTTCATCTGCCTTCTACCCTCAGTCGAATGGTCAGACCGAGCGTGTCAATCAGAACTTGGAGACATACCTCAGGTGTTTCGTTTCCGAAAATCAGGAGGATTGGGCATCCTACTTACCGCCAGCAGAATTTGCCATCAATAATCATCGTCAAGAATCCACTGGCAGGTCACCGTTCTTCGGTACATATGGTTATCATCCACAGTTTGGTACCTTCAGTGGGGGAAGAGCTTCATGAGTTTCTGAGGAGGAACGGTTTACATCATTGCTCTCCTCCATATGGCAGGGTGTTCTTTGAAACTTAAAGACCATGTGAAACAGGTATAAACGTATGGCCGACAGAAAACGCTTGCCAGGTCTGGACCTGAATGTGAATGATTTTGTGTGGTTGTCTACCACGAATATAAGATTAAAAGTTCCTTCTTGGAAGCTGGGACCTAGGCTAATAAGCCCTATAAAATAACCACCGTCATTAACCCAGCAGCGTTTCATCTTGAACTTCCTCAGGCCCTTAAAGGTCCACAATGTGTTCCACATATCCTTACTCAAAAGGTATGTGGAACCTCTTGAACCCTCAAGTCTACCACCGCCCCCAGTACTGGTTGATGGTAATCTGGAGTTCCAGATTTTGAGGATTGTAGATTCTCATCTCAAATGTCGTTCTTTACAATACTTGGTGCACTGAAAAGGCCATAGTCCAGAGGAGAGGATGTGGGTTTCAGCATCAGAGATGAACGTTCCCAGATTGGTTAGCTCATTCCACACCTCTTTTCCTGAGAAACCCAGTCCTGAGGCCACTCGTAGAGGGGGGGCTACTATCGCAAGTGTGTCAAAGGTGACAAACAGTCGCCCTGCAGTGGGTTGCAGGAGATCTCTACGTTTGGCATTACAGATAAGATAAGATTGTAGATAAGAAGCTGTCTTTAGGACCAAGTGGCTACCTCTCTCTTGCTAATTATCTCTCTGGCCTGGGTGTATATGTACCACCCCGAGGGCTCGGTTGCTACAGAGGTATTGCATCTCAGCCAGATGTGCGATATCTCACTCTCAGGTATGGATGCAGTGTGGATCAGGACCCTGAAACCTGCATGCATTACACCACATTTCCAGGGGGCAGGGCGACCGATATGCTCCAAGTAGAGCACGACAGTCCCTGTCCCTGGCTGGAGTGGGGAGAGGGAACACCGAGGAAGTGGGAACCCTGTAGTGCAGGAGCAGGGAGGAGGTAGTTCCTGGGTGCACCTAGAGGGAGGTATAAAAGGTGGGCACCATCTTAGTTCAGTGTTCAGTCTGAGAGAGGAAGTGACAGAGCAGGGCCTCTGTGGAGCTCTGCTCCGGAGGCGGGCCTAGCCTGTGAGGCCCAGCAAGCACTAAAAGAGAAGACAATTCAGTGACAGAAGAAGAGGGAGCAGGAGGTGGGAGCAGAGGCTGGTGAGCACAGTACGACGTAGGCAGCCGTTACCTGCAGAAGTGGTCTGGATAATAAGAACTGTGAGTAAAGACCCTGGACTGCATCACTGACTCTGTGTCGTCACTGCTACTCCTGCACCATCACTCCCATCCTCCGCATACACTGCCCTGAGACTACACTCCTCCCGTGGGGAGTTGTACTACACTCTGCTGCACTCACAACACCAGCCTCAGCGGTCTGCCCTGCGGCAGCGGTTCATCCTGACCGCAATCCACGGGTGGCGTAGTCGAACATTTAATATCATAAAAACCACACAAATAGACTGCCATTTGAGTTGACCACCCTGAGCCACGGGACCGGGTCCCCGCCGCACGAAGACTACAACCCCCAGCATCCGCAATGAGTCCGGTTCCGGGTTTCCCCACACGCGCGCGGCCCAGGGGGCGTGTCATATATATACCTGGTGTGTCTGAGAGGGAGTCGCCGGCTATATTCATTTCCACTTGTGAGGCTTATCAGGAGCAGCACTTAGTCCTTTCTGGAGCTTGAGGCCGTGTGTATATTTGAACTGATCTAAAGCTAAGCAATTTCCCCGTTTTGTCTTCCCTTGTTGTCTATGGTGTTTAGTGGCGGTTGACTAGTGCTCTGCTCATCTCTTTCCATCCCTAGCCGTAGCCATACATGAGGGAAAGTAGGGCGAGGCACACGTGCAGCGATTGCTGAAGAGTCAATATAGGGGCGGTAGTTGAGAAACAGTGATGCTAGACTAGACTAGGAGGTCTCCACTTCCCCCTTTCCCTAGTGTCTGGGCTCCCTTTCCCTTTTCCCTCTGTATTGCACTAACACCTGATGTGACAGCATTATGCCATATAATAACGCCTGCAGAGAAAACCTGGTTCCTGAGTCTACTTCCGGAAGCGGCCGAGCAAGTCGACCTACCACACCATGTATAAAAAGGCTACCACACCGTGTATATTTTTACTGTCCCTATTCTAGTCCTATTAATAACTCTAATTTTTTTTAATTGTTTTATCACACACAAAAAAAATAAATAATCGGATGCCGATCAGCGCTCAATGGCTGTAGGACGCATACACAGATCTGGTGAAAAAAGAGGATAAAAAAAATAGAAAGGAAAGAAAAAAGTCCTAGCCAAATGTGAGCATTGGTTCCAATTAGTGATGTGCGTCTGATCAGCGGCTCGGCGGCTGCAGGACGCATGCACGGAAGTGGTGTAAAGGAAGGGTGGAGGTCGGGGATTAGAGGAAAAAAAATTACTGGAAAACAGCGAGCACGAGTGCTGATTAGTGATTTGTGTCACTGATCAGTGCTCGGTGACTGCAGGACGCACGCACGAGTAACTAAAATGCTCCTTACTGGGACCAAACAATTCCTAATGCTCGGGTGCTCGTTTCGAGTAACGAGTATAATGGGAGTCAATGAGAAATCTGAGCATTTTTCCGGCAGACCCTACAAGGAGGTCTGGGGGGCAGAGAAAATGTGCAAATGGATGAGAAAGGTGCTGAATGGAAGGAGAACAGCATGGGGAAGACCCCTGGAAGCATCTCTGACTCCCAGATCACAGCTGAGAACAATGGTTTCACACTTTTACTCCACTTTAAGGACTGACAATAAAACATTCCAAATCAACGATAAATTGCATTTTAGATGAAAAAAAATGTTAAGAAATATGTTTCCTGTATAATAACTTGTATATAAGGCAAAATTTAAAAAGCATTTTAAAAAAATTATAATTTAAGTAAACTAAAATTGTTTTTTTTATGAAAAAATAGTAAACTTCAGTGTAATTTATGAAGGAAGCACGAACTGCCAAAAATTATCGACTCGGATACACCCTGTATTAGACATAAAGGAGGGTCTCATACACATTCTGTTCAAATTGTCATGTAGTGGTACTCCTAGACGCAAAAAGGCTATGCACTAAGTGCAAATCCTGCCAAAAATTACAAGCAGGGTTATCCATATACTCTTGAAGGCACCAACTGTAGTGCCTCATTCAAATATTGCGAACAAAGTGTAGTTGTGGTACTCCTACATTCATAAAGGCTTTGCACAAGTACAAAGGCAGGAACAAATTATAAGTAAGGTCATCCATAGACCCTAGAAGGCAACAACTGGCAGGCCTCATTCAAATATAGAACATTAAAAACACTTTATATGCTGCTGTCATCAGGTGGTGTGTAAAAGCCTGGTATAATCCATGCTTTGTTCATTGTTATCAGTCAGCCTTTCTGTTGCAGGAGAAAGCGCCTGTCCGTTATGACCCCCCTTTGGCACTAAAAATCTGCTGAGACAAGACCCTAGCGGCAGTGCAGCACAACACCTCCAAGGCATAGAGGGACAGCTCATGCCAGGTGTCCAGCTTTGAGACCCAATAGCTGAAGGTCGCAGAGGAATTAACAAATAAGCTGGTTTGGTCGGCCAGGTATTGCTTGACCATCTTTGAAAACTTTTCCTTCCTTGTCAAAAATACCTGGCCATGATGACGCGCCCCCTGAGCCATGGGGATACCCGGAGCCAGGCCTTGTAGATGCTGGGGGTTGTAGTCACCGTGGTGGTGACCCGGTCCGTGACCCAGGGCGGTCAAACCAAGGGGGTAGTCTATATGTACAAATGTTAATGTCCGACTAAGCCACCTGTGGATTGCGGTCATTGGTAACTGCCACTGCGGAGCAGTCCGCTGAAGCTGGTGGTATGTGCAGCAAGGTGATGTGACTCCCCACAGGAGGAGTGTAGCTTCAGGGCAGCGTGCTTGGATGATGGTGGTGATTGTGCAGGGCGTTCTAGTGCTATGAGTGCTGGCGCCGCAAGGAACACAGAGACAGGATAGTGCAGTCCCAGGGTCTTTACTCACTGTTGTTGTAGTTCAGATTACAGGTACCAAGCAATCTTCCACCGTCGTGCTGTGCGTACTCAGTGAGGGGTTCAGTCCACCCTCAGGTATTTCCAGAGCACTTATTCTTCTGTGTACCTTCCTCTGGCCTCTTCCTGCACCTCACACACAGCGCCACTTCTATCCGGTACCCTCGGGCCTTGGCGGGCGACGTGTGTTCTGTCCCCTGGGTCCTGTGCTGATACCTTCTTAGTGTACTGGTGTGGACTTGTGGTCTGCAGTACTTGAAATGCTGCAGCCTCCGGTTCCTAGTTAAGCATTTGCTGTTTCTCTACTAGTTGAAGGACCCGGTTCCCTGTTCTGGCCTGACCCCTCTACCTCCTGGTACGGGTGGCTTGCTGCACGGCCTGTACCCCTAGGGTCCATTCACTCCTCATTCCTGGAGCCGTCCTGCTCCCTCTCCTCTCTCAGGCTCAGGCCTCCTGACTTGGCCCGCCTTTGGAGCAGAGCTCATACAGAGCCTCTGCTCCCTGACTTCTCCTCAGTCTGTCTGACTGGAACTCCACCTGCTCTTCTGTCTGAACCAAGATGGTTCCTTACTTTTATACCTCCTACACATGTGCTCCCAGTATCTATGTCCTCCACCCCATCCACTACATAGTTCCCCCTCTCTAGGTGGTTCCCCGCACTGCAGCCAGGGACCAGGGACTGTGCTCTCCCGTAGGAGCAATCTCGCCCTGTCCCCCGGAAATGTGGTGTAGTGAATGCTGGTGTTAGGGTCCTGAGCTGTACTCTTTCCTTACATGGGAGTGAGATACCACACCTCTGGGTGAGATGCAATACCTCTGTGGCGACCGAACCCTCAGGGGCGCCACACACCCCCCTGGTAAAACACAGCACATCCGCGGGCTGGAACAGAGCAAAAGACAGGGTAAATTAGGACATGCAAATTTTTGGATGCATCACATTATATAACATTATGGATACTTTTTAAAGGACATTTCTCTTCACACTTATAAAATATTTCTTCACACATATAAGACATTTTTAATATAAACATTCTTCATATCAACACATTTTCAAGTAAAACTTTTGGTCAACCGGTCACAGTAATGTCTGCAACCAGGTGTCCATTTTTCGATAAAGTGCAAACTTGCAAACATGAATATGACGGACCCGTCCCAAACCCTCAACGGAGGCCCTGGGGTGGCTGCAGGGCTTAGACGATCCAGATGCTGGACCTTGTCTTCGGTCACCTACAACGGGTTTTTGTTCTGAGGTCACTCGTTGTAGTTCTTATAAAACCAATAAGGGGCACCTCAAGAGGTGCAACTATTTACAAGAAGCGGCTGCTCCCAGTCCTCAGCCGGTTAGTCTCTGGACCCTTTACGGGTAACTAAACAACCTAGTAAAAACACAAACGGTGAACCTGCAGCGTCTATGCTGCTGTACGGGTACTGATTACTACTGGCAGTCCTTAGTAGTATTGCTCCCTCCAGGGAGGCTCTAGTTCATCACAAGCTGACCCAGCCAGGTCTTCAGCTTCATACTGGTAGAAGCCGTGCTCTTCTACCACCTTGTGGACATTAAAGGCGTAACAGCCTCTGACTCCTTTGTGACGGGTATAGGTCACGATGTCTCCGGGGTAGAGGTCCCTATCAGGGTGACCTGCTATTAGGTGGGACTCCACGTCCCTCCTGTTGACGAACAGATCAATGTCTGTGTGTGGGTCCCGGATGAATCCCCACCCGGCATCCAAATTGAATTTAACTACGGTCCCTTCTTCCTTGGGACCGTGGGTGGCTTTGTTGGCCTGGCAGGCCCGGGTCTTTTCCTGCATATTCTGGGCCTCTAATTTCTCCCACCGCACGCGCCGTGAGCTGCGCTCTTTTTCAAATTGGACCAGCTGCTGGTGGCAGAACTCTTTGCGACGGGCTGCGGCTGCCCTGGTCTCCTGGGACAACCCCATCAGGTCCTCCCCAGAGTGATCCCACTCAAACTGGGCCTCGTCTTCCGGCAACCGGGAGATGGCGGCAGGCTGCGGAGCGGGTAGGAGCGAGGGCCGCTGGTCCTCCACCTCCGTGGACCAGTCCCACCGGCGACGTCTGTATACCCACTTGGCTGGTGGGGGAGTTGGTTCCTGCAGGGGACCCAGAAGCTGGCTGGCTGTGCCGGTGCCCGAAGGTGGCGGTGTCTGGGATTGCGGGGCGTGCAGGGCAGGCGCGCCCGGGACTTGTGGACCTTGCGGCGGGGTCAGGTGCGGGCCGCCGCTGGTGGCGCCTGGGGTCAGCAGCTCCACCAGCGGGCCCAGGAGCAGGTCGACGCTGGCGGCACCCGGGGCTGGAGGGCTTGGCTGGGGGCCTAGGAGCGGGCCGTCGCTGGTGGCGCCCGGGGCTGGAGGGCTTGGCTGGGAGCCTTGCTGCGGGGTCAGGAGCGGGCTGGTGTTGGTAGCGCCCGGGACAGGGAAACTCCTCCTACCTGCTCCCGCGGCCGCTCCTGCGTCACGTGTCGCCTCCTGGCGCTGGTCGGGCTCCGCTAAGGCTGGGGCACCGCCGGTGCTTGGTAGCGTCGTCGGCTGCCGGTTCGCCATCCGCTGTTCCATCTCCCGTCTCCACCCGGTGATGGCGTCTCGCTAGGCCCTCTCCATCCTCCGGCCCTGGTCTTCCATCCCAGAGCGGAGGAACTCCGAGTCCTCCTGGGGCAGCTTAGCCACTAGCTCCTCCAAGGTGTAGGGTGCTGCGGCCTGCAGCAGGCCGCTGACTGGGGCTCTTGTGCTGCCGTCCTCCATCTTCCCTACAGGGTGCGGTCTGTCTAGACTGATCCAGACCAAGCCCTGTCTCCCAGTTTTCTTCTCTCCTCTCCCCTTTTGGGGGCGGTCCCAGGGCAGTTTGTTGCAGTCCCATGGCAATCTGCTGTCGGTTACTTTCAGGGTCAGCCCCCCCACCTTGATGGACACACTTGCATACATGACCACTGCTGTTTGGGGCGGGCTCCGCTTCTGGCACCATTCTGGGACCTGGCCCACGATGGGAGGTGGTTTCTTGTCGTCTTTTAGCACGCACATAATGGCGCCCGTTCTTCTGGGGCGGGCGCCACATTTAGTAGAAAACACAGTCTTTAGGCGCGCGATACCCGGTGATAACGGGTGGGCTCATATCCTGCCGACTACGCCAAAGTTGACGTGCCCCCTGGGCCGTGGGGTACACGGAGCCGGGCCGGTAGACGCTGGGGGTTGTAGTCACTGTGGCGGTGACCCGGTCCGTGACCCAGGGCAGTCAATCTAAGGGTAGTATTTGTGTGTAGGGGTTTTATAATGTCCGACTACGCCACCTGTGGAGTGCGGCCATTGAGGCCGCCGCTGCGGAACAGTCCTCTGAAGCTGATGGTTTGGGAGCACATGTGGTATAACTCCCCACAGGAAGAGTGTAGCTTCAGGGCAGTGTGAGTGGATGATGGTGATTGTAGGGCAAGGAGTCAGTAATGAAAACAGAGTCCGTGTGATGCAGTCCCAAGGTCTTTACTCACAGTTATTGCAGTTCTGGTTACAGGGACCCATGTAACGGCCCTCGTTGTTCTGTGCTCACTCAGTGAGGGGT
Source organism: Phyllobates terribilis (assembly GCF_046119375.1). Taxonomy (NCBI): domain Eukaryota; kingdom Metazoa; phylum Chordata; class Amphibia; order Anura; family Dendrobatidae; genus Phyllobates; species Phyllobates terribilis. The sequence continues at coordinate 339,862 of NW_027363542.1, forward strand.
TCAGCCGACCCCCAGGTAACTCCGGAGTATTTAGCAGGATCCTCCTCTGTGTGTCTTTTCTCTGGCCTTCTCCCTGCATCTCACACTCAGTGACACTTCTATCCGGTACCCTCGGGCCTTGGCGGGCGACGTGTGTTCCGTCCCCTGGGTCCTATGTGGCTACCTTCTTAGTGAGACTGGTGTGGACTTTTGGCTTACGGTACATAAAGTGCTGCAGCTTCCGGTTTCTAGTTGAGCCTTGCTGTTTCTCTGCTAGTTGAGGGACCGGTTCCCCTTATCTGGCCTGACCCCTCTACCTCCTGGTAGCAGCGGGTGTACGGGTGGCCTTCTGCACGGCCCATACCCCTAGGGTCCCTTCAGTTCCTGGAGCCTTCCTGCTCCCACTCCTCTCTTCTCTCCTTCAGTCCTGGGCCTCACAGGCTAGGCCCACCTCTGGAGCAGAGCTCATGCAGAGCCTCTGCTCCTTCACTTCTCCTCCTCTGACTGAACTCTCTAAGATGGTGACCCTATTTTATACTGCTCCCACTCAAGTGTTCCCAGGATCTGCGTCCTTCACCCCATCCACTACATGGTTCCCCCTCTCTAGGTGGTTCCCCCCACTCCAGCCAGGGATCAGGGACTGTGGTCTCCCGTAGGAGCAATCTTGCCCTGTCCCCCGGAAATGTGGTGTAGCGAATGCTGGTGTTAGGATCCTGAGCCATACTCCTTCCTTACCTGAGAGTGAAGTACCACACATCTGGATGAGATGCAATACCTCTGTGGCGACCGAACCCTCAGGGGCGCCACAGCCCCAACAGTGCAAACAACTCTGTATGATGCCCCTGAAACCCCCCACATATAGTATACAGCTCCAACTTTGCCCACAACACTTTATGATGCCCCCTCAGCCCTCCACACATAGTATATGGCCCCAATAGTGCCCACAACACTGCATGATACCAAACAGCTTCTCACACATAGTATACAGCCCTAACAATGCCCACACACTGTATGATGCCCCACAGACCCCAATCACAACATAGTATTATGTTCCATAAAGTGTACACACACTCAGCTGTCACACGCAGACACAGATAGACACACTGTGTATATACACTGCTCAAAAAAATAAAAGGAACACTCAAATAACACATCCTAGATCTGAATGAATGAAATATTCTCATTGAATACTTTGTTCTGTACAAAGTTGAATGTGCTGACAACAAAATCACACAAAAATCATCAATGGAAATCAAATTTATTAACCAATGGAGGCCTGGATTTGGAGTCACCCCCAAAATTAAAGTGGAAAAACACACTACAGGCTGATCGTACTTTTATGTAATGTCCTTAAAACAAGTCAAAATGTGGCTCAGTATTGTGTGTGGCCTCCACGTGCCTGTATGACCTCCCTACAATGCCTGGGCATGCTACTGATGAGGTTGTGGATGGTCTCCTGTGGGATCTCCTCCCAGACCTGGACTAAAGCATCCGCCAACTCCTGGACAGTTTGTGGTGCAATGTGTAGTATTGAGCGAGCATGCTCGACACTGCTCGGTACTCGCCCGAGCATCACGCTACTCTGGATGTTCAGCGAGCACCGAGCATTTCCGGGTTACTCGGGCGGGAGCTCGGGTCTCCGCCCTGCATGTTTGGCGCTCTTTACAGAGCCAATGAACATGCAGGGATTGCCAGCCAGTCACTTTAATGCCGCAGCCATGTTGTTTGTGGGCATTACAGTGATTGGCTGGCCGCACAGCATCACCTCGAGTATTTAAAACTGGGCGCCGCCATCTTGGACACAGTCGCTCCAGAACAGACAGTGTAGGGACAGCGCTGTTGATTTAGGGAGAGATATATCCTGCGAAATAGTTAGTGTAGGGTCTGTAAAGGCTGCCAGATCAAACAAACAGTCCTTCTAAGGATTAATATCCATCCCAGATATCAGGCAGGCAGGCAGGCTGTATAGGAGACACAGTGGTTATACCAGCAAATGCTGCAGTACAGTCCTGAGTGCTCCTGTTGCTGAAATTGCTGGACTTAGCTCCAGGTCTCGGGGGCCAGGAAAAATCCTTTTTTTTTCATCTAAATCCTCTTTTTTTTTCCTCCTTCACACTGTACAAATACCCGTCTTATTAACCTTTTGGTGCCCCCCCCCCCCAAAAAAAAGCGTGTCTCTGATTTTTCAGACACAAATATATCTGTTGAAAATAGTCTGGTGTAGGTCAGAGAAATAGAAGTGTGGTTTTGCAGTTCCATGGGCCATTTGTATCTAAAAAAACAGTTTGAGTGTGTCGCTCACTGTTCAGCCACAAATATATATATTTAAAAAAGTCTGGTATACACCAGAAAATTATAACTGTGGTTTTGCTGTTCCACGGTAAAAAATCTCTATTATCCTGCTTTTGGCATTTTTTGCCTTAAAAAAAAAATAATAGTGTCTCCCTGATTTTTCAGACACAAATATATCTGTTGAAGATAGTCTGGTGTAGGCCAGAGAGACAGAAGTGTGGTTTTGCTGTTCCACGGCAAAAAATCTCTATTATCCTGCTTTTGGCATTTTTTGCCGTAAAAAAAAAAATAATAGTGTCTCCCTGATTTTTCAGACACAAATATATCTGTTGAAAATAGTCTGGTGTAGGCAAGAGAGACAGAAGTGTGGTTTTGCTGTTCCACGGTAAAAAATCTCTATTATCCTACTTTAGGCATTTTTTGCCGTAAAAAAAAAAAATAATAGTGTCTCCCTGATTTTTCAGACACAAATATATCTGTTGAAAATAGTCTGGTGTAGGCCAGAGAGACAGCAGTGTGGTTTTGCTGTTCCACGGTAAAAAATCTCTATTATCCTGCTTTTGGCATTTTTTGCCGTAAAAAAAAAATAATAGTGTCTCCCTGATTTTTCAGACACAAATATATCTGTTGAAAATAGTCTGGTGTAGGCCAGAGAGACAGAAGTATGGTTTTGCTGTTCCACGGTAAAAAATCTCTATTATCCTGCTTTAGGCATTTTTTGCCGTAAAAAAAAAAATAACAGTGTCTCCCTGATTTTTCAGACACAAATATATCTGTTGAAAATAGTCTGGTGTAGGCAAGAGAGACAGAAGTGTGGTTTTGCTGTTCCACGGTAAAAAATCTCTATTATCCTGCTTTTGGCATTTTTTGCCGTAAAAAAAATAATAATAGTGTCTCCCTGATTTTTCAGACACAAATATATCTGTTGAAAATAGTCTGGTGTAGGCCAGAGAGACAGCAGTGTGGTTTTGCTGTTCCACGGTAAAAAATCTCTATTATTCTGCTTTTGGCATTTTTTGCCGTAAAAAAAAAAATAATAGTGTCTCTCTGATTTTTCAGACACAAATATATCTGTTGAAAATAGTCTGGTGTAGGCCAGAGAGACAGAAGTGTGGTTTTGCTGTTCCACTGTAAAAAATCTCTATTATCCTGCTTTTGGCATTTTTTGCCATAAAAAAAAAAAAAAATAGTGTCTCCTTGATTTTTCAGACACAAATATATCTGTTGAAAATAGTCTGGTGTAGGCCAGAGAGACAGAAGTGTGGTTTTACAGTTCCACGGTTCAAACCTCTGTATCATCCACTTTTGGGCCATTTGTATCTAACAAAAACCGCAAATATATATATTTAAAAAAGTCTGGTATACACCAGTAAATTATAACTGTGGTTTTGCTGTTCCACGGTAAAAAATCTCTATTATCCTGCTTTTGGCATTTTTTGCCATAAAAAATAAATAATAGTGTCTCCTGATTGTTCAGACACAAATATATCTGTTGAAAATAGTCTGGTGTAGGCCCGAGAAATACAAGTGTGGTTTTGCAGTTCCACAGGTCAAATCTCTGTATTATCCTGCTTTTCGCAATTTTTGCCGTAAAAAATAAATAATAGTGTCTCCTGATTGTTCAGACATAAATATATCTGTTGAAAATAGTTTGGTGTAGGCCCGAGAAATACAAGTGTGGTTTTGCAGTTCCACGGTTCAAACCTCTGTATTATCCACTTTTGGGCCATTTGTATCTAAAAAAAACAGTTTGAGTGTATCGCTCACTGTTCAGCCGCAAATATATGTATTTAAAAAAGTCTGGTATACACCAGTAAATTATAACTGTGGTTTTGCTGTTCCACGGTAAGAAATCTCTATTATTCAGCATTTGGTATTTTTTCCGTAAAGAAAAACAGTAATAGTTTCTCCCTGATTGTTCAGATTGTTTAAAAGAGTCGGGTGTAGGCCAGAGAAAGAACTGTGGTTTTCCTCTTCCCCGGTTCTAATCTACTTTTTATTACCCTTGTTCCATTGATAGTGCGAGTGTAAGCTATTTTGCTTCCTTTACAATGGGCAAGGCACGTGGCAAGGGACGTGGAAGTGGACGTTCTGGTGATGGTGCGTGCAGAGGACGGGGCCGTGGCCAAGGTGAAAATGTGCCACAACCAACAGCCACATCTTCTTGCTCCCACTTCTTGACCGAATTACTAGGGAAGCACAGAACAACACCAGTATTGCGAACTGATCAGTGTGAACAGGTTATTAATAGGATAACAGATAATACTTCCAGTTACCTGGGCACCACCACCTCCGGCCTGTCTTCCACACGGTCGACTCTTAGTAGCCGTGAGTCTCGACCGCATACTCCTCCTCACCCTGATGCTCCTTCCCCCCACCATGCCGAGTGTCGTCAGACAGTAACTGATCCCACACTTGGACACTCTGAAGAGCTGTTCACTGGTCATTTCCAGATTTGTGCCCCTCGCCTGCTCCACTTGAAGTGGTGGAAGAGGAGATCCCATGTAGCGATGCCCAAATATTTGAACAGCCACGGCCACAGGAAGTCGACGCTGGCAATTTGTCACAAGAGGTGGACGATGATGAGACACAATTGCCAGGAAGTGAGGAGGAGGATCGTGGTGCGCAAGTGGAAGAGGAGGAGGTGGTGGATGATCTAGTAACTGACCCAACGTGGCAGGAGGACATGCAGAGTGACGCCAGTAGCACTAAGGGGGAGGGAGGCAGTGTACCCCAACAGACAGGAAGAAGCAATGTGGTGGCCGCAGACTGAAGGCGGGCAACAGTTCCTCGTAACACCAACACGATGGACGTTGGCAGTACAAGCGGTAGGTCTTCCAGAGTCTGGAATTTTTTTAAAGACTCTGCTGATAACCCCAAAAGGGCCATTTGTACCACCTGCCATGCCAGCATCAGCAGGGGTGACAAAACTACCAGCCTGACCACCACCACCATGATCAGGCACATGGCAGCAAAGCACCCGACTTTGTGGGGCGAACCCCAGGGTCCACGACCAGGGTCAGCAGGTGTCACCACTGCTTCTTCCGCTGTTGTGCATCCAATAGAACCCCCTGTTGTGTGTGCAAGGCAATCCCCTGTCCATACTGCATGTAAAGATGCCCCCTCCTCTCAGTCTTCACTTGTTATGGCAGTTTCTCAAGAAACAGCATCAACGTCCACGTCCCACCGCAGCGTTCAATTGTCCATATCCCAGACCTTTGAATGAAAGCGGAAATTCGCAGCTAACGCCCCACAGGCCACAGTCCTAAATTCGCACATTTCACGACTGCTTGCGTTGGAAATGCTGCCTTTTAGGCTGGTGGAGACGGAATCCTTCCGTCACCTTATGGCGGTGGCCGTCCCTCGGTACTCGGTCCCCAGCCGACACTATTTTGCCCGGTGTGCCATCCCCGGACTACACAAGCACGTGTCCCAAAACAACTGCCGTGCCCTCAACAAAGCAGTTACTGGGAGAGTCCACCTGACAACAGACACGTGGACAAGTGCTTGTGGCCAGGGACGGTACATCTCCCTGACGGCACACTGGGTAAACATAGTGGAAGCCGGGATCCAGTAGGACCTTTGGACGGAACACATCCTCCCTACACCAAGGATTGCGGGCCTTATGTCAGTCAGAGTTGCCCCCACAGTGTACAGCTCCTGCGCATCATCTTCCTCCTCCTCATGTTCAGCCTCCATCTCAGATATCACCACATCAGTTACAAGCTGGAAGCACTGCAGTACTGCCTCCCCCAAGCGGCAACAGGCTGTGCTGAAACTCATAAGCTTAGGTGAGAAACCTCACACTGCTTGTGAGTTGTGGACAGCTGTGAAAGAGCAGGCAGATCTGTGGCTGAGACCGCTGAACCTACATCCAGGCATGGTCGGGTGTGACAATGGCCGTAACCTGGTGGCGGCTCTGAGGCGAGATCACACACGTACCATGCCTGGCTCATGTGCTTAACCTCGTGGTTCAGCAGTTTCTTAAATCGTACCCCGAGTTGCCAGATCTGCTCATCAAAAGTACGCCGCCTGTCAGCTCATTTTCTCAAGTCGGCTACAGCTTCCGCCGCCCTTGCTGTGTTGCAGCAACGATTGTAGCTTCCCTCACACCGACTGGTGTGTGATGTCCCCACACGTTGGAACTCTACCCTCCACATGTTGCAAAGGATTTATGAGCAGAAGAGAGCAGTTGTGGAGTACCACCTGCAACAAGGCAGTCGATATTCAGGTCAGACTCCACACATAAGACCTCAGGAGTGGACCTAGATGTCTGACATCTGTACCATCTTGACAAACTTTGAGGAGTCCACCCAGATGGTGAGTGGCGATGACGCCATCATTAGTGTCAGCATTCCACTTGTCTGTCTTTTGCAACGCTCTCTGCAGAGAATTAAAGAGGAGGCATTGCAGCCAGAGTATGATGAGATGGATCAAGAAGCCGTAGCGGACGATTACACACAGCCCAGCCTCATCTCATCCCAACGTGCATTGGGGGACAATGAGGGAGAGGAGGAGGAGGAGGAAGAACAGGAGCTTGTATCATGCACTGTAAACGGTAGTACCTGTACAACTCTCATACCGTCGGGTCACCGTGGGTGGCCTGAGGACAGAGGGGAGGAGGAGGAGGGAATGTTTGTAATATGCTGTACTGCATGGCTCTTGTAAGGGGCATTGCAAGTTCCTCCGTCCTAATTTTTGGCAGCTTTTGCTTGGAAGGCATAAGCAAATACTATGGGAGACACACTCCCCAATCATGGGAATAATGTTTTTAAGATGCTGTACTGTATGGCTCTTGTAAGGGGCATTAAAACAGTCTAATTAAGCTACTGCGACCTCCACCACTTTTCCGAGGGGCATTAAAACCGTCTTGTTAAGCTACTGTGACCTCCATGTCTCTTCCAAGGGGCATTCAAACCGTCTTGTTAAGCTACTGGGACCTCCACGTCTTTTCCGAGGGGCATTAAAACCGTCTTGTTAAGCTACTGTGACCTCCACGTCTCTTCAAAGGGGCATTAAAAGCGTCTTCTTAAGCCACACTGAACTCCACAGCTCTTCCAAGGGGCATTGAAATGTTGTTTTTAAGTACCTCTAACTCCACGACTCTTCCAACGGGCATTGCATTTCCTCCTAATTTTAGTCAGCTTTTGCTTTTCAATGCAAAGGCGAAAACTAAGGGAGACCCACTCCCCAATAATGGGTAGAAAGTTTTTAGTACGCTGTAATCCACGTCTGTTTCAAGGGGCATTGCAGTTCCTCATAATTTTTGGAAAGCCTTCCATTCACTGCTTAGGCCAACAGTGTACAGGAGACCCAGTTGCTATAAATGGAAAAAAAGGTTTAGTTAACGTTCTCTGACCTCCATGTCATTTCCAAGGGGCATTGGAGTGCCTCAAAATTTTTGGTAGGCATTGCACTCACTGTATGCCCTATAACTGTGTAGCCGAACGGCTCCTTTTGTTACAGAAACATATCCTACAAGACATATGTGGTTGACTGGCCTGATATTGATGTGAATGGTCCCTGTTCCTCCTGCTCTTTCTCCTTTGCCACTACCTCATCCATCATTTATCACCTGAAGCTTTGTTTTAACGGGAGTCATAGAACTGGAATAGTAGCAGGAAAACATCCAGCAATCCACGGAGGAGGTAGGATATGCGCCAAAATGCTGACCACCTCAGGCCTAGCCGCTACTACATACATGCGCTTGCATTCCAAGAAAACAAAGCAGATGCTAACTTCTATCATCATCATCATCATGGTCCTCACCTTGGCACTCTCAACTCCCCTGATGGAGAAGCCAGGGCCCACCGGAGGAGTCTGGTTCTCTGGTGGGCTCGTCCAATGCTGCCTTAAAGCAGGCCGGGCTAAGAAAAGTGTGTGTGGGGATGTTCCAAGGAGAAATAGGGGCGGCTGGGGACCATTTATGGACACCCGGCTGCCCCTAGGCGGCTGGGGACCGTGTGTGGACACCCGGCCACCCCCTTGCGGCTGGGGACCGAGTGTGGACACCCGGCCGCCGGGCGGCTGGGGACTGAGTATGGATACCAGGCAGCCAACGCAGCCATGACGTGGTGGCCAGATTCCGCCTCCACATGCCTAAAAGGCCCAATTTCAAGTGCAAGCAAGCAGTATGGTATTGCAGCCTGGGGGTGGGTGGGTGGCAGGCTGCACACTTACGCTTGCATTCCAAGAAAACAAAGCAGATGCTAACTTCTATCATCATCATCATGCTCCTCACCTTGGCACTCTCAACTCCCCTGATGGAGAAGCCAGGGCCCACCGGAGAAAAGTGTGTGGGGGATGTTCCAAGGAGAAATAGGGGCGGCTGGGGACCGTTTATGGACACTCGGCTGCCCCCAGGCGGCTGGGGACCGTGTGTGGACACCTGGCCGCGGGGCGGCTGGGGACCGAGTATGGACACCTGGCCGCCCCCTTACGGCTGGGGACCGAGTGTGGACACCCGGCCGCCGGGGACTGAGTATGGATACCAGGCCACCAACGCAGCCATGACGTGGTGGTCAGATTCCGCCTCCACATGCCTAAAAGGCCCAATTTCAAGTGCAAGCAAGCAGTATGGTATTGCAGCCTGTGTTATGTTCTGCTACCAGAGCTAAGGAAAGAGAGGAGATCTGTCCCTACGATAGAACTCAGCTGAATCCCTACGATGTAACAGGGAACCTGATCCTGCGATCAGACCTGCTAAAGTCCTAAGCTAGTCTGTACGAAGACCTATAGATGTGGGGGAGGAATCCCTACAAGTACTAAGGACTGGGAGGAATATGGGACACCTCCTAACAGAAATAGTAGCAGACAGACGAACAAACAAAATATAAAGAACATAGAGGTCAGTAAACCAAGCAAACTAACAGAGCAAGACACAGAGCACAGGCTAGCTAGAAAGTAGATATACAATGAAGTCCAGCAAAGCCAGAAGGGCGGAGCAGGATTAAATAGGCCAACAAGGTCATGAGACCAGCAAAGGAAAAAAAAACCTAACAGCAAGGTTCTAACAGTACCCCCCCTTCTAAGAGGATCCTCCGGATCCCCTAGGACCAGGCTTATCAGGAAATCTCCTGTGAAACGCTCTGATAAGTCTGGACGCGGAAACATCATCTGACCTCACCCAAGAGTTATCCTCGGGTCCGAAACCTTTCCAGGCCACAAGATACTGCAAACTACCTCTATACCGTCTAGAGTCAAGGATGCGAGAAATTTCATATTCCCCGTCCTCCACCACCGGAGGAACAGAGGCAGAGGCGTCACCATCCGACACAACAGCTTTTTTTAACAGAGAGACATGAAAGACCGGATTAATTCTCCAGGAGGTAGGAACCTCCAACCTAACAGCAGATTGGTTGACAACCTGAAGCACCTTAAAGGGCCCTACAAACTTGGGACCCAATTTCTTAGAAGGAATCCTCAACCGCAGATTCCTAGAGGACAACCAAACCATGTCACCAACAGCGAACAAAACCTCCTGTCGTTTCCTATCAAAGTAGTCTTTAGATTTTCTGTTGGCCTCCTGAAGATTACCACGCACATCCGTCCAAACTCTTTCCAAATCACCGGAAAAATTCTCCTCCTCAGGCACGGCAGATCCCAACTTGGAGAACGACCCAAACGACGGATGTCTCCCAGAACAACAAAAAAAAGGCGAACAACCAGCAGAAGAAGATGTATGATTGTTCAGAGCAAATTCGGCAAGTGGCAGAAACTCAGACCACCCCTCTTGATTGTCTGCCACAAAACAACGCAAGAACTGCTCAACATCCTGGTTTTTCCTTTCTGTCTGGCCATTAGATTCAGGATGATATCCGGACGAAAACGACAAATGAATTCCCAACCTGTCACAAAAGGCACGCCAAAAACGAGCCACGAACTGAGGACCCCTATCAGAAACAATGTCAGTAGGAACGCCATGAAGTCTGACAATTTCCTTGACAAAGGCCTTAGCGAGAGTTTTAGCGCAGGGCAGTTTGATGAAGGGAACCAAGTGACACATCTTACTAAAACGGTCCACGACCACCCAGATGACAGTAAAACCCTCAGAGGGGGGGGAAGGTCAGTTATAAAGTCCATAGCCAAATGTGTCCAAGGAGCACTGGGGACCTCCAAAGGACAAAGCAACCCCGCAGCAGGAGTATGTGAGGACTTAGATCTAGCACATACAGTACATTGGCGTACCCACTTAATGACTTCCTTCTGCCATCCAGGCCACCAAAAACTGCGACCCACCAGTCTCTTGGTCTCAGAGATTCCGGGATGACCTGCCAACCGAGATTCGTGACACTCAACAAACAAATCTCTCCTAAAGGTCCCAGGCACAAACAACCTCCCATGAGGAGTGTTAGATGGGGCATTCTCCTGAGCTTTAAGAATCTCATCTTCCAAAACGGAGTCTAAAGCAGCTATCACAACACCTTCTTGTAAAATGTTTTCCTCTTTCTCAGCACCGACTATGGGAGAAAAACTGCGAGACAAGGCATCCGCCTTAACATTCTTAGTACCAGGGATGTAAGTAACGGAGAAATTAAACCGCGAGAAAAACAGTGCCCACCTAGCCTGACGGGCATTCAGGCGCTTGGCAGCGTCAAGATATATCAGATTTTTATGATCCGTAAGAACCTGAACGGGAAATTCCGCACCTTCCAAGAAGTGGCGCCAGTGTTCAAATGCGAGTTTAATAGCCAATAATTCCCGATTACCAATATCGTAATTCAATTCAGTCTCCGAAAATTTTTTTGAAAAAAAGGCACAGGGATGTAATCCATCCCCGTTATCCTGAGACAATACTGCGCCAACCCCCACAGAGGAAGCATCAACCTCAACCAAAAACGGCCTAGTAACATCAGGCTGCATAAGGATGGGAGCAGAGGTGAACCTCTCCTTGAGATACACAAAAGCTTCAATGGCCTCAGAAGACCACTGAACCGCATCAGCACCTTTCCTGGTGAGATCAGTCAGAGGTTTGACAATACTAGAAAATTTTTTTATGAATTTTCTATAGTAATTGGCGAAACCCAAAAACCTCTGTATCGATTTCAAACCAATAGGCCTAGGCCATTCCTGCACAGCCTGAACCTTAACCGGATCCATCTCAAAACCTTTGCTGGAGATAATGTAGCCCAAAAAACTAATTCTCTGTACAGCGAACTCACATTTCTCCAGCTTAGCAAAAAGCGAATTGTCCATTAATAACTGTAATACCTCACGCACGCTCCGCCAATGAGACTCCAGATCTGGCGAATAAATCAAAATGTCATCCAAATACACAACCACATTTTTACCGATCAAAGGTCTAAGGATGTCATTAATCAGATTCTGAAAAAATGCAGGAGCATTAGTAAGACCAAAAGGCATAACCAGATTCTCAAAATGACCCACAGGAGTGTTAAAAGCAGTCTTCCATTCATCACCCTCCTTCATGCGCAACAGATTGTATGCCCCCTTAAGGTCAATTTTAGAGAACCACTTGGCCCCCAATAACTGGTTAAACAGATCAGGAATCAATGGCAGTGGGTAAGGATTGCGTACCGTAATTTTGTTAATCTCACGAAAATCCAGACAAGGACGTAAACCGCCGTCCTTTTTTTTTACAAAAAAAAATCCAACCGCCACAGGAGACTTAGAGGGCCTAATGTGACCGGCGGCCAAACTTGTCTGTATGTATTCCTCCAAAGCCTTCCTCTCAGGAATAGTAAGGTTAAATAAACGACTTTTAGGAAGAGTCGCTCCAGGGACAAATTCAATAGAACAATCATAGTCTCTATGGGGAGGCAAAACCTGCGATTCCTTCTCAGAAAAAACTCTCCAAAAATCCTGAATAGGAACAGGCAATTCTCCCCTATCCAAAGCTGCAATACGCCCGTTACAACACTTGTCATAACATTTATGGCTCCAGGATTTAATTTCACTGGTAGACCAATCCAGTACAGGATTGTGACATTTTAACCAAGGCAATCCCAATATTACTGGAGAAGGCAAGTTATTCAACACTACCAAATCCAATTTCTCATGGTGAACACCATTAATAGTGAGAGGAAATTCACAGACCTTGAGAGTAATATTCTTCAAAGGGGAGCCATCCACAGAAACCACAGCAATGGGGGATGATAAAGGTTCAGGTTTTAAATTGAGTTTTTCCATGAATCCCCCATCAATTACATTCAGTGTAGACCCGCAATCAACAAACACCCGAAATTCCATTAATTTTTCCTGAGCAATCGTGGAAGCAGCTAAAAATATACCCTTGGAATTTAAACAGGCAATACGGGCGTGACTGACCATTTTTTTTTCTTTCTTCATACGAAGCTCACAGCCTTTAATCAAATGACCAGATTTTCCGCAATAGAAACACAAGCCTTTCGAAAAACGACGGTCTTTTTCTTGAGAGCGAGGTGCCACCGATCCAATCTCCATCGGTTCACCACTGTTAGTACACACATTATCATAACCAGAAACTGACATAGCAGAGGATTTGCTCTCATTAACCCTAGCACGCAGTCTTCTATCCACCCGTATAGCTAATTGCATAGCCTGTTGCAAATCCTCAGGTGTAGGATAAGCAATTAGCAGGTCTTTAACCCTTTCACTGAGCCCAGCAAGAAATAGACTTTTCAGAGCAGAATCGTTCCACCCTGTTTGAGTGGACCAACGACGAAAATGTGTACAATATTTTTCGACATTACCTGATCCTTGTTTTAAACGTCTCAACTCAGTCTCAGCTGATGCGACACGGTCAGGATCATCATATAATAGTCCTAAAGCAGAAAAAAAACTATCCACTGATCTGAAGCATGTATCACTAGGTTGCAAAGAAAAGGCCCACTCCTGAGGCTCTTTGCGCAAAAGTGACATTATGAACCCTACGCGCTGGGATTCATCCCCAGAGGACTTGGGTCTCAAACGAAAATACAATAAGCAAGCATTTTTAAATGAAAAAAATTCTCGATGTTCACCAAAAAATAAATCCGGCAAACATACCTTAGGCTCCAAGAAATGTGCTCCAGAACAGTTACTCACGTGCTGACGGAGCTCGGCCACTTCCAGAGAGAGTCCCTGCAGGCGATGAGCCAAATCCTGAACCGACACCATGATGGAACAGAAAAATCTTTCCTTAGAGAATTTGCTGGCTGGACTTACTGTTATGTTCTGCTACCAGAGCTAAGGAAAGAGAGGAGATCTGTCCCTACGATAGAACTCAGCTGAATCCCTACGATGTAACAGGGAACCTGATCCTGCGATCAGACCTGCTAAAGTCCTAAGCTAGTCTGTACGAAGACCTATAGATGTGGGGGAGGAATCCCTACAAGTACTAAGGACTGGGAGGAATATGGGACACCTCCTAACAGAAATAGTAGCAGACAGACGAACAAACAAAATATAAAGAACATAGAGGTCAGTAAACCAAGCAAACTAACAGAGCAAGACACAGAGCACAGGCTAGCTAGAAAGTAGATATACAATGAAGTCCAGCAAAGCCAGAAGGGCGGAGCAGGATTAAATAGGCCAACAAGGTCATGAGACCAGCAAAGGAAAAAAAAACCTAACAGCAAGGTTCTAACAGCCTGGGGGAGGGTGGGTGGTTGGCTGCATATTTGTGCTTGCATCGCAAGGAATGGGGGAGGTACAATTGAGCACTGCCCTGGGACAAGAACTTGCACGGGGATAGCTGCAAGTCTGTATCTTCTGATGCGGCAAGGATGACTTCTGATGGGCACACATTTAGGCAGTGACCTGGGTGTCAGAGATGCTTCCAGGGGTCTTCCCCATGCTGTTCCCATGTCTTTTCAGCACTGTATGCATGTGTCACACAGCACATGGCCAGATAAGGTTGTAAAATGTTAAAATGGCATTTCCCGGTGAATGCATTTGTCACGGTTGAAAGCAATACAAAAGTGTAAAAACGCATAAAAAATGCTACTTGTGAACATAGCCCAAGGTGTGGAGGAGTATTTTATTTGGGGTTATTTATTTTACCTTATACACAAGTCTTTACCCTGGAAAGGAACTTCCTTAACATATTTCACAGGAAAGCACTTCAGTTTCGTTTTTGAACGTTTTATTGTGAGCCCTTAACAGTGGCTTAATATCTCTGACCACGTTGCTGACAGCAGTGACCTGGGGGTCAGAAATGCTTCCTGGGGCGATCCCCATGCTGTCCCCATGTCATTTCAGCACTGTCACTATCGTTTTGGGCACTTGTTAGGCTTTTAAAAGACTGCCGGGGGAGCCGCCGCAAAAATGCTCGGGTCTCCCATAGACTAACATTGGGCTAGTTGCTCGGGTCGAGCACCCGAGTATCACGGCGAGCTCGGCCCGAGCTTCAAGCACCCGAGCATTTTAGTGCTCGCTCAACACTAGCAATGTGACGTTGGTGGATCGAGCGAGACATGATGTTCCAGATGTGCTCAATCGGATTCAGGTCTGGGGAACGGGCGGGCCAGTCCATAGCTTCAATGCCTTCATCTTGCAGGAACTGCTGACACACTCCAGCCACATGAGGTCTGGTATTGTCCTGCATTAGGAGGAACCCAGGGCCAACCACACCAGCATATGGTCTCACAAGGGGTCTAAGGATCTCATCTCGGTACCTAATGGCAGTCAGGCTACCTCTGGCGAGAACATGGAGGGCTCTGCGGCCCTCCAAAGAAATGCCACCCCACACCATTACTAACCCACTGCCAAACCGGTCATGCTGAAGGATGTTGCATGCAGCAGATCGCTCTCCACGGCGTCTCCAGACTCTGTCACGTCTGTCACATGTGCTCAGTGTGAACCTGCTTTCATCTGTGAAGAGTACATGGCACTAGTGGCGACTTTGCCAATCCTGTTGCTCTGTGGCAAATGCCAAGCGTCCTGCACGGTGTTGGGCTGTGAGCACAACCCCCATCTGTGGACGTTGGGCCCCCATACCACCCTCATAGAGTCGGTTTTTAACAGCTTGTGCAGACACATGCACATTTGTGGCCTGCTGGAGGTCATTTTGCAGGGCTCTGGCCGTGCTCCTCCTGTTCCTCCTTGCACAAAGGTGGAGGTAGCGATCCTGCTGCTGGTTTGTTGCCCTCCTACGGCCTCCTCCACGTCTCCTGGTGTACTGGCCTGTCTCCTGATAGCGCCTCCAGCCTCTGGACACTACGCTGACAGACACAGCAAACCTTCTTGCCACAGCTCGCATTGATGTGCCATCCTGGATGAGCTGCACTATCTGAGCAACTTCTGTGGGTTGTAGAGTCCGTCTCATGCTACCATGAGTGTGAAAGTACAACCAACATTCAAAAGTGACCAAAACATCAGCCAGAAAGTATTGGTACTGAGATGTGGTCTGTGGTCCTCACCTGTAGAACCACTCCTTTATTGAGTGTGTCTTGATAATTGCCAATAATTTCCATCTATTGTCTTCCATTTGCACAACAGCATGTGAAAGTGATTGTCAATCAGTGTTGCTTCCTAAGTGGACAGTTTGCTTTCACAGAAGTTTGATTTACTTGGATTTATATTCTGATGCTTAAGTGTTCCCTTTATTTTTTTGAGGAGTGTATATACATACACAGTGGGGGAAATAAGTATTTGATACCTTGCTGTTTTTGTAAGTTTGCCCACTTACAAAGACATGAACAGTCTATAATTTTAAGGGTAGGGTAATTTTAACATTGAGAGATAGAATATCCAAAAAATGTGTTCCTTTGGAGGTGATCAGTCTCCGTATCAAGCCTCGCCGATGTGTCCCGCGGCATCTCCTTCGGTTGCTGGAGTTGGGGCGCCCCCTGCTGGTGGCCCCACGTTGGGCGCCTAGAATGTTAGGGTGGTCCTATATCAGGACGCTCGATTGCCTGCTCCGGTTTAAATAAAGTGCATGCGCAGAAGAAATAAAACCAGACACAGTCAGGTGCAGCTCCTCTCTTGACAGAGTAGGTGCGTCAAATCTTTATTGCGACACAAGCAAGGGGCATTTTATATCATCGCATACTAAGGCGTAGCTAGCTGATTGTCATGTCCTTTTCCATTGGATAGTCCATATATGGTCTTTGCATTGCGTAGACTTCCAGCACAAGATATCTTGCTTTCCAGGGCTTGGTCCTGAGTGCAGGCGCCATCTTGTCTCACAGCACTTTCTAGCATCTCTACTGACTCATATAAAGGCAATAATTAATTTCATAAACAACTTAATTTATTCATCTTAACACCTGTGTCTACAAAAAATCAGTTTTGCAGAAGATTACTAACTACATTGTTTCTTTCTTCCTGACCCTAATAACAATAATATTTTGCAGACACAGGCACATGTACGCACACCCACCTTCTGTGCTGGACCTTCAAATATTTTCTCACTTGATAATTGCAGGTCCTATGATACTTAGTCCACAAATCTCCATGCAGCATTGGGGGAGGGTCAGGAAGGAAAAAATAATGGAGTTAATAATCATGGCAAAATTGATTTTTTGCAGACAGAGGCACATGCATACACTGGCAAATGCACGCACACCCACCTTCTGTGCTGGACTGGGAAAGGTTTTGTCACCTGATAATTGCAGGTTCTATGATACTTCTTCCACAAATCTCTGCGCAGCATTGGGGGATGGACAGGAAGAAATAAACAAAGCAGTTAATAATCATGCGAAAAATGATTTTGTCACACGGTTACCACGACAGTTTGGAGCCAGGAGACCTAAGCGTCATATTGCTCCTACTCCGGCTCTGAGACAAAGCACTTCTCTGTCATTTTAATTGTGTGTATTTATTCTGGCTGAACAGGGGTTAAGCGGCCATGTTGGATTTCCCTGTGCTCACAGCTGAGCTCGGTTAGCCACTCCTTTTCCCTTTATAATCTGGGCTCTGATACTAATCTATGTCAGAGGAGGGAGAGGAGTTTCTTATGAGAAGGAGTGTTGGAGGAATTACTTGTGACTGGTGTCTGGTTTATATGCGTGTAATTCCTTATCCTTCTCCATTTTGGTTTATTCCCCCTACCTTCACACCCTGGTGTTTCCCTCTGTAATATGTGAGTGAATATTTCGTATGCCTGGAGTTTTCTATTAACCCCTGTCTTTGTAGCCCTGTTTGTCGGGTTGGTGTAGTACAGTGCACAGTAGCGCCACTCTTCCCCAGGTGGCGGAGAACAGAAGGAGGGCTAAGGCAGGAGTTAGGGCGAAGGCGGAGGCCAGCGCCGGACTGGAGTGTCTGGGGCCCACCCAGGCCAACCCACCCTTCAGCTATTTGCAAATACCGGTTAGCCGTTATACCCATTATATTGGCGGCTCCTGCCCATCACTGTGCCCTCACCAGAACTGCGATGTTCAATTACTGTAGTTTGCATTAAAGGGTTTTTATTGGTGAAAACAAGTTATCAGCGATGCACAGGTTGGGAAGGTGATCACTTATTTATTGGTGGAATCCGCACTGTCAGAAGATTGTGGCACTTTGAGTATTTGGTGAGATTTTTACCTCAGTATTTATAAGACAAAACCAGGCGTGGAGCAATCCGAGGTCATGTTTTATGCATTTCTCACCCACTTCTGTTTTTTTCTTATAAATACAGAGGTGAAAATCTCACCAAATGCCAACTTGCTTTCTCTGGTGAACCTCTGTAACTGCATCTCTGCTGCTGTGTAATAGTTACAGGACAGGGAGGGGTTAAACATCCAAGTATTTAATATCTGTTGGAAATAAAGAGGTTTCCCCTAATTGATATCAGATAAAACAAATGACCAACCACAATCCACTCTACCAAGACCAATATTACCAGATAGAAGGCAGAAATACTACCACACCGTGACCAGATCACATATTACCACCACATAGTGCCCAAATAATGCCACATACAAGGCACAAATACCACCACACCATGACCAAAGCACATAATGCCACCACATAGTGACAAATAATGCTAAAATAATAAAAATGTAAAAAAGCTCTGTATATTGGGTCAGTGTACAGGTTATACAGTGATCACCAGTGACATTATACACAGGAGCTCTGTATATAGTGTACAGGTTATACAGTGATCACCAGTGACATTACACACAGGAGCTCTGTATATAGTGTCAGTGTGTGTGTATAGGTAATACAGTGATCACCAGTGACATTACACACAGGAGCTCTGTATATAGTGTCAGTGTGTGTGTATAGGTAATACAGTGATCACCAGTGACATTATACACAGGAGCTCTGTATATAGTGTCAGTGTGTGTGTATAGGTAATACAGTGATCACCAGTGACATTACACACAGGAGCTCTGTATATAGTGTCAGTGTACAGGTAATACAGTGATCACCAGTGACATTACACACAGGAGCTCTGTATATAGTGTCAGTGTGCGTGTATAGGTAATACACATACTCACCAGTGACATTACACACAGGATCTCTGTATATAGTGTCAGTGTGTGTGTATAGGTAATACAGTGATCACCAGTGACATTACACACAGGAGCTCTGTATATAGTGTCAGTGTGCGTGTATAGGTAATACACATACTCACAAGTTCTTTATCTGCCGCAGACCAATATATCACATCTTCTATGCAGGACTTATCTCTGCAGAAAATAACTATAGCTATAACTGATCACTTCCAGAGCACAATCCACACTTTTCCCAAGATTTCTACACTGCATGAAATGACAAGAAAAGCAACCTAGTGCCGCACTACACAGTAACAGAGCTCCAGTGTCATTCTGTGCCTGCTCATCTCTGTCAGCAGACATATTTGTCTGATGGCAAAGATGTAGCAGAGCTGAAGACAGAAGACCTATGGATTACGTTGGAGTGAGGATTTTTCTTTATTAAAGATGGAGTCCCTAAATGTGTTTTATTTTTAATAAGAAAAAAAATTCTGTCTTTTTTTTTTTCTGTTTACTAGAAATTCATGGTGGCTATGTCTAATTTGGCGTGACACCATGAATTTTGGGCTTAGTACCAGCTGATAATACAAAGCTGGCCTGGTACTAACCCTATTATTACCCAGGGTGCCACTCCCACCAGGGCCGCTGGAATAGCCAGGTAAAGCATGTGGAAATGGTGCTAGGATGAATGCGCCATTTTCAGGGGTGGCTGCGGGCTGCGATTTTCAGCGTGGGGGGCCAAGAACGCTTGGGCCTTACCATGCCATGCTGCGAATCCCAGCCCCCAGCTCCCTTGTTTTATCTGGCTGGCGATCAACATATGGCGGGAGCCCACGCATTTTTTTTTTTTTTAAATATTAAATACGTTTAAAACAAATATTCGGCTTCTCTGTCTTTTGATCGCCAGCCAAGGTAAAGCCAGGCAGCTGGGGGTGGCAGGCCGTAGTTGTCTGCTTTATCTGCGGTGAGAATCAAAAATTCTGCGGAGCGCTACATCGTTTTTAAAAATTTCTTTTCACACTTCTATTTGTGACAGACCCAACAGCCAATCGCAGATGCTGTCAAAGAGGATGGGCCTCTGTGATTGACTGTTCGACTAATGTACAATTAGCCCATATATTCTAGTATGGTACTATGTATGGGCTGCTTTCAGGTTACTCAAGCAGCCAATCACGATGCCCATTCTCTGTGTCAGCGTCTGTGATTGGCTGTTGGGACTGTCACACATATAGAAGTGTGAAAATAAATAAATAATAAAACAAAAATGACATAGCGCTCCGCAGAATTTTTGATTCTCAGCGCAGATAAAGCAGACAGCTACGGGCTGCCACCTCTGGCTGCCTGGCTTTACCGTGGCTGCTGATCAAAAGTCTGGAAAGGCCAATGTTTTTTTTTTTTAATTATTTAAAAAAATAACAATAAAAAAAATGCGTGGGCGCCCACCATATTTTGATCGCCAGCCAGGTAAAACCAGGGGGGCTGGGATTCTCAGCATGGTAAGGCCCAAGCATTCTGGGCCCCCATGCTGAAAACGGCAACCCGCAGCCACCCCTGGAATTGGCGCATTCATCGTAGCGCCATTTCCAGGCACTTTATCCAGCTCTTCCAACAGCCTGAAATTCATGGCGTCAAGCCAAATTAGACATGGCCACAATGAATTTCTAGTAAACAGAAAAAAAACACAACACAGAGAAAAAAATGTTTTAATAAAAATAAAACACATGTAGGGACTCCATCTTTAATAAAAAACAAAATGGGCAATGGGCATGCATGATGGTACCACCAGTGGCTGGCAGGACATGCTGGGCATGATAGTACCACAGAGGCTGACAGGACATACTAGGCATGATTCATGCCTAGTATGTCCTGTCAGCCTCCGTGGTCTATCATGCCCACCCAGCATGTTCTGCCAGCCACTGGTGGTAGTACATGCTGCTGGGCATAGTACCAGTAACCAGAGGCTGGCAGCAGGACATGCTGGGCAATGGGCATGATGATAATCATGCCCATTGCCCAGTAGTATTTACTGCCAGCCTCGGCCAGGGGTTCTCCCCCCCCGCGTTTCATACTCGCGTGCCGAGTTGCCTGGGGCGACGCCGGGTCCATCCTCCACAGGAAGCAGTCCCAGGGCGATGACATCATCGCACAGGAAGCAGTCCCAGGGCGATGACGTCATCGCCCTGAGACTGACCTCCTGTGCACGCGCTGGCAGTGTCGCGCTGCGCAGAGGAGGCAGAGGGGCACTGCGGCAGCAGGGAGATCGCTCTCCCTGCTTTGCCGCTGTAGAGAGCCCATCACTAATCATATCGGCAGTGCTACCGATATGATTAGCGAACCGGGGGGCCCTCTGTTCAGGGCCCATGAAGGATAGGGGTGGAGCTTGGGGGCGTGGCCATTGGGACTCGGGGCCCACCGGGGGTTTTCCCGATCCTCCGGTGGGCCAGTCCGCCCCTGGCGGAGGCCCTGGCATCCTCACCTTCAGAGGTATCCTGGGGAATAGGGTGAGCTAGAGCAACCTGTAGTGTTAGGGTCAGGGTAGGAGCCCCTGATCTCTAGTCACCCGACAGCTGTGTTGTGACATTATCTCTGACCATAACCGCTTTTTCTGCTCCATTATGGATCCTTTTACTGCTCTGACGGGGCAATTGCAGCAGCTCAGTCTGGAGGTGGCGGATTTAAGCACAGTGGTTTTGCGGTCCCTTAATACATCGGGTGTGGGTGTCTCGTCTCTCAGACAAACCATAGTGGAGCCCAAGGTTGCATTGCCTGACAGGTTCTCTGGGGGGCGGGACAACTTTGTGGTCTTTAGAGAGGCCTGTGAACTGTACTTCAGGCTACATTCCGTTTCCTCAGATTCAGAGGAGCAACATGTGGGCAAATAATCTCACTCCTGATTCACCGTCGCTCCAGACGGTGGAGGGGTTTTTGCGGACTCTAGGCCATATATATTATGACCCCGATCGTGTCTCCTTAGCGGAGTCCACACTGCACCAACTTCAGCAAGGAGATCGGCCGGCGGAGGAATATTGCTCCAAGTTTCGGAAGTGGGCCACGGATACCATGTGGAACGACCCCCACTTGGTAGTCTCTTTTGTGAGGGGCTTTCAGTAAGTGTGAAGGATGCCTTGGCCCTGTATGAGACTCCAGACTTCCTTGAGACAGCCATGTCTCTGGCGATCCGGGTTGACTGCCGTCTTCGCCAGAGACATAGGTGTGTGGGGGATCCGGGGTCACAGGAAGTCAGCGTTGAGCCAACTGTGAATCTCATGCAGGTGGGAGCGGCATCCTCCGCTGGCAAATTGACTGTAGTCAGTCGTAAGGGGGAGTGTGTTCCTTTTGTGGGAAAAGGGGACATTTCGTAGGCATGTGTCCTTCCCAGTGTAAGCAACCACCGGAGAAGCCTGATAGCCCAGGTTGCTGGGAGGTTAGCAACCTGGGTGTATTCATCACCTCCATGGGTAAGACACAATTTTTTCTACCAGCCGTGGTTCATGTGGGTGGAGTTAAGGCGGAGGTGTGGGCCTTTCTGGACAGTGGGGCCGTGTTAAATTTGATCGACTCTAGGTTCGTCCAGGTCCAAGTCCCCGTCCCACATCCACTGTCCAGACCCATTCACATTGTCGCCATTGACTCCACCCCCTTGAGACAAGGGCACTTTACTCAAGTCATCTGTGACGTGTGACTTCAGGTGGGGGCTATGCACACTGACGTGTTAGACTGCTATGTGCTAGAGGGTCTGCCCTCACTTGTAGTACTGGGACTCCCTTGGCTCACCGTGCACAAACCTGTTGTTGATTGGCAGACTCAGGAGATTGTTAAATGGAGTGGGTATTGTCAAGAGCACTGCTTGGGTACCCGGTTGGCAAGGGTGGATACCCGGTCTGTGCCTAATTACCTGTCAGATTTTGGGGAAGAGTTCTCGGAGCAGGGGTGCCAAAAACTCCCTCCCGATCGTCCTTATGATAGCACTATAAATCTCATTCCGGGGGCCAAGCTGCCAAAGAGCAGACTCTATAACACAGAGGTCCCCAACCGCCGGTCCGCGGACCAGGACCGGGCCGTTGGGGTTTTTCAGCCTCCAGCAGGGCCGCCAACAGGGCATGACTGCCCTGACTCCAGTATGGGGCCCGGCCGGTAGGAGCTCCCTCGGAGCCCCCCTCTTGTGCGTCTCTCTCCTCATGGGGCCCCCGGCCGCATGCTAAGCGCCGGGTCCGGGACATCTTAGCGCTGCGCTGCTGCGGCAGCACCTTCATGATTCCCCTGACTTCCGGTCATGTGACGGCGCCGTCACATGGCCGGAAGTCAGGAGAACCTGGTGTCAGCGATTTGGACGAGCGCCAGGATTCTGCAGGGATCGCATGGGGGTAAGTATAACAAGTTTTATTTTTTTTTAAATACAATTAACTAGGAGTGGGGGGAATGGGAGATGCACATGGGGGGAGGGGAGAGATGAGAGATGCACATGGGGGAGGGGAGAGATGAGAGATCCACATGGGGGGGAGGGGAGAGATGCACATGGGGGAGGGGAGAGATGAGAGATCCACATGGGGGGGAAGGGAGAGATGAGAGATGCACATGGGGGAGGGGAGAGATGAGAGATCCACATGGGGGGGAGGGGAGAGATGAGAGATGCACATGGGAGGGAGGGGAGAGATGAGAGATGCACATGAGGGGAGGGGAGAGATGAGAGATGCACATGGGAGGGAGGGGAGAGATGAGAGATGCACGGGGGGGTGAGAGATGCACGGGGGGGTGAGAGATGCACGGGGGGGATGAGAGATGCACGGGGGGGTGGATGAGAGATGCACGGGGGGGATGAGAGATGCACGGGGGGGATGAGAGATGCACGGGGGGTGGATGAGAGATGCACGGGGGGGTGAGAGATGCACGGGGGGGATGAGAGATGCACGGGGGGTGGATGAGAGATGCACGGGGGGGTGAGAGATGCACGGGGGGGTGAGAGATGCACGGGGGGGATGAGAGATGCACGGAGGGGATGAGAGATGCACGGAGGGGATGAGAGATGCACGGGGGGTGGATGAGAGATGCACGGAGGGGGATGAGAGATGCACGGAGGGGGATGAGAGATGCACGGAGGGGGATGAGAGATGCACGGGGGTGAGCTGCACATGGGGGGGTGAGAGATGCACATGGGGGGGTTATGTTTACATAACTTTGTTGCCTTATGAAGGGCGGGGGGGGCCCCCCAAAATTTCTTGCACAGGGGCCCACTACAGTCTGTGTCCGCCCCTGGGATGAAGTAAATGCAGCTGAACAGCAGCTGTCAGGACAGCTGCCCTGTCCTGCTGCAGGGCGTGATGGGGCCTCAGTGATGCGGCTCCTGGCACAGCACATTATGTGGGGCTCCTGGCATAGCTCCTGGCGGGGACCTGGTCTACACTATATGATAAGTATGCACTAAACTCCAAATCCCTCCATTACCCCGCCCCCATATGACCAAAGCCCCGCCCACCCCACCCCCTCCTTGCTGGGCCATGGAAAAATGATCTTGCTTCAAGCCGGTCCCTGGTGCAAAAAAGGTTGGGGACCACTGCTATAACATATCTGGTTCGGAGAGGCAGGCCATGAAAAACTAAATCACGGAAAGCCTGACTAAAGGTCATATCAGACCATCCTCTTCCCCATTGCGCTGGTTTCTTTTTTGTAAAGAAAAAAGATGGGGGGGTTACGCCCTTACCTGGATTTCCTTGAACTTGTCAGTGATCCTTATCCGCTTCCTCTCATTCCTGACCTCTTCAATCAAATTGAAGGGGCAAAATGGTTCTCTAAGATGGGCCTTAGGGGGGCGTATAATCTTGTCCGAATTAAAGAGGGGGATGAGTGGAAAAAAGTGTTTAACACGCCTGAGGGACACTATGAGAATCTGGTGATGCCCTTTGGGTTGACAAAGGCACAAGCTGTCTTTCAAAACTTCATAAACTACATTTTTAGTCATCTGATAGATAACCACGAATCTGCCTATCTGGATGACATACTAATTTATTCTCCTGACCTTGAGTCGCACCAGGTTCACGTCAGGCAGGTTTTACATATTCTTCGAGACAAAAAATTATATATTAAGCCTGAGAAGTGTAAGTTCTCAGTTGAGGAGATGCCTTTCCTAGGATATGTGTTGTCCTCCACCGGTTTTCGCATGGATCCAGCAAAAGTCCGGGCGGTATTGGAATGGGATCATCTGGAGGATTTGAAGGCATTACAAAAGGCACTACATAAGTACATGCACACCTCCAATAGAAAAATCGCAAAAAGTTTATTGAACATAAGCACACTATTAAAAGCATTTAAAAACCATAGACATGGTATACAACTGTTTCCCACATGACAGTAGTCATCAATAATAGTAAATAATAAGCATACAGACCCCAAGATGCACAATCTATAGCCAAATCCACACTAGCAATGGTAAATCCCAAATACAATACAGAAACCCAGACAGTTAATGAACAAGGGAAAGAAGGCCATCATGAAAGTGGGAAGATACTACACAAGGTAGTGTCATCATATACAGTTCCCAATACGTACAAATATCTATTGTATGTAGAATAAAGTCAGTACATACAAATATAACAAAAAGATGTCCTAAATATATTCCTAGCAGATAACCAAAGGCAGGAGGCAATAGCATACATGAACATGCAAAAATGGGTTGCTCTGGGAGAGGTATATAGAAATGCCTATGATGTCAAACACTTTACACAGTTGAATGTAGCTGTTCTAGTGGGTCATAATAAAAAAAGAACGGTAAAATCCAAGCATAGAGCCATCTCACGCCAGAGACTGCATGAAAAGGTGCATGTAAGGAGGTGGTAGAATATTACCCATTGCTGTCAGTATGTGCAAAGAGGGGTTGTGGTGTCAGAGGGGATGCAGGGAGAACCCTACGCGTATTGCCGTGACCCACAAGACTTCGTGGGGAATATGCTTCTCCATGAATGTTCAATGTATTTTATCATAACCATAATTAGAGGTAAACGGTTGCCGGTGATGATCAGTGTTCCACAGCCAGTCCGGACCGGAAGTCATGAGACCAGAAATGACGATGTAAGTGATGTATCAGTGTGTTATACCCATACACGGGGAGAGGAGGAGAGGGACGTGTGTATCGCATGAGTTGTATCCCGGGGGCGGATACATACACGCCCACATTGAGAGAGGCAGTGAGAAAAAAACTACCTGAACTGTGGCGATCGGGGGACTGGCATCATCATGATAACGCGCCTTCCCACACAGCGCAGAAAATCAACCAGGATTTAGCAAAAACGGCATGACAATGACTTCTCACCCGACATACCCCCCTGCGACTTCTTCTTATTCCCAAAGATGAAGAAAAACTAAAAGGGAAGCGTTTTCAGGACAAAAAAGAGGTTAACAGAAAATAGCTGGAGGCATTTAACAGCATTAGTTCAGAAGAAGATAAAAAATGTTTGGAACTCTGGAAAACCCGTTGGAACAAGTGAAAATCATCTAATGGACAGGATTTTTGAAGAGGACTAATGTTTTCAAGATGTTATGTTAAATAAAAAATAAATAATTCTCATTTTTTGGGGTACCTATATATATATATATATATATATGTGTATGTATATATATATAAGTATGTGACGTGTCATGATGGGATGGCTTTTACGTTTTTTATTTAACCAGTGGCAGCTAAGCACCCTATGCCCTATGTTATTTACATGTATTATTCTTATTTACTTACTTACTACAGGATATTTGCTCATTTTGTTTTTATCTCACGTTCTGCTTGTCAAATGGCCACAGTGTCACTGCACATCTATGCATTGCACGTATGACAACATATGCCCTGTCTCAATTTTTGGAGTTTTTGGTATGTATATATATATATATATATATATATATATATACAGTATATATACACACACATGCATATAAGTACACACATACATATATATGTAACACATTGCAAACACAAGAAAACTTGTGTCACTGGATATCTGAAATTGCTACATGATGACGTGTTGCCCTCTTTATGCACTGAAGATGGCACGTTCCCTGAGTTTTTCCAACAAGATGGTCACCACCACATTATGGGTGTCAGGTGCGAGCATTCCTACATGAACAGTTTCCTGGAAAGTGGATTGGTCGGCGTGGGCCAGTTGAATGGCCACCAAGGTCTCCCAATCTGACCCCCTTAGAATTTTATCTTTGGGGTCATCTGAAGCCAATTGTCTATGCTGTGAGGATACGAGATGTGCAGCATCTGCAACAACGGATACTGGAAGCCTGTGCTAGCATTTCTTCTGCGGTGTTGCTATCAGTGTGTCAAAAGTGGGAGAAGAGGGTTGCATTGACAATCCAACACAATGGGCAGCACTTTATCAGTGGTCATAAACTTGTAAAAAACTCATGAAAGAATAAAGTTATGTTAAAAACAAGTACACCATTGTTTTTCTTATGAAATTCTGAATAAGTTTGATGTGTTACATGACCCTATTCCTATTGAAAAAAATAAAGTTGGATCCAAAATGGCCGACTTTAAAATGGCCGCCATGGTCACCACCCATCTGGAAAACTTTTCCCCCTCCCATATACTAATGTGCCAAAAGCAGGAAGTTGATATCACCAAGCATTCCCATTTTATATAGGTGTTTCCATATAAATGGCCCATCCTGTACTTTGCACGTGCACCCCTTCCTTGTTATGCGAATGTTACCTCCCTGATTTTACAATAAACTTTACACTATATTTCTACTTTGTATCTAGACTTTTTTGGTCGGTTTTATTTCTCCCCTTTTTTCTGAACTTCTCAGACTGTCTAGGCTGCCATCATCATCATCCCACATAAATTACACAGATTACAGTGTGACATTTTTACTCTAGGCTATACAAATACCTTATACTCCGTTACTTCTATACCACACTTTTATGTGTTCCCTTGGTTGCATTTAAATATATGTGTTAGATATATACTGCATATATACAGTGCAGACCAAAAGTTTGGACACACCTTCTCATTTAAAGATTTTTCTGTATTTTCATGACTACGAAAATTGTACATTCACACTGAAGGCATCAAAACTATGAATTAACACATGTGGAATTATATACTTAACAAAAAAGTGTGAAACAACTGAAAATATGTCTTATATTCTAGGTTCTTCAAAGTAGCCACCTTTTGCTTTGATGACTGCTTTGCTCACTCTTGGCATTCTCTTGATGAGCTTCAAGAGGTAGTCACCGGAAATGGTTTTCACTTCACAGGTGTGCCCTGTCAGGTTTAATAAGTGGGATTTCTTGCCTTATAAATGGGGTTGGGACCATCAGTTGTGTTGTGCAGAAGTCTGGTGGATACACAGCTGATAGTCCTACTGAATAGACTGTTCTATGGCAAGAAAAAAGCAGCTAAGTAGAGAAAAACGAGTGGCCATCATTACTTTAAGAAATGAAGGTCAGTCAGTGCGAAAAATTGGGAAAACTTTGAAAGTGTCCCCAAGTGCAGTTGCAAAAACCATCAAGCACTACAAAGAAACTGGCTCACATGAGGACCGCCCCAGGAAAAGAAGACCAAGAGTCACCTCTGCTTCTGAGGATAAGTTTATCCGAGTCACCAGTCTCAGAAATCGCAGGTTAAAAGCAGCTCAGATTATAGACTAGGTCAATGCCACACAGAGTTCTAGCAGCAGACACATCTCTTCAACAACTGTTAAGAGGAGACTTTGTGCAGCAGGCCTTCATGGTAAAATAGCTGCTAGGAAACCACTGCTAAGGACAGGCAACAAGCAGAAGAGACTTGTTTGGGCTAAAGAACACAAAGAATGGACATTAGACCAGTGGAAATCTGTGCTTTGGTCTGATGAGTCCAAATTTGAGATCTTTGGTTCCAACCACCGTGTATTTGTGCGACGCAGAAAAGGTGAACGGATGGACTCTACATGCCTGGTGACCACCGTGAAGCATGGAGGAGGAGGTGTGATGGTGTGGGGGTGCTTTGCTGGTGACACTGTTGGGGATTTATTCAAAACTGAAGGCATACTGAACCAGCATGGCTACCACAGCATCTTACAGCGGCATGCTATTCCATCCGGTTTGCGTTTAGTTGGACCATCATTTATTTTTCAACAGGACAATGACCCCAAACACACCTCCAGGCTGTGTAAGGGCTATTTGACCAAGAGGGAGAGTGATGGGGTGCTACGCCAGATGACCTGGCCTCCACAGTCACCAGACCTGAACCCAATCGAGATGGTTTGGGGTGAGCTGGACCGCAGAGTGAAGGCAAAAGGGCCAACAAGTGCTAAGCATCTCTGGGAACTCCTTCAAGATTGTTGGAAAACCATTTCCGGTGACTACCTCTTGAAGCTCATCAAGAGAATGCCAAGAGTGTGCAAAGCATATAATTCCACGTGTGTTAATTCACAGTTTTGATGCCTTCAATGTGAATGTACAATTTTCATAGTCATGAAAATACAGAAAAATCTTTAAATGAGAAGGTGTGTCCAAACTTTTGGTCTGTATTGTATATCTGATTTAAGGGCATGGAAATTAAAATTTTGAAAATTGTGAAATTTTCAAAATTTTCATCAAATTTCTGATTTTTTTCACAAATAAATGCAAGTGATATCGAAGAAATTTTATCACTAACATGGAGTGCAATATGTCACGAAAGGACAGTCTCAGAATCAGGGGGATCCGTTGAAGCGATCCAGAGTTATTACCTCATAAAGTGACAGTGGACAGAATTGTAAAAATTGGCCTGATCATTAAGGACATAATTGTCTCCGTCCTTAAGGGGTTAATGTAGTTTTGAAAAAAATACTGTTTTATTAGCAGCAGATTATCAGGACTACTTGGCCTGATGCTAGGTAGTCCAACCCCGCCTCCATCACTGATTGGCAGCTCAGTGGTGTGAGGGCGGAGCTATCTAGATCTCAGAATTCAGAGATCTCTTAGATCTGTGGCAGATAAAACTGTTTTTAATCAATACTGTAGCACCCAGTAAAGTAAGTGATACATCCCCGTAATCATGGTCTCTGCCTCTACATCATGCAGGTGGTTACAGATTCTCTTTAATAAATTTTAGTGTGATTAATATAACTCAACTAAAAATAGCAATAAAATACCGCAGTAATATACAACCATGATGAATGCAAGCAGAAAGAACTTCAATACTACTCCTTTTTGTAAGGTAATAACATTATTCCAGCCATTAATTCACTGAGAGAAAATCTAATAACGCTCAGTTTCCAGCCTATCGAGAAATTTCAAAAACACAAGTCTCTAAGTAAAAAGGATTATACATTCAGATAACTCCTACTCCTCCATTCTCATCAGTCAGACTGATGAGCAGAAATTGTCAAGAACTCGAAGTACGGCTCACTGCGCTTTTATTTCGTGTCTGCTCTGAAGTTATCTATTACTTGCAGCCCAGCCCCTTGGGGAACCTGAATATATATTTTATTCCATCTGCTCCAAACTCAGAATTCAGTAGAAGAAATAAACTGCAACACAGGAGACAATGAGAAGCAAAGAGCCAATGCATCGGGAAATAGTGAGATTCCAAGCTGCGGGAAAAGATTTTATGATAAAGGTAAATTATCAACATTATAGATGATGAGCCCAGATGGGGGCTGGAAAAAAAAGATTCCTGGAGCAGGCATTTATGAAGACTCTGAACTGACATGTTGTCATGTTAAAGGGAACCTGTCACATCCTAGTTACTATGTAAACTGCCCTCATAGCGTTGGTAGTGATGCAATGTACATCACTAACACACTTTTTTCATTATAATTGGTGCAACTATAATGAGTGTATAGCACTTTATATACTTATACCCTACCTACTCGTTCAGTCATAGGGGTGTGATCCTCACATTCAGCCATAGGTGGCGCCGCCCAGGTGTTTGAATTTTGCTCCCGGTGAGCGCTGAAGTTATGGGACGCTTGTGCAGTATGACACAGCTGACAGCAAAGCTTCCAATGCTGGGAGCCGCGCATGCGCTGTGACGAGCGGCTCCGGCCGCACACAGTGAAGCTGGAAAGTACACAGCCTCACTGCGCACATGCGGGGAGCCGCTCGTCACAGCGCATGCGCGGCTCCCAGCATTGGAAGCTTTGCTGTCAGCTGTGTCATACTGCACAAGTGTCCCATAACTTCAGCGCTCGCCGGGAGCAAAATTCAAACACCTGGGCGGCGCCACCCATGACTGAATGTGAGGATCACACCCCTATGACTGAACAAGCAGCTAGGGTATCTATAATATAACAGGGGATGCGTGTTTCTGTCCGAAGCCTCTATAGACTGCGCATGTGTGACGCGCAGTCTGGCTCCAGAGAGAAGCAGGCATCCAGCCATTACAGGTAAGAGGTGTATGGCGCCGGAGATTGCGCGGGATGCGTAGACACTGAACGCATACTGTGATCTCCGGCGCCATACTTACCTGACCGGGAGGAGCGTTGCCGCGGCGCCTCTCTTCGCTGGAGACCGGGGGCGGAGTGAAGGCGTCGGACCGGCGCGTGCACATAGCGCTATCCGGCGCCATTTTACTGAAGACACATTTGTGTGTCTTCAGCAAAATGGCGCCGGACAGCGTGGTGCTCCGGCACCGCACTCCTCCCCCGGCCTCCGGCAGAAGAGGACACAGCAGCGCTGGAGCACAGAGAAGAAAGGTGAGTATAACTGTTTATTTTTTTCGTATGTGTGTACAGTGTGAAAGGAGTGAGGGGACCATGCACATAACAGGATTGGGGGGTGAGAGGTACCACACATAACAGGATTGGGGGGTGAGGGGTACCACACATAACAGGATTGGGGGTGAGGGGTACCACACATAACAGGATTGGGGGTGAGGGGTACCACGCATACCGGGATTGGGGGTGAGGGGTACCACACATACCAGTATTGGGGGTGAGTGGTACCACGCATACCAGGATTGGGGGTGAGGGGTACCACGCATACCATGATTGGGGGGTGAGGGGTACCACGCATACTAGGATTGGGGGGTGAGGGGTGCCACGCATACCAGGATTGGGGGGTGAGGGGTGCCAGGCATACTGGGATTGGGGATGAGGGGTGCCATGCATACCGGGATTGGGGATGAGGGGTGCCACGCATACCGGGATTGGGAATGAGGGATGGGGTGCCACACATACCGGGATTGGGGGTGAGGGGTGCCAGGCATACTGGGATTGGGGATGAGGGGTGCCATGCATACCGGGATTGGGGATGAGGGGTGCCACGCATACCGGGATTGGGAATGAGGGATGGGGTGCCATGCATACCAGGATGAGGGATACCATACACACCAGGATAAGGATGGGGTACCATGCATACCAGGATGAGGGATACCATACACACCAGGATAAGGATGAGGGGTGCCATGCATACCGGGATTGGGGGTGAGGGGTGCCACGCATACCAGGATTGGGGGTGAGGGGAGCCACGCATACCGGGATTGGGGGTGCCACGCATACCGGGATTGGGGGTGAGGGGTGCCACGCATACTGGGATTGGGAGTGAAGGATAGGGTGCCATGCATACCAGGATGAGGGATACCATACACACCAGGATAGGGATGAGGGGTGCCACGCATACCGGGATTGGGGGGATGAGGGGTGCCAGGCATACTGGGATTGGGGATGAGGGGTGCCATGCATACCGGGATTGGGGATGAGGGATGGGGTGCCATGCATACCAGGATGAGGGATACCATACACACCAGGATAGTGATGGGGTGCCATGCATACCAGGATGAGGGATACCATACACACCAGGATAAGGATGAGGGGTGCCACGCATACCGGGATTGGGGTGAGGGGTGCCACGCATACCGGGATTGGGAGAGAGGGGAGCCACACATACCGGGATGAGGGGTGACACGCATACCGGGATTGGGAGTGAGGGGAGCCACACATACCGGGATTGGGAGTGAGGGATAGGGTGCCATGCATACCAGGATGAGGGATACCATACACACCAGGATAGGGGTGAGGGGTGCCACGCATACCAGGATTGGGGGTGAGGGGTGCCACGCATACCAGGATTGGGGGTGAGGGGTGCCACGCATACCAGGATTGGGTGTGAGGGGTGCCACACATACCAGGATTGGGGGTGAGGGGTGCCACGCATACCAGGATTGGGGGTGAGGGGTGCCACGCATACCAGGATTGGATGGTGGGGACAGGATGGGGGCAGCACAAATACAAGGAGGGGGGCAGCACATACCAGCATGGGAGACCATATACCAATAAAAATGCTCGCCACCTGGACGTAGAACGGGTTCAATAGCTAGTAAGTATATGAAGTGCTATACACTCATTATAGTTGCACCAATTATAATGAAAAAAGTGTGTTAGTGATGTACATTGCATCACTACCAACACTATAGGGGCAGTTTACATAGCAGCTAGGACGTTTCCCTTTAATGAAATAGATGGCATTTAGATGAGTTTAATGATGCTTGGACACATCGCACAATATTGATCTGTGCTCTCCATTCATCTCCACCTTTTATCGCACAGCTGGGAAGTTAGAATGACAGGGGGCAATGCTCTTTCCAGGATTAATCTGTTTTTTTTTTCTAGGCTTTAACATCAAAATGACACTGAAAAAAATCACATTGAGATATCTATTCTAAGGTGGGGGCATGGACCGGGGGTGGGGAGAGGTGGGGTATGACCGGGGGTAGGGCGAGGTGGGGCATGGACCGGGGGTGGGGCAGAGGTGGGGCATGGACCGGGGGTGGGGCAGAGGTGGGGCATGGACCAGGGGTGGGGCAGAGGTGGGGCATGGACCGGGAGTGGGGCATGGACCAGGGGTGGGGCATGGACCAGGGGTGGGGGCATGGACCGAGGGTGGGGCAGAGGTGGGGCATGGACCGGGGGTGGGGCATGGACCGGGGGTGGGGCAGAGGTGGGGCATGGACCAGGGGTGGGGCAGAGGTGGAGGCATGGACCGGGGGTGGGGCAGAGGGGGGGCATGGACCGGGGGTGGGGCAGAGGGGGGCCATGGACCGGGGGTGGGGCAGAGGTGGGGCATGGACCGGGGGTGGGGCAGAGGGGGGGCATGGACCGGGGGTGGGGCAGAGGGGGGGCATGGACCGGGGGTGGGGCAGAGGGGGGGGGCATGGACCGGGGGTGGGGCAGAGGGGGGGCATGGACCGGGGGTGGAGCTTGTGCCTTGAGCACTGTTAGCCGGGAGAGCTGTCACTGTGTGGTCAGTGTTGTGGCACCAGTCACCTGTCATCACCTTCCCCAGCAGCTCACCCATCACACCTGTCCCTGTGCTGTAGCTGCTCTGTGTCCGGCCGCAGCTGACAATCCTCTCCTGCTCCTCACAGACCTGTATAATGGAGCAGCTCTTCTGAGGGATAACGTCACCAGGCGGCAGAGCTTCCCACAGTGCGGAGCTCATACACGGAGGCCGCAGCACAGTCCGCAGGTCACTACGAGGAGCCCGGTCCTGCAGGCTGAAGTGATGTAGTAGTGCAGCTACCGGGGGCAAAGACTGTGACCGCCCCGGGCCCCGCGCTCTGAGGGGCCACCCGGAGCTGAAAAGGCTAAACTGTGCGGCGGAGCAGGGAGACACGATCTCCAGAGACACGATCTCCTTGCTTTGCCTCTATTGGGCCCTTTGAGCTGGGGGCCCCTCCGCAGGGTCACTGTATAGGCGACATCTCCAGATACACTTGAATGCGATGGAGAAAGAAACGTTACGTCACAGCTGACGCTCCCTCCCCCATCGTTCTATCTCAGCGTCTAACGTCTCAGCACGATGACGTCACTACGTAGCGTCCTCTACGCTGGGAGGTGCGACGCATAGAACACAAGCTGCGGCGACCGCGGAGGAGAGGTGAGTATTGTATTTTATTTTTTTAGGACATTGTTGTGGCCATTAAATTACATTTAAGACTATGGGGCTGCATTATACTATATGGGAGTGCTTTACACTGAATGGGCAATAGGGGTGCATTATACTATATGGGGCTGCATTATACAGAGCTATATAGAGGGTCTGAGAGGTGGGATATACTGCAGGATGGGACGGTATATAGATGAGAGGTGGGATATACTACAGGCTGGGGCTGTATATAGGTGAGAGGTGGGATATACTACAGGCTGGGGCTGTATATAGATGAGAGGGGGGATATACTGCAGGATGGGACGGTATATAGATGAGAGGTGGGATATACTGCAGGATGGGACGGTATATAGATGAGAGGTGGGATATACTACAGGCTGGGGCTGTATATAGATGAGAGGGGGGATATACTGCAGGATGGGGTTGTATATAGATGAGAGGGGGGATATACTGCAGGATGGGACTGTATATAGGTGAGAGGTGAGATATACTGCAGGATGGGGCTGTATATAGATGAGAGGTGGGATATACTACAAGCTGGGGCTGTATATAGGTGAGAGGTGGGATATACTACAGGCTGGGGCTGTATATAGGTGAGAGGGGTGATATACTGCAGGATGGGGCTGTATATAGATGAGAGGTGGGATATACTACAGGATGGGGCTGTATATAGGTGAGAGGGGGGATATACTGCAGGATGGGGCTGTATATAGATGAGAGGTGGGATATACTACAGGATGGGGCTGTATATAGGTGAGAGGTGGGATATACTACAGGCTGGGGCTGTATATAGATGAGAGGGGGGATATACTGCAGGATGGGACGGTATATAGGTGAAAGGTGGGATATACTACAGGCTGGGGCTGTATATAGGTGAGAGGTGGGATATACTACAGGTTGGGGCTGTATATAGGTGAGAGGTGGGATATACTGCAGGATGGGACGGTATATAGATGAGAGGTGGGATATACTGCAGGATGGGGCTTTATATAGGTGAGACGTGGGATATACTACAGGCTGGGGCTGTACATAGATGAGAGGGGGGGATATACTGCAGGATGGGACGGTATATAGGTGAGAGGTGGGATATACTGCAGGATGGGGCTGTATATAGGTGAGAGGTGGAATATACTGCAGGATGGGGCTGTATATAGGTGAGAGGTGGGATATACTGCAGGATGGGGCTGTATATAGGTGAGAGGTGGGATATACTACAGGATGGGGCTGTATATAGGTGAGAGGTGGGATATACTACAGGATGGGGCTGTATATAGGTGAGAGGTGGGATATACTGCAGGATGGGGCTGTATATAGGTGAGAGGTGAGATATACTACATGATGGGGCTGTATATAGGTGAGAGGTGGGATATACTACAGGATGGGGCTGTATATAGGTGAGAGGTGGGATATACTACAGGATGGGGCTGTATATAGGTGAGAGGTGGGATATACTGCAGGATGGGACGGTATATAGATGAGAGGTGGGATATACTGCAGGATGGGGCTTTATATAGGTGAGACGTGGGATATACTACAGGCTGGGGCTGTACATAGATGAGAGGGGGGATATACTGCAGGATGGGACGGTATATAGGTGAGAGGTGGGATATACTGCAGGATGGGGCTGTATATAGGTGAGAGGTGGAATATACTGCAGGATGGGGCTGTATATAGGTGAGAGGTGGGATATACTGCAGGATGGGGCTGTATATAGGTGAGAGGTGGGATATACTGCAGGATGGGGCTGTATATAGGTGAGAGGTGGGATATACTACAGGATGGGGCTGTATATAGGTGAGAGGTGGGATATACTGCAGGATGGGGCTGTATATAGGTGAGAGGTGAGATATACTACAGGATGGGGCTGTATATAGGTGAGAGGTGGGATATACTACAGGATGGGGCTGTATATAGGTGAGAGGTGGGATATACTACAGGATGGGGCTGTATATAGGTGAGAGGTGGGATATACTGCAGGATGGGGCTGTATATAGGTGAGAGGTGGGATATACTGCAGCATGGGGCTGTATATAGGTGAGAGGTGGGATATACTGCAGCATGGGGCTGTATATCGGTGAGAGGTGGGATATACTACAGGCTGGGGCTGTATATAGGTGAGAGGTGAGATATACTACAGGCTGGGGCTGTATATAGGTGAGAGGTGGGATATACTGCAGGATGGGGCTGTATATAGGTGAGACGTGGGATATACTACAGGCTGGGGCTGTATATAGGTGAGAGGTGGGATATACTGAATGATGGGGCTGTATATAGGTGGGAGGGGAGATATACTGCAGGATGGGGCTGTATCATTATTCTGCTGTTACATCGTGTCTTATCCTGCATTCACCTCCAGAGCTGCACTCACTATTCTGCTGTTACATCGTGTCTTATCCTCCAGTAAACTCCAGAGCTGAAGTCACTATTCTGCTGTTACATCGTGTCTTATCCTCCAGTCACCTCCAGAGCTGCAGTCACTATTCTGCTGTAAAATCAGGTCTTATGCTCCAGTCACCTCCAGAGCTGCACTCGCTATTCTGCTGTTACATCGTGTCTTATCCTCCAGTCACCTCCAGAGCTGCACTCTCCATTCTGCTGTTACATTGTCTTATCCTCCAGTCACCTTCAGAGCTGTAGTCACTATTCTGCTGTTACATCATGTCTTACACTCCAGACACCTCCAGAGCTGCAGTCACTATTCTGCTGTTACATCATGTCTTATCCTCCAGTCACCTCCAGAGCTGCAGTCACTATTCTGCTGTAAAATCAGGTCTTATGCTCCAGTCACCTCCAGAGCTGCACTCGCTATTCTGCTGTTACATCGTGTCTTATCCTCCAGTCACATCCCGAGCTGTAGTCACTATTCTGCTGTTACATCGTGTCTTGTCCTCCAGTTACCTCAAGAGCTGCAGTCACTATTCTGCTGTTACATAGTGTCTTATCCTCCAGTAAACTCCAGAGCTGCAGTCACTATTCTGCTGTTACATCAGGTCTTATCCTCCAATCACCTCCAGAGCTGCACTCACTATTCTGCTGTTACATCATCTCCTATCTACCAGTCACCTCCAGAGCTGCACTCACTATTCTGCTGTTACATCATGTCTTACACTCCAGCCACCTCCAGAGCTGCAGTCACTATTCTACTGTTACATCATGTCTTATCCTCCAGTCACCTCCAGAGCTACAGTCACTATTCTGCTTTTACATTATGACCAATCTTCCAGTCACCTCCACAGCTGCAGTCATTATTCTGCTATTACATCATGTCTTATCCTCCAGTCACCTCCAGAGCTGCAATCACTATTCTGCTGTAACATCATGTCCTATCTTCCAGTCACCTCCAGAGCTGCAGTTTCTATTCTACTATTACATCAGCTCTTATCCTCCAGTCATTTCCAGAGCTGCAGTCACTATTCTGCTGTTAAATCGTGTCTTATCCTTCAGTCACCTCCAGAGCTGCAGTCACTATTCTGCTGTTACAACAGGTCTTATCCTCCAGTCACCTCCAGAGCTGCACTCACTATTTTGCTGTTACATCATGTTTTATCCGCCAGTCACCTCCCGAGCTGTAGTCACTGTTCTGCCGTTACATCGTGTCTTATCCTGTCACCTCAAGAGCTGCAGTCACTATTCTGCTGTTACTTCGTGTCTTGTCCTCCAGTTACCTCCAGAGCTGCACTCACTATTATGCTGTTACTTCATGTCTTATCCTCCAGTCACCTCCAGAGCTGCACTCACTATTCTGCTGTTACATCGTGTCTTATACTCCAGTAAACTCCAGAGCTGCAGTCACTATTCTGCTGTTACATCGTGTCTTATCCTCCATTCACCTCCAGAGCTGCAGTCACTATTCTGCTGTTAAATCATGTCCTATCTACCAGTCACCTCCAGAGCTGCAGTCACTATTCTGATGTTACATCATGTTTTATCCTCCAGTCAACTCCAGAGCTGCAGTCACTATTCTGCTGTTACATCAGGTCTTATCCTCCAATCACCTCTAGAGCTGCACTCCCTATTCTACTGTTAAATCATGTCCTATCTACCAGTCATCTCCAGAGCTGCAGTCACTATTCTGATGTTACATCGTGTCTTATCCTCCAGTAAACTCCAGAGCTGCAGTCACTATTCTGCTGTTACATCGTGTCTTATCCTCCAGTCACCTCCAGAGCTGCAGTCACTATTCTGCTGTTACATCGTGTCTTATCCTCCAGTCACCTCCAGAGCTGCACTCACCATTCTGCTGTTACATTGTGTCTTATCCTCCAGTCACCTCCAGAGCTGTAGTCACTATTCTGCTGTTACATCATGTCTTATCCTCCAGTCAACTCCAGAGCTGCAGTCACTATTCTGCTGTTACATTATGACCTATCTTCCAGTCACCTCCACAGCTGCAGTCACTATTCTGCTGTTACATCATGTCTTATCCTCCAGTCACCTCCAGAGCTGCAGTCAATATTCTGCTATTACATCGTGTCTTATCCTCCAGTCACCTCAAGAGCTGCAGTCACTATTCTGCTGTTACATCGTGTCTTGTCCTCCAGTTACCTCCAGAGCTGCACTCACTATTCTGCTGTTACATCGTGTCTTATCCTCCAGTCACCTCCAGAGCTGCAGTCACTATTCTGCTGTTACATTATGACCTATCTTCCAGTCACCTCCACAGCTGCAGTCATTATTCTGCTGTTACATCATGTCTTATCCTCCAGTCACCTCCAGAGCTGCAATCACTATTCTGCTGTTACATCATGTCCTATCTTCCAGTCACCTCCAGAGCTGCAGTCACTATTCTGGTGTTACATCAGGTCTTATCCTCCAGAGCTGCAGTCATTATTCTGCTGTTAGATCGTGTCTTATCCTCCAGTCACCTCCAGAGCTGCAGTCACTATTCTGATGTTACATCAGCTCTTATCCTCCACTCACCTCCAGAGCTGCACTCACTATTCTACTGTTACATCGTGTCTTATCCTCCAGTCACCTACAGAGCTGCACTCACCATTCTGCTGTGATATTATGTCTTATCCTCCAGTCACCGCCAGAGCTGCAGTTACTATTCTGATGTTACATCAGCTCTTATCGT
Organism: Phyllobates terribilis; assembly: GCF_046119375.1. Classification (NCBI taxonomy): domain Eukaryota; kingdom Metazoa; phylum Chordata; class Amphibia; order Anura; family Dendrobatidae; genus Phyllobates; species Phyllobates terribilis. The sequence goes on from NW_027363542.1 coordinate 379,393, forward strand.
CCAGTCACCTCCAGAGCTGCACTCACCATTCTGCTGTTACATCGTGTCTTATCCTCCAGTCACCCACAGAGCTGTAGTTTCTATTCTGCTGATACATCAGGTCTTATCCTCCAGTCACCTCCAGAGCTGCAGTCACTATTCTGCTGTTACATCATGTCTTGTCCTCCATTCACCTCCAGAACTGCAGTCACTATTCTGCTGTTACATCATGTCTTATCCTCCAGTCACCTCCAGAGCTGCGATAACTATTCCGCTGTTATATCAGGTCTTATCCTCCAGTCACCTGCAGATCTGCACTCTCTATTCTGCTGTTACATCATGTCTTGTCCTCCAGTTACCTCCAGAGCTGCAGTCACTATTCTGCTATTACATCGTGTCTTATCCTCCAGTCACCTCAAGAGCTGCAGTCAATATTCTGCTGTTACATCGTGTCTTGTCCTCCAGTTACCTCCAGAGCTGCACTCACTATTATGCTGTTACTTCATGTCTTATCCTCCAGTCACCTCCAGAGCTGCACTCACTATTCTGCTGTTACATCGTGTCTTATCCTCCAGTCACCTCCAGAGCTGCAGTCACTATTCTGCAGTTACATCGTGTCTTCTCCTCCAGTCACCTCCAGAGCTGCAGTCACTATTCTGCTGTTAGTTCGTGTCTTATCCTTCAGACACCTCCAGAGCTGCAGTCACTATTCTGCTGTTACATCGTGTCTTATCCTCCAGTCACCTCCAGAGCTGCAGTCACTATTCTGCTGTTACATCATATCTTATCCTCCAGTCACCTCCGGAGCTGTAGTCTCTATTCTGCTGTTACATCAGGCCTTATCCTCCAGTCACCTCCAGAGCTGCAGTCACTATTCTGCTGTTAGATCATGTCTTATCCTCCAGTTTCCTCCAGAGCTGCAGTCACTATTCTGCCGTTACATCGTGTCTTATCGACCAGTCACCTCCAGAGCTGTAGTCACTATTCTGCTATTACATCGTGTCTTATCCTCCAGTCACCTCCAGAGCTGCAGTCTCTTTTCTGCTGTTACATCATGTCTTATCCTCCAGTCACCTCCAGAGCTGCAGTCTCTATTCTACTGTTACATCGTGTCTTATCCTCCAGTCACCTCCAGAGCTGCACTCACTATTCTGTTGTTACATCATGTCTTATCCTCCAGTCACCTCAAGGGCTGCACTCACTATTCTGCTGTTACAACGTGTCTTATCCTCCTGTCACTTCCAGAGCTGCACTCACTATTCTGCTGTTACATTATGTCTTATCCTCCTGTCACCTCCAGAGCTGCTGTTACACCATGTCTTATCCTCCATTCATCTCCAGAGCTTCAGTCACTATTCTGCTGTTACATCGTGTCTTATCCTCCAGCCACCTCCAAAGCTGCACTCAATTTTCTGCTGGTACATCGTGTCTTATCCTCCAGTCACATCCAGAGCTGCACTCACTATTCTGCTGTTACATCGTGTCTTATCCTACAGACACCTCCAGAGCTGCAGTCACTATTCTGCTGTTACATTATGTATTATCATCCAGTCACCTCCAGAGCTGTAGTCACTATTCTGCTGTTACACCATGTATTATCCTCCAGTCACCTCCAGAGCTGCAGTCACTATTCTGTTCTTACAACATGTCTTATGCTCCAGTCACCTCCACAGCTGCACTCACTATTCTGCTGTTATATCATGTTTTATCCGCCAGTCACCTCCAGAGCTGCACTCACTATTCTGCTGTTACATCATATCTTATTCTCCAGTCACCTTCAGAGCTGCAGTCATTTTTCTGCTGTTACATCGTGTCCTATCCTCCTGTCACCTCCAGAGCTGCAATCACTATTCTGCTGTTACATCATATCTTATTCTCCAGTCACCTTCAGAGCTGCAGTCACTTTTCTGCTGTTACATCGTGTCTTATCCTCCAGTCACCTCCAGTGCTGCACTCACTATTCTGCTGTTACATCGTGTCTTATCCTCCAGTCACCTCCAGAGCTGCAGTCACTATTCTGCTGTTACATCATGTTTTATCCTCCAGTCACCTCCAGAGCTGCACTCACTATTCTGCTGTTACATCGTGTCTTATCCTCCAGTCACCTCCAGAGTTGCAGTCACTATTCTGCTGTTACATTGTGTCTTATCCTCCAGTCACCTCCAGAGCTGCAGTCACTATTCTGATGTTACATCGTGTCTTATCCTCCAGTCACCTCCAGAGCTGCACTCACCATTCTGCTGTTACATCAGGTCTTATCCTCCAGTCACCTCCAGAGCTGCAGTGAATATTCTGCTGTTAGTTCGTGTCTTATCCTCCAGTCACCTCAAGAGCTGCAGTCACTATTCTACTATTATTTCATCTTATCCTCCAGTTACCTCCAGAGCTGTAGTCACTATTCTACTGTTACATCGTATCTTATCCTCCAGTCACCTCCAGAGCTGCAGTCACTATTCTGTTGTTGCAACACGTCTTATGCTCCAGTCACCTCCAGAGCTGCACTCACTATTCTGCTGTTACATCATATCTTATCCTCCAGTCACCTCCAGAGCTGTAGTCACTATTCTGCTGTTACACCATGTATTATCCTCCAGTCACCTCCACAGCTGCACTCACTATTCTGCTGTTATATCATGTTTTATCCGCCAGTCACCTCCAGAGCTGCACTCAATATTCTGCTGTTTCATCGTGTCTTATCCTCCTGTCACCTCCGGAGCTGCAATCACTATTCTGCTGTTACATCAGGTCTTATCCTCCAGTCACCTCCAGAGCTGTAGTTTCTATTCTGCTATTACATCAAGTCTTATTCTCCAGTCACCTCCAGAGCTGCAGTCGCTTTTCAGCTGTTATATCGTGTCTTATCCTCCAGTCACCTCAAGAGCTGCAGTCAATTTTCAGCTGTTACATCGTGTCTTATCCTCCAGTTACCTCCAGAGCTGCAGTCACTATTCTGCTGTTACATCGTGTCTTATCCTCCAGTCACCTCCAGAGCTACACTCACTATTCTGCTGTTACATCATGTCTTATCCTCCAGTCACCTCCAGAGCTGCAGTCACTGTTCTGCTGTTACATCGTGTCTTATCCTCCAGTCACCTCAAGTGCTGCACTCACTATTCTGCTGTTACATCGTGTCTTATCCTCCTGTCACCTCCAGAGCTGCTGTTACACCATGTCTTATCCTCCAGTCATCTCCAGAGCTGCAGTCACTATTCTGCTGTTACATCGTGTCTTATCCTCCAGTCACCTCCAAAGCTGCACTCAGTATTCTTCTTTTACATCATGTCTTATCCTCCATTCACCTCCAGAGCTGCACTCACTATTCTGCTGTAACATCGTGTCTCTTCCTCCAGTCACCTCCAGAGCTGCAATAACTATTCTGTTGTTACATCATGTCTTATCCTCCAGTCACCTCCAGAGGTGCAGTCACTATTCTGCTGTTACATCATGTCTTATCCTCCAGTCACCTCCAGAGCTGCACTCACTATTCTGTTGTTACATCATGTCTTATCCTCCAGTCACCTCTAGAGCTGCAGTCACTATTCTGCTGTTACTTCATGTCTTATCCTCCAGTCACCTCCAGAGCTGCACTCACTATTCTGTTGTTACATCGTGTCTTATCCTCCAGTCAACTCCAGAGCTGTAGTCTCTATTCTGCTGTTACATCAGGTCTTATCCTCCATTCACCTCCAGAGCTGCACTCACTATTCTGCAGTTACATCAGGTCTTATCATCCAGTCACCTCCAGATCTGGACTCACTATTCTGCAGTTACATCGTGTCTTATCCTCCAGTCACCTCCAGAGCTGCACTCACCATTCTGCTGTTACATTGTATCTTATCCTCCAGTCACCTCCAGAGCTGCTCTCACTATTCTGCAGTAAAATCAGGTCTTATCCTCCAGCCACCTCCAGAGCTGCTGTCACTATTCTGCTGTTACATTATGTCTTATCCTCCAATTACCTCCAGAGCTGCAGTTACTATTCTGCTGTTACATCATGTCTTATCCTCCAGTTACTTCCAGAGCTGCACTCACTATTCTGCTGTTTCATCGTGTCTTATCCTCCAGTCACCTCCAGAGCTGCAGTTACTGTTCAGCTGTTACATCGTGTCTTATCCTCCATTCACCTCCAGAGATGCATTCACTGTTCTGCTATTACATCAGGTCTTATCCTCCAGTCACCTCCAGAGCTGCACTCAGTATCTGCTGTTACTTCGTGTCTTATCTTCCAGTCACCTCCAGATCTGCACTCACTATTCTGCTGTTACATCGTGTCCTATCCTCCAGTCACCTCCAGAGCTGCACTCACTATTCTGCTGTTACATCGTGTCTTATCCTCCAGTCTCCTCCAGAGCTGCAGTCGCTGTTCTGCTGTTACATCGTGTCTTATCCTCCAGTCACCTCCAGAGCTGCACTCACTATTCTGCTGTTACATCAGGTCTTATCCTCCAGTCACCTCCAGAGCTGCACTCACTATTCTGCTGTAACATCGTGTCTTATCGTTCAGTCACCTCCAGATCTGCAATTACCATTCTGCTGTTACATTGTCTCTTATCCTCCAGTCACCCCCAGAGCTGTAGTCACTATTTTGCTGTTACATCATGTCTTATCCTCCAGACACCTCCAGAGCTGCAGTTACTATTCTGTTGTTACATCATGTCTTATCCTCCAGTCAACTTCAGAGCTGCACTCACTATTCTGCTGTTACATCAGGTCTTATCCTCCAGCCACCTCCAGATCTGCACTCACTATTCTGCTGTTACATCGTGTCTTATCCTCCAGTCACCTCCAGAGCTTCAGTCACTATTCTGCTGTTACATCGTGTCTTATCCTCCAGTCACCTCCAGAGCTGCTGTTACTATTCTGCTGTTACATCATGTCTTATCCTCCAGTCACCTTAAGAGCTGCACTCACTATTCTGCTGTTACATCGTGTCTTATCCTCCAGTCACCTCCAGAGCTGTAGTCTCTATTCTGCTGTTACATCAGGTCTTATCCTCCATTCACCTCCAGAGCTGCAGTCACATTTCTGCTGTAACATCATGTTTTATCTCCCAGTCACCTCCAGAGCTGCACTCACTATTCTGCTGTTAAATCATGTCTTATCCTCCAGTCACCTTCAGAGCTGCACTCACTATTCTGCTGTTACATCGTGTGTCATCCTCCAGTCACCTCCAGAGCTGCAGTCACTATTCTGCTGTTACATCATGTCTTATCCTCCAGTCACCTTCAGAGCTGCACTCACTATTCTGCTGTTACATCAGGTCTTATCCTCCAGTTTTCTCCAGAGCTGTAGTCACTATTCTGCTGTTACGTCATGTCTTATTTTCCACTCACCTCCAGAGCTGCAGTCACTATTCTGCTGTTACAACGTGTCTTATCCTCCAGCCACCTTCAGAGCTGCAGTCACTATTCTGCTGTTACATCAGGTCTTATACTCCAATCATCTCCAGAGCTGTAGTCACTATTCTGCTGTTACATCAGGTCTTATCCTCCAGTCACCTCCAGAGCTGCAGTCTCTATTCTGCTGTTACATCGTGTCTTATCCTCCAGTCACCTCCAGAGCTGTAGTCTCTATTCTGCTGTTACATCAGGTCTTATCCTCCATTCACCTCCAGAGCTGCAGTCACATTTCTGCTGTAACATCATGTTTTATCTCCCAGTCACCTCCAGAGCTGCACTCACTATTCTGCTGTTAAATCATGTCTTATCCTCCAGTCACCTTCAGAGCTGCACTCACTATTCTGCTGTTACATCGTGTGTCATCCTCCAGTCACCTCCAGAGCTGCAGTCACTATTCTGCTGTTACATCATGTCTTATCCTCCAGTCACCTTCAGAGCTGCACTCACTATTCTGCTGTTACATCAGGTCTTATCCTCCAGTTTTCTCCAGAGCTGTAGTCACTATTCTGCTGTTACGTCATGTCTTATCCTCCAGTCACCTCCAGAGCTGCAGTCTCTATTCTGCTGTTACATCGTGTCTTATCCTCCAGTCACCTCCAGAGCTGCAGTCACTGTTCTGCTATTACATCAGGTCTTATCCTCCAGTCACCTCAAAAGCTGCAGTCACTATTCTGCTGTTAATTCATGTCTTATCCTCCAGCCACCTCCAGAGCTCCACTCACTGTTCTGCTGTTACATCGTGTCTTATCCTCCAGTCATATCCAGAGATCCACTCACTGTTCTGCTGTTACATCGAGTCTTATCCTCCAGTCACCTCCAGAGCTATCGTCACTATTCTGCTGTTACATCTTGTCTTATCCTCCAGTCACCTTCAGAGCTGCTCTCACTATTCTGCTGTTACATTATGTCTTATCCTCCAGTTACCTCCAGAGCTGTAGTCACTATTCTGCTGTAAATCATGTCATATCCTTTAGTCCCCTCCAGAGCAGTAGTCTCTTTTCTGCTGTACATCATGTCATATCCTTTAGTCGCCTCCAGAGCTGCAGTCACTATTCCGCTGTTATATCGTGTCTTATCCTCCAGCTACCTCCATAGCTGCAGTCACTATTCTGCTGTTACATCGTGTCTTATCCTTCATTCACCTCCCTAGCTGCAGTCACTATTCTGCTGTTACATCGCGTCTTATTCTCCAGTCACCTCAAGAGCTGCGGTCACTATTCTGCTGTTACATCAAGTCTTATCGTCCAGTCACCTTCAGAGCTACACTCACTATTCTGCTGTTACATCAGGTCTTATCTTCCAGTCACCTCCAGAGCTGCAGTCACTCTTCTGCTGTTACATCGTGTCTTATCCTCCAGTCACCTCCAGAGCTGTAATCACTATTCTGCTGTTACATCAAGTCTTATCCTCCAGTCTCCTCCAGATCTGCACTCACTATTCTGCTGTTACATCGTGTCTTATCCTCCAGTCACCTCCTGAGCTTCAGTCACTATTCTGCTGTTACATCGTGTCTTATCCTCCAGCCACCTCCAGATCTGCGCTCACTATTCTGCTGTTACATCAGGTCTTATCCTCCAGTCACCTCCAGAGCTGTAATCACTATTCTGCTGTTACATCAGGTCTTATCCTCCAGCCACCTCCAGATCTGCACCCACTATTCTGCTGTTACATCGTGTCTTATTCTCCAGTCACCTCCAGAGCTTCAGTCACTATTCTGCTGTTACATCGTGTCTTATCCTCCAGTCACCTCCAGAGCTGCTGTTACTATTCTGCTGTTACATCATGTCTTATCCTCCAGTCACCTCCAGAACTGCACTCACTATTCTGCTGTTACATCATCTCTTATCCTCCAGTCACCTGCAGAGCTGCAGTCACTTTTCTGCTGTTACATCGTGTCTTATCCTCCAGTCACCTCCAGAGCTGCAGTCACTTTTCTGCTTTTACATCGTGTCTTATCCTCCAGCCACCTCCAGAGCTGCACTCACTATTCTGCTGTTACATCGTGTCTTATCCTCCAGTCACCTCCAGAGCTGCATTCACTATTCTACTGTTACATGACATCTTATCCTCCAGTCACCTCCAGAGCTGCACTCAGTTTTCTGCTGTTACTTCGTGTCTTATCCTCCAGTCACCTCCAGAGCTGCAGTCACTGTTCTGTTGTTACATCGTGTCTTATCCTCCAGTCACCTCCAGAGCTGCACTCAGTGTTCTGCTGTTACATCGTGTCTTATCCTCCAGTCACCTCCAGAGCTGCAGTCACTATTCTGCTGTTATATCAGGTCTTATCCTCCAGTCACCTCTAGAGCTGCACGCACTATTCTGCTGTAACATCGTGTCTTATCCTCCAGTCACCTCCAGAGCTACACTCACTATTCTGCTGTTACATCAGGTCTTATCCTCCAGTCACCTCCAGAGCTGCAGTCTCTATTCTGCTGTTACATCATGTCTTATCCTCCAGTCACCTCAAGTGCTGCAATCACTATTCTTCTGTTACATCATATCTTATCCTCCAGTCAACTCCAGAGCTGCAGTCTCTATTCTGCTGTTACACCATGTCTTATCCTGCAGTCACCTCCAGACCTGCGGTCACTATTCTGCTGTTACATTATGTCTTATCCTCCAGTCACCTCCAGAGCTGTAGTCACTATTCTGCTGTTACATCATGTCTTATCCTCCAGTCAACTCCAGAGCTGTAGTCACTATTCTGCTGTTACATCAGGTCTTATCCTCCAGTCACCTCCAGAGCTGCACTCAGTATCTGCTGTTACTTCGTGTCTTATCTTCCAGTCACCTCCAGATCTGCACTCACTATTCTGCTGTTACATCGTGTCTTATCCTCCAGTCTCCTCCAGAGCTGCAGTCGCTGTTCTGCTGTTACATCGTGTCTTATCCTCCAGTCACCTCCAGAGCTGCACTCATTGTTCTGCTGTTACATCGTGTCTTATCCTCCAGTCACCTCCAGAGCTGCAGTCACTATTCTGTTACATCAGGTCTTATCCTCCAGTCACCTCCAGAGCTGCACTCACTATTCTGCTGTAACCTCGTGTCTTATCGTCCAGTCACCTCCAGATCTGCAATTACCATTCTTCTGTTACATTGTGTCTTATCCTCCAGTCACCTCCAGAGCTGCAGTCACTATTCTGATGTTACATCATGTCTTATCCTCCAGTTACTTCCAGAGCTGCACTCACTATTCTGCTGTTACATCGTGTCTTATCCTCCAGTCACCTCCAGAGCTGCAGTCTCTATTCTGCTGTTACATCCTGTCTTATCCTCCATTCACCTCCAGAGATGCAATCACTATTCTGCTGTTACATCAGGACTTATCCTCCAGTCACCTCCCGAGCTGCAGTCACTCTTCTGCTGTTACATCGTGTCTTATCCTCCAGCCACCTCCAGGTCTGCGCTCACTATTCTGCTGTTACATCAGGTCTTATCCTCCAGTCACCTCCAGAGCTGTAATCACTATTCTGCTGTTACATCAGGTCTTATCCTCCAGCCACCTCCAGATCTGCACTCACTATTCTGCTGTTACATCGTGTCTTATCCTCCAGTCACCTCCAGAGCTTCAGTCACTATTCTGCTGTTACATCGTGTCTTATCCTCCAGTCACCTCCAGAGCTGCTGTTACTATTCTGCTGTTACATCATGTCTTATCCTCCAGTCACCTCCAGAGCTGCACTCACTATTCTTCTGTTACAACATCTCTTATCCTCCAGTCACCTGCAGAGCTGCAGTCACTTTTCTGCTTTTACATCGTGTCTTATCCTCCAGCCACCTCCAGAGCTGCACTCACTATTCTGCTGTTACATCGTGTCTTATCCTCCAGTCACCTCCAGAGCTGCATTCACTATTCTGCTGTTACATGACATCTTATCCTGCAGTCACCTCCAGAGCTGCACTCAGTATTCTGCTGTTACTTCCTGTCTTATCCTCCAGTCACCTCCAGAGCTGCAGTCACTGTTCTGTTGTTACATCGTGTCTTATCCTCCAGTCACCTCCAGAGCTGCAGTCACTGTTCTGTTGTTACATCGTGTTTTATCCTCCAGTCACCTACAGAGCTGCACTCACTGTTCTGCTGTTACATCGTGTCTTATCCTCCAGTCACCTCCAGAGCTGCAGTCACTATTCTGCTGTTATATCAGGTCTTATCCTCCAGTCACCTCCAGAGCTGCACTCACTATTCTGCTGTTACATCAGGTCTTATCCTCCAGTCACCTCAAGTGCTGCACTCACTATTCTGCTGTAACATCATGTCTTATCCACCAGCCACCTCCAGAGCTGCACTCACTATTCTGCTGTTACATCATGTCTTATCCTGCAATCACCTCCAGACCTGCGGTCACTATTCTGCTGTTACATTATGTCTTATCCTCCAGTCAACTCCAGAGCTGTAGTCACTATTCTGCTATTACATCATGTTTTATCATGCAGTCACCTCCAGAGCTGCAGTCTCTATTCTCCTGTAACATCATATCTTATCCTCCAGTCACCTCCAGAGCTGCAGTCACTTTTCTGCTGTTACATCCAGTCTTATCCTCCATTCAGCTCCAGAGATGCAATCACCGTTCTGCTGTTACATCGTGTCCTATCCTCTAGTCGCCTCCAGAGCTGCATTCACTATTCCGCTGTTACATCGTGTCTTATCCTCCAGTTCTGCAGTCACTGTTCTGCTGTTACATCGTGTCTTATCCTCCAGTCACCTCCAGAGCTGCACTCACTGTTCTGCTGTTACATCGTGTCTTATCCTCCAGTCTCTTGCAGAGCTGCAGTCACTATTCTGCTGTAACATCGTGTCTTAACCTCCAGTCACCTCCAGAGCTGCACTTACCATTCTACTGTTATATTGTGTCTTATCCTCCAGTCACCTTCAGTGCTGCAGTTACTATTCTGTTGTTACATCATGTCTTATCCTCCAGTCAACTCCAGAGCTGTAGTCACTATTTTGCTGTTACATCATGTCTTATCCTCCAGACACCTCCAGACCTGCGGTCACTATTCTGCTGTTACATTATGTCTTATCCTCCAGTCACCTCCAGAGCTGCAGTTACTATTCTGTTGTTACATCATGTCTTATCCTCCAGTCAACTCCAGAGCTGTAGTCACTATTCTGCTGTTACATCGTGTCTTATCCTCCAGTCACCCCAAGAGCTGCACTCACTATTCTGCTGTTACATCATGTCTTCTCCAGTCACCTACAGAGCTGCAGTCTCTATTCTGCTGTTACATCATGTCTTATCCTGCAGTCACCTCGAGAGCTGCAGTCTCTATTCTCCTATAACATCATGTCCTATCCTCCAGTCACCTCCAGAGCTGCAGTCACTTTTCTGCTGTTACATCGTGTCTTATCCTCCAGCCACCTCCAGAGCTGCACTCACTATTCTGCTGTTACATCGTGTCTTATCCTCCAGGCACCTCCAGAGCTGCACTCACTTTTCTGCTGTTACATCGTGTCTTATCCTCCAGTCACCTCAAGAGCTGCCCTCACTTTCTGCTGTTACATCGTGTCTTATCCTCCAGTCACCTCAAGAGCTGCCCTCACTATTCTGCTGTTACATCGTGTCTTATCCTCCAGTCACCTCAAGAGCTGTAGTCTCTATTCTGCTGTTACATCAGGTCTTATCCTCCATTCACCTCCAGAACTGCAATCACTATTCTGCTGTAACATCATGTTTTATCTGCCAGTCACCTCCAGAGCTGCACTCACTATTCTGCTGTTACATCGTATCTCATCCTCCAGTCACCTCCAGAGCTGCAATAACTATTCTGTTGTTACATCATGTCTTATCCTCCAGTCACCTCCAGAGGTGCACTCACTATTCTATTGTTACATCATGTCTTATCCTCCTGTCACCTCCAGAGCTGCAGTCACTATTCTGCTGTTACTTCGTGTCTTATCCTCCTGTCCCCTCCAGAGCTGCAGTCACTATTCTGCTGTTACTTCGTGTCTTATCCTCCAGTCAACTCCAGAGCTGTAGTCTCTATTCTGCTGTTACATCAGGTCTTATCCTCCATTCACCTCCAGAGCTGCAGTCACTATTCTGCTGTTACATCACGCCTTATCCTCCAATCACCTCCAGAGCTGCACTCACTATTCTGCTGTTAAATTATGTCTTATCCTCCAGTCACCTCCAGAGCTGCACTCACTATTCTGCAGTTACATCAGGTCTTATCCTCCAGTCTCCTCCAGAGCTGCACTCACCATTCTGCTGTTTCACTGTGTCTTATCCTCCAGTCACCTCCAGAGCTGAACTCACTATTCTGCAGTTAAATCAGGTCTTATCCTCCAGCCACCTCCAGAGCTGCTGTCACTATTCTGCTGTTACATTATGTCTTATCCTCCAATTACCTCCAGAGCTGCAGTTACTATTCTGCTGTTACATCATGTTTTATCCTCCAGTTACCTCCAGAGCTGCACTCACTATTCTGCTGTTACATCGTGTCTTATCCTCCACTCACCTCCAGAGCTGTGGTCATTATTCTGCTGTTACATCAGGTCTTATCCTCCAGTCACCTGCAGAGCTGCAGTCTCTATTCTGCTGTTACATCAGGTCTTATCCTCCAGTCGCCTCCAGAGATGCAATCACTGTTCTGCTATTACATCAGGTCTTATCTTTCAGTCACCTCCAGAGCTGCAGTCACTATTCTGCTGTTGCATCATGTTTTATCCTCCAGTCACCTCCAGAGCTGCTGTCACTATTCTGCTGTTACATTATGTTTTATCCTCCAGTTACCTCCAGAGCTGCAGTCACTATTCTGATGTTACATCATGTCTTATCCTCCAGTTACTTCCACAGGTGCACTCACTATTCTGCTCTTACATCGTGTCTTATCCTCCAGTCACCTCCAGACCTGCAGTTACTATTCTGCTGTTACATCATGTCTTATCCTGCAGTCACCTCCAGAGCTGCACTCACTGTTCTGCTGTTACATCAGGTCTTATCCTCCAGCCACCTCCAGATCTGCACTCAGTATTCTGCTGTTACATGAGGTCTTATCCTCCAGTCACCTCTAGAGCTGTAATCACTATTCTGCTGTTACATCAGGTCTTATCCTCCAGCCACCTCCAGATCTGCACTCAGTATTCTGCTGTTACATCGTGTCTTATCCTCCAGTCATCTCCAGAGCTGCCGTTACTATTCTGCTGTTTCATCATGTCTTATCCTCAAGTCACCTCCAGAGCTGCCTTCACTATTCTGCTGTTACATGACATCTTATCCTCCAGTCACCTCCAGAGCTGCACTCAGTATTCTGCTTTTACTTCGTGTCTTATCCTCCAGTCACCTCCAGAGCTGCACTCACTATTCTGCTGTTACATCGTGTCTTATCCTCCAGTCACCTCCAGAGCTGCACTCACTATTCTGCTGTTACATCGTGTCTTATCCTCCAGTCACCTCCAGAGCTGCAGTCACTATTCTGCTGTTACATCAGGTCTTATCCTCCAGTCATCTCCAGAGCTGCAGTCACTATTCTGCTGTTACATCAGGTCTTATCCTCCAGTCACCTCCAGAGCTGCAGTCACTATTCTGCTGTTACATCATGTCTTATCCTCCAGTCACCTCCAGAGCTGCAGTCACTATTCTGCTATTACATCATGTCTTATCCTCCAGTCACCTCCAGAGCTGCAGTCACTATTCTGCTGTTACATCGTGTCTTATCCTCCAGCAACCTCCAGAGCTGCACTCACTGTTCTGCTATTACATCGTGTCTTATCCTCCAGTTACCTCCAGAGCTGTTGTCACTATTCTGCTGTTACATCATGTCTTATCCTCCAGTCACCTTCAGAACTGCACTCACTATTCTGCTGTTACATTATGTCTTATCCTCCAGTCACCTCCAGAGCTGCAGTCACTATTCCGCTGTTACATCGTGTCCTATCCTCCAGCCACCTCCTGAGCTGCAGTCACTATTCTGCTGTTACATCGTGTCTTATCCTCCAGCCACCTCCAGAACTGCACTCACTATTCTGCTGTTACATCATGTCTTTTCCTCCAGTCACCTCCAGAGCTGCACTCACTATTCTGCTGTTACATCATGTCTTATCCTGCAGTCACCTCCAGAGCTGCAGTCTCTATTCTGCTGTAACATCATGTCTTATCCTCAAGTCACCTCCAGAGCTGCAGTCACTTTTCTGCTGTTACATCGTGTCTTGTCCTCCAGTCACCTCCACAGCTGCACTCAGTATTCTGCTGTTACATTGTGTCCTATCCTCCAGTCACCTCCAGAGCTGCACTCACTATTCTGCTGTTACATAGTGTCTTATCCTCCAGTCACCTCCAGAGCTGCACTCACTATTCTGCTGTAACATCGTGTGTTATCCTCCAGTTACTTCCAGAGCTGCACTCGCTATTCTGCTGTTACATCGTGTCTTATCCTCCAGTCACCTCCAGAGCTGCAGTTACTATTCTGCTGTTACATCATGTCTTATCCTCCAGTCAACTCCAGATCTGTAGTCACTATTCTGCTGTTACATCGTGTCTTATCCTCCAGTCACCCCAAGAGCTGCACTCACTATTCTGCTGTTACATCATGTCTTATCCTCCAGTCACCTCCAGAGCTGCAGTCTCTATTCTGCTGTTACATCATGTTTTATCCTGCAGTCACCTCCAGAGCTGCAGTCTCTATTCTGCTGTTACATTGTGTCTTATCCTCCAGCCACCTCCAGAACTGCACTCACTAGTCTGCTGTTACATCGTGTCTTATCCTCCAGACACCTCCAGAGCTGCAGTCACTATTCTGCAGTTACATCGTGTGTTATCCTCCAGCCACCTCCAGAGCTGCACTCACTATTCTGCTGTTACATCGTGTCTTATCCTCCAGACACCTCCAGAGATGCAGTCACTATTCTGCTGTTACATCGTGTCTTATCCTCCAGTCACCTCAAGAGCTGCACTCACTATTCTTCTGTTACATTACGTCTTATCCTCCAGTCACCTCCAGAGCTGCACTCACTATTCTGCTGTTACATCGTGTCTCATCCTCCAGTCACCTCCAGAGCTGCAATCTCTATTCTGTTGTTACATCATGTCTTATCTAGTGTTGAGCCACCCCCGTAGTGTTCGGGTTCGGTTCGTCGAACACCGGGATGTTCGAGGAACTGTTCGTGGAACTGTTCGTCGAACACCTTAGAACACCGTCGAACACCGTTAAAACCAATGGCAGGCAAACAAAAACACATAGAAACACATAGAAAACACCTTCAAAGGTGTCCAAAAGCTGACAAACTGCTCAGAAGACGCTTTCTTTAAAAAAGCCGGCCGGCAATTCAGCAGCGGCATACACCGGTACCCGACAATTTAGACAAGAAGGAATAGAGCCTCACACATAGATTAGATAGATAGAAACATGTCAGTCACATATATATGAAGTACAGTGACAGTGTTGCTTACTGTACTTGTCATTTAGTGTAAAGGATTTATTAAAAAATATAATAGTGTTTTCATGCACCGTCTCTTTAAAAAAGCCGGCCGGCAATTCAGCAGCGGTACCCGACAATTTATAACAGACAGAATAGAGCATCACACATAGATTAGATAGATAGAAACATGTCAGTCACATATATATGAAGTACAGTGATAGTGTTGGTTACTGTACTTGTCATTTAGTATTAAAATAAAGGATTTATTATTAAAAAAAATTGGCGTGGGGTTCCCCTTAATTTTAGTCTCTAGCGGAGGTTAAGCAGACGGCTGGGGCAGATGTTTGAAGCCTGGGAAGGGGGTAATACCCACGGAGCTTCCCAGGCTACTAATATCAGCCCCCAGCTGAATACATAGCCTTTACTAGCTATTAAAATGGGGGACCCCCCCAAAAAAATGACGTGGGGTCCCCCCTATTTTAATAGCTAGCAAAGGCTAGGCAGACAGCTGGGGGCTGATATTAATAGCCCAGGAAGGGAGCCATGAATATTGGCCCCCTCCCAGGCTAGAAACAGCAGCCGTCAGCCGCCCCAGAAATGGCACATTCATAGGATGCGCCAATTCTGACACTTAGCCTCGCTCTTCCACGCTGCCCTGTAGCGGTGGCAGGGGGTAATAGGGCTGGGGTTGATGTCAGCTTATAATGCCAGCTGACATCAAGCCCAGGTTAGTAATGGAGAGGCGTCTATAAGGCACCCCCATTACTAACCCCATAGTCAAAGTTAAAAGAAAACACAAACACCCAGAATAAAGTCCTTTAATTGAAATAAAGACACAATCCTTTATTGTTCTAAATTAAACCATACTTACCATCACGCCTATTCCAGCTGAAGCCAACGATCTCCTGCAATAAAAGAAAAATAATAAAGCAACATCATCCTTACCTTTCCATGGTTCCCACGACAGCTTCAGCTCTGCTACATCGAGATGACAGGCTGGACCGCAGCAGAACGCTGCCATCCAGCCTGTCATCCCGCAGACACTGAGAAGCGCAGGCATGCTTGCGCTCTGCAGTGTCTGGCTGTGACGGCATAAAGATGAGACGAGTTCATGTCCAATGAACTCGGCGCACCTCATGCACGTCACTGACAGCGTGGGAAAATTCTCACGCTGAAGCGCTGAGTGCAGGAGAATTCTCCCACGCTGTCAGTGACGTGCATAAGGTGAGCTCATGTCCAATGAACTCAGCTCACCTCCTGCACGTCACTGACAGCGTGGGAGAATTCTCCTGCACTCAGCGCTTCAGCGTGAGAATTCTCCCACGCTGAAGCGCTGAGTGCAGGAGAATTTTCCCACGCTGTCAGTGACGTGCAAGAGGTGAGCCGAGTTCATTGGACATTAACTCGGCTCATCTGGATGCCCTCACAGAGAGACACTGTGGAGCGCAAGCAAGCCTGCGCTTCTCAGTGTCTGCGGGATGACAGGCTGGATGGCAGCGTTCTGCTGCGGTCCAGCCTGTCATCTCGATGTAGCAGAGCTGAAGCTGTCATGGGAACCATGGAAAGGTAAGGATGAGGTTGCTTTATTATTTTTCTTTTATTTCAGGAGATCGTTGGCTTCAGCTGGAATGGGCGTGACGGTAAGTATGGTTTAATTTAGAACAATAAAGAATTGTGTGTTTATTTCAATTAAAGGACTTTTTTCTGGGTGTTTGTGTTTTTTTTAAATACTTTACTAGAAATTCATGGTGGTCATGTCTAATATTGGCGTGACCCCATGAATTTTGGGCTTAGGGCCAGCTGATAATGCCAAGCTGGCCCTAACCCCTTTATTACCCAGTGAGCCACCGCATCAGGGCCCTGAATGAGTTGGGTACAGCGCCAGAAGATGGCGCTTCTATGAACGCGCCATTTTCCGGGGCGGCTGCGGACTGCAATTTGCAGCGGGGGGGGCCCAGAAAGCTTGGGTCTCCCTGCGCTGCGGATTCCAGCCCCCAGCTGCCTAGTTGTACCTGGCTGGACACAAAAACAGGGCGAAGCCCCACGTCAATTTTCTTTAAATTATTTCATGAAATAATTAAGGAAAAAAGGGCTTCCCTATATTGTTGTGTCCGGCCAGGTACAAATAGGCAGCTGGTGGTTGGGGGCAGCCCGTTCCCGCCTGCTGTACCTGGCTGGACACAAATATAGTGCAAAGCCCCACGTCAATTTTTTTTAAATTATTTCATGAATTTCCTGAAATAATTAAAAAAAATTGAAGTGGGGCTTCGCACTATATTTGTGTCCAGCCAGGTACAGCAGGCAGGAACGGGCTGCCCCCAACCTCCAGCTGCCTATTTGTACCTGGCCGGACACAACAATATAGGGAAGCCCTTTTTTTCTTAATTATTTCATGAATTTCATGAAATAATAAAAAAAAAAAAAATACGTGGAGCTTTGCCCTATTTTTGTGTCCAGCCAGGTACAACTAGGCAGCTGGGGGCTGGAATCTGCAGCGCAGGGAGGCCCAAGCTTTCTGGGCCCCCCCCGCTGCAAATTGCAGTCCGCAGCCACCCCGGAAAATGGCGCGTTCATAGAAGCGCCATCTTCTGGCGCTGTACCCAACTCATCCAGGGCCCTGGTGCGGTGGCTCACTGGGTAATAAAGGGGTTAGGGCCAGCTTGGTATTATCAGCTGGCCCCAAGCCCAAATTTCATGGGGTCACGCCAGTATTAGACATGACCGCCATGAATTTCTAGTAAAGTATTTAAAAAAAACACAACACCCAGAATAAAGTCCTTTAATTGAAATAAACACACAATTCTTTATTGTTCTAAATTAAACCATACTTACCATCACGCCCATTCCAGCTGAAGCCAACGATCTCCTGCAATAAAAGAAAAATAATAAACCAACCTCATCCTTACCTTTCCATGGCTCCCACGACAGCTTCAGCTCTGCTACATCGAGATGACAGGCTGGACCGCAGCAGAACGCTGCCATCCAGCCTGTCATGCCGCAGACACTGAGAAGAGCAGGCATGCTTGCGCTCCTCAGTGTCTCGCTGTGACGGCATCCAGATGAGCCGAGGTCATGTCCAATGAACTCGGCTCACCTCATGCACGTCACTGACAGCGTGGGAAAATTCTCACGCTGAAGTGCTGAGTGCAGGAGAATTCTCCCACGCTGTCAGTGACGTGCATGAGGTGAGCTCATGTCCAAT
The DNA here is from genome assembly GCF_046119375.1 of Phyllobates terribilis. Taxonomy (NCBI): domain Eukaryota; kingdom Metazoa; phylum Chordata; class Amphibia; order Anura; family Dendrobatidae; genus Phyllobates; species Phyllobates terribilis. Next base: position 397,331 of record NW_027363542.1, read on the forward strand.
GAACTCAGCTCACCTCATGCACCTCACTGACAGCGTGGGAAAATTCTCCTGCACTCAGCGCTTCAGCGTGAGAATTCTCCCACGCTGTAAGTGACGTGCATGAGGTGAGCCGAGTTCATTGGACATGACCTCGGCTCATCTTTATGCCGTCACAGAGAGACAATGTGGAGCGCAAGCAAGCCTGCTCTTCTCAGTGTCTGCGGGATGACAGGCTGGATGGCAGCGTTCTGCTGCGGTCCAGCCTGTCATCTCGATGTAGCAGAGCTGAAGCTGTCGTGGGAACCATGGAAAGGTAAGGATGAGGTTGGTTTATTATTTTATTTTTATTACAGGAGATCGTTGGCTTCAGCTGGAATGGGCGTGACGGTAAGTATGGTTTAATTTAGAACAATAAAGAATTGTGTCTTTATTTCAATTAAAGGACTTTATTCTGGGTGTGTTTTTTTTAACTTTGACTATGGGGTTAGTAATGGGGGTGTCTTATAGACGCCTCTCCATTACTAACCTGGGCTTGATGTCAGCTGGCATTATAAGCTGATATCAACCCCAGCCCTATTACCCCCTGCCACCGCACCAGGGCAGCGTGGAAGAGCGAGGCTAAGTGCCAGAATTGGCGCATCCTATGAATGCGCCATTTCTGGGACGGCTGGTGTTTCTAGCCTGGGAGGGGGCCAATATTCATGGCTCCCCTCCTGGGCTATTAATATCAGCCCCCAGCTGTCTGCCTAGCCTTTGCTAGCTATTAAATTAGGGGGAACCCCACGTCATTTTTTTGGGGGGGTCCCCCATTTTAATAGCTAGTAAAGGCTATGTATTCAGCTGGGGGCTGATATTAGTAGCCTGGGAAGCTCCGTGGGTATTACCCCCTTCCCAGGCTTCAAACATCTGCCCCAGCCGTCTGCTTAACCTCCGCTAGAGCCTAAAATTAAGGGGAACCCCACGCCAATTTTTTTAATAATAAATCCTTTATTTTAATACTAAATGACAAGTACAGTAACCAACACTATCACTGTACTTCATATATATGTGACTGACATGTTTCTATCTATCTAATCTATGTGTGAAGCTCTATTCTGTCTGTTATAAATTGTCGGGTACAGATGCTGAATTGCCGGCCGGCTTTCTTAAAGAGACGGTGCATGAAAACACTATTATTTTTTTTAATAAATCCTTTACACTAAATGACAAGTACAGTAAGCAACACTGTCACTGTACTTCATATATATGTGACTGACATGTTTCTATCTATCTAATCTATGTGTGATTCTCTATTCCTTCTATTCTAAATTGTTGGGTACAGATGCTGAATTGCCGGCCGGCTTTCTTAAAGAGACGGTGCATGAAAACACTATTATTTTTTTTAATAAATCCTTTACACTAAATGACAAGTACAGTAAGCAACACTGTCACTGTACTTCATATATATGTGACTGACATGTTTCTATCTATCTAATCTATGTGTGATTCTCTATTCCTTCTATTCTAAATTGTCGGGTACCGCTGCTGAATTGCCGGCCGGCTTTTTTAAAGAGACGGTGCATGAAAACACTATTATTTTTTTTGATAAATCCTTTACGCTAAATGACAAGTACAGTAAGCAGCACTTTCACTGTACTTCGTATATATGTGGCTGACATGTTTATATCTATCTAATCTATGTGTGAAGCTCTATTCTTTCGGTTCTAAATTGTCGGGTACCGGTGTATGCCGCTGCTGAATTGCCGGCTTTTCATGTTTCACTGTTGGCACTGTTCCCATCGATTTGGGCAATCACTGTAATGCCACAACCACCATGGCTGTGGCATTACAGTGAGTGGCAGACAATCCCTGCATGATTGGTGCTCTAAATAGCACCAGACATGCAGGACACGCTTTTGGTGCACGAACAGTTATCGAACATAACCTCGAACAGCCGAATTTTTTGCAAATCGTTCGGGTTCGTCGAACAACTCGAACACCGCCCAAAACAGCTCGAATTTGAGATTGGCGAACAGTTCTAGTCGAACACCGCTCATCTCTAGTCTTATCCTCCAGTCACCTCCAGAGGTGCAGTCACTATTCTCCTGTTACTTCGTGTCTTATCCTCCAGTCACCTCCAGAGCTGCACTCACCATTCTGCTGTTACATTGTGTCTTATCCTCCAGTCACCTCCAGAGCTGCACTCACTATTCTGCAGTTACTTCAGGTCTTATCCTCCAGCCACCTCCAGAGCTGCTGTCACTATTCTGCTGTTACATTATGTCTTATCCTCCTGTCACCTCCAGAGCTGCACTCACTATTCTGCTGTTACATCCAGGGCTGTGGAGTCGGAGTCGTGGAGTCGGAGTTAGTTTTGGTTGGAGTCTGAGTCGGTAGAAATGTACCGACTCCAGCTTTAAAAAAAAATGTATTAATATTTCATAATTGAACTTTCATATGAATTTTATAAATGTTACTCAAATATATATGTTCTATCAAACTATGAACAACAGTGATAAGCAGTTCTGCTGGAGATAGAGACATTTCTTACTTCTTTGTCACTGTTCTCCACTGCCCTTATCTAATCTTATACTTGGTTAACCTCATGCTGCCACAACCCCCCTACTTACAATGTATGAAACTGAAAGTGAAAATGTGTTGCAAATTCTTAGTAGTAAAGCTCCTCCTCTAGACTAGATGTTTACTAGGTGTGCGTCTTCCAAGCATCTCACAACTGCTACTCAGAAGAGGAAGACTGTAAGAAGTATTATCCTTTCAACAAACTTTGCATCAGTTAACTGTGAGTACATGAGGAATAACAGTATTACTGACCACTATATCAGTTGTACGACCTGGCAATAATTTTGTACCATTGTTTTTAGGAAAAACAATTGTCATTTGGATTGTGAAACGCAGAATTAAAAACCTGAGAATGTCAAAGAAGTGTCACATTAAATCAGCTGTATTTGAACATTTCACCATCACTCAAGATAGAAAACATTATGTCTGTCAGTGTATGACAAATGATCCAGACGAAAACAAATGCTGTGAAGCCAAGATCATTGCATATTCAGGCAAAGATTAAAATGCTCCTACCAGAGCTTCTAATCTAAAGAGACATTTACAGCGATTTCATCCAGAAGTACTGAAAGCAGTGGATGAGAGAGACTGCATCCAAACCAATGAACCAGTGCCCAGCTCTTCCAGCCAAACAAAGGAGCAGAGAACTTTGCAGCCATCATTTGCAAGATATTTTGTCAGTGACAAAGTTACTGTGACAATGACAGTAGATAAATTTAAAAAACAGATCATAGAGCTTGTTGTAAAGGATAGTGTGCCTATTTCATTATTTTCACGACCAGCTTTTATGTGTCTGAATGTGGAAATGGCCCGCAAGCTTGGTGTTTCTCTGGAGAGAGAGAGTATTAGAAAATTAGTAATCGAAGAAGCTTTTAAACAAAAGGAAGAACTTAAAAAAACTCTCAAGGGACGCTTTCTGCTTCTTAAAATGGATGCCTGCACACGTCACAGAGTAAACTATTTTGCCATCAATGTCCGATTTGTTTGTGACAAAAATGAAATAGTTACCAAGACATTGGCAGTAAAAGACACCAAAGCGCATCACACCAGTGAGTTTCTCCAGGTCTTGGTGGAAAAGGTTCTGCAAGACTATGAACTTAAAAAAGAGCAAGTTCAATGCTTCAAATATGATAAGTACTATTAACCTAATGAATGAGAGTAATGATGGTGACCAGCAGCTAGAAGAACATTCTGGGTCCACAGACACAGAAATGTTTGAAATAGAGGAACACAGTATTGTAACTGAGGAGCAAACTGAAGTTGCTTCAGATGAACAGCAACATGATAGTTTAGATGATCTTGTTGAAACTGTGACAATCCGTTCTTTCATTCATCACATGCGCTGTGTTGTGCGTACGCTACAGCTGACTATAAGAGACAGTCTGCAAGAAGGACATGCTGCTGCACTGATTGGCAAGGGGAGAAAATTGGCTACTGTTGCCAGAACCCCTAAAGTTGACTCAATTTTGAAGAGACGTGCTGGAAAAGGGGCAATTATTGATCAAGCCACACGATGGGGCAGTACTTACTTAATGATTCAGCGCTTGGTTGAACTGAAAACCTTTCTTGTAGACATGGCTAACCCTCAACTGACGCTAAATGAAAGTCAGTGGAATCAGGTGACTGAGCTGGAAAAATTGCTAGAGCACCCATTTACAGTGATTAAAAAATGACAAGCAGAGGACTTAACTCCAGGTATTTTCTTAAAGGAGTGGAAGAACCTGATGTTTCGCCTGTCCCAAAGAGGAGGGTTAATTGCAAGTGGCATTGCTACATCAATGAAACGGAGAGAGGAGCTACTATTACAAAATACCATTCTTTTGGCAGCTGTTTATGTAGACCCAATGCATCGGATTCTTCTAGATGATCAACAGCTAACTAAAGGAAAAGAAGCTCTGTTTGAAATAGCAGTAAGGATGAAAGGGTTGCAGAACAGTCAGGAGGAACAAGAAGAGTTTGGTCGTCCTGCCACATCTTCACCCTCATCATCAACTGATGAAGAATTTAATTTCGAAAAATATTTGGATCACAAGGACCGTGCAAAGCGTTCCCGCATAGAAGAAGAGTCATCCCCATCAAAGAACACAGCCAGTACATTTCAGCAGAATTTTTCATGTGCACTAAAAGAAATTGAGAAATTTGACCGTTCATCAAAAATAACAGTGAAACAAGCGATTCCTCTGTATCCTGACATTGTCAGAGATGTTGCCCGAGTGGTTACTGCTTTGCCACCAACCCAAGTTAGTGTAGAGAGGTTGTTCTCTGCTCTCAAAATAATTAGATCAGATTTGAGGGCATCCATGAAGGAGGATCTGACAGAGGCAATACTTTTTCTGAGGACAAATTTATAGATTTCTTCTTATTAACTGCATAACAGTGTTTATTGCATATTTACTTACAAGAGTTTAGAAAAGTTTATAAAAGTTATTTGCTATATTCTAATTGTATTCTAATAAATATAGTTTTTGCTCTAAGTGGTCTGATTACTTATATGATGGTGAGAAACTGAATAAGCACGATGTTAATATTTTACAACAGTAAATTTATTGTTACGAATTGGCCATTTATGAAGGAGTCGGAGCCGGAGTAGGAGTCGGAACCTGATAAAATCCAGGAGTCGGAGTCGCAACTGTGGCTTACCGACTCCACAGCCCTGGTGAGCACGCAGCCTAAGTCTTCAAAGGTGTTGTCCATGATTAGAAACTTGTGTTTTTTTGTCTAAAAACAGCACCACAACCTGTCTACAGGTTCAGTGTGGTATTGCAGCTCAGCTCCATTTATTTCAGTAGAGCTGAAGTCCAATGCCAGTCACAATCTATAGACAGATGTGATATTGCTTTTGAAAGAAAACAATAATGTTTTTCTAATCCTGTATGTGAAGATCTGAGGTTGGGGGTTGCAATAATCACCTAGACAAGTTAATGATGCAACAATAGTTTATCTCTTACATCCAAGGTTTTACTACAACTCTAGGTAAATGGCCAAAATACATTGCCCCCAGTGCACAAGATACCCTTCCTGGGGCGGTAGTTCAACTGCCTTTGTACCAGGCGATACTCACTATTTCACCACTTTTGGTTGGCTCACAGATTTCGTATCGCCAACCAGTATAGTTTGTATTCACATTCCTCGCTCCTCCAAACGACAAGATAAAACAATAGAGACACAGGTATCCAGTAGCAACAGTCCTTAAGAAAGTTCATCAAATCCAGACGACAGATTCCACAACTGTAGCATATTTATCCAGCCTAGTGATCAACCGATCTTCAAACTCCATAGGCCATTCATCCATGGGTCCAGGACCTCTGCCTAGATCCTTTCCCTTCAACGTCATTTCACCAACTTCCTAAACATGGGGCTTTTTTTCCTCCCTTCATGGGAGCATTTGAGGGTCATCAGAGAGGTTCACATACAGCTATTTGAATTGGTTTTAAAAATAATATTTTTCTTTCATATATTTTCACGTTTTGGGTGCAGCTTTTGTTTATGTCCTAGATCATATTTATGTTTTTTAGCATTGTATAAATAAAGGTTACATTTTATTATTAGATCCCTTTATGATTTCTGACTTTTTGAGACCTCTATATACATTTGACCATTAACCTGCAGATTAACTGCATATCTGCAGGTTAATAGCCTTTCTTTCACATGACAGGTTCCCTTGTAGGGTTGTCGTATGAATGCAATCCTTAATAAACCCAATCCTGTCTATGCTATATATACCCCTGTCCAGATCTATATTATAAAAGTATACAGTTGACATCTATCTGATGGATACATTTTTTTGCCAAACCTGTTTTCTAGTTCGCCCGTTATATTCATGCTGCAGCGTGGACTTACTTTACAGAGTGTTTTTTATAGCAGCGTGCTTTAGTAGAGGCATTTCCATGGGGATTTTTCACTTGATGTGATATGCATGTAACATTTTACTGTATATGCCGTGCTGCCAATGTGGTTTTCTGTAAAAAGATGTAGTAAATTAATTATTAAAACGCTGCGCTACGACAGCCATCAATTAGATCCCATAATGATACAATAACCAGTACAGTTCTATTATCCTCATTAGACTGCGGTGTACACAGTTTATTGTATAGACCTTTGCTGCACAATGGGACAGTGTTCATTTATGTAAAATAATCCATAGATGTGGGACAGGTCCATAGGGATATGTACAAACACCCTCCATATAAATGTGCACATATAAGCTAACACTGCCCCCTACAGCTTCAGTGGCTGATCTCAGGTGCCCACAGGGAATCAGTGCCCATGTATTGTTAGTAGACTTCCATTGTAGTCTTTATTAACACATCTACAACCCTTTGTATTATTCTGAACCTCCATAGAAGTGAATGGAGAAAGCCTATCATGCACAGCCACTTCTATGTTCATATTAACTAGAGATACAGCCTTATCTCGATAGCTGCGGGGGGCTACAGAGGTGGAGCCAACATCTATTAGCCATTTATGGCTTATTTGGTGGATATATCTGAGAGGGAAATAACCCTTTAATTGGGTTATCCACTACTAGACACCAACTATTGATGGGCCAAGGGAGGTGAGAAAACTAAAAGAAATTGATATCTCCAGACCAGCGCTGCATACCCCACTGGTTACCTGAGGTTAACAACCGGTGGGGGCAACGCATGAGTGCTGCAGCTTCTGATTGGTTGCAGCATTCATATTTCATCTAAGCCAGAAGAAGTAGTGCTCACATGACACCCCTGCCAGATGTTGATGTCAGAATAATGGCGGGATACACAACAATGAGTATAAGAGGGCACTGGTTTGGGAGGTGATTTGGGGATTTTTTTATATTTTCCCCTTCCTAGGTCCACAAATAAGACCCTACAAGTTCCAGGGAACATAGGTACACAGAACACCCTTTTTGGGCTGTGCATCTTCTCTATATACAGTGGGGGAAAAAGTAAACTGCTCAAAAAAATAAAGGGAGCACTTAACCAACTGAATATAACTCCAAGTAAATCAAACTTCTGTGAAATCAAACTGTCCACTTAGGAAGCAACACTGATTGACAATCAATTTCACATGCTGTTGTGCAAATGGAATACACAATAGATGGAAATTATTGGCAATTATCAAGACACCCTCAATAAAGGAGTGGTTCTGCAGGTGGGGACCACAGATCACATCTCAGTACCAATGCTTTCTGGCTGATGTTTTGGTCACTTTTGAATGTTGGTTGTGCTTTCACACTCGTGGTAGCATGAGACGGACTCTACAACCCACAGAAGTTGCTCAGGTAGTGCAGCTCATCCAACATGGCACATCAATGCAAGCTGTGGCAAGAAGGTTTGCTGCATCTGTCAGCGTAGTGTCCAGAGGCTGGAGGCGCTGCCAGGAGACAGGCCAGTACACCAGGAGACGTGGAGGGGGCCGTAGGAGGGCAACAACCCAGCAGCAGGACCGCTACCTCCGCCTTTGTGCAAGGAGGAACAGGAGGAGCACTGCCAGAGTCCTTCAAAATGACCTCCAGCAGGCCACAAATGTGCATGTGTCTGCACCAACGGTTTGAAACAGACTCCATGAGGGTGGTATGAGGGCCCGACGTCCACAGATGGGGGTGGTGCTCACAGCCCAACACCGTGAAGGACACTTGGCATTTTCCACAGAACACCAGGATTGGCAAAGTCGCCACTGGCGCCCTGTGCTCTTCATAGATGAAAGCAGGTTCACACTGAGCTCATGTGACAGACGAGGCAGAGTCTGGAGACGCCGTGGAGAGCGCATAGTGGGTAAACAACCTTACGCGGTGAAATGAGCTGCATCTGGATCTCGTCCACCTAAAGGGACTGTCAGCACAGAATGACTGTTCAAACTAAGTCCCAACTCTCGGTGCTTCGGGGCCAATCATTTATTTACACCTTCCCACCTGCTTGTTTTCCCTCTATCCACACCCTCCTCTTCTTTGACAGCTCTGGCTTCATAGAACCAGAGAAGGAAGGAGACAGAGGTAAAACAAGCAGGTTGGAAGGTGTATATAAATGATTGGCCCACGCCGTGATCCATGGATCACTTGTACTTGGTTTCAACAGTCATTCTGTGCTGACAGTCCCTTTAAAATCAGTGTTTCCCAAACTCCAATCCCCACGGCCCCCCACAGGTCATGTCTTCAGGATTTCTATAGTATTGCACAGGTGAGAGAATTCCTGATTCCTTGATGATACTTTCATCACATGTGTAATACTGAGGAAATCCTGAAAACCTGACCTGTTGGGGGGAAAACCTGACCTGTTGGGGGCCATGAGGACTGGAGTTTGGGAAACACTGCCTTAAATGGAGCGGTGCTGCAGTTTTATTATTCAGCGATTAGCAGGATCCCCCAACAATTTCTTAAGCAATGAGAAAATGCAGTCCCTAATGATGTCCTCTGACAATAAGCGGATCACGGACAGCAGATGCATTGGGTTCTGCATTTCTTGGAGAATGGGATGGGGCAGCTTCTGTCTTCTCAGTGATACAATCAGGAAGGAGATGCAGCGTGAGACAATCCCTGTCTAGATCTTTGATCTGATCATCAATACAGAGGGCTGATTGGTGAAGACAGAGGGAAAGGCTAATAAGATTATTAAAAAAAACTTAGTTTTTCAGCTGGTACTTCCTCTGGGGTCAGTATGCCAACCTCATTGACTTCATAGCACTTGCCAGAGTGGGCAGACACGATTTATTGCCTTTACACACGTCACCTCCACACAGGGCGATGCTGCTACGACGCCTCTGTAGTGATCAAACGTTGAGTCAAACAGCAGGGCTTTAAGAGGGCTGCCCTTTTCAATCTTGGGACTAAAACACAAAAATAAGACATCCTGTTAAGGGGTATAAAGGTAAGTAAACCGCGTTCAGTCCGGGGTGATGAATTCCAAAAGACAAAGTTTATTCTGCCATCACATAACGTTTCGACCTGTTATAGGTCTTTATCAAGTATATACAAAGACATACAGGGATACTGATCCCCCTGGTCAGTGGCCAGAACCCTGTAAATTCCCCTTAAATGGTCCAAAACTGAAACTGTGGGAACAATCGAATCCACTTAGGGTTCAGCAAACTTACAGCCAAGGGTTTGATAAAGTTATCTACACCCTTGTGTCTCCGGAAAGCATGGCGTACGTTCACGTGCTGAAAATGCCGACCAGTGCTGGAGTGAGCGGAGGTCCGCAGCTTGTGAAACTACAGATCCCAGCAGGCTGACGGTCTCTCATCAAGTTATGCTGGGAGCCGCAGTTTCACAAATAGTGCTAGAGGATCCATGTCAGAAATATGAGGCTGCCACTAGGGTTTCTCCCACAAATATGTAATCGGACGTGGAGCAGATCCGCACGTGGATGAGCCATATTCTCTATCTGTGAACATACTACTCTCCTTCACTCAGATTGTAAGTGGTTCTGCAGCGCATCTGTGCAGAGCAAGCTGTCAATCAAAATCCGGGCCAGGTTTACAGCCGTCACCTCCGATATAGTGAGCGGTGCTGTGATCCAAGACTGTAGCCGCTCCGTGCACAACGATGAGTGAAGGCCGGCAGCTGCAGGGAGGAAAGAAGTTAATTTTCTCCCGGTACCTACATTATCAATAAGGCGGCCGGGCAACATTGTAACAATATTTATCTGCAGATTAACCCTATACCTGCAGGTACATAGCATTTTTCAAGGTGACAGGTTCCCTTTAATAAAGAGAAGATGGATAGAGCCGCATTAGTCCATACTCACAGTGGAAGCCTCCTGACAACTTCTTGAAGAACACTTTCCACATTTGTTCCAAGCTTTGCCGAGATCTAATAGAAATAAACAGAGAAATTAATTTCTTAATACAGTTTAGAACTCGGCTCCAATGAATCACAAGAAATGAAACCTGTTTGAAGCTGACAAGCAATCAAGCCCCTCCGTAAGCCACACAGAACATGGCTACTTATGTCATCTGCAGGTGATTAAAGGAACCTGTCATGTTGAAATGGTATAAGATCTGTAGGGGGGTGTTGTAGAGCAGAGACGTTGATCAGACTGATAGACATATCTGTGGGAAGAGAGTCAGTAAGACTTGCATTTTATGCAGAGAAAGTCCTGCAGTATTTATACTAGTCCAGTGGGCGGTCCTAAGTGATTGACAGTTCCCTGTATGACCATGCAGGCAAAGATAGCTGTCAATCACCAGCATGACCGCCCACTGGACTCATCTATACAAACAGCAGGATTCCACTGAATAAATTGATACAGGAAAAATATCTATCTTTGTACTGTGTTAGCCAGTAGATAGAAGAGTATTTAGATTTGAGAGTCCTCAGTGGTTGATACCTTTTAATGGCTAATGGAAAAGATGGTAACAAATTGCAAGCTTTCCAGACTACTCAGGGCTCAGGTCGGCCTGATGAAGAGGCCTGAGCAGTTTGGAAAGCTTGCAATTTGTTACCATCTTTTCAGTTAGCCATTAAAGGTATCAACCACTGAGGACTCTCAAATCTAATGAATGAATTACAATTTATACTGAATCTTCTCCCACAAACCTATATATCGTTCTGCTCAGTTTCTCATGGGTAAAACCTGTAAGTCTGAATGGGGCTGTAATGTTATTACAATCATGTTGCAATGGGGTTTGGGAGGTGGAACCTCTGAGCAACTATACAAGGGGGCGGTCCTTGTAAGGAAGCGGGTGGCTCCCAGGGAAGACGGGCAGGTAGTCACAGCAAGTGACAGGGACAGTCTCTGGGTAGAAGGGCAGGTAGTCACGGCAAGTGACAGGGACAGTCTCTGGGTAGAAGGACAGGTAGTCACGGCAAGTGACAGGGACAGTCTCTGGGTAGAAGGGCAGGTAGTCACAGCAAGTGACAGGGACAGTCTCTGGGTAGAAGGGCAGGTAGTCACGGCAAGTGACAGGGACAGTCTCTGGGTAGAAGGGCAGGTAGTCACGGCAAGTGACAGGGACAGTCTCTGGGTAGAAGGGCAGGTAGTCACGGCAAGTGACAGGGACAGTCTCTGGGTAGAAGGGCAGGTAGTCACGGCAAGTGACAGGGACAGTCTCTGGGTAGAAGGGCAGGTAGTCACGGCAAGTGACAGGGACAGTCTCTGGGTAGAAGGACAGCAGGCAGGTGGCTGGTGAGCGCTCCCAGGTGAGCAGGCGAGAGTCTCTGGACAGGCAGGTGGTCACGGCAAGTGACGGCAGAGCCTCCAGGTAGACTAGCAGACAGGTAGCAGGTGGACGCTCCCAGTTGAGCGGGCAAGAGTCTCTGGACAGACAGGTGGTCACGGCAAGTGACGGCAGAGCCTCCAGGTAGACTAGCAGACAGGTAGCAGGTGGACGCTCCCAGTTGAGCGGGCAAGAGTCTCTGGACGGGCAGGTGGTCACGGCAAGTGACGGCAGAGCCTCCAGGTAGGCTAGCAGGCAGGTAGCAGGTGAGCGCTCCCAGGTGAGCGGGCAAGAGTCTCTGGACAGGCAGGTGGTCACGGCAAGTGACGGCAGAGCCTCCAGGTAGGCTAGCAGGCAGGTAGCAGGTGAGCGCTCCCAGGTGAGCGGGCAGGCTGGTCCATAGACAGACTGACAGGTGTCGGAAGGCAGACCGTCGGACCGCAGGCTTGCAAGCAGGTAAGCGGATATCAGGCAGGTATCAAGCAGGAATCTGGCAGGTGACTGGCAGGTAACAAGCAGGAATCTGGCAGGTGACTGGCAGGTAACAAGCAGGAATCTGGCAGGTGACTGGCAGGTAACTGGTAACGGGACCTGAGGTCTGAAGCAGAGTGAAGGCTTTGCAACAACATTGCTCGGGCACCTCCATTTTGGAGGAGGTGCCTTATATATGGTGAAGTCCTCCGGCCATTGGCCGGGGACTCCTTAGGACGGCGCGCGCGGCCCCTTTAAGAGAGGGGGAGCGCGCCCGCGCGCGCCCTAAGCACCGTGGCCGGGAAGCAGCGCGCGCTGCCAGCAGAGCGGGAGGAAGACGCCGGGCACGGAGAGGTGAGGGGAACAGCATCCCTGCCTAGCAGGAGGCAGGGACGCCGACGCTACAGTACCCCCCCCTTTAGGCCCCCCCTTTTTTAAGCCAGAGAGAAATTTATCAAGGATGAGAGGGGCATGGATGTTCTCCCGGGGCTCCCACGTTCTCTCCTCAGGACTAAACCCCTTCCAATCTACCAGAAAAAAGGTTTTTCCTCTTACCCATTTGGTGGCCAGAATGTTCTCTACCTCAAACTCGTTATCAGCGGAAACCGAAGCAGGGGGCATACCTGTAGACTTGGAAAAAGAGTTAAGTACCACGGGTTTGAGGAGAGATACATGGAAGGAGTTAGGGATCCGTAAGTTGGCCGGGAGTTTCAATTTATAGGCCACCGGATTGATTTGTTTGATAACTTCCAGTGGGTCGATGAACCGAGGCCCTAACTTGTAGGAGGGAATCTTGAGCCGGACATACTTGGACGAGAGCCAGACTTTATCTCCAGGACGGAATTGTGGAGGATCCAGTCGTTTTTTGTCAGCGTGTTTTTTCATCCGCTCGGACGACTGAAGGAGTGCGGATCGGGTACTCTCCCATATGGAGGAGAATTTGCTAATGAGAGATTCCGCAGCCGGATTGTCCACCGAGGTGGAGACGGGAAATGGGATCCGAGGATGCTGACCGAAGACTACAAAAAACGGGGATTTGGAGGAAGATTCGCTCTCGTGATTATTGTAAGAGAATTCAGCCCATGGTAGGAGATCCACCCAGTCCGAATGGTGGGCATTAACGAAGTGCCGGAGGTAACTGGTCAGGATCTGATTGATCCGCTCCACTTGCCCATTGGACTGTGGGTGGTAAGTGGAGGAGAAGTCCAGGGTAACGTCAAGCAGCTTACATGTGGCTCTCCAGAAGCGTGAGGTGAACTGAACCCCACGATCCGACACGATGTGGAGGGGCAGGCCATGGAGACGGAAGATGTGGCGGATAAAGTCTTTAGCCAGTTCGGGTGCAGACGGGAGACCCGGCAGGGGAATGAAGTGCGCCATCTTGGAAAAGCGGTCAGCGACCACCCAAATGACCGTACAACCGGCAGAGACAGGGAGATCCGTTATAAAGATCATAGCTATATGCTGCCACCAGGCAGCAGGTACTGGAAGAGGAAGGAGGCGACCGGCTGGCAGGTGTCTCGGAACTTTGTTGCGGGCGCAGGACACACAGGCTGAAACAAAGTCTATTACATCCTTGTGCAGGGTAGGCCACCAGTAATGCCGGGTAATAAGCTGGAGAGTCTTTTTCTGACCAGCGTGGCCAGCTAGCTTAGATGAGTGTAGTGTTGAGCCACCCCCGTAGTGTTCGGGTTCGGTTCGTCGAACACCGGGATGTTCGAGGAACTGTTCGTCGAACTGTTCGTCGAACACCTTAGAACACCGTCGAACACCGTTAAAACCAATGGCAGGCAAACAAAAACACATAGAAACACATAGAAAACACCTGCAAAGGTGTCCAAAAGCTGACAAACTGCTCAGAAGACACTCTCTTTAAAAAAGCCGGCCGGCAAATTCAGCAGCGGCATACACCGGTACCCGACAATTTAGACAAGAAGGAATAGAGCCTCACACATAGATTAGATAGATAGAAACATGTCAGTCACACATATAAGAAGCACAGTGACAGTGTTGGTTACTGCACTTGTCATTTAGTGTAAAGGATTTATTAAAAAAAATATTAGTGTTTTCGTGCACCGTCTCTTTAAAAAAGCCGGCCGGCAATTCAGCATCTGTACCCGACAATTTAGAACAGAAAGAATAGAGCTTCACACATAGATTAGATAGATAGAAACATGTCAGTCACATATATAATAAGTACAGTGATAGTGTTGCTTACTGTACTTGTCATTTAGTGTAAAGGATTTATTTAAAAAAAATAATAGTGTTTTCATGCACTGTCTCTTTAAAAAAGCCGGCCGGCAATTCAGCAGCGGTACCCGACAATTTAGAACAGAAAGATAGAGCATCACACATAGATTAGATAGATAGAAACATGTCAGTCACATATATATGAAGTACAGTGATAGTGTTGGTTACTGTACTTGTCATTTAGTATTAAAATAAAGGATTTATTATTAAAAAAATTGGCGTGGGGTTCCCCTTAATTTTAGGCTCTAGCGGAGGTTAAGCAGACGGCTGGGGCAGATGTTTGAAGCCTGGGAAGGGGGTAATACCCACGGAGCTTCCCAGGCTACTAATATCAGCCCCCAGCTGAATACATAGCCTTTACTAGCTATTAAAATGGGGGACCCCCCAAAAAAAATGACGTGGGGTCCCCCCTAATTTAATAGCTAGCAAAGGCTAGGCAGACAGCTGGGGGCTGATATTAATAGCCCAGGAAGGGAGCCATGAATATTGGCCCCCTCCCAGGCTAGAAACACCAGCCGTCAGCCGCCCCAGAAATGGCGCATTCATAGGATGCGCCAATTCTGGCACTTAGCCTCGCTCTTCCACGCTGCCCTGGTGCGGTGGCAGTGGGGTAATAGGGTTGGGGTTGATGTCAGCTTATAATGCCAGCTGACATCAAGCCCAGGTTAGTAATGGAGAGGCGTCTATAAGACACCCCCATTACTAACCCCATAGTCAAAGTTAAAAAAAACACAAACACCCAGAATAAAGTCCTTTAATTGAAATAAAGACACAATCCTTTATTGTTCTAAATTAAACCATACTTACCATCACGCCCATTCCAGCTGAAGCCAACGATCTCCTGCAATAAAAGAAAAATAATAAAGCAACCTCATCCTTACCTTTCCATGGTTCCCACGACAGCTTCAGCTCTGCTACATCGAGATGACAGGCTGGACCGCAGCAGAACGCTGCCATCCAGCCTGTCATCCCGCAGACACTGAGAAGCGCAGGCTTGCTTGCGCTGCTCAGCGTCTCTCTGTGACGACATCCAGATGAGCCGAGTTCATGTCCAATGAACTCGGCTCACCTCATGCACGTCACTGACAGCGTGGGAAAATTCTCACGCTGAAGCGCTGATTGCAGGAGAATTTTCCCACGCTGTCAGTGACGTGCAGGAGGTGAGCTGAGTTCATTGGACATGAGCTCACCTCATGCACATCACTGACAGCGTGGGAGAATTCTCCTGCACTCAGCACTTCAGCGTGAGAATTTTCCCACGCTGTCAGTGACGTGCATGAGGTGAGCCGAGTTCATTGGACATGACCTCGGCTCATCTGGATGCCGTCACAGCGAGACAGTGAGGAGCGCAAGCATGCCTGCGCTTCTCAGTGTCTGCGGGATGACAGACTGGATGGCAGCGTTGTGCTGCGGTCCAGCCAGTCATCTCGATGTAGCAGAGCTGAAGCTGTCGTGGGAACCATGGAAAGGTAAGGATGAGGTTGGTTTATTATTTTTCTTTTATTGCAGGAGATCGTTGGCTTCAGCTGGAATGGGTGTGATGGTAAGTATGGTTTAATTTAGAACAATAAAGAATTGTGTCTTTATTTCAATTAAAGGACTTTATTCTGGGTGTTGTGTTTTTTTTAAATACTTTACTAGAAATTCATGGCGGTCATGTCTAATACTGGCGTGACCCCATGAATTTTGGGCTTGGGGCCAGCTGATAATACCAAGCTGGCCCTAACCCCTTTATTACCCAGTGAGCCACCGCACCAGGGCCCTGGATGAGTTGGGTACAGCGCCAGAAGATGGCGCTTCTATGAACGCGCCATTTTCCGGGGTGGCTGCGGACTGCAATTTGTAGCGGGGGGGGGGCCCAGAAAGCTTGGGCCTCCCTGCGCTGCAGATTCCAGCCCCCAGCTGCCTAGTTGTACCTGGCTGGACACAAAAATAGGGCGAAGCTCCACGTATTTTTTTTTTAAATTCATGAAATAATTTAAAAAAAATTGACGTGGGGCTTCGCACTATATTTGTGTCCAGCCAGGTACAGCAGGCAGGAACGGGCTGCCCCCAACCACCAGCTGCCTATTTGTACCTGGCCGGACACAACAATATAGGGAAGCCCTTTTTTTCTTAATTATTTCATGAAATAATTTAAAGAAAATTGACGTGGGGCTTCGCCCTGTTTTTGTGTCCAGCCAGGTACAACTAGGCAGCTGGGGGCTGGAATCCGCAGCGCAGGGATGCCCAAGCTTTCTGGGCCCCACCCGCTGCAAATTGCAGTCCGCAGCCACCCCGGAAAATGGCGCGTTCATAGAAGCGCCATCTTCTGGCGCTGTACCCAACTCATCCAGGGCCCTGATGCGGTGGCTCACTGGGTAATAAAGGGGTTAGGGCCAGCTTGGCATTATCAGCTGGCCCTAAGCCCAAAATTCATGGGGTCACGCCAATATTAGACATGACCACCATGAATTTCTAGTAAAGTATTTAAAAAAAACACAACACCCAGAAAAAAGTCCTTTAATTGAAATAAACACACAATTCTTTATTGTTCTAAATTAAACCATACTTACCATCACGCCCATTCCAGCTGAAGCCAACGATCTCCTGAAATAAAAGAAAAATAATAAAGCAACATCATCCTTACCTTTCCATGGTTCCCATGACAGCTTCAGCTCTGCTACATCGAGATGACAGGCTGGACCGCAGCAGAACGCTGCCATCCAGCCTGTCATCCCGCAGACACTGAGAAGCGCAGGCTTGCTTGCGCTCCACAGTGTCTCTCTGTGAGGGCATCCAGATGAGCCGAGTTAATGTCCAATGAACTCGGCTCACCTCATGCACGTCACTGACAGCGTGGGAAAATTCTCCTGCACTCAGCGCTTCAGCGTGGGAGAATTCTCACACTGAAGCGCTGAGTGCAGGAGAATTCTCCCACGCTGTCAGTGACGTGCAGGAGGTGAGCTGAGTTCATTGGACATGAGCTCACCTTATGCACGTCACTGACAGCGTGGGAAAATTCTCCTGCACTCAGCGCTTCAGCGTGGGAGAATTCTCACGCTGAAGCGCTGAGTGCAGGAGAATTCTCCCACGCTGTCAGTGACGTGCAGGAGGTGAGCTGAGTTCATTGGACATGAGCTCACCTTATGCACGTCACTGACAGCGTGGGAGAATTCTCCTGCACTCACCGCTTCAGCGTGAGAATTTTACCACGCTGTCAGTGACGTGCATGAGGTGAGCCGAGTTCATTGGACATGAACTCGGCTCATCTGGATGTCGTCACAGAGAGACGCTGAGCAGCGCAAGCAAGCCTGCGCTTCTCAGTGTCTGCGGGTTGAGAGGCTGGATGGCAGCGTTCTGCTGCGGTCCAGCCTGTCATCTCGATGTAGCAGAGCTGAAGCTGTCGTGGGAACCATGGAAAGGTAAGGATGAGGTTGCTTTATTATTTTTCTTTTATTGAAGGAGATCGTTGGCTTCAGCTGGAATGGGCGTGACGGTAAGTATGGTTTAATTTAGAACAATAAAGGATTGTGTCTTTATTTCAATTAAAGGACTTTATTCTGGGTGTTTGTGTTTTTTTTAACTTTGACTGTGGGGTTAGTAATGGGGGTGTCTTATAGACGCCTCTCCATTACTAACCTGGGCTTGATGTCAGCTGGCATTATAAGCTGACATCAACCCCAACCCTATTACCCCACTGCCACCGCACCAGGGCAGCGTGGAAGAGCGAGGCTAAGTGCCAGAATTGGCGCATCCTATGAATGCGCCATTTCTGGGGCGGCTGACGGCTGGTGTTTCTAGCCTGGGAGGGGGCCAATATTCATGGCTCCCTTCCTGGGCTATTAATATCAGCCCCCAGCTGTCTGCCTAGCCTTTGCTAGCTATTAAATTAGGGGGGACCCCACATCATTTTTTTGGGGGGGTCCCCCATTTTAATAGCTAGTAAAGGCTATGTATTCAGCTGGGGGCTGATATTAGTAGCCTGGGAAGCTCCGTGGGTATTACCCCCTTCCCAGGCTTCAAACATCTGCCCCAGCCGTCTGCTTAACCTCCGCTAGAGCCTAAAATTAAGGGGAACCCCACGCCAATTTTTTTAATAATAAATCCTTTATTTTAATACTAAATGACAAGTACAGTAACCAACACTATCACTGTACTTCATATATATGTGACTGACATGTTTCTATCTATCTAATCTATGTGTGAAGCTCTATTCTGTCTGTTATAAATTGTCGGGTACCGCTGCTGAATTGCCGGCCGGCTTTTTTAAAGAGACGGTGCATGAAAACACTATTATTTTTTTTGATAAATCCTTTACGCTAAATGACAAGTACAGTAAGCAGCACTTTCACTGTACTTCGTATATATGTGGCTGACATGTTTCTATCTATCTAATCTATGTGTGATTCTCTATTCTTTCTATTCTAAATTGTCGGGTACCGCTGCTGAATTGCCGGCCGGCTTTTTTAAAGAGACGGTGCATGAAAACACTATTATTTTTTTTGATAAATCCTTTACGCTAAATGACAAGTACAGTAAGCAGCACTTTCACTGTACTTCATATATATGTGGCTGACATGTTTATATCTATCTAATCTATGTGTGAAGCTCTATTCTTTCGGTTCTAAATTGTCGGGTACAGGTGTATGCCGCTGCTGAATTGCCGGCTTTTCATGTTTCACTGTTGGCACTGTTCCCATCGATTTGGGCAATCACTGTAATGCCACAACCACCATGGCTGTGGCATTACAGTGAGTGGCAGACAATCCCTGCATGATTGGTGCTCTAAATAGCGCCAGACATGCAGGACACGCTTTTGGTGCACGAACAGTTATCGAACATAACCTCGAACAGCCGAATTTTTTGCAAATCGTTCGGGTTCGTCGAACAACTCGAACACCGCCCAAAACAGCTCGAATTTGAGATTGGCGAACAGTTCTAGTCGAACACCGCTCATCTCTAGATGAGTGACCCCAGAGTAGGACCTTCTTCCAATCAGGTACTGTTACGAACATCTTACCGGGACGGAGACGATTTAGATTCACGGGAGCCACCTGCATTACTCTGGCGGGATCAATGATGTGCTTCAGTTCCTCCTCTAGGTCAGACACCAGGAAGGATCGGGACAAGGCGTCAGCTTTGATGTTTTTGTCTGCCGGGCGAAAATGAAGAACGAAATCAAAGCGGGCAAAAAACAAGGACCACCGGGCTTAGCGCGGGTTAAGTCTCTGGGCACTCTGGAGGTAAGCCAAGTTCTTGTGGTCCGTGTAAATAATTAACGGGTGAAGAGCCCCCTCGAGCAGGTAACGCCACTCCTCCAGTGCCAGCTTAATGGCCAATAACTCTCGATCTCCTATAGAATAATTGCGCTCAGAAGAGGAGAAGAGTTTGGAGAAGAAGCCGCAAGTTACCATTCTTCCGGAAGGCGACTTTTGGGTAAGTACCGCTCCGGCTCCAGAGGAGGAGGTGTCAACTTCCAGGAAGAATTGTTTGTTGCCGTCCGGACGATGCAGCACCGGGGCGGAAGAGGAAGCCTGTTTTAAGGAAAGAAAGGCTTCCTCTGCTTCGGGCGGCCATTTTCTGTAATTAGTGCCCTTACTGGTGAGCGCAGAGATTGGGGCAGTCCGGGAAGAGAAGTGCGGTATGAAGAGGCGGTAGTAGTTGGCGAAACCCAAGAACCGCTGAATAGCTTTCAACCCCTCTGGTCGGGGCTACTTCTGGATGGCAGACAGTTTCTCAGGATCCATTCGTAGGCCGGTCTGAGAGATTATGTAGCCCAGAAACGGAAGCGAGGTCTGCTCAAAGAGGCACTTCTCATATTTAGCGTAGAGGTGGTTCTGCCTGAGCCTGAGCAGAACCTGACGAACATCCCTCCGGTGTGTGGGGAGATCCGGAGAGAAGACCAAGATGTCGTCCAGGTACACCACTACGCAGGAGTAGAGAAGGTCCCGGAAGATGTCATTGACCAACTCTTGAAAGACGGCGGGAGCGTTACAGAGACCGAAGGGCATTACCAGGTATTCATAGTGGCCGTCCCGGGTGTTGAATGCCGTCTTCCATTCATCCCCCTGACGGATACGGACCAGGTTATACGCCCCACGGAGGTCCAGCTTGGTGAAGATTCTAGCCCCCCTCAGACGGTCAAATAATTCCGGAATGAGCGGAAGGGGGTATTTATTCTTCACCGTGATCTGGTTAAGGCCTCTATAGTCTATACAGGGACCGAGTGAGCCGTCCTTTTTGATGAAGAAGAAGCCTGCTCCCGCCGGGGAAGTAGATTTCCGGATGAATCCCCGGGCCAGATTCTCCTCAATATATTCTGACATGGATCGGGTCTCAGCAGCAGACAAAGGGTAAATGCGTCCACGGGGAGGAGTAGCGCCGGGCATCAGGTCGATTGGGCAGTCGTATGGTCTATGAGGGGGTAATGTCTCTGCCTCCTTTTTATTAAAGACGTCCGCATACGACCAATAAGGAGCCGGAAGACCAGGTAGATTGGCTGGAGTAGGAGAAGGACGGACAGGATGGACGGGAACTAAGCAAGTCTTATGGCAGTCCTGTCCCCAGCGAAGGACTTCTCCGGTCTGCCAATCAAGCACGGGTGCATGTCTCTGAAGCCAAGGTAGGCCTAATAAGAGGGCGTGAGAGAGTCCAGGCAGAACATGAAAGAAGATGCTCTCAGAGTGCAGCATTCCCACCTGCAGGGTTATGGATTCGGTGATGAGTTGGATGGGATGTGGTAAGAGGCCCCCATCCACGGCAGCGACAGATAAGGGTACAGCTAGAGGTTTGGTGGGAATGCGGTATTTCTCTACCAGAGACTGAGAAATGAGATTTCCGGCAGCTCCAGAGTCAAGTTGGGCTAGTTCAAAATAACGGTTCTCCCCGCAGATGATAGAGACCGACAGCAACAGAGATGGAGAGGGTTTACTCTTGTCTAGGACGACCTCTCTGAGCGATCCTAGACACAGGCGTTTCCCGACCTCTCCGGGCAGGAACGGATCCGGTGCTCCTTACTGCCACAGTAGAAGCAGCTCCCCTCGGCTCGGCGTAACTCTTGACGGGTTTTGACCATCTTGGTCTGGTCGACCTGCATAGGCTCAGGTGAGTGCGCCTGGGTAGTAACGGGAGAAGTGACAGGTTTCTGGAAGGTAGGGGCTAGACGTGGAAACCTCCTCTCACGGGTGACCTCTTTGGCGCGCTCCTGGAACCGGATGTCAATCCGGGTGGCAAGTGTTATTAAGTCGTCGAGAGTGGTAGGAATGTCCCGACCGGCGAGTTCATCTTTAATACGGCCGGACAGACCCTCCCAAAAGACAGACACCAGGGCGTCGTTATCCCAGGCCAGCTCCGAAGCAAGGGTACGGAACCGTATGGCGTATTGGCCCACGGAGAGATTTCCTTGACGGAGGCGTAGCAGAGATGATGCGGATGAGGTCTTCCGTCCTGGTTCGTTGAAGACTTTCCGGAAGGCCGTGAGAAAGGCTGGCAGGTTGGACACCAGGGGGTCTCCTCTCTCCCATAGAGGATTTAGCCAAGCCAGTGCCTCTCCCGTGAGATGGGACATGATGAAGGCTACTCTGGCTCGGTCGCTGGAAAACTGGTGTGTCAACAGTTCGAAGTGCAGAGTGCACTGGTTAATGAAGCCCTGTGCCTGGCTGGGATCTCCGCCAAAACGAGGAGGGGCGGAGAGGCGGGGACCGGGAAGAGATGCCATGGTGTTGATGGGCTGCGGCGGTGCCGGGGTAGTAAGTGTGCGAGTGGAGGCAGCTCCGGAAGAGGTAGTCAATGTGTCCAGGCGGGAGTTAACACCATGCAGGTGACTCAGGATGGACTCCTGTTGGGACCTCTGACGGGAAAGTTCATGACATAGGTCCGAGAGCGAGGGATCTTGGGTGCCACCGGGTTCCATGGCCCGAGCAAACTGTAACGGGTCTGGGAGGTGGAACCTCTGAGCAACTATACTATTACTATTCCTTGTAAGGAAGCGGGTGGCTCCCAGGGAAGACGGGCAGGTAGTCACAGCAAGTGACAGGGACAGTCTCTGGGTAGAAGGGCAGGTAGTCACGGCAAGTGACAGGGACAGTCTCTGGGTAGAAGGGCAGGTAGTCAAGGCAAGTGACAGGGACAATCTCTGGGTAGAAGGGCAGGTAGTCACGGCAAGTGACAGGGACAGTCTCTGGGTAGAAGGACAGCAGGCAGGTGGCTGGTGAGCGCTCCCAGGTGAGCAGGCGAGAGTCTCTGGACAGGCAGGTGGTCACGGCAAGTGACGGCAGAACCTCCAGGTAGACTAGCAGACAGGTAGCAGGTGGATGCTCCCAGGTGAGCGGGCAAGAGTCTCTGGACGGGCAGGTGGTCACGGCAAGTGACGGCAGAGCCTCCAGGTAGACTAGCAGACAGGTAGCAGGTGGACGCTCCCAGTTGAGCGGGCAAGAGTCTCTGGACAGGCAGGTGTTCACGGCAAGTGACGGCAGAGCCTCCAGGTAGACTAGCAGACAGGTAGCAGGTGGACGCTCCCAGTTGAGCGGGCAAGAGTCTCTGGACCGGCAGGTGGTCACGGCAAGTGACGGCAGAGCCTCCAGGTAGGCTAGCAGGCAGGTAGCAGGTGAGCGCTCCCAGGTGAGCGGGCAAGAATCTCTGGACAGGCAGGTGGTCACGGCAAGTGACGGCAGAGCCTCCAGGTAGGCTAGCAGGCAGGTAGCAGGTGAGCGCTCCCAGGTGAGCGGGCAGGCTGGTCCATAGACAGACTGACAGGTGTCGGAAGGCAGACCGTCGGACCGCAGTCTTGCAAGCAGGTAAGCGGATATCAGGCAGGTATCAAGCAGGAATCTGGCAGGTGACTGGCAGGTAACAAGCAGGAATCTGGCAGGTGACTGGCAGGTAACAAGCAGGAATCTGGCAGGTGACTGGCAGTTAACTGGTAACGGGACCTGAGGGCTGAAGCAGAGTGAAGGCTTTGCAACAACATTGCTCGGGCACCTCCATTTTGGGGGAGGTACCTTATATATGGTGAAGTCCTCCGGCCATTGGCCGGGGACTCCTTAGGACGACGCACGCGGCCCCTTTAAGAGAGGGGGAGCGCGCCCGCGTGCGCCCTAAGCACCGTGGCCGGGAAGCAGCGCACGCTGCCAGCAGAGCTGGAGGAAGACGCCGGGCACGGAGCGGAGAGGTGAGGGGAACAGCGTCCCTGCCTAGCAGGAGGACTACACATGTAAACACATGTAAACGCAGATCACAAAATCTTTCAGATGATCTTTTTTTTTTAACACTCAAAACCCCTATGGATATTTATGTTTACTAAAGGATTCCTTACCCATTCTTCTGACAGCTCTTCTTTAGGTATGGACACATACCGGCATCCGGCATAAAAACATCTGGAGACTTTTCCTTATTCTGTGATATTGGATAATCTTGTTCATTTCTAACGCTTTAAATCTTCCAAATTCTTTCCGAAAAATGTATCATAAAGGGACTTCCTCAGGTCAGTTTTGCTTGTGGTTGTGTTACCATTATTTGTGCCAAATGTATCAAAGAGTTGCACGATGTTTGATAAATGTTTATGCAGCACTTCCATCTTTATTTATTCATTTTACTCACTTATATAGCATCAACCTATTCCGATGCGCTTTACAGACATTATCATTGCTGTCCCCATTGGGGCTCACAATCTACATTCCCTATCAGTATGTCTTTGGAGTGTGGGAGGAAACCGACGCAAACATGGGGAGAACATACAAACTTCTTGCAGATGTTATCCTTGGTGGGATTTGAAACCAGGATCCCCGTGCTGCAAAACAACAATGCTAACCACTGAGCCACCGTGTATCTTTATCCACTGAGCCACTGTGTATCTTTATCCACTGAGCCACCGTGTATCTTTATCCACTGAGCCACCGTGTATCTTTATCCACTTTTAACGTCACCAGTCGTTCTTAGACCTGTGTAGCTTTCCAAGCCCAATTTCTAAAAGTTGCAAGAGTGCTGTAAAATAGGAAGCTGCACATTTTTGCGCAAAAATGATGCGTCACAAAATAGTTTCGTGTTTTTTTAACACCAAAAATTGATGTGAATTCCTCGCTACATTGCCCCTTTTCCAGCCAAATTTTGTAGAAAAAAAAAAAAGACAAGGTACAGACAGCGAAGTTAAATTTGCCTACAGGAATGATTTTGATCTGGAGCGCATTGTACCCGGATACAGTCACTAGCGGGAATGTCAACCATCTTCTCAATTTGTTTCTCCACCCTCTCCGGATCTGCATTCTTCAAGTCTATCTAAAAGCAAAAGTATAAATACTAATTATTTATCAAAGCTGGACAACATCTAGAAACCATATAATAAAACTGGCATAAAATATAGTGCTGAACAAGAGTTTAGGGAGAGATGTACAACTGGCACTGGCCTTTAGAAGGGATTGTGTAATCGCACAAAACTAGCAAAAATGTAAAGTGCCTGTAAAACAAGGAACGTGCAATTTACCTCTTAGTGAAAATCCTATTCTTTCTCAAGAACGGGAGGAATTTTAATTTCATAATTTTTTTTAATCAAATCATTTTTATTGAAAAACTCCAAATACAAATTTTCCATCTTTCAAATAACATACATGACATAGTAATTCCATAGTATAAAACATGAACAAAGTATCTGAACTTCAATTCCCTAACCCACCCTAAACCCAAATCCCAACACTCCAGAGAGAACCATTTTCAGAGCAGTTCTAGAATAACGGACTACAGCATTCGTAGAAGGGGAAGAAGATAAAAAAGTGACTAACAAAGGGATAGCAGCGTTTTAATTTTATCATTTACTGCTTGATGCCTGAGCCGGGAAGTGCACGCTTGAAAACTGTTGCAGGCTGCTGTAATCACAGGACACAAGCAAACAGCATGGCATTTCCTATCAGCAGGGAGGAAGTAAAGGGAACAGTAATGAAAGTCTCCTCCTACTCCGCTCCATAATGAAATGAACAGTGTGCATGCTACAAATGCGATGCATACAGCAAACAATTCATTTTCCATACACAGGTTTTGAGTTGACCACTGGATATATACATGTGTATAACTAATTACCAGAACTGGAAATCGAAAAAAAAGACGAGCAAGTTTGGGGTGAATCCTGCCTTCATTACTGCACAGCCGCTCATAGAGGGATCGGTGCTAGGAACAGCAGGAGTGCCGGCGATGCTCACAGATTTACCTGCTGCGGGACTGAAGGACTCTGATAGTGTTCGGCTCTAAGCTTTTTACCTTGTTTACGACAGGAATAATTGAAAGCTGTGCTTCAAAGGCCAGGAAGAAGTTGGTCACCGTCTGCGCTTGAATACCCTTAAGGGGGGAAAAAAATATATATACATATATACAAATACTGAAACATCTAGATGCATTAGAACATCAAACCTGGTGAAGCGGTAAATGACTTGTCCTCCAGGGATACAGGCTACTGTCATTCAGTAATTATTTCATAGGAATTTTACATCTTATGTCATCACCACGCTAGAATGTAAATGATGAAAACACAACACAACTCCTCACCATATGAAGATATTTTGTGTTTTATAGAACAGCATTTCTGTGGAATAACACGACTGATTTACTGTGTATGCACCATAGCCTTCATTTGATGTCACTTACTGTCACCTGTCACCTTGCCCCAACTCTGCAATCCCCAATATCAGTCCATGACCTCAATGGGGTCACTATAAAATTCTAAAGAGGACTGGTCATGTCTCTATTAGAAAATAGATAAACTTAGGATAGAAACAATATGAGCATATACCCTGCTATAAGTAAGTAAAAAGCAATAGTGAATATATATAATATAGGGTACTTAGTAAACATGGTTTTTGATTTAAAAAAAGCCATCCCACCCACACCAAGGTGTACCCAGTCAGTTATGTGAAATATATAATAAAATACACTTTTACAATATTAGTGTTTTGTCCCTTTAAATCTGCTGCTACTTCTGTCACCATGGTAACTGCATTCATACTCAGCCAATAAGATTGCTCGGTTTGAATTTGGAAAAAAAAAAAAAAGTCCTATATCGTCAGTTTGTTCCTTCTCATCTGAGTGTGAAGACAGACACCTGCGATCAGCGAGAGATTATAGGTATAAGACGTGATATAATATAACGGACGGAGCCACATCCCATCACACGCACTCAGCGACCACAACTGACAGGAATCAGCACATTTACCAGACAATAAGTTATTATTCCCCAACACATGATACGCTGAGACACCAGTGGGGGGCGCCGCACTCGTTACATCTCCCATCTGGATGGATCCAGCGACGAGATCCTGATATTTCCCCCCAGCTCCGTTCCTCCATAGGGAATGGCCCAGATGCACGCAGAACGGACCGAAGTGTAATACTGCTAGAACTCTGCATGATATCACATCCTCCATATATACCACATAATAAAGGGGTGCTCCCACTGGGACAGGTCATCACCTATCCAGAGATCAGTGATAACTTGTTCCAACTAGACATCCCCTTTAATGGAAGAGATCACATCTCTAACAGTCAATACGCTATTCATTCCCAATCTTCCCTGGCCCCAGTAATGCCCCTGAGTATATCGCCAATATGAGCCAATCATCAAACCCTCTGCTGACTGTTCCCGATGTTTTATAGAGTTTGGAGACGTTTCTACAAGAGAAGATATCAGCGGACACCATGGGGGTGGAGTATTCTGCCAGCGATGGAGCAGGTAGTATCCACCAGTCTGTGATATCTGACCTTCCTCCATATTCTGCTCTTACATGCGTTTCTTCAGCTTTACCCCTTCCCGACATAACCAACTTATGTTTTTTTTCTGTTTTTTCCTCCGCTTTTTCCAAGGGCTATAACTTTTTGATATCTGTCCACATAGTGTGAGGTCTTGTTATTTTGTAG
This sequence comes from Phyllobates terribilis, assembly GCF_046119375.1. NCBI lineage: Eukaryota > Metazoa > Chordata > Amphibia > Anura > Dendrobatidae > Phyllobates > Phyllobates terribilis. The sequence continues at coordinate 424,598 of NW_027363542.1, forward strand.
GATGAGCTGTCCTTATAAATGACACCATTCATTTACCACATAGTGCTAGAAAACGGGAAAAACATTCCAAGTGCAGTAAAAGTGCGGAAAAAAAAGCCTGACATTGTTTTTCTGGGAACGGTTTTAACGGCGCACATTGTGTGGTAAAAATGACCTGGTAATAGGATCCTACTCCTCAGTGTGATTACAGCAAGACCAAACTTCTCCAATAGTTTTGGCAAAAGAAAAAAAACTTTTTTTTGATGCTGTCACCATTTTTTCTGAGACCCGAAACATTTTCAGTTTCCGGGTTGATGGAGCTGTGTGGGGGCTTATTTTTTGAAGGGCAAGAGGACTTTATTGATAACATTTTGGGACACATATGTCATGGTCATCGCTTCTTACAGGATTTTCTGCAGTATTGAGGCGAACGAAAAAATGCAATTTTGTCTTTTTGAATTTTTTTCTGTGTTCACTGATCGTTTTTTTTTTTTATATTTTGATAGATTGTATTTCTCTGAAAGAGACCAAACCACAAAATGTGTATATTTTTATTATCTTTATTTTTAGTGGGAGGGGAGTTGAACGTGTGGGGTTTTAATAAATATATATATACTTTTTTTCACTGTATTTGTATACATCATCTGATTGCTTGTGCTATATACAGCAATACCACAGTAATGCTCCATATAGCAAAACCACGGTCTTCTTTACAGCCCAAATGAAGCTTTATGATGACAGGCACGGAGGCTTCAGCAGACCCCCGGATGTCATAGCAGTCCATCGGCGCCCTATGATCGCGTCACAGGAGCGCCGGTGGGCGTATGGAACGACGCGTCCCAATGCTGGCGCGCTGTTAATGCTGCTGTTAGAGATTGACAGCAGCACTGAACAGGTTAACAGTGGTGGGCAGATCTTCACTCCACTCGCAGCTGTTAGAGGCAGGTCCTGGTTGTTTGTCACAGCCATTATCTGCCATGTACGGGGCGAGCTGACCCTACTCCATACACCCGCTACTGACTTATACCATACATGTACGGCAGATGTTGGTAAGGAGTTAAAGCGGTTGTCCAGCTTTGGGGCCATTTTTTTTTACTTTAATGCAAGTATTTGGGGCTAAAATTGATTTCTGTAATTGAGTTTCATTAAAAATGTTGCCTTCTGTAGCATCTGTGCTGCACTGTCTATTGCTGGCTGCAAAATTAGCTAACTGAGAATCTATCAGTGAGCTCCTTAGTCTTAAGGGAGAGTTTGTACATCTTTCATCTGTTTTTTTTTTCCTGAGTGCCTATTAGCTGATCTATGCCCAAAGAAAACACAAAACTTGAATGTGCAGGGAAACAACAAGTCTGTAATAGCCGGTGAAAAACACTTAATGAAACCTAAATGTAAAAAATTACTTTTAGTAGTAAATACATGGACATGAGAAAATATACACTGCTCAAAAAAATAAAGGGAACACTTAAACAACAGAATATAACTCCAAGTAAATCAAACTTCTGTGAAATCAAACTGTCCACTTAGGAAGCAACACTGATTGACAATCAATTTCACATGCTGTTGTGCAAATGGAATAGACAATAGATGGAAATTATTGGCAATTATCAAGACACACTCAATAAAGGAGTGGTTCTGCAGGTGGAGACCACAGACCATATCTCAGTACCAATGCTTTCTGGCTGATGTTTTGGTCACTTTTGAATGTTGGTTGTGCTTTCACACTCGTGGTAGCATGAAACGGACTCTACAACCCACAGAAGTTGCTCAGGTAGTGCAGCTCATCCAGGATGGCACATCAATGCGAGCTGTGGCAAGAAGGTTTGCTGCATCTGTCAGCGTAGTTCCAGAGGCTGGAGGCGCTACCAGTAGACATGCCAGTACACTAGGAGACGTGGAGGGAGCCATAGGAGGGCAACAACCCAGCAGCAGGACCCCTACCTCCGCCTTTGTGCAAGGAGGAACAGGAGGAGCACTTCCAGAGCCATGCAAAATTACCTCCAGCAGGCCACAAATGTGCATGTGTCTGCATAAACTGTTAGAAACCGACTCCATGAGAGTGGGATGACGGCCAGACGTCCACAGATGGGGGTTGTGCCCAATGCCAGACCTTATGTGGCTGGAGAGTGTCAGCAGTTCCTGCAAGATGAAGGCATTGAAGCTATGGACTGGCCCGCCCGTTCCCTAGACCTGAATCCCATTGAGCACATCTGGGACATCATGTCTCACTCCATCCACCAACGTCACGTTGCACCACAGACTGTCCAGGAGTTGGTGGATGCTTTAGTCCAGGTCTGGGAGGAGATCCCACAGGAGACCATCCGCAACCTCATCAGAAGCATGTCCAGGCGTTGTAGGGAGGTTATACAGGCACGTGGAGGCCACACACAATACTGAGCCTCATTTTGACTTGTTTTAAGGACATTACATCAAAGTTGGATCAGCCTGTAGTGTGTTTTTCCACTTTAATTTTGGGGGTGACTCCGAATCCAGGCCTCCATTGGTTAATAAATTTGATTTCCATTGATGATTTTTGTGTGATTTTGTTGTCAACACATTCAACTTTGTACAGAACAAAGTATTCAATGAGAATATTTCATTCATTCAGATCTAGGATGTGTTATTTGAGTGTTCCCTTTATTTTTTTGAGCAGTGTGTATATATAATATAAACAATTACTGCAGCTTTAATGCTATTTATTACGTCTCAGGAGGAGGACGGAAGAGGAAGAGGACGGAAGAGGCGGAGGACGGAAGAGATGGAGGACGGAAGAGGCGGAGGATGGAAGAGGAGGAGGACAGAAGAGGAGGAGGACGGAAAAGGAGGAGGACGGAAGAGGAGGAGGATGGAAGAGAAGGAGGACGGAAGAGGCGGAGGATGGAAGAGGCGGAGGATGGAAGAGGCGGAGGACAAAAGAGGCAGAGGATGGAAGAGGGGGAGGACGGAAGAGAAGGAGGACCGAAGAGGAGGAGGACGGAAGATGAGGAGGACGGAAGAGGAGGAGGACGTAAGAGGAAGAGGACGGAAGAGGAGGAGGACGGAAGAGGCGGAGGACAGAAAAGGCGGAGGACGGAAGAGGCGGACGACAGAAGAGGCGGAGGACGGAAGAGGCAGAGGACAGAAGAGGAGGAGGACGGAAGAGAAGGAGGACGGAAGAGGAGGAGGATGGAAGAGGAGGAGGACGTAAGAGGAGGAGGACGTAAGAGGAAGAGGACGGAAGAGGAGGAGGACGGAAGTGGAGGAGGATGGAAGAGGAGGAGGACAGAATAGGAGGAGGAGGACAGAACTGCACCTTAAGATCCCTAGGGGGAAAGGGATGGTAGTAATATAGTGGTAGTATATCCATATTAGTGTAATATGAGTAATAATACTAGTGATAATAGTAAGAAAGTAATAAAATAACAGTAGTAATAGTAGTAGGTAGAATAGCAGTGTGATCCAGGGTCCTAGGACTGATCGCCTTTTCTCGGGGTCAAGAAGGAATTTTTCCCCTGTGACACAAATTGGCTGAAGGTGTCCTGGGGTTTTTGCCTTCTTCTGGATCAACACTGTAGGTATAGGGCAGTATTAGTAGTGTTAGGAAAGAAGAATAATACTGTAATAACATAGCACAATGTAATAGTAACCATATCAAATAGATTTATAAAAACAAATTAAAATAACTCCAGTAGTACAATAATTAGTGTAATATTATACAACTTGTAATAACATTATTAGGTTTGATCCAGGGTCCTAGGACTGATCGCCTTTTCCCGGGGTCAAGAAGGAATTTTTCCCCTGTGACACAAATTGGCTGAAGGTGTCCTGGGGTTTTTGCCTTCTTCTGGATCAACACTGTAGGTATAGGGCAGTATTAGTAGTGATAGGAAAGAAGAATAATACTGTAATAAGATAGCACAATGTAATAATAACCATATCAAATAGATTTATAAAAACAAATTAAAATAACTCCAGTAGTACAATAATTAGTGTAATATTATATAACTTCTAATAACATTATTAGGTTTGATCCAGGGTCCTAGGACTGATCGCCTTTTCCCGGGGTCAAGAAGGAATTTTTCCCCTATGACACAAATTGGCTGAAGGTGTTCTGGGGTTTTTGCCTTCTTCTGGATCAACAGCTTTAGGCATAGGGATTTTAGTAATACCATTATTAGAATCACAAGATTAATAAAAAAAATTAGAATTACATTTTTTTAATTAGTTTTATAACAGTTACAATTAATTGCATTAATGCAATAATAATAAATAGTAAAAATGGTGGTAATAATAATAATACAAAAAACTAGTCCCAGTTAGTAAGTTAGTGTAATGTTAGTGTAGGGACCCATCTGAAGAGGTCGCCTTGACGTTGGCAGATGGGCTCGCACAATTTGCTCAAAATGTGCGCTAAGAACCTCATATTTCTATGTACAGGAGATCTAGCAGTAATACCATTCAGGAGATAGATATCTGTGTACACACATTTTGTTATATACTTTTGTGCAGCACACAGGGCAGGTATACAGGTACAGGGCGAGAGTGTTACAGTGATATTATAACTCGGCCTTAAGGATAAAATGCTGATAACTACAGATCCTGGAAACACATCCGAAACTAGACCTTGTAAGTAACTGGTTCCCAGCTAGTGGTAAATATGTACAGGGCAGTCCGGTACCAAGACCTGCTCTATAGGACACATTATCATCAGGCAGGTCCTTACAAGATCTGCGGCAGAAGTGTGGCTGTGTAACACAGTCCTGCTCCTGCCTCAGCTGCCCACAGTGGAGCCAACCTTGATCCTGGCAGCTTAATCCATTGTATGACACAGTAGGGGGCTTCCACAGCATTTAGGCACTTTAGACAGGAGAGGGAGGCATGATCATGGTGCCAATGAGTTTCTATGGCAGCTGAGATCTAACAATGGACCCCATGACGGCCATCTTACTGCTCCTATTAGACCCCGGCTGAGGAAAGGTCTATGAGGACACCGGTCAGACTTATGTCGCCTGCTCTGCACATATTAGAAATACCTAGGGCTGATTAGTTTGCCATTTGTAAATCTGATCCAGCAGCGCTGGGCTACCACTGACGTGATCAGGGCTATTGAGCTCCTAGATTGGGCAGAGGAGCTCAGTATTCAGCAGGAGCTGGCCGAGGAGAGCAGAGCAACTTGCATGGGGCTGCTGCACAAGAAGCAACTCACAAGGTGGAGATTTACCCGGAGACGCTGTGCTCGGGCTATGATCTGCTGTGCAGGCTGCATAGTAGATGCCTCGAAGGACCCTAACTTCACCCCTAACAGGCACAGCAGAGCTCGGACGGCTGCAAGTGAACGGAGAGCGGCTGATTAGTAACTGCTGCGTCTCCTGCAGCTCAGATAAGAGCCGCACAGAGCGGGGGTTCAGTAATGATTAATATGGGAAGTGTCCGCCCCTCACATGCCCTATATGCGGCCTCCAGAGGTAAAGTCTCCCCTGTAACCAGCGCCTCCTCCCACCTTCTCTGCTGGCATGCTCCATTACTTAAAGGGGATGTCTGAAGAAAACAAGTTATCACTTATCCACAGGCTCGGTGATCACTTACTGATCGTGGGGTCTGACCGCTGCGAGCCATCGTCTGATCGGGAAGGAGTGGAAAGTCAGGGATCAACTGCAGCTCCATTCATTCTCTATGGGGCTCCGGAAAAGCCGAGCTCAGCGCTTGAATGCCACATAGGGAATGAATGGAGCGGATCCTGGAGTAATAACATGTCCTCCTCTCCTCAGCTTTCTGTCTGTGTAAGTGGCTCAGCCCTTGTCTCCCCTTCTGCTCCGGCTTCTGTGCTGGTCCTTGTGAGGAAGAGGAAACCCTCTGCCCTTCTGCTCCGGCTTCTGTGCTGGTCCCTGTGAGGAAGAGGAAACCCTCTGCCCTTCTGCTCTCAGTCCTCTGCGACTTTTCACAATCGCTCAGTGCACCCATTATATGTAATAAGGATCATTCTTCATCCCTTGTCCAGCTTTCACCCCCCCCAGTCTGACCAGCGGACAAGATAATAAACATGTGAGTGGAAGGTTCACAATTATTAGATGTGTTGTGAATAGTCTCCACAGCATTATCCGGAGAAAACTGCAGGGTGACCGCTTGTGAAACCAGCACAAAATCCAGCGGACAGCGCTTCCCTGTCCCCCGCCGGTCTCTGTATCCTGGCATTCAGCTATTCCATTTGGTGCTTATTCTGGAAGGAAAACAAAAATGTGATGTTCTTACACAGACGCCTGAAGACGCGACGTTCGCAGCTTTTCATCATCCATGTTGGGCTGTTGTATGACGTGTGGATTACTCTGCTTGTTGGATTCTTGCATTACCACAAACACTGCCTTTATTTTGTGATTTCTGTGCCGCTTCCCACTTCTATTGGCAGTGTGATATATCAGCACGTGAGGGCTGCCACAATCATGTGTCAATAGGTTTTTGCTGGAGGCAGTGATATAGAGACCATCCTGGACCAGGGAGGAGTTGGTACAGAAGCACCTAGAGAGGGGGGTACAGGGGCTTCATTTGAATTTTAAACTTAGCTGGATTGTGTTTAGCTACAAGAATGGAAAGTAAAATAATAAAATCTTAATTTTTTTTTTCTATTTGGCAAAATCGTCCATCAGAGGTTTGGCCACTACCGAAAAGTTTTTGATGAACTTACAGTAGTAGCTGGTGAAACCCAAAAATCTTTGTAACGCCTTTAAGTCTTGAATATAATACCAATCCAGTACCGTCCGGACTTTGGCCAGATCCATGCAAAAACGGTGAATGATAAGAACTAACCCTGAATGGAGAACATACATTTCTCTGGTTGGACAAATAATTTATTATCTTTGAGTATCTGTAAGACCTGCCTGACATGTACCTGATGTGACTGGAGGTAAATAAATTAATATGTCATCAAGATTGGTTTGTTGTGATCTACCTGCCAGATGACTAAAAATGTCACTAACAGTGTTGAAAGAAAGCGGGAGCATTAGTCAACCCAAATGCCATCACAAGCTTTTCATAGTGCCCCTCAGGAGTATTGAAGGCCATCTTCCACTCATCTCCTCAATGTGAATGAGATTATAAGCCCCCCTGAGGTCTAGTTTAATCAAATCGTAGGAGCCAAATTTTTTTCTAAAGAGGTCGGGATGAGAGGGAGAGGATATGCATCCCAGACCGTGATCCGATTAAACTCGCGAAAATCAAGGCGGGGGCGCAACCCCCAGTCTTTTTTTTTGACAAATAAAAACCCCACTGCAACGGGAGATGAAGAACGTCTTATATGGCCCAATGGTAGACTGACTGACCATGCTGTTCTGAACTGCCACCCTAAGATGGCTTCCCATTATATACCTACTGTATAAGTGCTCCCTCTAACGGCTTCCTCCACCCACACCCAGGGACAGGGCTCAGCAGCTGCACTCTGCATGTTGGATGCAGGTGTTTTGGGGGGTTCCGTGCAGCACTCCCATCTTACCTGAGTGAAGGGAGACACCACACCTCTGGGTGAGGTGCAGTACCGCTGTGGCGACTGAACACTCAGGGGCGCCACATTCCCCCCCCCCCCCCCGGTAAAACACAGCGCGTCCGCGGGCTGGAACAGAGCAAAACCAGGCATAACTGACATGCAAAATTTTTAAGATGCATCCGCATATAAGACCATAAAACAACATTTCTTCCCTTTATGGGAGGCACATTTCTTTTAACGTTACTGGTTACATTATAAAACATCATAAGAGTATTGTCATATAAAACAATTTTCAAGACAGTTCCAGCACCAGGGTGCAACAGTAGCAGCATGAGGGACCCGTCCACAAACCCTCAACGTAGGCCCTGGGCATGGCTGCAGGGCATAGACGATCCAATCCTGGACCTCGTCTTCCGCCACGCCAAACGGGTTTTTGTTCTGAGGTATATTTGTAATTATAAAACCAATAGGATGCACTTTAAGAAGTGCTAAACTATGTACAATGTCAACGTCCGGCTTCTCACAGTCCTCAGCCTGTCAGTCTCTGTACCCTGACGGGTAACTGGGTAGCAAACATGAAGTCAACTGCACCCTTCCGGGCAACTTATGTACAGTCCAGTTAACTAAAACAGTTTAACAGTGGGGCCCCCTCCGGGGGAACCCCTGGTTTCTGCAGGCTGACCCAGCCTGGTCATCAGCCTCAGGCTGCAGGGGGACCAGGGATGGAGCAGCGCCAGCCGCATTTGGGAAAGGGACATCACTCCTACCTGCTCCCGCGACTGCGTCAGCTCGGCCTGACACCTCCCGGTCTTTACGCAGCTTCTCTCCACCTCCTCTCCTCTTTCGGGGGCGGTCCCATGGCACTTTGCTGTCGGTCACTCCCTGTGTCGGCCTCCCCGCTTTGACGGACACATCTATGCGGACAGTCACTGTTGCAAGGGGCAGGGCCTGCTTTTGGCGCCATTCTGGGACTCGGCCCACGACGGGAGGTTCCATTCTGTTGTTCTTTAGCACGCACATAATGGCGCCCGTTCTTCTGGGGCGGGCGCCACATTCAAGGCAGAAAACACTTCTTTAGGCGCACATTACCCGCAGATGGCGGGCTGGTCACGTATCCTGTTCGTGACGCCAAGTGGTGACTCGCTGCCCCCTGGGCCGCGGGGCACACGGCAGCCGGGCCTTATGGCTGCTTTGGGGAATATCACGGTGGCTGGCCCGGGGCGGTCAGTTCAAAAGGGATTATTTATAGGATTTGTCGTGAAGCCACCTGTGGTGTCTGGTGAGGATCACCAGTGCTGCAACAGTCCTCTGAGGCAGATGTTAGGGCAGCTAGAGATGGAACGGCTCCCCACAGGTGGAGCGGGCCTCAGGGCAGTGTAAATTGATGGAGGGTGCGCTGGGCGTTGTAGTGCAGGGAGGGAAATGGCACCAGTGAAGGAATAGACGGCGGCAACTCAGTGCAGTCGTCCAAGATTTTTATTCACAGTTCTTCAGGAAACACACAAGTGCACGTTACAGGTGAAGGCCTCCCACGTTGCGCCGTGGTCACCCTGGCAGGGGTTCAATCCTTCCTCAGGAAGTTTAGGAATGCTTGGCAGAACCCCACTTTCTCGTGTTCCTACTTTGACCGTCTTCACACTAGGTCCTTCTCCCTGCTGCCCTGCGCTGCCCACTCTCAATCCCGCTCGGGTATGCTGAAGTCCTTCCTATACGTCGGATCCGGGACCAACCTGACCCCCTGGAGATTAGAATGCAGCAACCGATCCCTCTGTCTTCTGACAGATGCGGGGTGTACGGGTGCTGTCCTGCACGCGCCGTACCCCTGGGATCCCTTCTTAGAATGGAGCCTACTGACTGACCATTCTGTTCTCAACTGCCACCCTAAGATTGCTTCCCATTATATACCTACTGTGTGCTCCTTCTAACTGCTTCCTCCACCCACACCCACTACTGGTTCCCCCTACCTTTGGGTTTCCCCCACTCCAGCCAGGGACAGGGCTCAGCAGCTGCGCTCTGCATGTTGCCCTTCCAGCCGGTCTGAAGCAGTGTAATGTTGGATGCAGGTGTTTTGGGGGGTTCTCTGCAGCACTCCCATCTTACCTGAGTGAAGGGAGACACCACACCTCTGGGTGAGGTGCAGTACCTCTGTGGCGACTGAACCCTCAGGGGCGCCACATGCCCACGATGCAGAAATGCTCCGGATTTTTCCTGAGTGTTTCTGCATCTCCCTGGCAAAAAAAACGCATGCAGATTTTACATGCGTTTTTCCTGCCAGGGACAAACGTAAGTGAAGCGTTTTTCACATGCATGTCCGCATGCGGGTTGTCAACTGCTTTCCAAGTGATTTTAGCATCACTTGGAAAGTGCTTGACAACTTGGTCACACTATATAAATCCTTGCAACCGGCATGTATTTATATAGTGTGACCAAGTTAATAGTTGAAAAAAAGAATAAAAATGGTAAAAAAAAAAAAAATAGAATTAGACTTACCGGTAATTCTGTTTCTAAGACCCTCCACGACAGCACACCTTGAGGTAGCCTCCCCATCCTAATTAGGGACAGGAAAACAAGATGTTAAATAGCCCCTCCCTGCTACAATCCCCAGTGTTTTCAAAGGACCACACAGTATGAATGCTCTAAATATTTATTAACACTAAGGATTTTTCCAATCAAAGAAATGGAGGGAACTACCCATGCTGTTGTGGAGGGTCTTAGAAACCGAATTACTGGTAAGTCTAATTCTATTTTCTCCAATCCCCTCCATGACAGCACACCTGGAGTAATACCAAAGAATGAATTTTAGGGAGCGACAACAGCCTGAAGGACTTTCCTTCCAAATGCTAAGTCTCTATTAGATATTACATCTAGTCATTAATAATGTTTAGCAAAGGTATGGACACACGACCATGTAGCTGCCCTGCAAATCTGCTCAATGGATGCACTAGCTTTTTCCGCCCAGGAGACCCACATAGCTCTAGTAGAAAGAGCTTTCAAGGATTTCAGAGGAGGCAAATCTTGAACTATGTATGTTTCACAAATTGCTTTCTTAATCCAATTTGCTAGCGTATTTTTGCAATTTTCTTTCCTTTATTGGGGCCTCCATATTGGACAAATAGGTTCTGATCCTTCCTCCAGGTTTCAGTCTGCCTCAAATAGCGGATTATAGTCCTTCTTACATCCAACGCGTGGAATTCTTCTTCCTTGCTATTTGATGGATTTTGACAGAATGACGGAAGAATTATGGGCTGAGACATATGAAAATTAGACGACACTTTAGGTAGAAAAGAAGGATCCAACTGGAGGATGATCCTGTCCTCCAAAATACGACAATAAGTCTCTCTGATAGACAGGGCTTGGATTTCACTCACTCTTCTGGCTGTAGTCAGAGCTACAAGCAATGCCGCTTTCCAAGACAATTTGTCTATGTGTGCCTCGGCTATTGGCTCGAAAGGATGCATAGTTAGACCTCTAAGAACTATGTTGAGATCCCAAGGTGGAACTATTTTAGCTCTTGTTGGATTAATCCGAGAAGCAGCTATCATGAACCTCTTAATCCATCTGTTTTGGGCCAAATCAGCATCAAAATAGGAACATAAAGGCGAGACTTGGACCTTCAGCGTGCTTGGTCTTAATCCTTTAGACAGACCGTTCTGTAGGAAATCCAAGATTCTGGCCACGTCAGGCCGAAAGGGATCTAATGGACGAGGCTCATACCATAGCTTGAAAGCTTTCTAGATTTTTCCATAGATGGAATTTGTGACTGGTTTTCTGCTTTTCTGCAGTGTATGTGACTCGCCCCCAGGGGTGTCGCGGGGCACCCGGCAGCCGGGCCTAAGACTGCCTGCGGGGATTATCGCGGTGGCTGGCCCAGGGCGGTCAGTGCCAAAAGGAATTATTTGTAGGGAATTTGTCGTGACGCCACCTGTGGTGTCTGGTGAGGATCACCAGCGCTGCAACAGTCCTCTGAGGCAGATGTCAGGACAGCTTGAGATGGAACGGCTCCCCACAGGTGCAGCAGGCCTCAGGGCAGTATAAATGATGCAGGTTGCGCTGAGCGTTGTGGTGCAGGGAAAGCGATGGCACAGCAGGAGTAACGGACAGAGACAGGGGATTTGCTTCATTACCTTTACTGGTACAGCTGTTAGGTACGGTCCAGGGTACTCCAGATGAAGGGCGCACTTTTGGACTTCTCCCCAGGGAGCGGGTATAGGGCCTCCTGATCCGTGTCTGTCCCTATGTATGCTCCTGGCCAGCCTGCAACTGGGCATAGCTTATGTGTCCTGCTTTTACTTCACCAGATGCTCAGAAACAGGACCTCTGGTTGGTAACCACTTTCCCTGGACGTCGGGGCCCTCGTGGTTCCTGATCCTGTGTTGTCTAGCCTTCAGGTTTGCCAGGGACTTGTAGTCCTCCTGGGATTCCGGTTATCCCCACTGGGTGTAAAGGGTCCCTGTAGGCGCGGACCCGGTGTCCGGTAGATATAACGGGGTGAGCTTATTGTGCTCCTCTGCCCCCTTGGTTTCACTCCCCTTTTTCTCCTTGCCGTCGGCCACACTCGGGGCCCTCACTACTAGGCAGCTGACGTGCTGCGTCTTCACCGCTATCTGAGCGTCGGCACGTTCTCAGGCTCTCTCTCTATCTGGGCTCCCTCTGCTGGTATGAGTTGGAAGGTAGAGGTGTTTGTATGTAGTGAGGGCCTCTTGTGGAGAAATCCATCCATGCACCCTTCTGGGTTCTGTGGCACCAATGCACAGCAGGGCGCCACATTTGGATCACCTGTACTGAGAAGCCTCTGGCTTTTCAGAGGGCGGTCTCAGAAGCCAAGCAGCTAGAGCCAAATTCTGAGGGGCCGGATGGAAAATCTGGCCCTAATGCAGCAGATCGTGGATTCAAGGAAGCATCAATGGATCATCCATTCTTAGACTGCTCAATGTTCCGAACCATGCTCTTTTTGGCCACATTGGAGCTATTAGGATAGTCTTGACCCCTTCCGACCTGATTTTTTGTAAAGTCCTTGGTATTAACAGAATAAGGGGAAAAGCATTAGCGAGCCCAACTTTCCAAGGGTGAGCGAATGCATCTATCCCTGTTGCTGAATCCTCGGGTTTCAAAGAGAAAAAGGCTCTTACTTTTGCGTTTTCCTGGTTCGCAAACAGGTCCACATCTGGGTATTCCCACTTTTGAACAATCATCTGAAATATCTTCGAGTTCATGCTCCACTCCCCTGGATGAATGTCTTTTCTGCTCAGAAGATCTGCATGATAGTTGTCGGAGCCCCTCAGATGCAGAGCCGATAAGGATAGTAGATTATGCTCCGCCCAGTGGAAGATCCTTTCGGAGATCATCTGTAACCTCCTGTTTCTTGTACTTTCCTGATGTCTCAAGTGGGCTACAGTTGTCATATTGTCCGAGTAGACTCTGACATGCGACCCCTGAAGCACAGTAGTGGCTGCCCATAGGGTTTCTTCCACCACTTTCATTTCTCTTAAGTTTGAGTACTGCTCTGCTATTTCTTGCGACCAGACCCCTTGGAAGGCCACGTGGGAGACTACTGCTCCCCATCCCCTTTTGCTTGCGTCTGTTTTGACGGATAACAAGGGAAGTTGAATCCATGCTGAACTTTTCTCCAGATTTCCTGGACAGAGCCACCAATTTAAAGATGCTTTCACCTTCTCTGGCAGATGAATTCTGTTGGAGAGGGAACTTGGAGATCTGTCCCAACAGGAAAGGATGTAGTTTTGAAGGACCCTTGAATGCGCTTGAGCCCAAGGTACCGCCTGAATAGATGAGGTCATGGACCCGAGGACGGACATGGCGAATCTTAATGACACTCCGCTCTGGTTCTTTAGTGCATAAACTTTCGACCTCAACTGAATCTGCTTCTCTTTTGGCAGAAAAGAGGCTTGTTGCTGAGAATCCAGGAGAATTCCCAAGGAGATCTTCCTGGTGGAGGGAATCAGATCTGACTTTTGGTAGTTTATCAACCATCCCAAGGATTCCAGGATCTGGAGGGTCATCTGGAGGTCTCTTTCCAAACTTGAAACCGAGGGAACCATCACCAAAAAATTGTCTAAATATGGGACGATGCAGATATTCAGTTTCCTTAGATAAACCTACTACCTCTGCCTTGATCTTTGTAAACAGGCGGGGTGCTGACGAAATGCCGAAGGGGAGTACATTGAATTGAAAATGAAGTATCTCTTGGTTCTGAGTTACAGCAAATCTGAGAAATTTTCTGTAATCCGGAAGAATTGGCACGTGGTAGTAAGCCTCTGGCTGGTCTACTGTTGCCACGACAAATCCTTTTCCAATCAATAAGCTGCCATTGAGGAAGGAAGCTCGCAATTCTGCCTCCTACCTTCTTGGCGTCATTGTCTGTCCTGCCTAGAACCTTGAAAGATATTCCTACCTCTTCCCCTTTTTGTGTAACTCCAGCGACCAGTTTTACCCTTGCCTCTGTACTGAAATGCTTGCAGGTGTTGTTGTTGAGGGAGAAGAAATGGTCTCTTTCTGAAACTTTTTGGATTCTTTGGCTCTGGCAGAGACTTCTTCTTGTCGGATGCTTTCTCCAACAACTCGTCTAGGACCGCCCCAAACATATACTCTCCTTTAAATGGAATGGAACAAAGCTTAGATTTTGATGCGTTGTCCCCACTCCACATCTTCAACCACAAAGCTCTTCTCGTAGAATTTGATAATGCTGCCAATCTTGCCGCAATCTTGACCGACTCCGCCAAGGCATCCGCTAGGAATCCAGTGGCCTTCTGCAGAAAAGGAAGAGATGCTAGGAGGTCCTCTTGAGTGGTACCTTTCCAGAGATGTTCCTCTAGTTGTTGGAGCCAGAGGAACGTGGAACGAGCTACACAAGTTGAAGCGATATTAGTCTTCAGTGAAGCCGCCGATGTTTCCCATGCCTTCCTTAGAAGGCTTTCCATCTTCCTATCCATAGGATCTTTGAGCTGTGACGAGTCTTCAAAGGGAAGGGTTGTTTTCTTCGCAACCCTTGCCACCTGTACATCAACCTTCGGGACTTCCATCCATAGCTTAGCCGCCTTTTCATCTAGAGGGAATCTATCCTTCATTTCTCCTGCCATACTAAGCCTTTTCTCAGGTGACTCCCATTCATCCAAAATAAGACTCCAAATGTTGTCATGCACAGGGAACACTACCTTCTTCTTGGATTTCAGACCGCCAAACATTTCATCATGAACTGTACTGGTTTCCTTCTCCTCTTCCACCTGCATCGTGTCTCTCACCTGCGACAACAATTCCTCCATATTCTCAGACGAAAAGTAATATTTCCTATCTTCCTCATGATCTTCACTTAGGACCCCTTCTTCCGGTTCCTCCATAGACCCTAATTCTGAATCAGAGGTCTCCCTAACCTTATATTTTCTCCTTTTGGGGGGAGATGGACCTTCAGCTCTGGCTTGTGAGAAGGAGGCTAGGGAAGATTGTATTTCCTGCCGAACCATTCCCCTGACTTCTTCCATAAGGGAAGGCTGTTCTTCCTTCACAATGTTGTCAGTGCATTTCCAGCAGAGGGGTTTCTTATGCCCTGAAGCCAGCTTTTTTATACAGATGGCACATTTGCGAACTGTAGTGCTTTCTCCCACTGTCGGTGCAGGATCCTTGTCTCCCTAAATTAAAAATAAAAAAAGGGGAGATTTAAAATATATTTAGGATCCTGCTCAAAAGAGAGTGGGGAATAACCTAGGACCTAGTACTTACTGGGGCCGGGTTAGCGCTGGGCTCTGCAGACGCAGGCTTTGGAACAGCACCCTCCATAGTAGCAGAATATTCTGTCCTACCTTAATGGAGTCTTCTCATCTGGGTCTTTTATAGGGGAGACCGAGATCCAGTGCCAAATTTTCACCTATCTAGTGAAGGATCCTCATTTTCAGGGCAAACCGCGGCTTCTCCTTTTGAATTTCCCGCCGCAGCCCCATGCGTTCCACAGTGGAACGCACCAGAAGTGACGTCCCGCTGGCCAAAAGCCTGACTTCCGGCACGCCGCCATGGAGGACAGAGGAGACTCCGGCCAGGGAGCTACAGGAGGCCCCCAGCCCCCAAAACCCTACTCGGCTTTACACGCAGGCAAGTGTGTGTGTGGGCGGTCCCGCTCTCAAGGAGACACGGGAGCTGCAAAGGAAGGAAGGTCGGAGGCGATCGCTCCCTGCAGCCCGGCAGGTAAATTTAATAGGGCCCTGCTTGCCGGCCGCAGGCACCCCAGGTAACCTCTTCATCCCATAGGGACAGGAAAACACTGGGGATTGTTGGGGGAAGGGGCTATTTAACCTCTTGTTTTCCTGTCCCTAATTAGGATGGGGAGGCTACCTCCAGGTGTGCTGTCATGGAGGGGATTGGAGAAAATAACATTATACTTACCTTCTGATGGCCCCCGGCTTGCGGTGGAGTGAAAGGATCTTCCATGACGTAATTTAGTCATGTGACAGGTCACGCGACCGCCGTGACCTGTTGAACATCCGCAACAAGACCACAGAGAAACAAATCAAGAAGAAACGTCACACTCACCGGAGTGTTGATCAGGTTCAGGAGATACTTCTTTCCCTCGTAAGTGTAAAACAGAGACGCAGTCAGGGCCTTCACCGTAATCCCGCGCTCCCTCTCCACCTGCAGCTTGTCAAGAACTTGCTTATTGGAGGAGGCTTTTGGAATACACCCTGAGGGAAGGAGCGAGACACCAGAATCCACACTGTTAGCTCGTAGTGGCAGTGTCCCCCTCCATACTAGTCTGTCAATGGTAGCTTGTTTCTGTGTTTTATATATTTATTTTAGGTGTGTAAACCCTCTTCATGTGTACAGCAGCCTGGAATGAACGTTGCTTAAAAAATAAATAATAGAGTAAGGCCTCATTCAGACTTTCATCAGCTTTGTTTTGCATCCGAGAAGCTCTAAACTTTGATTTGGATCAAAATCCGACAGGTCAACGTGATTCAGTGAAAAATACGCGGTCCACAGAAATATGTGAACAGCCCTAGACTATAATAGATATGAGTTCTGTGAAAAACAAGGATCGAGCTCATACGAAATCCAACATTTCATTCTATAAATCTACATAAATTAAGTAACGTGCCAAATTGCTTTTTTTTTGGTTTATGTTTTGCGTGTACGGAGGGAAAGTTCCCAGTGCTAGTGTCTAGCTCACTGATTTTCCTTGCTTGATACAGAGGCTGGTGCTGGGCAGGGAAGCAACCTTGGAAGTCTGAGGCTTGGTTAGTGCTCCGTTACACCCAGAGCACTCAGAAATGCAGCAACAGATAAAAGATATAGAGGTGTCTATGGATTTAGCTTTCCAAATCCTGCATGGTCATGAATGGGAATTGGAGGGAGGGGTATATCTGATGGATTCCCTTAAATTGTTAATTGGCAATTGCAGTTCACATAGTTGCATATTACTTAATCATTAGAGCTACAAAAATTTGCACTTCAAGCACCAGTAAAACAGAGGCCAAAAAAGATTCCTTAGAGGCATCTGGTCACTATTAGTGATGATCGAGCGTGTTCTATCAACCCCTTCGGCAAGCACGCTCGGGTGCTCGCCGAGTATTTTGGCATGCTCGGCATTTCTTTTAAGGTCGCCGTGCCTGCAAGTGTCACGGCTGTTAGCGTGCTCACTGAATGGGTTCATAGAACACGCTCGATCATCACTAGTCACTATACATTAGTATACAATAAAAAAACACATATCACATAGTGAATAACACAGACACTATTCAATACAGCAGGGTTGAGGTGTACTTTGTGGGACAAAATTACAGCATTTTTGAAAGACGCCATTCACTTTACTGTGCAACATATAGAAAAAAAAGGGCAATGAATTCCAAATAAAGTGAAATGGTGCAGAAGAAAACAAAAACATTTTACTGCTTTTAAAAAATTCTAAACTTTGCAAACAAATTGTTTGGCTTGTGTTCCAATTTTCTAAGACCGTTTTTAATACCATTTTGGGGTACAACTTTTTGATTGCTCCATCAAATGAATAGTCGTAAGTTACTTACCGGTAACAGGATTTTTCAGAGACCATGACAGCACCACGAGAGAGGGGATCCGCCCACCAAGGAGAGGAAACATACAGGCTTAAAAGGGCGCCACCTCTCTCCCGCCTCAGTTTGGATTACAGAGCATTGAGAGGACCGCCAGGTTAATAAACACAGCAAACAATCACAAAATTGCCATACCAGACGACACCTACTGAGTGTGAGATTATAATTAATAAAACGGGAGTGTTCCCACAAACGTGAAAGGAGGGAATATAAGGGTGCTGTCATGGTCTCCGAAAAATCCCATTACCGGTATGTAATTTAATATTTTATCGGTCGACCATGACAGCACCACGAGAGAATTACAGAGATGAAGTAATCTATTGAAGGACCACAGCCTGGAACACTCTTTTCCCAAAGGTGAGGTCAGCCGATACACCTATATCTAACCTATCGTGTCTATGGAATGTAGAGGGACAGGACCAGGTAGCAGACTTACATATGTCTTCTATCGAGACACCTGTCTTCTCAGCCCAGGAGGTCGCCACAGCCCGGGTGGAATGAGCCTTCAGCCCTTCTGGCCCTTCCTCGTCGCTAGATGTACAGACCAAAAGTTTGGACACACCTTCTCATTTAAAGATTTTTCTGTATTTTCATGACTATGAAAATTGTACATTCACACTGAAGGCATCAAAACTATGAATTAACACATGTGGAATTATATACTTAACAAAAAAGTGTGAAACAGCTGAAAATATGTCTTATACTCTAGGTTCTTCAAAATAGCCACCTTTTGCTTTGATGACTGCTTTGCACACTCTTGGCATTCTCTTGATGAGCTTCAAGAGATAGTCACTGGAAATGGTTTTCACTTCACAGGTATGTCTTGTCAGGTTTAATAAGTGGGATTTCTTGCCTTATAAATGGGGTTGGGACCATCAGTTGTGTTGTGCAGAAGTCTGGTGGATACACAGCTGATAGTCCTACTGAACAGACTGTTAGAATTTGTATTATGGCAAGAAAAAAGCAGCTAAGTAAAGAAAAACGAGTGTCCATCATTACTTTAAGAAATGAAGGTCAGTCAGTCTGAAAAATTGGGAAAACTTTGAAAGTGTCCCCAAGTGCAGTTGCAAAAACCATCAAGCGCTACAAAGAAACTGGCTCACATCAGGACCGCCCCAGGAAAGGTAGACCAAGAGTCACCTCTGCTTCTCAGGATAAGTTTATCCGCGTCACCAGCCTCAGAAATCGCAGTTTAACAGCAGCTCAGATTAGAGACCAGGTCAATGCCACACAGAGTTCTAGCAGCAGACACATCTCTTCAACAACTGTTAAGAGGAGACTTTGTACAGCAGGCCTTCATGGTAAAATAGCTGCTAGGAAACCACTGCTAAGGACAGGCAACAAGCAGAAGAGACTTGTTTGGGGTAAAGAACACAAGGAATGGACATTAGACCAGTGGAAATCTGTGCTTTGGTCTGATGAGTCCAAATTTGAGATCTTTGGTTCCAACCACCGTGTCTTTGTGCGACGCAGAAAAGGTGAACGGATGGACTCTACATGCCTGGTTCCCACCGTGAAGCATGGAGGAGGAGGTGTGATGGTGTGGGGGTGCTTTGCTGGTGACACTGTTGGGGATTTATTCAAAATTGAAGGCATACTGAACCAGCATGACTACCACAGCATCTTGCAGCAGCATGCTATTCCATCCGCTTTGCGTTTAGTTGGACCATCATTTATTTTTCAACAGGACAATGACCCCAAACACACCTCCAGGCTGTGTAAGGGCTATTTGACCAAGAAGGAGAGTGATGGGGGACTATGCCAGATAACCTGGCCTCCACAGTCACCAGACCTGAACCCAATGGAGATGGTTTGGGGTGAGCTGGACCGCAGAGTGAAGGCAAAAGGGCCAACAAGTGCTAAGCATCTCTGGGAACTCCTTCAAGATTGTTGGAAGACCATTTCCGGTGACTACCTCTTGAAGCTCATCAAGAGAATGCCAAGAGTGTGCAAAGCAAGCATTAAAGCAAAAGGTGGCTACTTTGAAGAACCTAGAATATAAGACATATTTTCAGTTGTTTCACACTTTTTTGTTAAGTATATAATTCCACATGTGTTAATTCATAGTTTTGATGCGTTCAGTGTGAATGTACAATTTCCATAGTCAAGAAAATACAGAAAAATCTTTAAATGCGAAGGTGTGTCCAAACTTTTGGTCTATACTGTATATGATAGAGAAATGGCCTCCCAATTCCATCTAGCTATGGTGGACTTCGTGACCTTAGACCGTTCCTAGCCCCTTGGTAGGATATAAACAACGAGTTATCTTTCCTAAAGCTTTTGGTAACTGAATGTTACCTAACCAGACATCTCCTCACTTCTAACGTATGTAACTCCACCTCTTTCTGGTTACTAGGATGTGGACAAAAGGAGGGTAGGAGGACTTCCTGAAGTCTGTTGAAACGAGTAGCTACCTTAGGGAGAGAGAGTGATTTTTAGACCAGATCCTGCCTATCATCCAGAATTTGAGTAAACGGCGAGGCCATAGACAGGGCCTGGATGTCACTAATGCTCCTGGCCGAGGTTAAAGATATTAAAGCGGTCTTAAGAGAGAGGGATTTAAGGGTTGCTGACTATTAGCTCAAACAGCGAGATAGTCAAGGCCTTTAGAACCAAATTTAAATACCAGGGAACCAAGCTGCTTTTAATAATGAGTCTAGATCTAAAAGCTGCCTTAATGAACCGAGAAACCCAGTAGTTACAAGCTACATCACAGCTATATAGGGCACCCAAGGCAGAAATATGTACTTTAAGGGTGCTGGTGGATAACCTTAGTTCAAGACCTTTTTGTAAAAACTCCAAAGATTTGTCCTATTGGCACCCCCTCCCCATGAACCCCAGAACCAGAGAAAGACAAAAACTTTCTCCAACTTGTGGCATAAATCTGGGTTGTAACAGGTTTTCTCCTGTGCAGGATGGTTACTAAACCTTTGGAAAAACCTTTCTGATTTGGCAGTGTCCTTTCAAGTTCCACACCGTCAAGTGGAGGCCAGTTGCTTGAGGATGGAATATCGGACCCCGGAGAAGGAGATATGGAATCTCTGGAAGAACCCAAGGATCGGAGATGGACATGTTCCTCAGGCATGAGAACCAGGGCCTCCTGGGCCAAAAGGGTGCGATCAGCAGAACCCTGGCCTTGTCCTCCCTGATCTTTCTTATTACCATGAGAAGAACAGCCAACCAGGGGGGGAGGAGTCATACGCCAGGCTGAAATACCAACGTATCAGGAAAGCGTCCACAGCTAGGGGATTTAGGGAACACAAGATCTTTGTCTTCTGATTTAGTTTTGTGGCAAACGGATCTACCTGACCGGAGGCCCCCCCCCCATCTTCGGCTATTTGGGTAAAAATTCCTTGATTTAGTTCCCATTCCCCTTGCATCAGAGGATAGCAGCTTGGGAAATCTGCTCTCATGTTTTCTTTTTCCCTTATATAGAGGGCCATCAGGGAAAGGAGGTGACTTTCTGTAATCTGGAAGAGATGATCTGTCACTCTCATCAGCGATCTTGACCATGTATCCCCCTGGTGGTTCACATATGCTACCGCAACTAGATTATCCAAGAGGATCTTTACATTCTGGCCCTGAAGGAAAGGTAAGAAATTATTCACCGCCTTGTCTACCGCCAGAAGTTCTTTTGCATTGGAGGAGAGACCCTTTTCGATATCTGACCAGGTCCCCTGGGCTACCATATCTCCCAGATGGGCTCCCCACCTTCTCGGACTCGCATCTGTGGTAATTGTTCTAGTGACCCTAAGTACCCAGGGAACCCCTCGAGAAAGGTTAGGCTCATCCTGCCACCACTATAAAGATTTTACTGACCGGGGTGATAAGGACATCTTCCCTTCCAAGTGCCCCTTAAGAGAAACTTCATTATGTAGCACATCCCACTGTAGAACTGTGGCGCCCCTGAGGGTTCGACTGCCACAGGGATGCTGCACTTCTGTAATGGAGTGTAGTGTTCCTCCTCCGAGGTAAGAACAGCGTGATGGTCGGGACCCAACCTTTGCATCCAACACCACATTTCTCCACCAGAGGGGGCTAGTATGCACCAGGTGCTGCCCTCCTGGTTACAGGGAGACTGGGGAACCAAGAGTGAGGGGAACCAGTTAGTGGGTGAGGGTGGAGGACTTACAATTTAGTGACACTTTAAATTTCATATTTAATAAAAAGCCATCTTTGGTTTTGGTCTTTGTGCTGCTAATTACTGTGAGGTATTGTGATCTCCCACCCTGAACGTGGATCCTGTGTGGACCTGCAGTGGATGGAGACACAGCCCTCATACCCCAGCCTTGGAACGAGGGGCAGGTTGCAGACGAGGAATGTCTCAACCCGGTCAAGGACCACGACCAAGAAGGCCCGGAGCTAAAGAGTGTAGCTCCACAGCAAATGGATCCCGGGGAGGATGCAGACGGAGCAGTGTACACCACCTGTCCTCACCACCTGATATATTCAGAGGGAGTCCAGCTGCAAGAGGGATACCGGCCCCCGACACCCGACCTTGCTACTCCATGTCCTGGTTGGTAAAGCCCGGTAGGCCCAGAGGAAGGAGCGGAGCTGCCACCCGTGCCCTTGTTCTGAGAGGAGTTCAGAGGGAGATCCGGCCTATCTACACACACACAGACAGGAGAGGATACGGTCTGTAGTTCAGGAACACTCAGGTGCGGGGTCCCGATTGAATGCTGGACTTGCTCGGAGGTTGTCGGACCCCGGTCCCTGGTGACCGCAGGACTCCGTGGGGAGCAGGGAGTCGCCTTCCTTCTGCCATCTCTAATGTGAGTAAAGCCTTGGAAATTCATCCCTAAGACCTCCGGACTGTTCGTTACGCGCCATTCCGTGCGACGCCGCGTCCCTACTCCCGCACTACTACCCCCCCTTTATCCTGCTTTACCGGCCCTGAGGCCGCGCTCCGCCTGTGGGGAGCGGCGAGAAATTTAGCCCCCATGACTCCAGGCCTCAGCGGACTGTAGTTGCGCTGGTGGCGCATCACCAGACACCACAGGTGGCGTAGTCGACAATTACCACTCAACCCGGAAAGCCCTAGCATCATTTTCAATGTGACGGCCCTTGGCGAGGAACGGGTCCAGGCCACGACTGCACCCCCGTTCTCAACATCTGACCTGACTCCGAGTACCCCCATCTTCCCAGGGCAGGGCTGAGAGCGTCACATCACCATGTGTAGGGGTGGATTCAGTGAGGAGAAGTGAGAGGAGCAGGGGCTCTGCAGGAGCTCTGCTCGGCAGGCAGGCTCGGCCTGTCATGCCCAAGAAGGAGAGAGGAGTGGGAGCTAGGGAGGAAGGCTCCAGTAACTTAAGGGATCCCAGGGGGTACGGTGAGTGCAGGACGGCACCCGTACGCCCGAATCTGCCAGGTGTCAGAGGGATCAGGCTGCAAGAAGGGAACCGGTCCCTGGACTAGCTGAGTTACTTCAGGTCTCGGCTGAAAAACTTTCATTGTGCAGTTGCCACAACCTCACCTAAGCCGCCGTGAAGGGCACCAAGCAAGGTCCGGGAACTTCAAGTTGCCCAGAGGGATCTCAAGGTAACAGATCGGCACTTTGTGTGGCGGGGCGCATGGCAGGAGGGAGAAGACCCACCGCGGGAAGTCAGCTAAGAAAGGAACATACAGAAAGGGGGTCCCGTTAAGTACTCTTGAAGTACGTGGGAGAGTGCTGAGCCCCTGCCTGGTAAACGCAGCGCGACATGGGAGGCTGACACCTGTACAGTGCACCTGAGGAAGCTAAAGAACTGTGAGTAAACTCGGATGACTGCACCCCACTGTTTCTGTCAGTTATTTCTACAACGCTATCGCTCCTGCACTACAACGCCCAGCATCACCATCTGCATCTACACTGCCCTGGAGCTGTGCTCTGCCTGTGGAGAGCCATGCCAACCCAGCTGCCCTAACATCTGCTTCAGAGGTCTGCAGCAGCGCCGGTACTCATTACCGGGAACCACAGGTGGCGTCACGAGACAAAACTGTTAACAAACCCTTTTTTTTTAAAGAGTGACCCCAGGGTACGGGCCCGTGACATCCGAAGAAGGCAAAGGCCCGGGTACCGAGTCACCCATATTCCCCCTGGGCGAGTCATACTACACCACACAGGAGAGCCGACAGATCCTCTATATACTACACCACACAGGAGAGATGACAGATCCTCTATATACTACACAATACAGGAGAGCTGACAGATCCTCTATATACTACACCACACAGGAGAGCTGACAGATCCTCTATATACTACACAATACAGGAGAGCTGACAGATCCTCTATATACTACACCACACAGGAGAGCCGACAGATCCTCTATATACTACACCACACAGGAGAGCTGACAGATCCTCTATATACTACACCACACAGGAGAGCTGACAGATCCTCTATATACTACACCACACAGGAGAGCTGACAGATCCTCTATATACTACACCACACAGGACAGATCCTCTATATACTACACCACACAGGAGAGCTGACAGATCCTCTATATACTACACAATACAGGAGAGCTGACACATCCTCTATATACTACACAATACAGGAGAGCTGACAGATCCTCTATATACTACACCACACAGGAGAGCCGACAGATCCACTATATACTACACCACACAGGAGAGCTGACAGATCCTCTATATACTACACCACACAGGAGAGCTGACAGATCCTCTATATACTACACCACACAGGAGAGCTGACAGATCATCTGTATACTACACCCCACAGGAGAGCTGACAGATCATCTGTATACTACACCCCACAGGAGAGCTGACAGATCCTCTATACACTACACCACACAGGAGAGCTGACAGATCCTCTATATACTACACCACACAGGAGAGCTGACACATCCTCTATATACTACACCACACAGGAGAGCTGACAGATCCTCTATATACTACACCACACAGGAGAGCCGACAGATCCTCTATATACTACACCACACAGGAGAGCTGACAGATCCTCTATATACTTCACCACACAGGACAGATTCTCTATATACTACACCACACAGGAGAGCTGACAGATCATCTGTATACTACACCCCACAGGAGAGCTGACAGATCCTCTATACACTACACCACACAGGAGAGCTGACAGATCCTCTATATACTACACCACACAGGAGAGCTGACAGATCCTCTATATACTGCACCTCACAAGAGAGCCGACAGATCATCTATATACTACACCACACAGGAGAGCTGACAGATCCTCTATATACTACACCACACAGGACAGATCCTCTATATACTACACCACACAGGAGAGCTGACAGATCCTCTATATACTACACCACACAGGAGAGCTGACACATCCTCTATATACTACACCACACAGGAGAGCTGACAGATCCTCTATACACTACACCACACAGGAGAGCCGACAGATCCACTATATACTACACCACACAGGACAGATCCTCTATATACTACTACACCACACAGGAGAGCTGACACATCCTCTATATACTACACCACACAGGAGAGCTGACAGATCCTCTATATACTACACCACACAGGACAGATCCTCTATATACTACACCACACAGGAGAGCTGACACATCCTCTATATACTACACCACACAGGAGAGCTGACACATCCTCTATATACTACACCACACAGGACAGATCCTCTATATACTACACCACACAGGAGAGCTGACAGATCCTCTATATACTACACCACACAGGAGAGCTGACAGATACTCTATATACTACACCACACAGGAGAGCCGACAGATCCTCTATATACTACACCACACAGGAGAGCCGACAGATCCTCTATATACTACACCACACAGGAGAGCTGACAGATCCTCTATATACTACACCACACAGGAGAGGTTACAGATCCTCTATATACTACACCACACAGGACAGATCCTCTATATACTACACCACACAGGACACATCCTCTATACACTACACCACACAGGAGAGCTGACAGATCCTCTATATACTACACCACACAGGAGAGCCGACAGATCCACTATATACTACACCACACAGGAGAGCCGACAGATCCTCTATATACTACACCACACAGGAGAGCTGACAGATCCTCTATATACTTCACCACACAGGACAGATTCTCTATATACTACACTACACAGGAGAGCTGACAGATCCTCTATATACTACACCACACAGGACAGATCCTCTATATACTACACCACACAGGAGAGCTGACAGATCCTCTATATACTACACCACACAGTAGAGCTGACAGATCCTCTATATACTACACAATACAGGAGAGCCGACAGATCCACTATATACTACACCACACAGGAGAGCCGACAGATCCAGTATATACTACACCACACAGGAGAGCCGACAGATCCTCTATATACTACACCACACAGGAGAGCCGACAGATCCTCTATATACTACACCACACAGGAGAGTTGACAGATCCTCTATATACTACACCACACAGGAGAGCTGACAGATACTCTATATACTACACCACACAGGAGAGCTGACAGATCCTCTATATACTACACCACACAGGAGAGCTGACAGATCCTCTATATACTACACCACACAGGAGAGCTGACAGATCCTCTATATACTACACAATACAGGAGAGCTGACACATCCTCTATATACTACACAATACAGGAGAGCTGACAGATCCTCTATATACTTCACAATACAGGAGAGCTGACACATCCTCTATATACTACACAATACAGGAGAGCTGACAGATCCTCTATATACTACACCACACAGGACAGATCCTCTATATACTACACCACACAGGAGAGCTGACAGATCCTCTATATACTACACCACACAGGAGAGCTGACAGATCCTCTATATACTACACCACACAGGAGAGCTGACAGATCCTCTATATACTACACCACACAGGAGAGCTGACAGATCCTCTATATACTACACCACACAGGAGAGCTGACAGATCCTCTATATACTACACCACACAGGAGAGCTGACAGATCCACTATATACTACACCACACAGGAGAGCTGACAGATCATCTATGTACTACACCACACAGGAGAGCTGACAGATCCTCTATATACTACACAATACAGGAGAGCTGACACATCCTCTATATACTACACCACACAGGAGAGCTGACAGATCCTCTATATACTACACAATACAGGAGAGCTGACACATCCTCTATATACTACACAATACAGGAGAGCTGACAGATCCTCTATATACTACACAATACAGGAGAGCTGACACATCCTCTATATACTACACAATACAGGAGAGCTGACAGATCCTCTATATACTACACCACACAGGAGAGCTGACACATCCTCTATATACTACACCACACAGGACAGATCCTCTATATACTACACCACACAGGAGAGCTGACAGATCCTCTATATACTACACCACACAGGAGAGCCGACAGATCCTCTATATACTACACCACACAGGAGAGCTGACACATCCTCTATATACAACACAATACAGGAGAGCTGACAGATCCTCTATATATTACACCACACAGGAGAGCTGACAGATCCTCTATATACTACACAATACAGGAGAGCTGACAGATCCACTATATACTACACCACACAGGAGAGCCGACAGATCCACTATATACTACACCACACAGGAGAGCTGACAGATCCTCTATATACTACACCACACAGGAGAGCTGACAGATCCTCTATATACTACACCACACAGGAGAGCTGACAGATCCTCTATATACTACATAATACAGGAGAGCCGACAGATCCACTATATACTACACCACACAGGAGAGCCGACAGATCCAGTATATACTACACCACACAGGAGAGCCGACACATCCTCTATATACTACACCACACAGGAGAGCCGACAGATCCTCTATATACTACACCACACAGGACAGATCCTCTATATACTACACCACACAGGAGAGCTGACACATCCTCTATATACTACACAATACAGGAGAGTTGACAGATCCTCTATATACTACACAATACAGGAGAGCCGACAGATCCACTATATACTACACCACACAGGAGAGCCGACAGATCCTCTATATACTACACCACACAGGAGAGCCGACAGATCCCCTATATACTACACCACACAGGAGAGTTGACAGATCCTCTATATACTACACCACACAGGAGAGCTGACAGATCCCCTATATACTACACCACACAGGAGAGCTGACAGATCCTCTATATACTACACCACACAGGAGAGCTGACAGATCCTCTATATACTACACCACACAGGAGAGCTGACAGATCCTCTATATACTACACCACACAGGAGAGCTGACAGATCCTCTATATACTACACCACACAGGAGAGCTGACAGATCCTCTATATACTACACAATACAGGAGAGCTGACACATCCTCTATATACTACACAATACAGGAGAGCTGACAGATCCTCTATATACTACACAATACAGGAGAGCTGACACATCCTCTATATACTACACAATACAGGAGAGCTGACAGATCCTCTATATACTACACCACACAGGAGAGCTGACACATCCTCTATATACTACACCACACAGGAGAGCTGACACATCCTCTATATACTACACCACACAGGAGAGCTGACACATCCTCTATATACTACACCACACAGGACAGATCCTCTATATACTACACCACACAGGAGAGCTGACAGATCCTCTATATACTACACCACACAGGAGAGCCGACAGATCCTCTATATACTACACCACACAGGAGAGCTGACAGATCCTCTATATACTACACAATACAGGAGAGCTGACAGATCCACTATATACTACACCACACAGGAGAGCCGACAGATCCACTATATACTACACCACACAGGAGAGCTGACAGATCCTCTATATACTACACCACACAGGAGAGCTGACAGATCCACTATATACTACACCACACAGGAGAGCTGACAGATCCTCTATATACTACACCACACAGGAGAGCTGACAGATCCTCTATATACTACACCACACAGGAGAGCTGACAGATCCTCTATATACTACACCACACAGGAGAGCTGACAGATCCTCTATATACTACACCACACAGGAGAGCTGACAGATCCTCTATATACTACACCACACAGGAGAGCCGACAGATCCTCTATATACTACACCACACAGG
Source organism: Phyllobates terribilis (assembly GCF_046119375.1). Classification (NCBI taxonomy): domain Eukaryota; kingdom Metazoa; phylum Chordata; class Amphibia; order Anura; family Dendrobatidae; genus Phyllobates; species Phyllobates terribilis. The sequence continues at coordinate 453,208 of NW_027363542.1, forward strand.
AGAGCTGAAAGATCCTCTATATACTACACCACACAGGAGAGCTGACAGATCCTCTATATACTACACCACACAGGAGAGCTGACAGATCCTCTATATACTACACCACACAGGAGAGCTGACAGATCCTCTATATACTACACCACACAGGAGAGCTGACACATCCTCTATATACTACACAATACAGGAGAGCTGACAGATCCACTATATACTACACCACACAGGAGAGCTGACAGATCCTCTATATACTACACCACACAGGAGAGCTGACAGATCCTCTATATACTACACCACACAGGACAGATCCTCTATATACTACACCACACAGGAGAGCTGACACATCCTCTATATACTACACAATACAGGAGAGCTGACAGATCCTCTATATACTACACCACACAGGAGAGCTGACATATCCTCTATATACTACACAATACAGGAGAGCTGACACATCCTCTATATACTACACCACACAGGAGAGCCGACAGATCCTCTATATACTACACCACACAGGAGAGCTGACACATCCTCTATATACTACACCACACAGGAGAGCTGACAGATCCTCTATATACTACACCACACAGGAGAGCTGACAGATCATCTATGTACTACACCACACAGGAGAGCTGACAGATCCTCTATATACTACACCACACAGGAGAGCTGACAGATCCTCTATATACTGCACCACACAAGAGAGCTGACAGATCCTCTATATACTACACCACACAGGAGAGCCGACAGATCCTTTATATACTACACCACACAGGAGAGCTGACAGATCCTATATATACTACACCACATAGGAGAGCTGACAGATCCTCTATATACTACACCACACAGGAGAGCCGACAGATCCTCTATATACTACACCACACAGGACAGATCCTCTATATACTACACCACACAGGAGAGCTGACACATCCTCTATATACTACACAATACAGGAGAGCTGACAGATCCTCTATATACTACACCACACAGGAGAGCTGACACATCCTCTATATACTACACAATACAGGAGAGCTGACAGATCCACTATATATGTAGCACCCTGAGGACTCGGCTGCTACAGGGGTATTACACCTCAAGCCAGAGGTGTGGTATTCCACTCCCGGGTAAGGATGGAGTGTGGAACTGAGCTCAGAAGGCTGCATGCACTACATACATCCCATTTCCGGGGGACAGAACAACGGTACTCCCACCAGTATATGTGCAGGTACGACAGCGTCTGTCCCTGGCTGGAGTGGGAGGGGGGTGGAACATCCCAGTAGTGTAGGGGCAGATAGGGGGTGTATTCTGGGTAAATGTAGGAGCTCATTGGGTGCTGGTCACCTGAGCTCACACATAGAGGGAGTATATAAGGTGGGCACCATCTTAGGACAGGGTCAGTCAGTCAGTCAGTCAGTCAGTGAGTCAGCAGTAACTCCAGGAGAGGAGAAGGAAGAGGGACCCAGAGGCGCAGGACGAGAGGGGACCCCAAGATCCCAGAATAAGGACAAAAGGGTGAAGGGTCGGCAAAAGGGTACCGGATCCCAAGCTGGCGGAGGCCAAAGCAAACCTTAGCCAGGAACCGGAGGTCGCGGGCAAGATTTGCCACGACCCTCACCAAATCCACCAGAATGGCACACCGAGCATAGGGTCAGGGAAGCCAGAGAAGGTTCAACCACCAAGAGACCCGAGGGAGCCGGACATAGGTGGATCCCTGGTGAGAACGGCCAGAGAGAGAGAGAAGAAGGGAGCTCAGGACCATACTCAGGAATTGCCCGGGAGTTGACCGAGTCCCGCACCTGGTGGACGCAGCACGGCTTGGGTGGTCACTGCTGTACAGAGTGACCCGAGCAACACCAGTGAGTAAAAACCCTGAAACTGCATTTCATGCCTCTGAGTCTCCTTGCTGCACCTTCACAACCACCATCCTCCACGTTTGACCCCCTGAGGCTATACCCCTCCCATTGGGGGTTATACTACCACAGCTGCACACACACCACCAGCCTCAGCGGACCATCCTGCAGCGGCGGCCTTTTGACCGCAAATCAACGGGTGGCGTAGTCGACACTAAGAACATCTGCAAGGACTGCCGCACACTGAGTTTGACACCCTGGGCACGGACCGGGTCACAGCCACTCGGAGACTACAACCCCCATCTGATCCGGCTCCGGGTATCCCTAACAACATGGCCCAGGGGGCGCGTCAACATTGGCGTAGTCGGCAGGATCACGTGTTCGCAACCACCGGGTACTGCGTGCCTGAAGAAAAGTTTGCATTTACCTCAAAAAGAAGTCTCCCGCCAATTCCAGAGGGTCCCCGCCATCGGACGCCATCTCGGATCAGTTCCCGCCATTTGCCCGTCATCTGCAGTCTTTTCCCGCCATCTGCAGTGTTTCCCGCCACTGGGAAGAGGTTACCGCCATCTGAGAAGTTTTCCCGCCTTGGCAGAGCGGACGCCATTATGGGCGTGCCAGAGGATGGCAAGAGGCCACCTCCCATCGTGGGCCAGGATCGGAAATGGCGCCAAAAGTGGAAACCGCCCCCACCAGCAGAGACTGTGATGATTGATATGTCCATCAGCGTGAGGGAACTGCCCCTGGAACTGGCAATCACAAAGTTGCCCCAGGACGACCCCCAATGTGGGCGGATACAGAACAAAAGGAAGAAGATGGGAGCAGTCTGGAGGAGTCCAGAGAGAACGCACCCGGAGATGGAGGGAGAGTCAGGCAGCACCGACCCTGTGGTCAGGAGCCTGTTGCAGGCCGCCACTCCAGAAGGCCTGCTGGAGATCCTGGCGCAGCTCCCCGGAGATCGGGAGCGTGCACAGACCGCGCTGGAGGGCCTCGCACGAAGGATGGCCCGGGTGCAGCAGGAAACACTGGTGGAGTGGACCCGAGAGATGGCCCTGCAGGCTGGAGCCCGCCAGCGAAGCATGCCACCCGCAGCGAGGAGCAAGTCCACCTCTGAGGACGGCGAAGGAGGGACGACGGCCGGAGACGACGCCGCGGAGGGAGCCGAAGAGATGAAGGCAGGTAATGGGGACGACAATATCCCGTGCCCAGAAGCCGTAAACCGGCCCCAGCTCCCCGTCGCAGAGCCCGAAGCCCCACTCACCGTTCCCGTAGCCGCTGCGTCATCGCTCCAAGCTAGGCCTCAGGCGGCCGGAGCCGCGGCCACGCCCCCTGTGACGTCACTCGCCTCGATCCAGAGCACGGCCAAGCAGGAGACGCCACCGGCCTGGTCGCAAGGCCAAGTGCCCCCGGGCGCCGCAGTGCCAACAGCGCCCTCTACCTCCACTGAGCCGCCGGCCTGGTCACTGGGCCAAGTAACCCCGGGCGCCGCCGTCTTCACGGTGCCCTTTACATTCAGGGTGCCCAGGCCTGGTCGCAAGGCCTGGTGAACACGGGCGCCGCCACCACAACAGCGCCCTCAACGTCCACAGCGCCACACCTGGGTGAAGACCTATTTGCCCAGCACACATGCCCGGATGGGCAGCCCTTTGTGTGGCCACCGGAGTATTACCATCCCCGACTCCGGAAGGAAAGACCCCTGGATGAGCCCCTGATCCCGGCTCCGGCGCCCGCCAAGATCACCCCACTCTCGTTGGAGGAAGCGCAGTTTGCGTGGGACCCCACCGGAGAAGACCTCATCGGGTTCACCGAGGAGACCCGGGCAGCCGCAGCCCAGCGTGCGGAGTGCTGCCAGCAACAATTGGAGGTTTTTGCTAGAGAGCGACGAGAGAGGCGGGTCCGCGAGGAGCGGCTCCAAGTGAAGAGCGCCGAGCAGAAGAGCCGAGCCCGCAGAGATCCCCGTGCTGCCCACGGTCCCCGTGCCAGCGGGACTGTAATAAAATTCCAGTTGGAGCACGGGTGGGGTTTCATCCGGGACCACAAGACCCCCGGCGACGTCTTTGTCACCCGCAGAGACGTTGAAAGTCATCTGCCGGAGTGACACAGAGGTCGTGACCTATACCTGGGTGATGAGGTCACCTTCACCCGGCATCAGTGCGCCAAGGGCCCGTATGCCCTGCACGTGCATAGACTTACTGAGAAGGAGCTACGGGGTGAGGAGGATCAAGAGGACCCGGACGGGTCTAAAGATTACCCTCAGCCAAGAGCACGCCGCCACTGATGAACTGTAAATAGAATATGTAAATAGTTACCCGTGTGGGTACAAAAACTGCTGCTACCAAAGTGTAGTCCCCGTTGGGACAAGTGTGAACTTAAACCCGTGTGTCCCCTATCCCTTAACAGGCTGAGGACTGTGAACAGCCATTCCTTTTCCCCACTGGCCGAGGACTGAGAACGGCCATATTCCCCTTTGTACATAGTTGCGCTTCTTAAAGCGCCCCCTACCGGTTTTATAGGAAACTGTGTTTTTTCTACAAGAGACTGTTGCACTTTACCCGGTCACAAGTAGCACCGTGGCCGGAGAAACAAGAATGTTTAATATGAAAAGTTTTATATGAAAAGTTTTATGATATATATAGTGTTTTATATGTTTATGATGTTTTGAAAAAAATTGTATGTTTTTGGATGTTTGTATTCTTTTACAGCCCGAGGACGTGCTGTGATTTACCAGGGGGGAATGTAGCACCCTGAGGACTCGGCTGCTACAGGGGTATTGCACCTCAAACCAGAGGTGTGGTATTCCACTCCCGGGTAAGGATGGAGTGTGGAACTGAGCTCAGAAGGCTGCATGCACTACATACATCCCATTTCCGGGGGACAGAACAACGGTACTCCCACCAGTATATGTGCAGGTACGACAGCGTCTGTCCCTGGCTGGAGTGGGAGGGGGGTGGAACATCCCAGTAGTGTAGGGGCAGATAGGGGGAGTAGTCTGGGTAAATGTAGGAGCTCATTGGGTGCTGGTCACCTGAGCTCACACATAGAGGGAGTATATAAGGTGGGCACCATCTTAGGACAGGGTCAGTCAGTCAGTCAGTCAGTCAGTGAGTCAGCAGTAACTCCAGGAGAGGAGAAGGAAGAGGGACCCAGAGGCGCAGGACGAGAGGGGAACCCAAGATCCCAGAATAAGGACAAAAGGGTGAAGGGTCGGCAAAAGGGTACCGGATCCCAAGCTGGCGGAGGCCAAAGCAAACCTTAACCAGGAACCGGAGGTCGTGGGCAAGATTTGCCACGACCCTCACCAAATCCACCAGAATGGCACACCGAGCATAGGGTCAGGGAAGCCAGACAAGGTTCAACCACCAAGAGACCCGAGGGAGCCGGACATAGGTGGATCCCTGGTGAGAACGGCCAGAGAGAGAGAGAGAAGAAGGGAGCTCAGGACCATACTCAGGAATTGCCCGGGAGTTGACCGAGTCCCGCACCTGGTGGACGCAGCACGGCTTGGGTGGTCACTGCTGTACAGAGTGACCCGAGCAACACCAGTGAGTAAAAACCCTGAAACTGCATTTCATGCCTCTGAGTCTCCTTGCTGCACCTTCACAACCACCATCCTCCACGTCTGACCCCCTGAGGCTATACCCCTCCCGTTGGGGGTTATACTACCACAGCTGCACACACACCACCAGCCTCAGCGGACCATCCTGCAGCAGCGGCCTTTTGACCGCAAATCAACGGGTGGCGTAGTCGACACTAAGAACATCTGCAAGGACTGCCGCACACTGAGTTTGACACCCTGGGCACGGACCGGGTCACAGCCACTCGGAGACTACAACCCCCATCTGATCCGGCTCCGGGTATCCCTAACAACATGGCCCAGGGTGCGCGTCATATACTACACCACACAGGAGAACTAACAGATCCTCTATATACTACACCACACAGGAGAGCTGACACATCCTCTATATACTACACAATACAGGAGAGCTGACAGATCCACTATATACTACACCACACAGGAGAGCTGACAGATCCTCTATATACTACACCACACAGGAGAGCTGACACATCCTATATATACTACACAATACAGGAGAGCTGACAGATCCTCTATATACTACACAATACAGGAGAGCTGACAGATCCTCTATATACTACACCACACAGGAGAGCTGACAGATCCTCTATATACTACACCACACAGGACAGATCCTCTATATACTACACCACACAGGAGAGCTGACACATCCTCTATATACTACACCACACAGGAGAGCTGACACATCCTCTATATACTACACAACACAGGAGAGCTGACAGATCCTCTATATACTACACCACACAGGAGAGCTGACACATCCTCTATACACTACACCACACAGGAGAGCTGACAGATCCTCTATATACTACACCACACAGGAGAGCTGACAGATTCTCTATATACTACACCACACAGGAGAGCTGACAGATCCTCTATATACTACACCACACAGGAGAGCTGACAGATCCTCTATATACTACACAACACAGGAGAGCTGACAGATCCTCTATATACTACACCACACAGGAGAGCTGACACATCCTCTATACACTACACCACACAGGAGAGCTGACAGATCCTCTATATACTACACCACACAGGAGAGCTGACAGATCCTCTATATACTACACCACACAGGAGAGCTGACACATCCTCTATATACTACACCACACAGGAGAGCTGACAGATCCTCTATATACTACACCACACAGAACAGATCCTCTATATACTACACCACACAGGAGAGCTGACACATCCTCTATATACTACACCACACAGGAGAGCTGACAGATCCTCTATATACTACACCACACAAGACAGATCCTCTATATACTACACCACACAGGAGAGCTGACAGATCCTCTATATACTACACCACACAGGAGAGCTGACACATCCTCTATATACTACACAATACAGGAGAGCTGACACATCCTCTATATACTACACAATACAGGAGAGCTGACAGATCCTCTATATACTACACCACACAGGAGAGCTGACACATCCTCTATATACTACACCACACAGGACAGATCCTCTATATACTACACCACACAGGAGAGCTGACACATCCTCTATATACTACACAATACAGGAGAGCTGACAGATCGTCTATATACTACACCACACAGGAGAGCTGACAGATCCTCTATATACTACACAACACAGGAGAGCTGACAGATCCTCTATATACTACACCACACAGGAGAGCTGACACATCCTCTATATACTACACAATACAGGAGAGCTGACAGATCCACTATATACTACACCACACAGGAGAGCTGACACATCCTCTATACACTACACCACACAGGAGAGCTGACAGATCCTCTATATACTACACCACACAGGAGAGCTGACAGATCCTCTATATACTACACCACACAGGAGAGCTGACAGATCCTCTATATACTACACCACACAGGAGAGCTGACAGATCCTCTATATACTACACAACACAGGAGAGCTGACAGATCCTCTATATACTACACCACACAGGAGAGCTGACAGATCCTCTATATACTACACCACACAGGAGAGCTGACACATCCTCTATATACTACACCACACAGGAGAGCTGACAGATCCTCTATATACTACACCACACAAGACAGATCCTCTATATACTACACCACACAGGAGAGCTGACAGATCCTCTATATACTACACCACACAGGAGAGCTGACACATCCTCTATATACTACACCACACAGGAGAGCTGACAGATCCTCTATATACTACACCACACAGGACACATCCTCTATATACTACACAATACAGGAGAGCTGACAGATCCTCTATATACTACACCACACAGGAGAGCTGACAGATCCTCTATATACTACACCACACAGGACACATCCTCTATATACTACACAATACAGGAGAGCTGACACATCCTCTATATACTACACAATACAGGAGAGCTGACAGATCCTCTATATACTACACCACACAGGAGAGCTGACACATCCTCTATATACTACACCACACAGGACAGATCCTCTATATACTACACCACACAGGAGAGCTGACACATCCTCTATATACTACACAATACAGGAGAGCTGACAGATCGTCTATATACTACACCACACAGGAGAGCTGACAGATCCTCTATATACTACACAACACAGGAGAGCTGACAGATCCTCTATATACTACACCACACAGGAGAGCTGACACATCCTCTATATACTACACAATACAGGAGAGCTGACAGATCCACTATATACTACACCACACAGGAGAGCTGACACATCCTCTATACACTACACCACACAGGAGAGCTGACAGATCCTCTATATACTACACCACACAGGAGAGCTGACAGATCCTCTATATACTACACCACACAGGAGAGCTGACAGATCCTCTATATACTACACCACACAGGAGAGCTGACAGATCCTCTATATACTACACCACACAGGAGAGCTGACACATCCTCTATATACTACACCACACAAGAGAGCTGACAGATCCTCTATATACAACACCACACAGAACAGATCCTCTATATACTACACCACACAGGAGAGCTGACACATCCTCTATATACTACACCACACAGGAGAGCTGACAGATCCTCTATATACTACACCACACAGGACAGATCCTCTATATACTACACCACACAGGAGAGCTGACAGATCCTCTATATACTACACCACACAGGAGAGCTGACACATCCTCTATATACTACACAATACAGGAGAGCTGACACATCCTCTATATACTACACAATACAGGAGAGCTGACAGATCCTCTATATACTACACCACACAGGAGAGCTGACACATCCTCTATATACTACACCACACAGGACAGATCCTCTATATACTACACCACACAGGAGAGCTGACACATCCTCTATATACTACACAATACAGGAGAGCTGACAGATCGTCTATATACTACACCACACAGGAGAGCTGACAGATCCTCTATATACTACACAACACAGGAGAGCTGACAGATCCTCTATATACTACACCACACAGGAGAGCTGACACATCCTCTATATACTACACAATACAGGAGAGCTGACAGATCCACTATATACTACACCACACAGGAGAGCTGACAGATCCTCTATGTACTACACCACACAGGAGAGCTGACACATCCTCTATATACTACACCACACAGGAGAGCTGACAGATCCTCTATATACTGCACCACACAAGAGAGCTGACACATCCTCTATATACTACACCACACAGGAGAGCTGACAGATCCACTATATACTACACCACACAGGAGAGCTGACAGATCCTCTATATACTACACCACACAGGAGAGCTGACAGATCCTCTATATACTACACCACACAGGACACATCCTCTATACACTACACCACACAGGAGAGCTGACAGATCCTCTATATACTACAGCACGCAGGAGAGCTGACAGATCCTCTATATACTACACCACACAGGAGAGCTGACAGATCCTCTATATACTACACCACACAGGACACATCCTCTATACACTACACCACACAGGAGAGCTGACAGATCCTCTATATACTACAGCACACAGGAGAGCTGACACATCCTCTATATACTACACCACACAGGAGAGCTGACAGATCCTCTATATACTACACCACACAGGACACATCCTCTATACACTACACCACACAGGAGAGCTGACAGATCCTCTATATAATACACCACACAGGAGAGCTGACAGATCCTCTATATACTACACCACACAGAAGAGCTGACAGATCCTCTATATACTGCACAAAACAGGAGAGCTGACAGATCGACTATATACTACACCACACAGGAGAGCTGACAGATCCTCTATATACTACACAACACAGGAGAGCTGACAGATCCGCTATATACTACACCACACAGGAGAGCTGACAGATCCTCTATATACTACACAACACAGGAGAGCTGACAGATCCACTATATACTACACAACACAGGAGAGCTGACAGATCCACTATATACTACACCACACAGGAGAGCTGACAGATCATCTATATACTACACCACACAGGAGAGCTGAGAGATCCACTATATACTACACCACACAGGAGAGCTGAGAGGTCCTCTATATACTACACCACACAGGAGAGCTGACAGATCCACTATATACTACACCACACAGTAGAGCTGACAGATCATCCATATACTACACCACACAGGAGAGCTGACACATCCTCTATATACTACACCACACAGGAGAGCTGACAGATCCACTATATACTACACCACACAGGAGAGCTGACAGATCCTCTATATACTACACCACACAGGAGAGCTGACAGATCCTCTATATACTACACCACACAGGACACATCCTCTATACACTACACCACACAGGAGAGCTGACAGATCCTCTATATACTACAGCACACAGGAGAGCTGACAGATCCTCTATATACTACACCACACAGGAGAGCTGACAGATCCTCTATATACTACACCACACAGGACACATCCTCTATACACTACACCACACAGGAGAGCTGACAGATCCTCTATATACTACAGCACACAGGAGAGCTGACAGATCCTCTATATACTACACCACACAGGAGAGCTGACAGATCCTCTATATACTACACCACACAGGACACATCCTCTATACACTACACCACACAGGAGAGCTGACAGATCCTCTATATACTACACCACACAGGAGAGCTGACAGATCCTCTATATACTACACCACACAGAAGAGCTGACAGATCCTCTATATACTACACAAAACAGGAGAGCTGACAGATCGACTATATACTACACCACACAGGAGAGCTGACAGATCCTCTATATACTACACAACACAGGAGAGCTGACAGATCCGCTATATACTACACCACACAGGAGAGCTGACAGATCCTCTATATACTACACAACACAGGAGAGCTGACAGATCCACTATATACTACACAACACAGGAGAGCTGACAGATCCACTATATACTACACCACACAGGAGAGCTGACAGATCATCTATATACTACACCACACAGGAGAGCTGAGAGATCCACTATATACTACACCACACAGGAGAGCTGAGAGGTCCTCTATATACTACACCACACAGGAGAGCTGACAGATCCACTATATACTACACCACACAGTAGAGCTGACAGATCCTCTATATACTACACCACACAGGAGAGCCAAGAGATCCTCTATATACTACACCACACAGGAAAGATGACAGATCCACTATATACTACATCACATAGGAGAGCTGACAGATCCTCTATATACTACATCACACAGGAGAGCTGACATATCCTCTATATACTACACCACACAGGAGAGCTGACAGATCCTCTATATACTACACCACACAGGAGAGTTGACAGATCCTCTATATACTACACCAGACAGGAGAGGTGACAGATCCTCTATATACTACACCACACAGGAGAGCTGACAGATCCTCTATATACTACACCACACAGGAGAGCTGACAGATCCTCTATACACTACACCACACAGGAAAGCTGACAGATCCTCTATATGCTACATCACATAGGAGAGCTGACAGATCCTCAATATACTACATCACACAGGAGAGCTGACAGATCCTCTATATACTACACCACACAGGAGAGCTGACAGATCCTCTATATACTACACCAGACAGGAGAGGTGACAGATCCTCTATATACTACACCACACAGGAGAGCTGACAGATCCTCTATATACTACACCACACAGGAGAGCTGACAGATCCTCTATACACTACACCACACAGGAGAGCTGACAGATCCTCTATATACTACACCACACAGGAGAGCTGACAGATCCTCTATATACTACATCACACAGCAGAACTGACAGATCCTCTATATACTACATCACACAGGAGAGCTGACACATCCTCTATATACTACACAATACAGGAGAGCTGACAGATCGTCTATATACTACACCACACAGAAGAGCTGACAGATCCTCTATATACTACACAACACAGGAGAGGTGACAGATCCTCTATATACTACACCACACAGGAGAGCTGACACATCCTCTATATACTACACAATACAGGAGAGCTGACAGATCCACTATATACTACACCACACAGGAGAGCTGACACATCCTCTATACACTACACCACACAGGAGAGCTGACAGATCCTCTATATACTACACCACACAGGAGAGCTGACAGATCCTCTATATACTACACCACACAGGAGAGCTGACAGATCCTCTATATACTACACCACACAGGAGAGCTGACAGATCCTCTATATACTACACAACACAGGAGAGCTGACAGATCCTCTATATACTACACCACACAGGAGAGCTGACACATCCTCTATACACTACTCCACACAGGAGAGCTGACAGATTCTCTATATACTACACCACACAGGAGAGCTGACAGATCCTCTATATACTACACCACACAGGAGAGCTGACAGATCCTCTATATACTACACCACACAGGAGAGCTGACACATCCTCTATATACTACACCACACAAGAGAGCTGACAGATCCTCTATATACAACACCACACAGAACAGATCCTCTATATACTACACCACACAGGAGAGCTGACACATCCTCTATATACTACACCACACAGGAGAGCTGACAGATCCTCTATATACTACACCACACAGGACAGATCCTCTATATACTACACCACACAGGAGAGCTGACAGATCCTCTATATACTACACCACACAGGAGAGCTGACACATCCTCTATATACTACACAATACAGGAGAGCTGACACATCCTCTATATACTACACAATACAGGAGAGCTGACAGATCCTCTATATACTACACCACACAGGAGAGCTGACACATCCTCTATATACTACACCACACAGGACAGATCCTCTATATACTACACCACACAGGAGAGCTGACACATCCTCTATATACTACACAATACAGGAGAGCTGACAGATCGTCTATATACTACACCACACAGGAGAGCTGACAGATCCTCTATATACTACACAACACAGGAGAGCTGACAGATCCTCTATATACTACACCACACAGGAGAGCTGACACATCCTCTATATACTACACAATACAGGAGAGCTGACAGATCCACTATATACTACACCACACAGGAGAGCTGACAGATCCTCTATGTACTACACCACACAGGAGAGCTGACACATCCTCTATATACTACACCACACAGGAGAGCTGACAGATCCTCTATATACTGCACCACACAAGAGAGCTGACACATCCTCTATATACTACACCACACAGGAGAGCTGACAGATCCACTATATACTACACCACACAGGAGAGCTGACAGATCCTCTATATACTACACCACACAGGAGAGCTGACAGATCCTCTATATACTACACCACACAGGACACATCCTCTATACACTACACCACACAGGAGAGCTGACAGATCCTCTATATACTACAGCACGCAGGAGAGCTGACAGATCCTCTATATACTACACCACACAGGAGAGCTGACAGATCCTCTATATACTACACCACACAGGACACATCCTCTATACACTACACCACACAGGAGAGCTGACAGATCCTCTATATACTACAGCACACAGGAGAGCTGACAGATCCTCTATATACTACACCACACAGGAGAGCTGACAGATCCTCTATATACTACACCACACAGGACACATCCTCTATACACTACACCACACAGGAGAGCTGACAGATCCTCTATATACTACACCACACAGGAGAGCTGACAGATCCTCTATATACTACACCACACAGAAGAGCTGACAGATCCTCTATATACTGCACAAAACAGGAGAGCTGACAGATCGACTATATACTACACCACACAGGAGAGCTGACAGATCCTCTATATACTACACAACACAGGAGAGCTGACAGATCCGCTATATACTACACCACACAGGAGAGCTGACAGATCCTCTATATACTACACAACACAGGAGAGCTGACAGATCCACTATATACTACACAACACAGGAGAGCTGACAGATCCACTATATACTACACCACACAGGAGAGCTGACAGATCATCTATATACTACACCACACAGGAGAGCTGAGAGATCCACTATATACTACACCACACAGGAGAGCTGAGAGGTCCTCTATATACTACACCACACAGGAGAGCTGACAGATCCACTATATACTACACCACACAGTAGAGCTGACAGATCATCCATATACTACACCACACAGGAGAGCTGACACATCCTCTATATACTACACCACACAGGAGAGCTGACAGATCCACTATATACTACACCACACAGGAGAGCTGACAGATCCTCTATATACTACACCACACAGGAGAGCTGACAGATCCTCTATATACTACACCACACAGGACACATCCTCTATACACTACACCACACAGGAGAGCTGACAGATCCTCTATATACTACAGCACACAGGAGAGCTGACAGATCCTCTATATACTACACCACACAGGAGAGCTGACAGATCCTCTATATACTACACCACACAGGACACATCCTCTATACACTACACCACACAGGAGAGCTGACAGATCCTCTATATACTACAGCACACAGGAGAGCTGACAGATCCTCTATATACTACACCACACAGGAGAGCTGACAGATCCTCTATATACTACACCACACAGGACACATCCTCTATACACTACACCACACAGGAGAGCTGACAGATCCTCTATATACTACACCACACAGGAGAGCTGACAGATCCTCTATATACTACACCACACAGAAGAGCTGACAGATCCTCTATATACTACACAAAACAGGAGAGCTGACAGATCGACTATATACTACACCACACAGGAGAGCTGACAGATCCTCTATATACTACACAACACAGGAGAGCTGACAGATCCGCTATATACTACACCACACAGGAGAGCTGACAGATCCTCTATATACTACACAACACAGGAGAGCTGACAGATCCACTATATACTACACAACACAGGAGAGCTGACAGATCCACTATATACTACACCACACAGGAGAGCTGACAGATCATCTATATACTACACCACACAGGAGAGCTGAGAGATCCACTATATACTACACCACACAGGAGAGCTGAGAGGTCCTCTATATACTACACCACACAGGAGAGCTGACAGATCCACTATATACTACACCACACAGTAGAGCTGACAGATCCTCTATATACTACACCACACAGGAGAGCCAAGAGATCCTCTATATACTACACCACACAGGAAAGATGACAGATCCACTATATACTACATCACATAGGAGAGCTGACAGATCCTCTATATACTACATCACACAGGAGAGCTGACATATCCTCTATATACTACACCACACAGGAGAGCTGACAGATCCTCTATATACTACACCACACAGGAGAGTTGACAGATCCTCTATATACTACACCAGACAGGAGAGGTGACAGATCCTCTATATACTACACCACACAGGAGAGCTGACAGATCCTCTATATACTACACCACACAGGAGAGCTGACAGATCCTCTATACACTACACCACACAGGAAAGCTGACAGATCCTCTATATGCTACATCACATAGGAGAGCTGACAGATCCTCAATATACTACATCACACAGGAGAGCTGACAGATCCTCTATATACTACACCACACAGGAGAGCTGACAGATCCTCTATATACTACACCAGACAGGAGAGGTGACAGATCCTCTATATACTACACCACACAGGAGAGCTGACAGATCCTCTATATACTACACCACACAGGAGAGCTGACAGATCCTCTATACACTACACCACACAGGAGAGCTGACAGATCCTCTATATACTACACCACACAGGAGAGCTGACAGATCCTCTATATACTACATCACACAGCAGAACTGACAGATCCTCTATATACTACATCACACAGGAGAGCTGACACATCCTCTATATACTACACAATACAGGAGAGCTGACAGATCGTCTATATACTACACCACACAGAAGAGCTGACAGATCCTCTATATACTACACAACACAGGAGAGCTGACAGATCCTCAATATACTACACCAGACAGGAGAGCTGACAGATCCTCCATATATTATACTACACAGGAGAGCTGACAGATCCACTATATACTACACCACACAGGAGAGCTGACAGATCCTCTATATACTACACCACCCAGGAGAGCTGACAGATCCTCTATATACAACACCACACAGGAGAGCTGGCAGATCCTATATATACTACACCACACAGGAGAGCTTACAGATACTCCATATACTACACCACACAGGAGAGCTGACAGATACTCTATATACTACACCACCCAGGAGAGCTGACAGATCCTCTATATACTACACCACACAGGAGAGCTGGCAGATCCTATATATACTACACCACACAGGAGAGCTTACAGATACTCCATATACTACACCACACAGGAGAGCTGACAGATCCTCTATATACTACACCACACAGGAGAGCTGACAGATCCACTATATACTACACCACACAGGAGAGCTGACAGATCCACTATATACTACACCACACAGGAGAGCTGACAGATCCTCTATATACTACACCACACAGGAGAGCTGACACATCCTCTATATACTACACCACACAGGAGAGCTGACAGATCCTCTATATACTACACAATACAGGAGAGCTGACAGATCCTCAATATACTACACCAGACAGGAGAGCTGACAGATCCTCCATATATTATACTACACAGGAGAGCTGACAGATCCACTATATACTACACCACACAGGAGAGCTGACAGATCCTCTATATACTACACCACACAGGAGAGCTGACAGATACTCTATATACTACACCACCCAGGAGAGCTGACAGATCCTCTATATACTACACCACACAGGAGAGCTGGCAGATCCTATATATACTACACCACACAGGAGAGCTTACAGATACTCCATATACTACACCACACAGGAGAGCTGACAGATCCTCTATATACTACACCACACAGGAGAGCTGACAGATCCTCTATATACTACACCACACAGGAGAGCTGACAGATCCTCTATATGCTATACCACACAGGAGAGCTGACAGATCCTCTATATACTACACCACACAGGAGAGCTGACAGATCCACTATTTACTACACCACACAGGAGAGCTGACAGATCCTCTATATACTACACCTCACAGGAGAGCCGACAGATAATCTATATACTACACCACACAGGAGAGCTGACAGATCCTCTATATACTACACCACACAGGAGAGCTGACAGATCCTCTATAAACTACACCACACAGGAGAGCTGACAGATCCTCTATATATTACACCACACAGGAGAGCTGACAGATCCTCTATACACTACACCACATAAGAGAGCTGGCAGATCCTCTATATATTACACCACACAGGAGAGCCGACAGATCCACTATATACTACACCACAAAGGAGAACTGTCAGATCCTCTATATACTACACCACACAGGAGAGCTGACAGATCCTCTATATATTACACCACACAGGAGAGCTGACAGATACTCTATATACTACACCACACAGGAGAGCTGACAGATCCTCTATATACTACACCACACAGGAGAGCTGACAGATCCTCTATATACTACACCACACAGGAGAGCTGACACATCCTCTATATACTACACCACACAGGAGAGCTGACAGATCCTCTATATACTACACCACACAGGAGAGCTGACAGATACTCTATATACTACACCACACAGGAGAGCCGACAGATCCTCTATATACTACACCACACAGGAGAGCTGACAGATACTCTAAATATTACACCACACAGGACAGATCCTCTATATACTACACCACACAGGAGAGCTGACAGATCCTCTATATACTACACCACACAGGAGAGCTGACAGATCCTCAATATATTACACCACACAGGAGAGCCGACAGATCCTCTATATACTACACCATACAGGAGAGCTGACAGATCCTCTATATATTACACCACACAGGACAGATCCTCTATATACTACACCACACAGGAGAGCTGACAGATCCTCTCTATACTACACCACACAGGAGAGCTGACAGATCCTCTATATACTACACCACACAGGAGAGCTGACAGATCCTCTATATACTACACCACACAGGAGAGCTGACAGATCCTCTATATACTACACCACACAGGAGAGCTGACAGATCATCTGTATACTACATCCCACAGGAGAGCTGACAGATCCTCTATATACTACACCACACAGGATAGCTGACAGATCCTCTATATACTACACCACACAGGAGAGCTGACAGATCCACTATATACTACACCACACAGGAGAGCTGACAGATCCTCTATATACTACACCACACAGGAGAGCTGACAGATCCTCTATATACTACACCACACAGGAGAGCTGACAGATCCTCTATATACTACACTACACAGGAGAGCTGACACATCCTCTATATACTACACCACACAGGAGAGCTGACAGATCCTCTATATACTACACCACACAGGAGAGCTGACAGATCCACTATATACTACACCACACAGGAGAGCTGACAGATCCTCTATATACTACACCATACAGGAGAGCTGACAGATCCTCTATATACTACACCACACAGGAGAGCTGACAGATCATCTGTATACTACACCCCACAGGAGAGCTGACAGATCCTCTATATACTACACCACACAGGATAGCTGACAGATCCTCTATATACTCCATCACACTGGAGAGCTGACAGATCAACTATATACTACACCACACAGGAGAGCTGACAGATCCTCTATATACTACACCACACAGGAGAGCCGACAGATCCACTATATACTACACCACACAGGAGAGCTGACAGATCCACTATATACTACACCACACAGGAGAGCCGACAGATCCTCTATATACTACACCACACAGGAGAGCTGACAGATCCACTATATACTACACCACACAGGAGAGCTGACAGATCCACTATATACTTCACCAGACAGGAGAGCTGACAGATCCTCTATATACTACACCACACAGGAGATCCGACAGATCCTCTGTAGCGCCGGCGTCCCTGCCCCCTGCTAGGCAGGGACGCTGTTCCCCTCACCTCTCTGCTCCGTGCCCGGCGTCCTCCTCCCGCTCTGCTGGCAGCGCGCGCTTCTTCCCGGCTACCGTGCTTAGGGCGCGCGCGCGCGCTCTCCCTCCCTCTTAAAGGGGCCGCGCGCGCCGTCCTAAGGAGTCCCCGGCCAATGGCCGGAGGACTTCACCATATATAAGGCACCTCCTCCAAAATGGAGGTGCCCGAGCAATGTTGTTGCACTGTTCACTACTCTGCTTCAGCCCTCAGGTCCCGTTGCCAGTTACCTGCCAGATACCTGCCAGATTCCTGCCAGCTTGCTGTCTTATTCCTGCCTGATATTCTGCTACCTGCCTGCTAGCCTGAGGTCCGACGGTCTGCCTTACTACTCCTGTCAGTCTGTCTAAGGACCAGCTTGCCCGCTCACCTGGGAGCGCACATCAACTACCTGCCTGCTTGCCTGAGGTCCGACGGTCTGCCTTCCAACTCTTGTCAGTCTGTCTATGGACCAGCTTGCCCGCTCACCTGGGAGCGCACATCTGCTGCCTGTCTGCTAGCCTACCTGGAGGCTCTGCCGTCACGTGCTGTGACCACCTGCCTGTCCAGTGACTCCTGCCCGCTCACCTGGGAGCGCTCATCTGCTGCCTGTCTGCTAGCCTACCTGGAGGCTCTGCCGTCACGTGCTGTGACCACCCGCCTGTCCAGAGACTTCTGCCCGCTCACCTGGGAGCGCTCATCTGCCGCCTGTCTGTTGGTCTTCCTGGAGGCTCCGCCGTCACATGCTGTGACCACCCGTTTATCCAGAGACTCTCGCCTGCTCACCTGGGAGCTCACGTCTACCATCAGCCGCCACAGGTCGTACCAACCCTTTACCCAGAGACTGCCCCGGTCACTTGCCGTGACCATCTGCCCGTTCACCCAGAGACTGCCCCGGTCACTTGCCGTGACCATCTGCCCGTTCACTCAGAGACTGCCCCGGTCACTTGCCGTGACCATCTGCCCGTTCACCCAGAGACTGCCCCGGTCACTTGCCGTGACCATCTGCCCGTTCACCCAGAGACTGCCCCGGTCACTTGCCGTGACCATCTGCCCGTTCATCCAGAGACTGCCCCGGTCACTTGCCGTGACCTCCTGCCCGTTCTTCTAGAGACTGTCCCGGTCACCTGCTGTGACTGCCTGCCTGGTCGCCACCCGCTCCCTTACAAGGACCACCCCCTTGTATAGTAGCTCAGAGGTTCCGCCTCCCAGACCCGTTACATCCTCTATATACTACACCACACAGGAGAGCTGACAGATCCACTATATACTACACCACACAGGAGAGCTGATAGATCCTCTATATACTACACCTCACAGGAGAGCTGACAGATCCTCTATATACTACATCACACAGGAAAGCTGACAGATCCACTATATACTACACCACACAGGAGAGCCGACAGATCCTCAATATACTACACCACACAGGAAAGCTGACAGATCCACCATATACTACACCACACAGGAGAGCTGACAGATCCTCTGTATACTACACCACACAGGAGAGCTGACAGATACTCTATAAACTACACCACACAGGAGAGCTGACAGATCCTCTATATACTACACCACACAGGAGAGCTGACAGATCCTCTATATGCTACACCACACAGGAGAGCCGACAGATCCTCTATACACTACACCACATAGGAGAGCTGGCAGATCCTCTATATATTACACCACACAGGAGAGCTGACAGATCCTCTATATACTACAACACACAGGAGAGCCGACAGATCCTCTATATACTACACCACACAGGAGAGCTGACAGATCCTCTATATACTACACCACACAGTAGAGCTGACAGATCCACTATATACTACACCACACAGGAGAGCTGACAGATCCTCTATATACTACACCACACAGGAGAGCTGACAGATCCTCTATATACTACACCACACAGGAGAGCCGACAGATCCTCTATATACTACACCACACAGGAGAGCTGACAGATCCTCTATATACTACACCACACAGTAGAGCTGACAGATCCTCTATATACTACACCACACAGGAGAGCTGACAGATCCTCTATATACTACAGCACACAGGAGGGCTGACAGGTCCTCTATACACTACA
The DNA here is from genome assembly GCF_046119375.1 of Phyllobates terribilis. NCBI lineage: Eukaryota > Metazoa > Chordata > Amphibia > Anura > Dendrobatidae > Phyllobates > Phyllobates terribilis. The sequence goes on from NW_027363542.1 coordinate 474,209, forward strand.
CCAAAAAGGAGAGCTGACAGATCCTCTATATACTACACCACACAGGAGAGCTGACAGATCCTCTATATACTACACCACACAGGAGAGCTGACAGATCCTCTATATACTACCCCACACAGGAGAGCTGACAGATCCTCTATATACTACACCACACAGGAGAGCCAACAGATCCTCTATATACTACACCACACAGGAGAGCTGACAGATCCTCTATATACTACACCACACAGGAGAGCTGACAGATCCTCTATATACTACACCACACAGGAGAGCCGACAGATCCTCTATATACTACACCACACAGGAGAGCCGACAGATCCTCTATATACTACACCACACAGGAGAGCTGACAGATCCTCTATATACTACACCACACAGGAGAGCCGATAGATCCTCTATATACTACACCACACGGGAAAGCTGACAGAACCTCTATATACTACACCACACAGGAGAGCTGACAGATCCTCTATATACTACAGCACACAGGAGGGCTGACAGATCCTCTATACACTACACCACAAAGGAGAGCTGACAGATCCTCTATATACTACACCACACAGGAGAGCTGACAGAGCCTCTATATACTACCCCACACAGGAGAGCTGACAGATACTCTATATACTACACCACACAGGAGAGCGGGCAGATCCTCTATATACTACCTGTGAAGCACCTGAAGGGTTAATAAACTTCTTGAATGTGGTTTGAGTACCTTGAGGGGTGCAGTTTTTAGAATGGTGTCACTTTTGGGTATTTTCTGTCATAAAGGCCTTTTAAAGTCACTTCAAATGTGATGCGGTCCCTAAAAAAATGGTTTTGTAAATTTTGTTGGAAAAATTAGAAATCGCTGGTCAAATTTTAACCCTTATAGCTCTCTAATAAAAAAAAAGTAGACATGTGGAAATGTTATTTATTAACTATTTTGTGTGACATCTCTCTGATTTAAGGGCATAAAAATTCAAATTTTGAAAATTGCTAAAGTTTCAAAATTTTTGCAAATTTTCTTTTTTTTCACAAATAAACGCAAGTGTTATCGAAGAAGTTTTACCACAATCATGAAGTACAATATGTCAAGAAAAAAGAATCTCAGAATCAGGGGGATCCATTGAAGCGTTCCAGAGTAATTACCTCATAAAGTGACAGTGGTCAGATTTGTAAAAATTGGCCCGGTCATTAATGTGTAAACCACCTTAGGTTGTAAAGGGGTTAAGCATTATATATGGGGATTGGAAGAAAATAAGAATTGTCCTTTATTAGAATGCATATAGAATAAATGTACAGGCAAAAATAAAATAAAACCTGGTGAAAAAAAAGCTGGTGAAGTTTGAAGGATTGCTGTATGCAATTAGGCTACTTTCCCTGCATCTTTGACGGTGATTTAATAGCGCTATACCGCTGTTTTGCGCATGCGCCGATGATTCTAAGATGTTTCCCTTACGAAGAAAACGCTGGGAAGCTTCATAGCATGCTCGCGCATGCGCAAAGTGTTTGTTTTCCACTACCTTTCTGTTTTGACATGCGCATTGTACCCAGCAGGACGCCGATGTTGGCGCTTTTTTCACAAATTGTATGGGGTGAGTCATCAAGTGATCAATCATATAAAGCTGTTCTTAAATAATAATAATGACTCTTTTCATGTATTTTGTATGTTATCTTCACAGCACAGGCACTATAATGAACTTTAACTTGATTGTATATACTTGAATTGCCATTCACTCCTTGTATATCGTATCTCCATTATATGATATGCTCCTATTTGTATAATTACTGTTAACACTATTTGTAATTGTTATACTATATAAGGTTCACTATGTTCACTTTGTTAATACTTGAGAGGCTCACACCTGTCTGTCTGTCTATCTACCTATCACTCTCTCATTATGACATCAGGGTAAAATCTACAGTAAGTCACAGTGATGTGATGACATCATCACATTCTATATCCCAGTGTTACAGCCCAAGGGAAATCACTGCCTCACAGACTTACAAGGGTGAGGGAGTACCTTTTGTTTTTCGTGACGAACGAAGCAAAAATTTATTCTAAAATGGAGAGAAGACGAGCCCAAAGAGATCGGGTTCTGAGAGAAAGGAGAGGAATAAATGAAGAGCAGGTATTGTTGTTCGCTTTAGGGCGAAAAGACATTAATCTACCGGACATGGACCCTGACGCCTCAGAAATGGCGTCCAAACGACAACATTTAGAGAAAATGAGAAAGTCCAAAAGACAAGAGATCCTTACACAGAGAAGGAACATGGAGAACCTCATGGCGTCTGACTCTGCTGCCTCCGCTGAGCTTCAGAGGGCCTTTATTATCTCCTTGAAAAAAATCGGAGATCTGGTCCCTGAAATAAGGAGGAGGAATAAAGAAGCCATCCTCAATAAGCAGAGAAACATCAGCGCAGAGATAGAGCTGGAGGAAGTTCTCCAAGAAACTCCAAGACAGGTCTCATCCAAGGCTGAAAGCCAAGACACCCTGAACCTGCAAAGAGCTGCAGCCCAGAAAAGAATGAGGAACAGCAGAGACTGGGTTGTCCAATGCAGGAGACATCTGAGATATGCTACACCCATCATTAATTGGAATGGTGCCCTATGGAGATCCCACTCATCAACCAAAACCATCTCCATCCCGGATTTTCTGTTCCATCTGAGTGTTTCTTCACCAGACAGATCAATGGATAAAGATGAACCAGGTAAGAAATAAACTTACTCAGTATAATAAGACTGGGGGTGAGGGGGATTATACTCCTAATATTATGTACAGGCCTCAATTATAAATGCTGACTAATGGAAGAACTGTCCTTGTTGCCCATAGCAACCAGTCACCTTTCAGTGTTCTATAGAATGTTGAGAAATAGAATCTGTGCTGTGAATCGTTGCTATGGGCAACAGGGTCAGTTTTGCTATTAGAGAGTTTTGATAAATGAAGGACCAAATATTAGACATTTCCTGCTCATTTACATAGTTTTGTTTAAAATTATAATATATGCGCTGGAGCTATATCTATTAACCCCCCTTTGACCGGAAAAACTTTCGCTTTTTTTCTTCCTTCTTCGAAAAGCCATAACTTTTCTTTTATTTGCATGTGAGCTTGCTTTTTTAGTGGACCGAGCTGCAGTTTTGAAGAACACTATTTATTTTGTCTTTCAATTATTTAGAAAAGAGGGGAAAAAATCAAATAGTGGTAAAATTGTGGGACGGGGGGAGGGATTCCGACATTGTTCTTTTCTATTGTCTTCATTGTGTGGTAAAAATGACCTCATAAAGTAATTCTCCATGTCAGTGACAAGTGTGGTAATGCTGAACATGCATGGGTTTCCTTTTGACATAAGTGGTGGAAGAAAATTAAAAATGTAATAAAAAACATTGATTTGTGTCTCCATATTCTGAGACATTGTAACTTTGTGATTGTTATACCTCAATGGCGCAGTGTAAAGGCTTCTTTATTGTGTATGAAGCTGTAGCTTTTAATGATCCTTTCTTGGGTAGACAGGACATTACGATATCTTTTTATTGCTATTGTTAGATATTTTTTTTTCTCATTTTAGTATTTACTGTTTGGGAAAATTATTTTTATATTTTTGTATAACGGACTTATACTAATGCCGTGATCCCAGTTATGCTTATTTTTCATTTTTTATTATTATTATTATTCATTAGGAAAGTTGTTTCATTCAAATTATATTTTTAAATAATTTTTTGGGTTTATTAATTTTTTTAAATTTATTTAATTTTTTAGTCTCCTTAGAAGACTTGAACCTGCAATTTTTTGATCGCTTGTACTACAAGTGCTTCTCACTAAATTAGAATATCATCAAAAAGTAAATTTATTTTTAGTTCTTCAATACAAAAAGTGAAACTCATATATTATATAGAGTCATTACAAACAGAGTGATCAATTTCAAGTGTTTATTTCTGTTAATGTTGATGATTATGGCTTACAGCCAATGAAAACACAAAAGTCATTATCTCAGTAAATTAGAATACTTTATAACACCAGTTTGAAAAATGATTTTAAAATCTGAAATGTATGTTCAGTAAATGAACTCAATACTTGGTCGGGGCGCCTTTTGTATCAATTACTGCATCAATGCCGCGTGGCATGGAGGCGATCAGCCTGTGGCACTGCTGTGGTGTTATGGAAGCCCAGGTTGCTTTGATAGCAGCCTTCAGCTCGTCTGCATTGTTGGGTCTGGTGTCTCTTATCTTCCTCTTGACAATACCCTATAGATTCTCTATGGGGTTAAGGTCAGGCAAGTTTGCTGGCCAATCAAGCACAGTGATAGTGTTGTTTTTAAACCAGGTATTATTTTTGTATTGAAGAACTGAAATAAATTAACTTTTTGATGATATTCTAATTTAGTGAGAAGCACCTGTATGTGCTGTAATGGAACTGTATCGCTGTATATGGCTATATTATATGTTATCATAAGAAATTAAACCAGGCTGGTCTAAACAGGAGGACAAAAGTGAAAGATATGGGTTTTCAGTAGGTCCAGATAGTCATTACAGTTAATTAACCTCTTGCAATTGTGACCTGGTGGGGGCTAATGGGTGCTGGTAGCAAATTGGCAATCACTTCATTTAAATACCACTGTCAGCATTGAAACGGTTAAACCGCAGTAATCGGAGTGTGCTCCAGTCGCTGTATTTATTGGCACGTGGCAGCTATGTAATACAGCCGGTATCAGCCTGGTAAAATGCAGGCTCAGCGACTGAGCCCGCTCCATACACTTACCACACAACATGACAAACATTTCCATTATGTGTTCGCAAAGGGTTTAATAAATCTTGTATCATCTCAGCAGGTGGAAGCCTTATGATGCCCTCTGACATAGCAGACATGCCAGCACATGCTGATGCCAGATCCCTTCTTTTACCCCAGAGAGAACTGGTTAAAATGGAAAATCCTGTTGACCTGTGCAGCCTTGAATTCCACAAAGATCTTGGAGTGGGAGGCTTTGGAAAGGTAAGTGTGAATTTCTCCTTCTCTGTGTTCCTCAATGTATCCTGCACCAGATACACAGGAGGATATACATATTCATTACAGGATGTTCATATGTAATGGTGATTGGGATAAACCAGTGATCCATTACACAGATCCCTATAATAGATGGGAGTTTGGTCTGATCTCCTTTGATTTTTCTCCAGGTCCTCTTGGCATCAGATCCGGTCAGCGGAGAACTGCTGGCTATTAAAATGATGGACAAGAGTCGTATTGATGAGGACACAATCTCTACAGAATTAGACATCCTCTGTATGGCCACTGGCTGCCGCTTCCTAACATCTCTGCGGGGGTTTATGGAAACACCATTAGAATATATATTAGCCATGGAGTATATGGCCGGAGGAGATCTGTTTCACCACCTGGCTCCATCTAATTCATTTGATATGGAAACATCAAGGTAAACTTCTAACAGCCAAATCCTAATAATCTGCTGCCCGTACATTGTAGTCCTAGAGTGTATGTAACCACTGATCCATCCTCTACTTTCTACTCCACAGACTCTTTGCGGCAGAAATGGTTTGCGGACTCCAGTTCCTCCATGAACATGGCGTGATACATTGGTAATCAGTTCATCTTCATAAATCTCTGTTGTCTCCTTACATATCTATTGTATAAAGTTATTTTCATGAATTATCCTCACAATCAGTATCTGCTCCTTCTCCCTTCAGTGACCTGAAGCCACAGAACATTCTCATCGATGACATGGGACATATAAAAATCTCTGACTTTGGCTTATCAGTCATGAATATGGGCGAGGATGACCTATTAGAAGAACAAGTTGGCACTCAGGGTTACATCGCACCTGAGGTAAAAAACATCCCAGTGTGATTGATGGCGATAGTAGGACTGAGTATTAATCTGAGTATCCTGCTCATATCTAATCACAGACTGGTCCTCATGGCCTCTGTGTGTAAATCCCCTCCCCGGTATATTCACCTCATCTCCTATATTATGTTCCCACAGATAATGGATGGAGAAGCCTTCAATCATCTGGCAGATTCCTTTTCATTTGGTGTCATCCTGTACATGATGATTGTGGGGAGCCAACCGTTCTATGGCAGCGGCACACTGGAGGAATACCACCGGTCTCTGCAGGAGGACGTCCCAGATATTCCAGACTGGATGCCCAACGATGCCCTTGACATCCTAGAAGGCGTAAGTAGGATCAGAGAAAGAAGGAAGATGAAGGACTATAAGGAAAGCTATAAGATATGATGTGGAGAGTCCATGGACATTGTGTAATAACGTATCAGTAATAATCCGTAATATAATGATTAATGGTCTCTCTCATTTTCCAGCTTCTTTGCAAATCTCCATCTGCCCGGTATGCTATATCATCCTTCATCCGAGAGCGCCCATTCTTCTACCCTATATACTGGTTCGACGTGGAGTCCGGCGAAGCCGACCCACCATTCCGATGGGGCGATGATGTAAGTATAGCACATAGGGACATCCATAGTGTTATCAATGCTCAGTAACACACATATCCACTATACACCTTATCATTATATCCCCCCGGTATACATTATATATGTGAGGAGACGATTCTCAGATGTGTATATTTCTCGTCTTAAAATGGAGAATAGCGGCGCACACAATATCAAATTACTTCTTTATTAATGTCCTTTAAAACATATCAGCAGGGAGAGAGAGAAGGAGCAGGTGTGGCTGGTCAGACAGACCCGACAATATGTTTTAAAGCACATTAATGAAAAAGTAATTTTATACGGTGAGTGACGCTTTTCTCTATTTTTGGACAGCAATTGTTTCCCCAGTCTGGGGTGTATTTAGCTGAGCACTACTGTGGTCCACGAACCCTTTCTTAATTGTGCAACTCGCAACATTGTACTCAGACTTTATGATAGTGCAGAATCGCCTAACTTTCTTTATTTTGAATATATTTCTCTCCTTACAGGAGGATTAGGCTGATATAAATCAGCCCCATTCCAGTAACATCTAGGAATGAAGATTTACATTAATCGGATGAGACAATTACACTGGACTTTCTTATTTACCGGACTGTGACAAACTTACCGATCTTCCACCACATAACATCAACGTAGATTCGAGCACCAAACATCCAGGGATTCATTCCGATCGCCATATTTGGGGTCAGGAAGGATTTTTTTTCCCTTGATATGAGGATAATCGAACAACGAGTCCTCAGGGTTATTTTTCGCCTTCCTCTGGATCAACATAGCAAGTAATTAAAGGCTGAAATTGAAGGATTTCTTTCAGCCATACTTGCTATGTCACCATCTGGACGACTCATCTACAATGTGGTGGTAAGGAGACGACTATCAGATATGGACAGACAGAAGGCAGCCGCTGCTCCTTCTCCTACCAGACAGGAAAAAAAGAAGGTAGCGGCTGCTCCTTCACCTACCGGATATGGACAGACAGAAGAAAGCGGCTGCTCCTTCTTATAATTGGCCAAGTAAAGAGAGATGGAAGCGGCTGCTCCTTCTCATACTTGGCCATGTAGCAACAGAATGAAGCGGCTGCTTCTTCTACTACCTGGCTGTGGACAGAGAGAAGAAGCGGCTGCTCCTTCATCTACCTAGCCATGGTGAAACAGAAGGCCGTATGGTTGATCGCAGTGCTGTAGGAATCCAGGAAAACTCCAACTGCATAGATCACACATTCCTGCTCTTCTCCTCTCCGTCATGTGTGATCCAGACCTGAATGTCCAAAAACAGCTCAAGTGCAACCAAAGGCCTGAAGAGCGGAATCATCATCTGCTCCTTTCTATAGAAAGTGACTGTATCTACAGACTTTCTTTTTTCATCTTTGCATATTATTAACAACTTATATGCACAAATATATATATTGAACATCTATGGTGTTTCTGGTTAGATTATTCTTATATACAGAACTGCTTGTTGGTATGTTTATTAATATCATAATTGAGCGAACCTTTCAAGGGTTGGTTTGGTTCTGCTCGGCGAACTTACCGATGTTCGTCGAACGGTTCGACGAACATATCCGAATCCCATTGCATTCAATGGGAGGCAAAACCAAACGCATACACAACACGTTCAAAGGGACCGAAAAGCTGCCAAAACAGCTCAAATTATGGGCAGACACCAGGAAAAGTGGCATCAATTGACCCACAGTACAAATTTTATAATGGCACAGCAGCAGTCAGCCATGGGCCATGCATGAGGTATCAGGGTATGGGCCAGCATTTATAGCTTTGAATTTAACTTCAAATTAAGACGAGGTGGGTGAGGGATCGGTGTAGGCCTGCTGTGCTGGGAGCCCTGATACCACATGCAACAGTTCAACCTGCTTTTCTGGTCAGCTACACTCAGGTGGCACAAACATCAGTTTCATAGACTACTATTGATAGAAAAATGTAAGGATAGTAACACAGGTAGATGACTGAAAGTAAGTGCACGCCTTCCGATCTGAGAGCCCTAGCGCTACAGGCAACACACATGAAGGAGATCCAAAGAGGAGTCTCCAGATTTAAAAAAATTAAAGGCAGACACCACCAAAGTGGCATCAATTTCACCAGAGTAAAAATAGTATAATGGGGACCGACACCTCATCCACTACAGGAAACCCAGCAGATGGAAACCCAACTTGGAGTCTCCATGTTTTGAAAAAATAGGGGCAGACACCAACAAAGTGACATCAATTTCACCAAAGTAGAAATAGTATAATGGGGACCTACTCCCCTTGCACTACAGGAAACACACCAGATGGACACTAGAGATGAGGAAACTTTCAAAGTTCGGTTCTGCTTGGCAAACTTCCCGATGTTCGCTGAATGGTTCGCCGAGCAAATCCGAATCCCATTGCATTCAATGAAAGGTAAAACCAAAAGCATACACAACACCTTCAAAGGGACCCAAAAGCTGCCAAAACAGCTCAAATTAGCTGCAGACACCAGGAAAAGTGACATCAATTGACCCACAGTACAAATAGTATAATTATTATTATTTATTATTACAGCGCCATTTATTCCATGGCGCTTTACATGTGAAAAGGGCTATACATAGCAAACAACAAGTACAATAATCTTGAACAAAAAAAAGAGTCACCGACTGGTACAAGAGGAGAGCGGACCATGCAAGCGAAGGCTCACAAACAATCTACTAGGAATGGGTGAGGATACAGAAGGTGAGGGTAGAGATGGTCGTGCAGCGATATGGTGGAGCGAGGATTACTGCAAGTTGTACGCTTGTCCGAAGAGGTAAGTCTTCAGGTTCCTTTTGAAGGTGTTCACGGTAGGCGAGAGTCTCATGTATGTTGGGGTTGAGAGTTCCAGAGTAGCGGAGATGCACAGGAGAAATCTTGTATGCGATTGTGGGAAGAGGAGATAAGAGGGGAGCAGAGAAGGAGATCCTGTGAGGAACGGAGGTTGTGTGCAGGTAAGCACTGGGAGACTAGGTCAGAGATGTATGGAAGAGACAGATTTTGGATGGCTTTGTAAGCCAAAGTTAGGGTTTTGAACTGGAGTCTTTGGGCAACAGGGAGCCAGTACAGGGATTGACAGGTGGATAAGTCGGCCAGCAGAGTTTAGGATAGATTGGAGGGGTGCAAGAGTTTTAGAAGTGAGGCCACAGAGCAGGAGCTTGTAGTAGTTGAGGTGGGAGATAATGAGGGCGTGCACTAGTGCTTTTGCAGATTCATGGTTGAGGAATGTGCAGATCAGAGAGATATTTTGGAGTTGGAGTCGGCAGGAAGTGGAAAGTGCTTGGATCTCAGGTTTGAAAGAGAGATCAGAGTCAAGTTTGTAGGACTGGGGAGAGTGGGTAGCCATTGACTTTGATGGATAGGTCAGCTGAAGGGGTTGAATGAGATGGTGGAAAGATAATTGTGACATGCAGAAGCAGGGCTGTTGCTTCCAAAGCATCCAGCAACTGTTACAAATAACACAAGCACAGGAGACAGGAAGTGTTGTGCTTCAGAAGCATCCAGCAACTAGAGGGCTTAACACGGTCACAGGAGACAGGGAGTGTTTTAGCAGAGCCCCAGGGGGACTGTGGTGAACTTGTTATTGTAGTCTGGCTCAAGCCGAAGAGAGAGGTGGTGTGTATCTGACAGAAGGCAACTAAACAGGATTGAAGAGAAGACTGAAGGCAGATGAGAGGGGTGTCGGTACAGGGGTAGCACTGCTGCAGCAAGGCATGTCCCCTGAAAGCCGGAGGAGTGTCAGCTCCAGTAAGGGGGCAAATAGGAGAGCAGGGCAAGTCAGGCAGGTGCTGGTAGTGGGGGACTCAATTATTAGGGGAACAGATAGGGCAATCTGTCACAAAGACAGGGATCGTCGAACAGTGTGCTGCCTACCTGGCGCTCGAGTCCGGCACATCGCTGATCGGGTTGACAGATTACTGGGAGGCGCTGGTGAGGACCCAGCGGTCATGGTGCACATTGGCACAAATGACAAAGTTAGAGGTAGGTGGAAGGTCCTTAAAGATGATTTCAGGGAATTAGGCTGCAAGCTTAGAGCAAGGACCTCCAAGGTGGTATTCTCGGAAATACTACCTGTACCATGTGCCACGCCAGAGAGGCAACGGGAGATTAGGGAGAAAAATAAGTGGCTCAAGAACTGGTGTAGGAAGGAGGGATTTGGGTTCCTGGAGAACTGGGCCGACTACGCTAGGGAACGGCTGCACCTCAATGGGGAGGGTGCAGCTGTGCTGGGGAGAAAATGGCTAGAAGGTTGGAGGAGTGATTAAACTAGGGATTGGGGGGAGGGTGTTCATTTTATAGCTGGGGAAGATAGTGCAGAGAATGACCTGGGCACAAATAAAGAAATTGGGGGTGGGGTTAGAACAGTCAATAAAGTAAGAAGGAATAGAGGTACAGAGAGATACATAAAATGCATGTACACTAATGCCAGAAGCCTCACCAACAAAATGGAGGAATTAGAATTAATTTTGTTGGAAAATAATTATGACATGGTAGGGATATCTGAGACGTGGCTGGACGAGAGCCATGACTGGGCAGTTAACTTACAGGGCTATAGTCTGTTCTGAAATGACCGTACAAACAAGCGAGGGGGGTGTGTGTTTATATGTAAAATCATCCTTAAAACCCATCTTGCGGGAGAATATATGTGAATATAATGAAAATGTAGAGTCCCTGTGGGTGGAGATAAGGGGAAGGGGAAAAAATAATAAATTACTGATAGGGGTTTCTTATAATCTCCAAAAATAATGGAAGCAGTGGAGAATATCCTTGTAAAGCAAATAGATGAAGTAGCGACTCAAGGAGAACTCATTATTATGGGGGACTTCAACTACCCTGAAATACATTGGGGGACAGAAACCTGTAGTTCAAGCAAAGGTAATAGGTTTTTGACTACTATGAGAGACAATTACCTTTCACAACTGGCTCAGGAACAAACAAGAAGGGGGGCACTGCTAGACCTAATATTTACCAACAAGCCAGACCGCATATCAAATATACGAGTTGGGGGTCACTTGGGTAATAGTGATTACAAAATAATAAGTTTTCATGTAAACTTTAATAGGATGGGTAGTAGAGGGGTTACAAGGACACTAAACTTCAGGAAGGCAAATTTCCAACGGTTGAGAGATGATCTTAGTGCAATATACTGGGACGATATCCTGAGACATAAAGCTACACAAAGCAAATGGGAGACATTTATTAGCATCCTGAATAGGACCGTTGCACAATGTATACCCTATGGGAATAAACATGCTAGAAGTAGGAGGAAACCACTATGGCTAAATAGAGCTGTAAGGGGCGCAATAAGTGACAAAAAGAAAGCATTTAGAGAACTAAAGCTAGTAGGTAGTGATGAGGCATTAAATAAATATAGAAAATTAAATAAATTCTGTAAAAACCAAATCAAGGCAGCAAAGATTGAGACAGAGAGAATCATTGCCAGATAAAGTAAAAATAATCCCAAAATATTCTTTAACTACACAAATAGTAAAAAACTAAAAAATGATAGTGTTGGTCCCCTTAAAAATAGTCTGGGTGAAATGGTGGATGAGGATGAGGAAAAAGCCAATATGCTAAATGATTTTTTTCAACCGTATTTACACAAGAAAATCGCATGACAGAAAACATGATCAGTGATAACAAAAATTCTCCATTAAATGTCACTTGCTTAACCCAGCAGGAAGTACGGCGGCGTCTAAAAATCACTAAAGTTGACAAATCCCCGGGCCCGGATGGGATACACCCACGAGAACTGCAGGAATTAAGTAACGTCATAGATAGACCATTATTTTTAATCTTTAAAGATTCCATAATAACAGGGTCTGTACCACAGGACTGGCGTATAGCAAATGTGGTGCCAATATTCAAAAAGGGGACAAAAACTGAACTTGGAAGTTATAGGCCAGTAAGCTTAACCTCTACTGTGTCTAAAATCCTGGAGGGTTTCCTAAGAGATGCTATACTAGAGTATCTGAGGAGGAATAACTTCATGACCCAATATCAACATGGGTTTACGAGGGACCGTTCCTGTCAAACTAATTTGATCAGTTTTTATGAGGAGGCAAGTTCCGGACTGGACCAAGGAAATGAAGTGAATGTTGTGTATATGGACTTTTCAAAAGCTTTTGATACAGTTCCACACAAAAGATTGATACATAAAATGAGAACAATGGGGATAGGGGAAAATATATGTAAGTGGGTTAAGAATTGTCTCAGTGATAGGAAACAAAGGGTGGTTATTAATGGAACGCACTCAGACTGGGTCTCAGTTAACAGTGGGGTACCACAGGGGTCAGTATTGGGCCCCCTTCTTTTTAACATATTTATTAATGACTTTTTAGGGGGCATACAGAGTAATATTTCAATATTTGCAGATGACACTAAACTCTGCAGGGTAATCAATACAGAGGAGGGTAATTTTATATTACAGGAGGATCTGTGTAAACTAGAACCTTGGGCTGAAAAATGGCAAATGAGCTTTAATGGGGATAAATGTAAGGTAATGCACTGGGACAGAGGAAATAAATTGTATAATTATATGCTTAATTGAAAAACACTGTGCAAAACTGGAACTGAAAAAGACCTGGGTGTATTGGTGGACGACAAGCTCACGTTTAGTGGCCAGTGTCAGGCAGCTGCTGCAAAGGCAAATAAAATAATGGGATGCATTAAAAGAGGCATAGATGCTCATGAGGAGAACATAATTTTACCTCTATACAAGTCACTAGTGCGACCACACTTAGAATACTGTGTACAGTTCTGGTCTCCGGTGTATAAGAAAGACATAGCTGAACTAGAGCGGGTGCAGAGAAGAGCGACCAAGGTTATTAGAGGACTGGGGGGTCTGCTATACCAAGACAGGTTATTACACTTGGGGTTATTTACTGAGGAAAAACTAAGGCTTAGGGGTGATCTTATTACTATGTACAAGTATATGAGGGGACAGTACAAAGACCTTTCTACTGATCTTTTTACTCTGAGACCAGAGACGGGGACAAGGGGGCATCTTCTACGTTTGGAGGAAAGAAGGTTTAATAATAATCACAGACGCGGATTCTTTACTGTAAGAGCAGAGAGACTATGGAACTCTCTGCTGCATGATGTTGTAATGAGTGATTCACTATTAAAATTTAAGAAGGGCATGGATGCCTTTCTTGAAAAGTATAATATTACAGGTTATACAGTGGTGGCCAAAAGTATTGGCACCCCTGCAATTCTGTCAGATAATACTCAGTTTCTTCCTGAAAATGATTGCAATCACAAATTCTTTGGTATTATTATCTTCATTTAATTTGCTTGCAAGGAAAAAACACAAAAGAGAATGAAGCAAAAATCAAATCATTGATCATTTCACACAAAACTCCAAAAATGGGCCAGACAAAAGTATTGGCACCCTCAGCCTAATACTTGGTTGCACAACCTTCAGCCAAAATAACTGCGAACAACCGCTTCCGGTAACCATCAATGAGTTTCTTACAATGCTCTGCTGGAATTGTAGACCATTCTTCTTTGGCAAACTGCTCCAGGTCCCTGATATTTGAAGGGTGCCTTCTCCAAACTGCCATTTTGAGATCTCTCCACAGGTGTTCTATGGGATTCAGGTCTGGACTCATTGCTGGCCACCTTAGAAGTCTCCAGTGCTTTCTCTCAAACCATTTTATAGTGCTTTTGGAAGTGTGTTTTGGGTCATTGTCCTGCTGGAAGACCCATGACCTGTGAGGGAGACCCAGCTTTCTCACACTGGGCGCTACATTATGCTGCAAAATTTGGTGGTAGTCTTCAGACTTCATAATGACATGCACACGGTCAAGCAGTCCAGTGCCAGAGGCAGCAAAGCAACCCCAAAACATCAGGGAACCTCCGCCATGTTTGACTGTAGGGACCGTGTTCTTTTCTTTGAATGCCTCTTTTTTTTACTGTACACTCTATGTTGATGCTTTTTGCCAAAAAGCTCTACTTTTGTCTCATCTGACCAGAGAACATTCTTCCAAAACGTTTTAGGCTTTCTCAGGTAAGTTTTGGCAAACTCCAGCCTGGCTTTTTTATGTCTCGGTGTAAGAAGTGGGGTCTTCCTGGGTATCCTACCATACAGTCCCTTTTCATTCAGACGCCGACGGATAGTACGTGTTGACACTGTTGTACCCTCGGACTGCAGGGCAGCTTGAACTTGTTTGGATGTTAGTCGAGGTTCTTTATTCACCATCCGCACAATCTTGCGTTGAAATCTCTCGTCAATTTTTCTTTTCCGTCCACATCTAGGGAGGTTAGCCACAGTGCCATGGGCTTTAAACTTCTTGATGACACTGCGCACGGAAGACACAGGAACATTCAGGTCTTTGGAGATGGACTTGTAGCCTTGAGAATGTTCATGCTTCTGACGCGCCCCTGGGCCTACTTGGTGTAGCGTTGCGCACGCGGGGACTACCCGGAGCCGGGTCTGTTGGGGGTAGTAGTCTCGTGGCGGTGGCCCGGTCCGTGCCCAGGGAGTCAAACTGTGTGGCTGAGTAGTAGCAGTAGATGTTGGACGACTACGCCACCCGTTGAATGCAGCTATGGAGCTGCCGCTGCAGGGCAGACTGCTGAGGCCGGTGGTACGATTGTGCAGCGTAGATGGTATAACCCCCAACGGGAGGGGTATGGCCTCAGGGCAGCCGACGTGGATGATGGGGGTAACAGGAACCACTCAGAGACGATGCGGTGTAGTTCAGGGTCTTTACTGGTGACAAAGATAGACCCTCCCGGAGTACTGGCTAGCGATCGGGGCCTGGTCAGTCCTTGAGCAGATGGGATCTCCCCTGGCCAGGCGGAGTTGTAGGCCTCCCCAACTAACTGTACTCTTCTGGCTACCTTGCTAGAGGCGGGTAAAAGTAGCCCACGTCCCTGAGTGTACCGTGTGGTGCTCACCCGTATGGCCGGTGACTCGGGGCCTTCTAGTGGCTTCCGCTCCACGACGGCGGTGCTGGTCCCACGCGTGTGACCGTGCCTTCGGGTTTCTTGGCCAGAGGACCTGAAATCCCCTGCCGGTCGGTTTCTGCTGCTGGGTAAGGATTAGTCCCCACAGCCTCGGACTCCGGGTCCGGTGGTAATTCTTCAATCAGGGCGAGCTCTTCAGCTGCCAGCCCCTGATTCCTTGTAGCACTGCTCCCACTGAGCTCCTGATCTTTCTTTCCTATAGCTGCTCCTCTTCTTAACTAACTAACCCTGCCTCAGCCCCAGTTTTATATAGGGGAAGTTCTTCCCCTCCCAGGACTGGGCAGGAGGTGTGGCATGCAAAGGATTCCTGACCAAGAGACCTCCCACCTGCTCTCAGACGTAATATCTCTATCACTGTGGAAACCAGACCCCTGGGGTGCCACATTCCCCCCTAGTGAATTTTAGTACTCCGGGACTAAACACATTTTTGTAAAACATAACAAGTAAAAACAGAAACAGTACAATAAAGAAAGGCATTAGGATGGTCACGGCATGTCCGCAACCGGGTGCAGTCTTTTGAGAAAACAAGGGTGTCCATTTCACCAAAACAGGGAGACGTAACCAGGTAGGGGTCTGTCCTGCCCCGAGTCCTTATCAGTCTTTTAGTCCATCCTGGGTTACGCTCCAACTATATGCAAAAAGGATTCCCGGTAAATCCACCAAAGACTCCTACAAATAACTAGAAACACAAAATTATACACAAGCAACAATAAACAGGTAAACATTAATAAAAATAGCTCGAACATTTAGATCCTCCACCGTATGGGCAACTGGCCTCTAGTGACCCTAGTGGACCTACGGAGCTGGCTGACTGGTCCTGAGCTACAGGGTATAGGAGCTGTCAAGGGTAAACTGGGCAGCCGTCTACGGACTCTTTGGCTCACTAGGGGTATGGCAGGCTCACTATAAGCAGAGGGTTGATTCTCTGGGTCTGCTTGTGTGGGGTCTTCTGCCTCCTGGACCGGCTGTTCTTCCAGCTCTACCTGTGTCTCCGTAGGCACTTGGGATGCTGGTTGGAGGAACGTGAGGACGGGTACCACAACAGCACCATTGAATTGAGTCCAAGACCGAGGGAAGTCTCCGAGCACAGTACTAATCATATCTTCCCTTTCCTCTATGGGTCGAGGGTCTTCTTGTTCCTCTTCAGGGTTCCGTAGCTGTTCGGGACACTTCTTCAGGTGATCCCGGGATACAATGGCTGTGGTTTCCCCTCCGTCTTTACTGATTGTACAGATCTTTGGGTTGTCGTGGCTTGAGGGCAGTACGGTATACGGGTCCTTCTCCCACTGGTCGTCCAACTTGTGGAGCCGTCTTTTCCTCTTCAAGACCTGCTCTCCGGGCACCAGGGGAACAGCGGGAGCATACTGGTTGTAAGTTTTCTCTTGTCTTTCCCTAGCTTGACAGAGACTTCGCTCCACGCTCTCCTGTACTTTCCGGTACTGCTGCTGCCTCTCTGTGTCCCAGTCTGCTTCTGGTGAAGTGTCCTCGGGTGTCAGGACTCCCATCTCCAGATCAACAGAAAGCTTACCAGGTCTTGCCCTCATTAGGTAAGCCGGGGTACAGTTGGTGGAACCTACAGCGATGTGGTTGTATAGGTCCACCAGGTCGGGCAGCTTTTCAGGCCACAGACTACGTTCTTCCAGGGGCAATGTTTTCAGAAGATCTATCACCACCTGGTTCATTTTCTCACAAAGTCCATTAGTCTGCGGGTGATAGGGTGTTGTTCTTATCTTCCGGCAGCCATACAGGGTGCAGAACTCCTGGAAGACTTCCGCTTCAAAGGCAGGCCCCTGGTCCGTCAGCACCTGCTCCGGGTATCCGTGCGGACGGCAGAAGTGCTGCTGGAAGGCTCTAGCTGCTGTTTGAGCCGTTAAGTCCTTGACGGGGACGACAACCAAGAACCGGGAGTAGTGATCCACGATGGTTAACGCGTAGACGTAGCCACTTCTGCTTGGGGTCAGTTTTACATGATCCAAGGCTACCAGTTCCAACGGCTGTCTGGTGATGATGGACCGCAGGGGAGTCTTCTGGCTGGCACGGTCCCTCCTTCTTAAGTTGCATGGGCCACAGTCTCTGCACCACCTCTCGATGGTTCCTCTCATACCTACCCAATGGAACCGCCCGCGCAGCAGGAACTCCAGCTTCTTCCATCCAAAATGCCCAGCTCCGTCGTGGTATGCCTCCATCACCATAGCTGCGTCTCTTCTTGGCACCACTACTTGCCAGATTAGTTCATGCGTCCGGGAGTTAACCATTCTGCGGCACAACTTCCCCTTGTAAAGGAACAGTCGACTCTTCTCAGCCCACAGTTGCTTGGCTTCCTCCGGAGCGTCTGGGTCAAGGCGTGCATCTGGCCGAGTCAGCATCTCCTTTACCAGTCGGACGGCAGGGTCACTGTCTTGCGTCTCCGCCCAGTTGTAATGAGGTAATGGGTTGAACGTAGCGGATTGCTTACTCCTTACACGGTGGGAATACTGGATAGTTCCATGACGGTGGAACGCGGGGAGTTCAACTTCTTCTAGTTCCTCTGAATCTTCCCCTACGTCCGGTAGGTTCGGCATCCTGGACAGGGCGTCCGCGTTGGTATTGGAGCGTCCTGCCCGGTATTTGATTGTAAACTCATAGTTGGACAAGCGGGCCATCCATCTCTGCTCTAGGGCACCGAGTCTTGCAGTGTCCAGGTGTGTCAACGGGTTGTTATCCGTGTACACGGTGAACCGGGAAGCAGCGAGGTAGTGCTTAAAGCGTTCGGTGACTGCCCACACCACTGCCAGGAACTCTAGCTTAAATGAGCTGTAATTCTCAGGGTTTCTTTCGGTGGGTCGCAGTTTTCGGCTGGCGTAAGCAATTACCCGTTCCTTCCCCTGCTGGATCTGGGACAGCACGGCTCCTAGCCCGATGTTACTGGCGTCGGTGTAGAGGATAAAGGGCTGGCTATAATCAGGGTATGCCAGGATTTCATCCCCCGTGAGGGCCATCTTCAGCTGGCGGAAGGACTCTTCTTCCAGCTTCTCCCATCTGAAGGGTGGCTTCTGGTTCTTGGCCTTCCTGGACTGGCCTATCAGGAGCTCCTGCATAGGAGCTGCCTTTTTGGTGAAACCGGGAATGAACCTTCGGTAGTAGCCTACCAACCCGAGGAACTGCCTCACTTCCTTTACGCTGGAGGGGCTTGGCCATTCCTTTATTGCGGTGATCTTATCAGGGTCGGGAGCCACTCCGTCAGCACTCACCACGTGTCCCAGGTACTGCACCTTTGGCTTCAGGAGGTGACACTTGGAAGGTTTCACCTTTAGGCCGTAACTTGCCAGAGCTTCGAACACTTCCGCCAGGTGTTTCAGGTGGTCCTCGTAGGTCTTGGAATAGACGATGACATCGTCCAGGTATAACAGGACCGTCTCAAAGTTTCGGTGTCCCAGACAGCATTCCATCAATCGCTGGAAGGTTCCTGGTGCGTTGCAGAGTCCGAACGGCATGCAGGTAAACTCGCTAAGTCCCATCGGGGTGGTGAATGCGGTCTTCTCCCGGTCTGCCTCTGCTACAGGAACCTGCCAGTACCCGCTAGTGAGATCCAAGGTGGAGAAGAAGTTAGCAGATTTTAAAGCAGCCAAAGACTCCTCTATTCTTGGTAAGGGGTACGCATCTTTGTGTGTGATACGGTTAATTTTCCGGTAATCTACACACATTCTCATGGTGTTGTCTTTCTTTTTGACCAAGACTAGTGGAGCTGCCCAGGGGCTACAGCTATCCCTGATTACCCCAGCCTCCTTCATGTCTCTAAGCATCCCCTTGGCGTGTTGGTAGTGTGCAGGGGGTACGGGTCGATACCTCTCTTTTATGGGAGGATGGTCTCCCATGGGGATGTGGTGTTCTACCCCCTTGACTCGCCCGAAGTCTAACGGGTGTTTACTAAACACTCTCTCGTACTCTCGAACCACCCGGTAGACTCCCTGTTTCTGGTGGGAGGGAGTGGAGTCAGTACCCAAATGTAGTTGCTGACACCAATCCTCCATTATTTTCATAGAGCCGTTACCTTCCTCCGGGTGAGATGGAGGCAAGGGTTCCACAGACTGTATAGAATTTTGGTTGATAGTATATAATTTGGCTAGCGTAGCATACCGGGGCAGGTATACTTCCCTTTTCCCGATATTTATTATACGAACGGGCACCCTCCCATGGCGTACATCAACTACCCCCCGTGCTGTCAAAATGGTGGGCCTACTGTCTGAGTAGACTGGTTCTACCATGGCCTGGTAATCTCTACCTCTCAGACCAATAGCTGCCCGGCACCAAATCATCATTTCACTTTTCGGGGGCATGGCAATAGGGAAAGGGTCACACATTCTTACGCTACCAATTTCACCACCGGAGAGTTCCACCTGTTGCCGTCGCATCAGTGCCCGGATCTCTTTCTGGAGCGCTCGCTGCTGGCCGGAGCTGGCGTTCTTGGCAACCTGCTGTAAAATGAAAATCACCTCTGCAAGACAATTTTCAATCACATTAGTTCCTAGAGTTATCTTTGGGTGACTCTCGCGCTTGTCAATGTCTACAATGATCAGTCCCTGTGCTGCCAGTTCGACTCTACCGATTTTAATGGTCATTTCTTTAAATCCGATCTGTGGCACGGGCTGACCATTACTGGCGATGATACTCAAGTCGTCGTCTGGATAGCGGGTTATATCCGAGTCATTCCAGTACTGCTTGAAGAGCACGTACGGGATGGTGGTGACCTGTGACCCGGTGTCCAGTAGGGCACTCATAGGGATGCCATCCAGTACCACAGGCAAGACTGGACGTCCTCCCACATATTTGTCGCGCCAGTTCGATGGGCCTGGTGATCTTTTTCCTGGGGGTTGGCCCTCTACCCCAGGTTGTGCCAGTTTAAAGGACAGTACCTTGCCATATGTCCGGGTTGATTGCAGCGGCGGCAGATGGGTTGTCCGTCCTCATTGTATCGGTCGCTGGGTCTTCCTCTGGCCGGTGGGGTCCTCCTTGGTCGACGCCACGGGATGTCCTCCGGTCCGGATGCCAGCTGGATCTTCCCTGGAGTGGAAACCTGTAAAGACTGCACAGTTTGGGTTAGCGCAGCAACGCTTTTAGCTAGCTCTTGGACCTGATGGTGCAGGTCTGGAGCCGGGTCATTGTTCAAAGCCTGCGCGTCAGCTCCCACAGGCCCTGCCGACAAGGGTGTCGCCTCCTGGTGGTAAGTGGTAGTAGGGCGTCTGTGGGTCACAACGCCACCTGGTGCCGGTTCTCGGAGCACCCGGATGGCTCTGTCCTTGAACTGTGCAAAGTCCAGATGAGGATCCTGTAAGGCCATTGCCCGCAACTGGGTCCGGTGGGCATTGCAATATAGTCCCTCTATAAATTGTTCGGTCAACAGCCTGTCCTCGTTTCCCACGCCGTCAGGGTCGGTCTGCTTAATGGCTCTCAGGGCCTCTTGTAGGTTTAGTGCATAGTCCCTTATATTCTCATGTGCTCGCTGTTTGCACCCGTAGAATCTAAGCTTAATCTCGGCTGAGGTGCGGGTATCAAAGGTGTCCCTCAGCCGGGTTAGTACCCCTGCGACAGTCCTCCTCCCAGGTGGCCAGGACTTTACCTCCCTTTGGGCTGCCCCGGTTAGTTGGGCCACCAAGATGATCACTTTTTGCTCTTCTGTGAGGGGGTACACCTGGAAGAGGCTATCCAGCTTTTCTTTAAAGTCATTCAGGGTATGTGACTCCCCTGAGTACTGGGGTAGCCAGGCTGCTCCCGGGATATAGGGCATGGTGAAAGGCATGACTGCAGCAGCGGTGGCGCTGGCGGGGGTTGAGGCAGTGAAGCTCTCCTCCGTATCCGACATCTTTCTCCCCCCCTAGTGGACCGTGGCCTACCTTGCGATGATCCTCTTCCGTAGGCCGCGGCTCCGCAGTGGATCGTCAGGGTTGAGGACCTTCCGTCGCGCTCCTGTGACGTCGGCGTCTGCTGGGCTCCTTCCAGGACCTTACGCAACGTCCGGACGTGAGGCGGGGCTTCAGTTCTCGCGCGCTTTCGGAGTCCACGCCCCTCTTCTTCCCGCGCGGCGTCTTCAAGATGGCGTGCAACGGCGGGAAAACTCCACGGATGGCGGGAAGAAGGCAGAAGATGGCACCGGATGGCGGGAAAACTTCGCGGATGGCGGGAAGAAGGTAGAAGATGGCGCCGGATGGCGGGAAACCTCCACGGATGGCGGGAATCTTCACCACTGGTAAGTTTGAACAGTCTCTTTCAGGCACGCAGTACCCGGTGGTTGCGGGCACGAGATCCTGCCGACTACGCCAAAAGTTGACGCGCCCCTGGGCCTACTTGGTGTAGTGTTGCGCACGCGGGGACTACCCGGAGCCGGGCCTGTTGGGGGTAGTAGTCTCGTGGCGGTGGCCCGGTCCGTGCCCAGGGAGTCAAACTGTGTGGCTGAGTAGTAGCAGTAGATGTTGGACGACTACGCCACCCGTTGAATGCAGCTATGGAGCTGCCGCTGCAGGGCAGACCGCTGAGGCCGGTGATACGATTGTGTAGCGTAGATGGTATAACCCCCAACGGGAGGGGTATGGCCTCAGGGCAGCCGACGTGGATGATGGGGGTAACAGGAACCACTCAGAGACGATGCGGTGTAGTTCAGGGTCTTTACTGGTGACAAAGATAGACCCTCCCGGAGTACTGGCTAGCGATCGGGGCCTGGTCAGTCCTTGAGCAGATGGGATCTCCCCTGGCCAGGCGGAGTTGTAGGCCTCCCCAACTAACTGTACTCTTCTGGCTACCTTGCTAGAGGCGGGTAAAAGTAGCCCACGTCCCTGAGTGTACCGTGTGGTGCTCACCCGTATGGCCGGTGACTCGGGGCCTTCTAGTGGCTTCCGCTCCACGACGGCGGTGCTGGTCCCACGCGTGTGACCGTGCCTTCGGGTTTCTTGGCCAGAGGACCTGAAATCCCCTGCCGGTCGGTTTCTGCTGCTGGGTAAGGATTAGTCCCCACAGCCTCGGACTCCGGGTCCGGTGGTAATTCTTCAATCAGAGCAAGCTCTTCAGCTGCCAGCCCCTGATTCCTTGTAGCACTGCTCCCACTGAGCTCCTGATCTTTCTTTCCTATAGCTGCTCCTCTTCTTAACTAACTAACCCTGCCTCAGCCCCAGTTTTATATAGGGGAAGTTCTTCCCCTCCCAGGACTGGGCAGGAGGTGTGGCATGCAAAGGATTCCTGACCAAGAGACCTCCCACCTGCTCTCAGACGTAATATCTCTATCACTGTGGAAACCAGACCCCTGGGGTGCCACACTTCCTCACAATTTGGTTTCTCAAGTCCTCAGACAGTTCTTTGGTCTTCTTTCTTTTCTCCATGCTCAATGTGGTACACACAAGGACACAGGACAGAGGTTGAGTCAACTTTAATCCATGTTAACTGGCTGCAAGTGTGATTTAGTTATTGCCAACACCTGTTAGGTGCCACAGGTAAGTTACAGGTGCTGTTAATTACACGAATTAGAGAAGCATCACATGATTTTTGAAACAGTGCCAATACTTTTGTCCACCCCCTTTTTTAGGTTTGGTGTGGAATTATATCCAATTTGGCTTTAGGACAATTCTTTTTGTGTTTTTTCATTGAAGACAAATTAAATGAAGATAATAATACCAAAGAATTTGTGATTGCAATCATTTTCAGGAAGAAACTGAGTATTATCTGACAGAATTACAGGGGTGCCAATACTTCTGGCCACCACTGTAGTATACAATGGCCGATATATATTGCTCAATATAGTATCATGGCCCCATATACTATATAATTGGCTTATCCCGTCTGTCTGTCCGTCCAGGAATTGCCGGCCGGACCAATCAGCGAAGCGGGATTTCAGAACAAGATGGCGGCCGTTAGCTCCATACTGTATATACTGGGCCCCATATATTGCTCCATACAGTATATACTGGGCCCTATATATTGCTTCATACAGTATAATGGCCCCATATAGTATATAATGGCAGACATATATTGCTCCATACAGTATCATGGCCCCATATAGTATATAATAGGCCCCATATATTGCTCCATACAGTATATAATAGGCCCCATATATTGCTCCACACAGTATATAATAGGCCCCATATATTGCTCCACACAGTATATAATGGGACCCATATATTGCTCCATACAGTATATAATAGGCCCCATATATTGCTCCACACAGTGTATCATGGGCCCCATATATTGCTCCATACAGTATATACTGAGCCCCATATATTGCTGCACAGTATAATTTCCCCTTATAATATATAAAGGGCCACATTTTTTGCTTCATACTGTATATACTGGGCCCCATATATTGCTTCATACAGTATACACTTGGCCCCATATATTGCTCCATACTGTATATACTGGGCCCCATATATTGCTCCATACAGTACTTACTGGGCCCCATAAATTGCTGCACAGTATAATGGCCCCATATAGTATATAATAGGCCCCATATATTGCTCCATACAGTATATACTGGACCCCATATATTGCTCCATACCGTATATACTGAGCCCCATATATTGCTGCACAGTATAATTTCCCCTTATAATATATAAAGGGCCACATTTTTTGCTTCATACTGTATATACTGGGCCCCATATATTGCTTCATACAGTATACACTTGGCCCCATATATTGCTCCATACTGTATATACTGGGCCCCATATATTGCTCCATACAGTACTTACTGGGCCCCATAAATTGCTGCACAGTATAATGGCCCCATATAGTATAAAATAGGCCCGATATATTGCTCCATATAGTATAATGGCCACATATAGTATATAATGGGCCCTATATATTGCTCCATACAGTATATACTGGGCCCCATATATTGCTGCACAGTATAATGGCCCCATATAGTATATAATGGGCTCCATAAATTGCTAAACAGTATAATGGCCCCAATATAATATATAAGGGGCCCCATATATTGCTCCGTACAGCATAATGGCCCCATATAGTATAATGACCACATATAGTATATAATAGGCCCCATATATTGCTCCATACAGTATAATGGCCACATATAGTATATAATGGGCCCCATATATTGCTCCATACAGTATATAATGAGCCCCATATATTGCTCCATACAGCATAATGGCCCCATATAGTGCTCCATACAGTATAATGACCACATATAGTATCTAATAGGCCCCATATAGTGCTCCATACAGTATAATGGTCCCCATATATTGCTCCATACAGTATATACTGGGCCCCATATATTGCTCCATACAGTATATACTGGGCCCCAGATATTGATCCACAGTATAATGGCCCCATATAGAATATAACGGGCCCCATATATTGATGCATACAGTATAATGGCTCCATGTATTATATAATGGGCCCCATATATTGCTCCATACAGTATATACTGAGCCCCATATATTGCTCCATACAGTAAAATGGCCACGTATAGTATATAATAGGCCCCATATATTGCTCCATACAGTATAATGGCCCCATATAGTATATAATGGGCCCCATATATTGCTCCCATACAGTATATGCTGAACCCCATATATTGCTGCACAGTATAATGGCCAAATATAGCATATAATGGGCCCCATATATTGCTCCATACAGTATAATGGCCCCATATAGTGTATAATGTGCCACATATTTTGCTCCATACTGTATATACTAGGCACCATAAATTGCTCAATACAATATAATGGCCCCATATAGTATATAATAGGCCCCATATAGTGCTCCAAACAGTAGAATGGGCCCCATATATTGCTCCACACAGTATATACTGGACCCCATATAATGCTCCATTAAGTATAATGGCCCCATATAGTATATAATGGGCCCCACATATTGCTCCATACAGTATAATGGCCCAATATAGTGCTCCATACAGTATATACTGGACCCCATATATTGCTACATAAAGTATAATGGCCCCATATAGTATATAATGAGCCCCATATATTGTTCCATACAGTATACTGGCCAAATATATTTCTCCATACAGTATAATAGCCCCTTATAGTATATAATAGGCCCCACATATTGCTCCATACAGTATAATAGCCCCATATATTGCTACATACAGTATATGATGGGCCCCATATATTTCTCCATAGAGTATATAATGGGCCCCATATATTGCTCCATAAAGTATATACTGAGCCCCATTTAATGATCCATACACTATAATGGCCTCATATAGTATATAATACGCACCATATATTGCTCTATACAGTATAATGGCCCCATATAGTATATAATAGGCCCCTTATATTGCTCCATACAGTATATAATGGGCCCCATATCTTGCTCCATACAGTATAATGGCCCCATATAGTATATAATTGGCCCCATGTATTGCTCCATACAGTATAATGGCCTCATATAGTATATAATGGGCCCCATATATTGCTCCATACAGTATAATGGCCCCATATAGTATATAATGGGCCCTATATATTGTTCCATACAGTATATACTGGGTCCTCTAAATTGCTCCAAACAATATAAAGGCCCCATGTAGTATATAATGGGCCCAATGTACTGCTCCACACATTATATACTGGGCCCCATAAATTGTTCCATACAATCTAATTGCCCCATATAGTATATAATGGGCTCCATGTTTTGCTCTATGCGGAATATTCTGGGCCCCATAAATTGTTCCATACAGTATAATAGCCTCATATAGTATATAATGGCCTACATATATTGCTCCATACAGTATCATGGCCCCATATAGCATATAAGAGGCCCCATATATTGCTTCCACACGGTATATAATGGACCCCATATATTGCTTCATACAGTATAATGGCCCCATATAGTATATAATGGCAGACATATATTGCTCCATACAGTATCATGGCCCCATATAGTATATAATGGCCGACATATATTGCTCCATACAGTATCATGGCCCCATATACCATATAAGAGGCCCCATATATTGCTCCACACAGTATATAAAGGGCCCCATATATTGCTCCATACAGTATATACTGAGCCCCATATATTGCTGCACAGTATAATTTCCCCTTATAATATTTAAGGGCCACATTTTTTGCTCCATACTGTATATAATGGGCCCCATATATTGCTCCATACAGTACATACTGGACCCCATATATTGCTCCATACAGTATAATGGCTCCATACAGTATATACTGGGCCCCATATATTGCTCCATACAGTACAAACTGGGCCCCATATATTGCTCTATACTGTATATACTGGGCCCCATATATTGCTCCATACAGTACTTACTGGGCCCCATATATTGCTGCACAGTATAATGGCCCCATATATTGCTCCATATAGTATAATGGCCCCATATAGTGTATACTGTGCCACATATTTTGCTCCAAACTGTATATACTGGGTACCATAAATTGCTCAATACAGTATAATGGCCCCATATAGTGCTCCATACAGTATAATGGGCCCCATATATTGCTCCATACAGTATATACTGGACCCCATATATTGCTCCATAAAGCATAATGGCCCCATATAGTATATAATGGACCCCATATATTGCTCCATACGGTATAATAGCCCCTTATAGTATATAATTGGGCCCCACATATTGCTCCATACAGTATAATGGCCCCATATAGTGCTCCATACAGTATATACTGGACCCCATATATTGCTCTATAAAGTATAAAGGCCGCATATAGTATATAATGAGCCCCATATATTGTTCCATACAGTATAATGGCCACATATATTTCTCCATACAGTATAACCCCCTCATATAGTATATGATAGGCTCCATATATTGCTCCATAGAGTATATACTGGGCCCCATATATTGCTCCATACAGTATAATGGCCCCATATATTATATAATGGGCCCAATATATTGCTCCATAGAGTATATACTAGGCCCATATATTGCTCCATACAGTATAATGGCCCCATATATTATATAATGGGCCCAATATATTGCTCCATACAGTATATACTGGGCCCTAGATACTGTTCCATACAGTATAATGGTCACATATAGTATATAATAGGTCCCATATATTGCTCCATACAGTGTAATGGCCATATATAGTATATAATAGGCCCCATATATTGCTCCATACAGTGTAATGGCCACATATAGTATATAATAAGCCCCAAATATTGCTTCATACAGTATATACTGGGCCCCATATATTGCTGCAAAGTATAATGGCCCCATGTAATATATAAAGGGCCAAATTTTTTGCTCAATACTGTATATACTGGGCCCCAATATATTGCTAAATACAGTATATACTGGGCCCCATATACTGCTGCACAATATAATTGCCCCATATAGTATATAATGGGCTCCATAAATTGCTCCATACAGTATAATGGACCCATATATTATACAATGGACCCAATATATTGCTCCATACAGTATATACTGGGCCCCATATATTGCTCCATAATGTATATACTGGGCCCAATATATTGCTCCATACAGTACTTACTGTGCCCCTTATATTGCTGCACAGTATTATGGCCCCATATAGTATAAAATAAGCCCGATATATTGTTCCATATAGTATAATGGCCACTTATAGTATATAATGGGCCCCATATATTGCTCCATATAGTATATACTGGGCCCCATATATTGCTGCACAGTATAATGGCCCCATATAGTATATAATAGGCTCCATAAATTGCTAAATACAGTAAAATGGCCCCATATAATATATAATGGGCCCCATATATTGCTCCATACAGCATAATGGCCCCATATAGTGCTCCATATAGTATAATGATCACATATAGTATATAATAGGCCCCATATATTGCTCCATACAGTATAATGGCCACATATAGTATATATTGGGCCCCATATATTGCTCCATACAGCATAATGGGCCCCATACATTGCTCCATACAGCATAATGGCCACATATAGTGCTCCATACAGTATAATGACCACATATAGTATATAATAGGTCCCATATATTGCTCCATACAGTATAATGACCACATATAGTATATAATAGGTCCCATATATTGCTCCATACAGCATAATGGCCACATATAGTGCTCCATACAGTATAATGGCCACATATAGTATATATTGGGCCCCATATATTGCTCCATACAGCATAATGGGCCCCATACATTGCTCCATACAGCATAATGGGCCCCATATATTGCTCCATATAGTATAATGACCACATATAGTATATAATAGGCCCCATATATTGCTCCATACAGTATAATGGCCACATATAGTATATATTGGGCCCCATATATTGCTCCATACAGTATATAATGGGCCCCATATATTGCTCCATACAGCATAATGGCCACATATAGTGCTCCATACAGTATAATGACCACATATAGTATATAATAGGCCCCATATATTGCTCCAAACAGTATATACTGGGCCCCATATATTGCTCCATACACTATATACTGGGTCCAGATATTAATCCACAGTATAATGGCCCCATATAGAATATAATGGGCCCCATATATTGATGCATACAGTATAATGGCTCCATATATTATATAATGGGCCAGATATATTGCTCCATACAGTAAAATGGCCACATATAGTATATAATAGGCCCCATTTATTGCTCCATACAGTATAATGGCCCCATATAGTATATAATGGGCCCCATATATTGCTCCATACATTATATACTGAGCCCTATATATTGCTGCACAGTATAATGCCCCATATAGTAAATAATGGCCCCATATATTGCTCCATACAGTGTAATGGCCCCATATAGTGTATAATGTGCCACATATTTTGCTCCATACTGTATATCCTGGGCACCATAAATTACTCAATACAGTATAATGGCCCAATATAGTGCTCCATACAGTATAATGACCACATATAGTATATAATAGGCCCCATATAATGCTCCATACAGTATAAGGGGCCCCATATATTGCTCCATACAGCATACACTGGACCTCATATATTGTTCCATAAAGTATAATGGTGCCATATAGTATATAATGGACCCCATATAGTGCTCCATACAGTATATACTGGATCCATATATTGCTCCATAAAGTATAATGGCCCCATATAGTATATAATGATCCCCATATATTGTTCCATACAGTATAATGGCCACATATATCTCTCCATACAGTATAATAGCCCCTTATATTACATAATAGGCCCCACATATTGCTCCATACAGTATAATGGCCTCATATATTGCTACATACAGTATATAATGGGCCCCATATATTGCTCCATACAGTATATAATGGGCCCCATATATTGCTCCATACAGTATATACTGAGCCCCATTTATTGCTCCATACACTATAATGGCCCCATATAGTATATAATAGGCCCCTTATATTGCTCCATACAGTATATAATTGGCCCTATATCTTGTCCATACAGTATATTGGCCCCATATAGTATATAATGGGCCCTATATAGTATATAATGGGCCCCATGTATTGCTCCATACAGTATAATGGCCCCATATATTGCTCCATACAGTATAATGGCCCCATATAGTATATAATGGGCCCTATATATTGTTCCACACAGTATATACTGGGTCCTCTAAATAGCTCCAAACAATATAAAGGCCCCATGTAGTATATAATGGGCCCAATGTATTGCTCCTCACAGTATATACTGGGCCCAATAAATTGTTCCATACAATATAATTGCCCCATATAGTATATAATGGGCTCCATGTATTGCTCTATACAGTATATACTGGGCCCCATAAATTGTTCCATACAGTATATTATCTCCATATAGTATATAATAGGCCCCATATATTGCTCCATACAGTATAATGGCTCCATATAGTATATACTGGGCCCCATACACAGTATTGCTCCATACAGTATAATGGCCCCATAGAGTATATAATGGGCCTCATATAATGCTCCATACAGTATATACTGTGTCCCATATATTGCTTCATACAGTACAATGGCCCCATATATAGTATATAATGGCCGACATATATTGCTCCATACAGTATTATGGCCCCATATAGCATATAATAGGCCCCATATATTGCTCCACACAGTATATAATGGGCCCCATATATTGCTCCATACAGTATATACTGGGCCCCATATATTGCTGCACAGTATAATTTCCCCTTATAATATATAAAGGGACACATTTTTGGCTCCATACTGTATATACTGGGCCCCATAAATTGTTCCATACAGTATATTATCTCCATATAGTATATAATGGGCCCCATATATTGCTCCATACAGTATAATGGCTCCATATAGTATATACTGGGCCCCATATACAGTATTGCTCCATACAGTATAATGGCCCCATAGAGTATATAATGGGCCTCATATAATGCTCCATACAGTATATACTGTGTCCCATATATTGCTTCATACAGTACAATGGCCCCATATAGTATATCATGGCCGACATATATTGCTCCATACAGTGTTATGGCCCCATATAGCATATAATAGGCCCCATATATTGCTCCACACAGTATATAATGGGCCCCATATATTGCTCCATACAGTATATACTGAGCCCCATTTATTGCTGCACAGTATAATTTCCCCTTACAATATATAAAGGGACACATTTTTGGCTCCATACTGTATATACTGGTCCCATATTTTGCTCCATACAGTATATACTTGGCCTCATATATTGCTCCATACTGTATATACTGGGCCCCATATATTGCTCCATACAGTACTTACTGGTCCCCATATATTGCTGCACCGTATAATGGCCCCATATAGTATTTAATGGGCTCCATAAATTGTAAAATACAGTATAATGGCCCCATATAATATATAATGGGCCCCATATAATGCTCCATACAGTATATACTGTGTCCCATATATTGCTTCATACAGTACAATGGCCCCATATAGTATATAATGGCCGACATATATTGCTCCATACAGTATTATGGCCCCATATAGCATATAATAGGCCCCATATATTGCTCCACACAGTATATAATGGGCCCCATATATTGCTCCATACAGTATATACTGAGCCCCATTTATTGCTGCACAGTATAATTTCCCCTTATAATATATAAAGGGACACATTTTTGGCTCCATACTGTATATACTGGGCTTCATATATTGCTGCACAGTATAATGGCCCCATATAGTATATAATGGGCCCCAAATATTGGTCCATACAGTATATACTGGGCCCCATAAATTGTTCCATACAGTATATTATCTCCATATAGTATATAATGGGCCCCATATATTGCTCCATACAGTATAATGGCTCCATATAGTATATACTGGGCCCCATATACAGTATTGCTCCATAAAGTATAATGGCCCCATAGAGTATATAATGGGCCTCATATAATGCTCCATACAGTATATACTGTGTCCCATATATTGCTTCATACAGTACAATGGCCCCATATAGTATATAATGGCCGACATACAGTACAGACCAAAAGTTTGGACACACCTTCTCATTTAAAGATTTTTCTGTATTTTCTTGACTATGAAAATTGTACATTCACACTGAAGGCATCAAAACTATGAATTAACACATGTGGAATTATATACTTAACAAAAAAGTGTGAAACAACTGAAAATATGTCTTATATTCTAGGTTCTTCAAAGTAGCCACCTTTTGCTTTGATGACTGTTTTGCACACTCTTGACATTCTCTTGATGAGCTTCAAGAGGTAGTCACCGGAAATGGTCTTCACTTCACAGGTGTGCCCTGTCAGGTTTAATAAGTGGGATTTCTTGCCTTATAAATGGGGTTGGGACCATCAGTTGTGTTGTGCAGAAGTCAGGTGGATACGCAGCTGTTAGTCCTACTGAATAGACTGTTAGAATTTGTATTATGGCAAGAAAAAAGCAGCTAAGTAAAGAAAAACGAGTGGCCATCATTACTTTAAGAAATGAAGGTCAGTCAGTCTGAAAAATTGGGAAAACTTTGAAAGTGTCCCCAAGTACAGTTGCAAAAACCATCAAGCGCTACAAAGAAACTGGCTCACATGAGGACCGCCCCAGGAAAGGAAGACCAAGAGTCACCTCTGCTTCTGAGGATAAGTTTATCTGAGTCACCAGCCTCAGAAATCGCAGGTTAACAGCAGCTCAGATTAGAGACCAGGTCAATGCCACACAGAGTTCTAGCAGAAGACACATCTCTTCAACAACTGTTAAGAGGAGACTTTGTGCAGCAGGCCTTCATGGTAAAATAGCAGCTAGAAAACCACTCCTAAGGACAGGCAACAAGCAGAAGAGACTTCTTTGGGCTAAAGAACACAAGGAATGGACATTAGACCAGTGGAAATCTGTGCTTTGGTCTGATGAGTACAAATTTGAGATCTTTGGTTCCAAGCACCGTGTCTTTCTGCGACGCAGAAAAGGTGAACGGATGGACTCTACATGCCTGCTTCCCACCGTGAAGCATGGAGGAGGAGGTGTGATGGTGTGGGGGTGCTTTGCTGGTGAAACTGTTGGGGATTTATTCATAATTGAAGGCATACTGGACCAGCAGGGCTACCGCAGCATCTTGCAGCGGCACGCTATTCCATCCGGTTTGCGTTAAGTTGGACCATCAATTATTTTTCAACAGGACAATGACCCCAAACACGCCTCCAGGCTGTGTAAGGGCTATTTGACCAAGACGGAGAGTGATGGGGTGCTACGCCAGATGACCTGGCCTCCACAGTCACCAGACCTGAACCCAATCGAGATGGTTTGGGGTGAGCTGGACCGCAGAGTGAAGGCAAAAGGGCCAACAAGTGCTAAGCATCTCTGGGAACTCTTTCAAGATTGTTGGAAGACCATTTCCGGTGACTACCTCTTGAAGCTCATCAAGAGAATGCCAAGAGTGTGCAAAGCAGACATCAAAGCAAAAGGTGGCTACTTTGAAGAACCTAGAATATAAGACATATTTTCAGTTGTTTCACACTTTTTTGTTAAGTATATAATTCCACATGTGGTAATTCATAGTTTTGATGCCTTCAGTGTGAATGTACAATTTTCATAGTCATGAAAATACAGAAAAATCTTTAAATGAGAAGGTGTGTCCAAACTTTTGGTCTGTACTGTATATTGCTCCATACAGTATTATGGCCCCATATAGCATATAATAGGCCCCATATATTGCTCCACATAGTATATAATGGGCCCCATATATTGCTCCATACAGTATATGCTGAGCCCCATTTATTGCTGCACAGTATAATTTCCCTTTATAATATATAAAGGGACACATTTTTGGCTCCATACTGTATATACTGGGTCCCATATTTTGCTCCATACAGTATATACTTGGCCCCATATATTGCTCCATACTGTATATACTGGGCCCCATATATTGCTCCATACAGTACTTACTGGTCCCCATATATTGCTGCACAGTATAATGGCCCCATATAGTATTTAATGGGCTCCATAAATTGTAAAATACAGTATAATGGCCCCATATATTATATAATGGGCCCCATATATTGCTCCTTACAGCATAATAGCCCCATATAGTGTTCCATACGGTATAATGACCACATATAGTATATAATAGGCCCCATATATTGTTCCATACAGTATAATGACCACATATAGTATATAATGGGCCCCATATATTGCTCCATACAGTATATAATGGGCCCCATACATTGCTCCATATAGCATAATGGACCCATATAGTGCTCCAAACAGTATAATGACCACATATAGTATATAATAGGTCCCATATAGTGCTCCATACAGTATATACTGGGCCCCATATATTGCTCCATACAGTATATACTGGACCACATATAGTATATAATAGGCCCCACATAGTGCTCCATACAGTATATACTGGACCCCATATATTGCTCCATACAGTATATAATGGGCCCCATATATTGCTCCATACAGTATAATGGCCCCATATAGTATATTATGGGCCCCATATATTGCTCCATACAGTATATACTGAGCCCCAGATATTGCTCCACAGTATAATGGCCCCTTATAATATATAAATGGCCATTTTTTTTGCTCAATACTGTATATACTGGGCCTCATATATTACTCCATACAGTATATACTGGGCCCCATATATTGCTCCATACAGTATAATGGCCCCATATAGTATATAATAGGCCCCATATATTGCTCCATACAGTATAATGGTCCCATATATTACTTCATACAGTATAATAGGCCCCCATATATTGCTCTATACAGTATAATGGTCCCATATATTGCTTCATACAGTATAATAGGCCCCATATATTGCTCCATACAGTATAATGGTCCCATATATTGCTTCATACAGTATAATAGGCCCCATATATTGCTCCATACAGTATAATGGTCCCATATATTGCTGCACAGTAAAATGGCCCCATATAGTGTATAATGTGCCACATATTTTGCTCCATACTGTATATACTGGGCACCATAAATTGCTCAAAACAGTATAAGGGCCTCATATAGTATATAATGGGCCCCATATATTGCTCCATACAGTATAATGGCCCCATATATTGCCCAGGGGAGGAAATTGTGCAACCCACCTCGGGGTCCTGGGATCCCCCAGTACCCCTGGAACACTTGTGTGCTGAAAATATAGCGGTAGCAAAACAAATGCTGAGAGAATAGTGTCATGTGTTCTCCAAAGATGACTCTGATATGACTCTGATATAGGCAGTATCCCGTCATTGCATTTGAAAATCAATTTGAAAGACACGACCCCAGTAACTAGAAGTGACATGTCTGTGCTAAAACCATTACATTGTGAAGTGAAAGAATATTCACAAGATCTCATCAAGAGAGGTTGGGTCCAAAAGTCGAAGTCATCTTATTCCTCTCCAATTTTCTGTGTTAGGAAGAAGGATGGTAGGTTGAGACTCTGTTGTGATTACTGGGAGCTAAACCGAAAGTCAGTACCTGATCGACACCCGATACCAAAGATCCAAGATATGCTGGATAGCCAATCAAGAAGCACCTGGTTCTCTGTCCTCGATCAGAGTAAGGCATACCACCAAAGGTTTGTCGAAGAGTCCAGTAGACCTTTGACAGCATTCATCACACCGTGGAGATTATATGAGTGGATCTGCATACCGTTTGGACTCAGTTCAGCTCCAGCATAATTTCAGATGAGCATGGAGTCATGTTTAGAAGGATTGAGGGACGATATCTGCCAGCCGTACTTGGATGACAATGTGGTACACAGCAAAACCTTCCGGGAGCATGTTGAACACGTGAGGACCGTATTTCAACGATATCAACAACATGGAGTTAAGTTGACCCCAAAGAAGTGTGAACTGTTCAAAAGACAAGTCCACTTTCTAGGGAAAATTGTGTCCAGAGAAGGATGTACCAAGGACCCAGCAGAAATCGCTCCTGTACTAACCTTAAAAGACAGGCAGCCCTCGACCGTCGGGGAGTTGATGCAGATATTAGGATTCCTCTCCTACTATCGTACTTACGTTCGGAACTTCTCCAGGATTGTCGCCGTACTATACCTCCTCTTGGGGGGGATAACAGAGACAACAACACTCACGGAGAAAAAGAAGAACGCGGGTAGGACCAGGCTTAAAAGAAAGAACGCTGTTTCATCCCATCAGCCCATTCTCTGGACAGCCGACCACCAGGAGGTATTGGAAAAACTAGTAGACTACCTGGTAAAACCTTGGGATATCCTGATTTCAATTTACCATTTGTTCTTCATTGTAACGCTTCTCAAGTTGGACTGGGAGCTGCCCTGTATCAGCATCAAGATGGAAAAATGAGAGTGATCGGTTACGGTTCTAGAACGTTGACAGATGTCGAGAAGAAATACCATCTACATTCCAGAAAATTGGAGTTCCTGGCATTGAAATGGGCTATCTGAGAACGATATAGAGATTAGTTCTACTAGAGGAACTGACAAAAACCCTTTGACCTATGTCCTTACTACAGCCAAACTGATTGCAACGGGTCAGAAATGGGTTGCTGAACTAGCTGACTTCAATTTCAGCATCAAGTACAGGCCAAGAAAATGCAATGTGGATGCTGACGGATTGTCAAGAATGCCACTAGAGCCTGAGGAGTTCATGCAAGAATGCTCAGAGGAAGTCAGTCTGGAAGCATTTGAGATCAGTACCCAAGCAGTACAAGCTTATCAGGAGGAAGACACACAATTATGGTATCCGTTGATGGTGGAAAACACCATAAAAACGAGAGCACAAGATCACCCCCGGTCTATTCAACAATTACCAAAACGGCAGAACAACGGAAAGATTAGATAATTGGTAGAATACTACTTTATGTGGACCAAAATCGGTTTCCAAGTAAACGAGAGAGAGCCAATGAGTCATCAGCAGTATCTGTTTTAATTAAAGAGTGGACGAAGCTCTACCTCACTGAAGACGGTATCCTGTATCGTAAAGGAGGACAAAAAAGGCAGTTGGTACTACCCAGAGTATTCCATAGGTTGGTCTTCAAAGCACTCCATGAAAACATGGGACACCTGGGAGTGGAAAGGACAACCAACTTGATCCATGAACGTTTCTTCTGGCCGTACATACAGAGAGGTATTGAGAGGTACGTGACCAGGGAGTGTGCGTGTCTGAAACACATCAACACATCAACCCGGGCACCTATGGGAAACATCCAAACTACATATCCGTTTGAGATGGTCTCAATAGACTTTCTACATCTCGAGACGTGCAAGGGTGGTTACTAATACATCTTGGTGGTGATGGACCGTTTTACACGATTTGCTCAAGCATATGCCACCACCAATACATCGGGTCGAACAGCGGCAGAGAAGATCTTCAATGATTTTGCTGTGAGGTTTGGGTTCACTACAAGGTTACGCCACGGCCAAGAAAGAGAATTTGAGAACCAGCTCTTTGCCAAGCTCGGAAAGTACTGTAGAATTCAGAGATCCCACAAAACGCCCTATCACTCAGAAGGTAATGGACAAGTGGAATGTTTTAACCAAACATTATTGTCAATGTTGCGCACTTTAACTGCTGATGAGAAGAAAGACTGGAAGAGTTCTCTGTCAAAAGTGGTACATGCCTATAACTGTGCAAAGTCCAACGGGTTGCTCACCCTTTTTCCTATTGTATGGACGGTCGCCAAGATTGCCAATCGACATCATGTTCCATACTCCGGTGTCAGAGACTTACAGATTGTATCAGGAGTACGTTCGGAAATGGAAGGAACGGATGGCAGGGGCATACAATATAGCGCCCAAAGTAGTTACGCAAGGACTGAGCAAGAGTAATAAGTACTATGATCGAAAATGTTATGGAGCAGAATTGGAAGCCAGGTGCTAGTCAAGAAAGTACGTGAGAAAGGCGGTCCAGGAAAACGTTCGTACTGGGAAGACGAGGTGTATGTGGTCGTAAGAAGAAAAGCTGATGACAGCCCAGTGTATGAAATCCGATTGGAAATGGGAGACAAGAAAACCAGAATAGTCCATCGGAATTTACTACTACCCTGTGACTATCTCCCACCACAACAAGACTTCTCAGAAGTAGACTGACATCGTCCGAGATTGACTAAAAGACCACCACAGACTGAAGCTCCGGAGGTGAATAGTGACCTTGAAAGTTCCGATGGAGAAGAACACACCATTGTATCTCTCGGACCAGCAAGGAGAGGGCTGTACCATCCTCAGGAGAGTTAACTAAACCCTGAGGCTCCAGAGTTCGTACCAAAGAATATAGATGAAGTCCAATTCAGATCTGATGATCGAACACTGGCTCCTGAAGAGACCGATAGAGACTCATGAGGAGCAAAATTACCAGACTGTGCGGAAACAAGCGACTCAGGAGAAGTACAGGAACTTACAGAGGCAGCTCCATGAGCATTTGAGGATGCACGGGAAATGAGTGCGGCGGAAGAAACTTCTGTGACCGAAGAACCCGTGGTCTCTGAGGAACAACCCACCAGGAGGATGTCGACGCGAGAAGTGAGGAAGCCCATGATGCTGACGTATGAGACACTTGCTGAACCGAGTCAAGTGCCAAGGACTGTCGACTGGAAACAGGTATCTCTGCCTGTGGACTAGGTAAGCCCACTTGAGTGGTATTCACCAACGTGAGGCAGTATTGAAGATGTTGCCTGGTGGAAAGACTTGTTTTCATGCTTTGATTTTCCTTAAAAGACTTTGTAGAAACAAAGAACTGTTAAAGCATAGAGAGAGAGAGCTGGTTGAAGACGTACGAAAAGCTCCAGCTGAAGAGATGCTGAGTGTTTTAATTGTGTTAATTGTTTATTTCTTATAGGCATCCTACAAGAAAAAGGTTATAAGATTAGGTTGTTATCAATGTTTATGAACGTTATACTAATTTCACAATGCCAATTTGCATATAAAGTTATTCAACTTTCACCACTGTCTCAGAATTGGTTAGATTGATCAATTAAGACGAATGTCGAGGACGACATTCAAAAAGGAGGGAAATGTGTGGCATGCAGAAGTAGGGCTGTTGCTTTAAAAGCATTCAGCAACTATTAGAAGTAACACAGGTACATGAGACAGGAAGTGTTGTGCTCCAGAAGCATCCAGCAACTAGAGGGTTTAACACAGTCACAGGAGAAGGGGAGTGTTTTAGCAGAGCCCCAGGGGGATTGTGGGGAAGTTGTGTACTGTCTGGCTGGAGCCAAAGAGAAAGGTGGTGTGTGTGTTCTGTATCTCACAGAAGCACCACTGCAAGTAAAAAGGATTCAAGTCAGGAGTGAAGCTAAGCACAGGTCAGGGAGAGTTCCTGAACTAACAGTGCAGAGTATTGTCAGGCAGACAGATAAGGACTGTAAGAAATGGTGTCACAGGGATCATCTCCCTCAGTAAACCCATCCCCCCTCCTCCATCTCCCTCTGCTGTAAAGAATGCTGTGTTCATTAATGTGCCTTTGCATTAGAACTGTGCTGTTCTGTACTACTGGGAAGACTGTGCACTGCTGTGCTGCTAAGGAAACTGTATTGTTTGTTACTGGAGTCTGTTGCTCATAAGACTTAACTTGCACTGGCTGTGCGGTTTCTTATTAAAAGCTACTGTTCTACCATTTATAAGGACTCTTGTCAAGTGTGTCTGGTCACCAAGTGAAAGAACCTACGTGTTTGTGCCTGAGGGTCAATACCCCTGTGTGCCTGAGAGAAGCTGCAGCACATGGTCTATGGTCTCCCTGAGTAACTGTTCCCCCAGGATGTAACCTGTTTCGCCCCTACCTGAACCTAGCGGCGTGCGTGTAACATGTATATGTTAAAGGGTGAGAATTTCCAACAATCCCATGTCTCAAACAATATTTAATACTAAGTTCTATATGGCATGTGATACTGAATATGTTATCTATGTTTTACAATGCCCATGTAAATTGTTATATGTGGGGAAAACAACTTGGGATTTTAAAACTAGAATAAACCACCATCGATATACAATTAGGAAAAGAAATTAGATTTACCTATGTGAAAGCATTTTGTGGAATTGGGACAAAAATGGAAGGATCTTATGTAAGCACTTTATATATGTAATTTTTATGATGTGCTGGAATGTTTATTTATTGATATCATTGCTGCACCTATTTAATATATCAATGTATACCATTGCACTGCTTGAGAAAGTTCCACACTTGGAACGAAACGTTGCCTTTTCACTATACTGTATATATATGTACAGTATATACTGTATATATATATACACCTATATTAAAAATCAGGATGGTGGGCCATCCAAATCTTGCACCGGGGCCCAACTGACTCCGATCAGACCACTGTTTAGGGCCACACTGGCATCAACTATAAATCACAAGGTGCTTGAACATTATATTGCTTTTTGGGTGGTTTAGTGGAACAATTGTTATGTGGACTGATGGCAATTATATGGAGCCTGGTAACCACAGTATATAATTAATAGGAGGGGAAGGACATCTCATAATGTGAGTCAAATCATTCTGTATTTGCACAAGCTATTAAAATGTAAAAAACACTTTTATGTATCTACAAGTGACATGGACGCCAGAACCCATCATATATAAAATTAGATGAAGGCCCACCATACTGGCTCCATTTATGTGGCCTAGCAGAGCTGATTGTGCACAAATCTCTTGGTTTGCTTACAGGAACGTTTTACCAAAAGACAGAGGCAAGCTTGTGAGGAGCCATAGCACTCCGCAAAGGAAGGGCGGCAGCACCTCCTTATAAATTAAGCACCACTAGAATCAAATCAAATGGCACAGTTTAAACTTACCTGAGGGCGATAAAAAGATGTTCCTCTGCCGAAATACAACGCCTAATTGTTGTGTTTAGGAACTAAAGGCCAGGATGAAGCTCCTCCAACAGGCGATCATTGGTTACAAGGTGCATGCGGCAAAATGAGAACAATTTGTCAGGGTTGCGCTGTAGCTCCCCATACAGCCAGTAAGAAGTGGCCATTAGAGACCTGTTGGCTAAGCAGAGGATAAACCCATAGGTTGAAACGCCTCCTTGGATCCACATCACCCTGCGTAGATCTCCAAATCACATTGGCACCACCCAGGTCTGAAGAACCCGCTCACCAGGGGTGAAGGAGAAATTAGCCATATTGAGAGCTTGGTCAATACATCAGACCAACAATGAGTATTCACTCTGGGATATCCCAGCAAAATGGATGTGGTCTAATCCTATGACCTTATTGGGGTTGTTTTTATAGGGTTAGGATCATAGAGGACCTTCATTTTATAGGAAATTGAAGCAAAACAGACTAGAAAATTAGACTAGAAAAATTGCACTCAGGGATACTGGAGGCTGTGACTCTGTTCACTCATGTGTTCAGGTTAATGAGGAAAGGGCTTTACATGACAGTAGATAAAGCTGAAGTCTCTCTGTAATGCTGAAATCCCCCAGCATTCCCTGCTACTTCAGTGTCTGTGCGGAGCTTACTCTGATCATTTGCATTAATGAGATGTCATCAGCCTCTGTACATTCATCTGATATAGGAATAACAAAATACCTTTCTGCGTTACAAGAGCTCATCTGATTGGGAGCCATCAATCCATCCAGCTTTCTGATTGTTTCCAAAACTTACCAGCAGAATTATAAATGCAGTTATTCACGTTTGAATCATCATCATAATAATAATAGAATGTGCTACAGTGGTTTCTACCTCTATTTCCTTGGTCCATTTTGTCGACCGAAGGACTTGCCAGTTTTTTACAATAGTATCAGCAGGAAATTATCATTAGATGACTAGTAAACCTGTTGCCAGGTAATCCAACATAGCCCCCACCACTGATTGGCAGCTTTCTGCCTATGCACAGTGTACACAGGAAGCTGCCAATAAGTGGTGTGGGCGGGGATATGACGCGCCCCTGGGCCTTCTGTGTCGTGCGGCATCGCGTGCACGGGGGCTTACCCGGAGCCGGATCAGATGGGGGTAGTAGTCTCGTGGCGGTGACCCGGTCCGTG
Organism: Phyllobates terribilis; assembly: GCF_046119375.1. Classification (NCBI taxonomy): domain Eukaryota; kingdom Metazoa; phylum Chordata; class Amphibia; order Anura; family Dendrobatidae; genus Phyllobates; species Phyllobates terribilis. The sequence continues at coordinate 515,983 of NW_027363542.1, forward strand.
CCCAGGGAGTCAAACTAAGTGGCGCTGTATCAGCGGTAGATGTTGGATGACTACGCCACCCGTTGAATGCAGCTTTGGAGCTGCCGCTGCAGAGCAGACCGCTGAGGCTGGTGGAAGGATGGTGCAGCGGGGATGGTATAACCCCCAACGGGAGGGGTATGGCCTCAGGGCAGCCGACGTGGATGATGGGGGTAGCAGGAACCACTCGGAGACGGTACGGTGTAGTTCAGGGTCTTTACTGGTGACAAAGATAGACCCTCCCGGAGTACTGGCTAGCGATTGGGGCCTGGTCAGTCCTTGAGCAGATGGGATCTCCCCTGGCCAGGCGGAGTTGTAGGCCTCCCAAACTAACTGTACTCTTCTGGCTACCTTGCTAGAGGCGGGTATAAGTAGCCCACGTCCCTGAGTGTACCGTGTGGTGCTCACCCGTATGGCCGGTGACTCGGGGCCTTCTAGTAGCTTCCGCTCCACGACGGCGGTGCTGGTCCCATGCGTGTGACCGTGCCTTCGGGTTTCTTGGCCAGAGGACCTGAAATCCCCTGCCTGACCGATTCTGCTGCTGGGTAGGAGTTAGTCCCCACAGCCTCGGACTCCGGGTCCGGTAAGAAATCGTCTCAGTCAGGGCGAGCTCTGCAGCTGCCAGCCCCTGACTCCTTGTAACACTGCTCCCACAGAGCTCCTGTTGTTTCTTCCCATAGCTGCTTCTCTTCTCTGTCTCTACTTCTGGCATGGCCCAGGAGCTGGGCCCAGCCGGAGCCACAGCTCCCTGTCAGCCCCCCTGGCTGAACTCTCCCTCTGAACTCTCTAACCCTGCCTCAGCCCCAGTTTTATATAGGGGAAGTTCTTCCCCTCCCAGGACTGGGCAGGAGGTGTGGCATGCATAGGATTCCTGACCAAGAGACCTCCCACCTGCTCTCAGACATAATATTGCTATTACTGTGGAAACCAGACCCCTGGGGTGCCACATTCCCCCCTAGTGAAATTTAGTACTCCGGGACTAAACATACTTTTGTAAAACATAACAAGTAAAAACAAAAACAGTACAATAAAGAAAAACACATTAGGATGGTCACGGCATGTCCGCAACCGGGTGTAACTTTTGAGGAAAACAAAGGTGTCCATTTCACCAAAACAGGGAGACGTAACCAGGTAGGGGTCTGTCCTGCCCCGAGTCCTTATCAGTCTTTTAGTCCGTCCTGGGTTACGCTCCAACTATATGCACAAAGGATTCCCGGTAAATCCACCAAAGACTCCTACAAATAACTAGAAACACATAATTATTTACAGGATATGGCCGCTCTCAGTCCTCGGCCAGTGGGGATAAGGAATGGCTGCTCACAGTCCTCAGCCTGGTTTAAGATAGGGGCACATGGGGAACAATTCACTAATCCCAACGGGGACCATATTTTAATTAGCAGCAGTCCTTGTACCCTTACGGGTAACTATTTACAGCTCTTTATTCACGCTACTTCCCTTCAGTAGCTATGTCCTCTTTGTGCTCCCTCCTGAGGGTAGTCCTCAGACCCGTCCGGGTCCTCTTGGCTTTCCTCGTATTGGTAGTACTGCAGCTCCTCCTCGGTTAGCTGGGTTAGTATCTCTGCAACAGTCCTCCTCCCAGGTGGCCAGGACTTTACCTCCCTTTGGGCTGCCCCGGTTAATTGGGCCACCAGGATGCTCACTTTTTGCTCCTCTGTGAGGGGGTACACCTGGAAGAGGCTATCCAGCTTTTCTCTAAAGTCATGCAGGGTATGTGACTCCCCTGAGTACTGGGGTAGCCAGGCTGCCCCCGGGATATAGGGCATGGTGAAAGGCATGACCGCAACAGCGGTGGCGCTGGCGGGTGTTGAAGCGGTGAAGCTCTCCTCCGTATCCGGCATCCTTCTCCCCCCTAGTGGACCGTGGCCTACCTTGCGATGATCCTCTTCCGTAGGCCGCGGCTCCGCAGTGGATCGTCAGGGTTGAGGACCTTCCGTCGCGCTCCTGTGACGTCGGCGTCTGCTGGGCTCCTTCCAGGACCTTACGCAACGTCCGGACGTGAGGCGGGGCTTCAGTTCTCGCGCGCTTTTGGAGTCCACGCCCCTCTTCTTCCCGCGCGGCGTCTTCAAGATGGCGTCCAGCGGCGGGAAAACTCCACGGATGGCGGGAAGAAGGCAGAAGATGGCGCCGGATGGTGGGAAAACTCCACCGATGGCGGGAAGGAAGCGGAAGATGGCGCCGGATGGCGGGAATCTTCACCACAGGTAAGTTTGAACAGTCTTTTTCAGGCACGCAGTACCCGGTGGTTGCGGGCACGAAATCCTGCCGACTACGCCAAAAGTTGACGCGCCCCTGGGCCTTCTGTGTCGTGCGGCATCGCGTGCACGGGGGCTTACCCGGAGCCGGATCAGATGGGGGTAGTAGTCTCGTGGCGGTGACCCGGTCCGTGCCCAGGGAGTCAAACTAAGTGGCGCTGTATCAGCGGTAGATGTTGGATGACTACGCCACCCGTTGAATGCAGCTTTGGAGCTGCCGCTGCAGAGCAGACCGCTGAGGCCGGTGGAAGGATGGTGCAGCGGGGATGGTATAACCCCCAACGGGAGGGGTATGGCCTCAGGGCAGCCGACGTGGATGATGGGGGTAGCAGGAACCACTCGGAGACGGTACGGTGTAGTTCAGGGTCTTTACTGGTGACAAAGATAGACCCTCCCGGAGTACTGGCTAGCGATTGGGGCCTGGTCAGTCCTTGAGCAGATGGGATCTCCCCTGGCCAGGCGGAGTTGTAGGCCTCCCAAACTAACTGTACTCTTCTGGCTACCTTGCTAGAGGCGGGTATAAGTAGCCCACGTCCCTGAGTGTACCGTGTGGTGCTCACCCGTATGGCCGGTGACTCGGGGCCTTCTAGTAGCTTCCGCTCCACGACGGCGGTGCTGGTCCCATGCGTGTGACCGTGCCTTCGGGTTTCTTGGCCAGAGGACCTGAAATCCCCTGCCTTACGGATTCTGCTGCTGGGTAGGAGTTAGTCCCCACAGCCTCGGACTCCGGGTCCGGTAAGAAATCGTCTCAGTCAGGGCGAGCTCTGCAGCTGCCAGCCCCTGACTCCTTGTAACACTGCTCCCACAGAGCTCCTGTTGTTTCTTCCCATAGCTGCTTCTCTTCTCTGTCTCTACTTCTGGCATGGCCCAGGAGCTGGGCCCAGCCGGAGCCACAGCTCCCTGTCAGCCCCCCTGGCTGAACTCTCCCTCTGAACTCTCTAACCCTGCCTCAGCCCCAGTTTTATATAGGGGAAGTTCTTCCCCTCCCAGGACTGGGCAGGAGGTGTGGCATGCATAGGATTCCTGACCAAGAGACCTCCCACCTGCTCTCAGACATAATATTGCTATTACTGTGGAAACCAGACCCCTGGGGTGCCACATTCCCCCCTAGTGAAATTTAGTACTCCGGGACTAAACATACTTTTGTAAAACATAACAAGTAAAAACAAAAACAGTACAATAAAGAAAAACACATTAGGATGGTCACGGCATGTCCGCAACCGGGTGTAACTTTTGAGGAAAACAAAGGTGTCCATTTCACCAAAACAGGGAGACGTAACCAGGTAGGGGTCTGTCCTGCCCCGAGTCCTTATCAGTCTTTTAGTCCGTCCTGGGTTACGCTCCAACTATATGCACAAAGGATTCCCGGTAAATCCACCAAAGACGCCTACAAATAACTAGAAACACATAATTATTTACAGGATATGGCCGCTCTCAGTCCTCGGCCAGTGGGGATAAGGAATGGCTGCTCACAGTCCTCAGCCTGGTTTAAGATAGGGGCACATGGGGAACAATTCACTAATCCCAACGGGGACCATATTTTAATTAGCAGCAGTCCTTGTACCCTTATGGGTAACTATTTACAGCTCTTTATTCACGCTACTTCCCTTCAGTAGCTATGTCCTCTTTGTGCTCCCTCCTGAGGGTAGTCCTCAGACCCGTCCGGGTCCTCTTGGCTTTCCTCGTATTGGTAGTACTGCAGCTCCTCCTCGGTTAGCTGGGTTAGTATCTCTGCAACAGTCCTCCTCCCAGGTGGCCAGGACTTTACCTCCCTTTGGGCTGCCCCGGTTAATTGGGCCACCAGGATGCTCACTTTTTGCTCCTCTGTGAGGGGGTACACCTGGAAGAGGCTATCCAGCTTTTCTCTAAAGTCATGCAGGGTATGTGACTCCCCTGAGTACTGGGGTAGCCAGGCTGCCCCCGGGATATAGGGCATGGTGAAAGGCATGACCGCAACAGCGGTGGCGCTGGCGGGTGTTGAAGCGGTGAAGCTCTCCTCCGTATCCGGCATCCTTCTCCCCCCTAGTGGACCGTGGCCTACCTTGCGATGATCCTCTTCCGTAGGCCGCGGCTCCGCAGTGGATCGTCAGGGTTGAGGACCTTCCGTCGCGCTCCTGTGACGTCGGCGTCTGCTGGGCTCCTTCCAGGACCTTACGCAACGTCCGGACGTGAGGCGGGGCTTCAGTTCTCGCGCGCTTTTGGAGTCCACGCCCCTCTTCTTCCCGCGCGGCGTCTTCAAGATGGCGTCCAACGGCGGGAAAACTCCACGGATGGCGGGAAGAAGGCAGAAGATGGCGCCGGATGGCGGGAATCTTCACCACAGGTAAGTTTGAACAGTCTTTTTCAGGCACGCAGTACCCGGTGGTTGCGGGCACGAAATCCTGCCGACTACGCCAAAAGTTGACGCGCCCCTGGGCCTTCTGTGTCGTGCGGCATCGCGTGCACGGGGGCTTACCCGGAGCCGGATCAGATGGGGGTAGTAGTCTCGTGGCGGTGACCCGGTCCGTGCCCAGGGAGTCAAACTAAGTGGCGCTGTATCAGCGGTAGATGTTGGATGACTACGCCACCCGTTGAATGCAGCTTTGGAGCTGCCGCTGCAGAGCAGACCGCTGAGGCCGGTGGAAGGATGGTGCAGCGGGGATGGTATAACCCCCAACGGGAGGGGTATGGCCTCAGGGCAGCCGACGTGGATGATAGGGGTAGCAGGAACCACTCGGAGACGGTACGGTGTAGTTCAGGGTCTTTACTGGTGACAAAGATAGACCCTCCCGGAGTACTGGCTAGCGATTGTGGCCTGGTCAGTCCTTGAGCAGATGGGATCTCCCCTGGCCAGGCGGAGTTGTAGGCCTCCCAAACTAACTGTACTCTTCTGGCTACCTTGCTAGAGGCGGGTATAAGTAGCCCACGTCCCTGAGTGTACCGTGTGGTGCTCACCCGTATGGCCGGTGACTCGGGGCCTTCTAGTAGCTTCCGCTCCACGACGGCGGTGCTGGTCCCATGCGTGTGACCGTGCCTTCGGGTTTCTTGGCCAGAGGACCTGAAATCCCCTGCCTTACGGATTCTGCTGCTGGGTAGGAGTTAGTCCCCACAGCCTCGGACTCCGGGTCCGGTAAGAAATCGTCTCAGTCAGGGCGAGCTCTGCAGCTGCCAGCCCCTGACTCCTTGTAACACTGCTCCCACAGAGCTCCTGTTGTTTCTTCCCATAGCTGCTTCTCTTCTCTGTCTCTACTTCTGGCATGGCCCAGGAGCTGGGCCCAGCCGGAGCCACAGCTCCCTGTCAGCCCCCCTGGCTGAACTCTCCCTCTGAACTCTCTAACCCTGCCTCAGCCCCAGTTTTATATAGGGGAAGTTCTTCCCCTCCCAGGACTGGGCAGGAGGTGTGGCATGCATAGGATTCCTGACCAAGAGACCTCCCACCTGCTCTCAGACATAATATTGCTATTACTGTGGAAACCAGACCCCTGGGGTGCCACAGATATACAGAGCTCAGCATTCAGAGAACCACTAGATCTGCCGCAGATAAAACAGTGATGTTATTAAGTAGTAGAAATAAAATACAGCACTCCTGGTAATTGTAGGTCCCCGGATAGGATCCCAATCCGTATCAATCAAATAGTAGAAAGAATCCGTCACTCTGAGGTGAGTAGAGTGAAATACGTGAATCTTTTATTGCAGTGGTCCATATGGACAGTGTGTATTACATGTAACATTTCCATCATCAAAGACCTTTGTCAAACATATACTGTAAAGGCAACTGAATCGCCCTCCCTGGGCTATGGGGGATACTCGGAGCCGGGCCTTGCAGATGTCGCGGGGATGCAGTCGTGGCCTTGGCCCGTTCCGTGCCCAGGGCTGTAACATGAAAAATATGGGCAATTGGATGAGTGGTTGTTTGACTTCGCCACCTGTGGTTTCTGGTGAAGGCCACGAGCGCTGCAACAGTCCTCTGAGGCTGATGTTATGGCAGCTCGGTTTGGTACTACTCCCCACAGGCGGAGTAGGCCTCAGGGCAGTGATCAATGAACGATCTGTGTGGAGGTATGGTGGGTGCAGTGCCGCGCAGGAATAAACAAGCGGAGGCGGTGGATGAAGTCATCCTGGTCTTTACTCACTTTAGATGTACTTTCAGCCGCAAAGCTTCTCTCTGCTACACACGGCGTACTGCGGCCACCGGGTACGGGGTTCAGCACTTCCCAGGTAGATCAAGAGCACCTGTCAAGACCCCGCTGGTGTGTTCCTCTCCTTTTTCTCTCCTCCCGCTTGTGTTCCTCCCTGGGATCCACTAAGCCGCCGGGCTTTTCCAACAGTGACGTGAAGTACACAGTCAGATATCGGGAGCCGGTCACCCCTCTTGCAGAAGGAATCCCTCTGGCTAAGCCAGAGTGAAGAATACAGGTGGCGACTCCGCTCCGTCCGTATTCCCCTGGGATCCTTTTGCCTGTGGAGCCTATCTCCTCTGCTCCCCTCCAAGGCCTTCTTAGAACAGGACCCTGGCCGGGCAGAGAAACTGGTTAACCCTGACCCGCTCCTCGTCTCAAGGCCAGAGAACGAGGACCGTGAATCTTCAGCCAGCTGCAGACTCTTGCTGGACCCTGACAGAAGACCACAATCAAAAGACCTTGAACTAAAGATGGCCATTTATTATATATGGTTCTATAAGTGCTTCCTGTAAGTGTTTCCTCCACCCTCACCCACTACTTGGTTCCCCCTATCTTTGGTTACCCCCCATCTCCTCTATCCCGGGCCAGGGCAGCACCCTGGTGCATTTAGGCCCCCTACAGGACAGGAGTGGTGTAGTGTTGAGTGCGAAGTGGGGTTCTGAGTGATGCTCCATCCTTACCTGGGAGAGGAGATACCACATCTCTATCTGACGTGCAGTACCCCTGTGGCGACTGAACCCTCAAGGGCGCTACACAACAAATAAAAAAACAAAAGACTTAACATGAGAAATATAATACAGAACATGAAACTATAAAGATAGATATGACGTAATGCTTAAGTGAGGACCACAAGATCTGGCAGATACAGACACCAAGTCTATGAGCAATGGTGAAAAATATATATGTATTGCAGTTTGTAAGAGCCACCAAACAATATACATGAAGACCAGGGTTGGAGGTAGGCAGGTCCCTAACTCCAAAATATATATAGTGTAGAAGATACTATGTCTCTATGGGGAAATAAATATGCAGGGTACAACGCAAAATAGAAATAAGCAATACTTAACATGGGACTATAAAAAATGAAACAGATGGTACATAGAAGGTGGGGGGATTGAATGGTGGTCACAAAGAAGCCCCAAGTCCAAAGTCCACTGGAGAGTCCTGATCTAGAACTAATTTATCCCAAACTGTAAAATAAGATACAAAGCGGAACCTTATCATATACAGTACAGACCAAAAGTTTGGACACACCTTCTCATTGAAAGATTTTTCTGTATTTTCATGACTATGAAAATTTTACATTCACACTGCAGGCATCAAAACTATGAATTAACACATGTGGAATTATATACTTAACAAAAAAGTGTGAAACCACTGAAAATATGTCTTATATTCTAGGTTCTTCAAAGTAGCCACCTTTTGCTTTGATGACTGCTTTGCACATTCTTGGCATTCTCTTGATGAGCTTCAAGAGGTAGTCACCGGAAATGGTCTTAGAACAATCTTGAAGGAGTTCCCAGAGATGCTTAGCACTTGTTGGCCCTTTTGCCTTCACTCTGCGGTCCAGCTCACCCCAAACCATCTCGATTGGGTTCAGGTCTGGTGACTGTGGAGGCCAGGTCATCTGGCGTAGCACCCCTTCACTCTCCCTCTTGGTCAAATAGCCCTTACACAGCCTGGAGGTGTGTTTGGGGTCATTGTCCTGTTGAAAAATAAATGATTGTCCAACTAAGCGCAAACCGGATAGAATAGCATGCCATTGCAAGATGCTGTGGTAGCCATGCTGGTTCAGTATGCCTTCAATTTTGATTAAATCCCCAACAGTGTCACCAGCAAAGCACCCCCACACCATCACACCTCCTCCTCCATGCTTCACGGTGGGAACCAGGCATGTAGAGTCCATCCGTTCACCTTTTCTGCGTCGCACAAAGACACGGTGGTTGGAACCAAAGATCTCAAATTTGGACTCATCAGACCAAAGCACAGATTTCCACTGGTCTAATGTCCATTCCTTGTGTTCTTTAGCCCAAACAAGTCTCTTCTGCTTGTTGCCTGTCCTTAGCAGTGGTTTCCTAGCAGCTATTTTACCATGAAGGCCTGCTGCACAAAGTCTCCTCTTAACAGTTGTTGAAGAGATGTGTCTGCTGCTAGAACTCTGTGTGGCATTGACCTGGTCTCTAATCTGAGCTGCTGTTAACCTGCGATTTCTGAGGCTGGTGACTCAGATAAACTTATCCTCAGAAGCAGAGGTGACTCTTGGTCTTCCTTTCCTGGGGCGGTCCTCATGTGAGCCAGTTTCTTTGTAGCGTTTGATGGTTTTTGCAACTGCACTTGGGGACACTTTCAAAGTTTTCCCAATTTTTCGCACTGACTGACCTTCATTTCTTAAAGCAATGATGGCCACTCGTTTTTCTTTGCTTAGCTGCTTTTTTCTTGCCATAATACAAATTCTAACAGTCTATTCAGTAGGACTATCAGCTGTGTATCCACCAGACTTCTGCACAACACAACTGATGGTCCCAACGCCATTTAAAAGGCAAGAAATCCCACTTATTAAACCTGACAGGGCACACCTGTGAAGTGAAAACCATTTCCGGTGACTACCTCTTGAAGCTCATCAAGAGAATGCCAAGAGTGTGCAAAGCAGTCATCAAAGCAAAAGGTGGCTACTTTGAAGAACCTAGAATATAAGACATATTTTCAGTTGTTTCACACTTTTTTGTTAAGTATATAATTCCACGTGTTAATTCAAAGTTTTGATGCCTTCAGTGTGAATGTACAATTTTCATAGTCATGAAAATACAGAAAAATCTTTAAATGAGAAGGTGTGTCCAAACTTTTCGTCTGTGCTGTATGTCAGGCCACTAACGGATGGAGCAGAACATGAGGAATGGGTGGGAAAGCAGGAGGGGTAGTTTTATTGTCATAAAAAAACAGAAGAGAGAAAGAGGTGGAAAATGAAACCATGCTAGGAGCAGATAAAAAGTGTAGAGGAAGGGAAAAAAACATAGGAAAAGACTGAATAAGAGGAAAGAAAAATAAAATAAAAATGAAGATGAAAAAAAATAAAGGAAAAAATAAAATTAATAAAAAATAAAATAAAATAAAAAAATAAAGATGAAAAAAGGGGAAAAATAAAGATAAAAGATGAAAAATAAAGAAAAATAATGAAAAGTGAACCATAGGGAATAAAAAATAATAGATTATTCAGAAAGAATAAATAATAATAATCAAAGAAATTAAAAAATATGTAGCAGCCCGATGTGCTCCAGGTTCCTGAATACATGGGATGATGAGATTCCTGATATAAAATGGATCAAGAAGACTGTCCTCCTGTCTTGAATAATAAATACTTTGATCTCTGTAATATTCACATAATTCCGATACTTCAATGTCCTATATATTAATACTAGATGGTGGCCCGATTCTAACGCATCGGGTATTCTACAATATGTACGCGGCCGACCGTGCGCATTCAGCAGAGCGTTGTTTAAATTTGGCGCCAAAATCGCTGATTGGTCGCGGCCGGCAACCGCGACCAATCAGCAAAACGGTGTTTAAATTTGGCGGCAATATCGGTGATTGGTTGCGGGTGGCGGCCGCGACCATTCAGCGAACTGTGTTAGTGAGGACCGGAGAGCTTGTTTAAATTTGGCGCTAAAATCGCTGATTAGTCGCGACCGCGACCAATCAGCAAAACAGTGTTTAAATTTGGCGCCAATATCGCTGACTGGTCGCGGCCAGCGGTCGCGACCAATCAGCAGAGCGGGGTTTAGATTTGGCGCCAATAATGCTGATTGGTGGCGACTGCGACCAATCAGCAGAGCGGTGTTTAAATTTGGCGCCAATCTCCCTGATTGTTCGCTGCTGGCGGCCGCGACCAATCAGCAGAGCGTTGTTTAAATTTGGCGGCAATCTCGCTGATTGGCCGCGGCCGGACCAATCAGCGACGCGGGATTTCCTGGACAGAGAGACAGGATAAGACGATTATATATATTAGATATTTTACTGTATTGCAGTTACCTATTGTTAAACGTGTGATACAATACCTGCAACATTGTTTTAAAATGGATATTTACTGATGTTTATAACAGGATTCGGATTTCTATCTTATTGCTGTATGTTTGTAACATTTATTATAAAGAATTCTTCAAGAAACGAGTTTAAAAAAAACAATAATAATTCTGCACACATAGATATTCTCATAAGAAAGACAAAACCTCACTTTTATTTTCCTAAATATTCAGGGTTCAGGTTTATTAACGTTTTAAATTGACCGACTGCACTGGAGTTGTTCAATATTAAAATGAATAATCAAAAATACAAATTCAGCACACAGTGCATATATATATATATTTATTTATAAGCAAAAGTTTGGTTTAGCATCCTCCAAATTTGATATCTATCTATCTAATCCAAAAATATGGAGGCAGCACACAGTTGAAGAAATTTTTTTTTTTATTATTTAATAGCCCATGTGGCGACGTTTCGGTCCAGTATTGTGCACCTTTCTGAAGCTACATGGGCTATTACATAATATAAATTTTTCTACTTCATCTGTGTGCTGCCTACATATTTTTGGATTATATAAGAGGACTGGTATATAACAGGGGGCTTTTCACCTAAACTTTTTGCTTGTGCTGTTTTTTATCTTATTTCTTATCTATCTATCTATCTATCTATCTATCTATCTATCTATCTATCTATCTATCCATCTATCTCATTGTGAGGTGAGATCGGAATGAAAATGATGTCACAAGTGATGTGATGACATCACCGCATTCTATATCCCTGTGTTCCGGCCTAAGGGAAATCACTGCCTTACAGACTCCCAAGGGTGAGGCAGCCCCTTTTGTTTTTCGTCACGAACGAAGCAAAAATTGATTATAAAATGGATAAAGAGAGAAGAAGAGCCCATAGAGATCGGGTTCTCAGTGAGAGGAGAGGATTAAATGAAGAGCAGGTACCATTGTTCGCTATTGGGCGAAAAGACTTTATACTACCGGACGTGGACACTGACGCCTCAGAAATGGCGTCCAAACGTCAAACTCTGGACAAAATGAGAAAGACCAAAAGACATGAGATCCTTACAGAGAGAAGGAAAATGGAGACCCTCATGGAGTCTCACTCTGCAGCCTCCGCTGAGCTTCAGAGGGCCATACTTATCGCCTTGAAAAAACTCGGAGATCTGGTCCCTGAAATACGGAGGAGGAACAAAGAAGCCATCCTCAATAAGAGGAGAAACATCAACGCAGAGTTAGAGCTGGAAGAGGTTCTCCAAGAGACACCGAGACAAGTCACATCCTCCAGATCTGAAAGTCTGGAGGCACCGAAACTACAAAGAGTGGCAGCCCAGAAGAGGATCAGGAACAGCAGAGACTGGGTTGTCCAATGTAGAAGACGTCTCATCTACGCTAAACCCATTATAAATGGGAATGGTGCATTACGGAGGTCGAGGTCATCAGCTGAAAACATCTCCATCCCAGAGAACAAACAGCTGAGTGTTTCTCCACCAAACACATCACTGGATACAGATGGACCAGGTAAGATGGATCTGCTCAGTGTAATAAGACTGGGGGTGAGGAGGATTATACTCCTAATATTATGTACTGGCATCAATTATCACAAGTGCAGAAAAACTGTCCTTGTTGCCCATAGCAACCAATCACAATGCGGCTTTCATTGTTCCATAGAATGTTAAGAGATGGAATCTATGTTGTGATTCGTTGCTATGGACAACAGGGACAGTTTTGCTATTGGACAGTTTTGATAAATGAGAGCCCAAATATTAGACATTTCCTGCTCATTTACATAATGCCATTTAAAATTATAATATTTTCTCTGGAGCTACATTTGTTAACCCCTTATTGACCAGGCAACCTTTTTTTTTCTCTCCCTCCTTTGAAAACCCATAACTATTTATTTATTAATTTTTCTGGCAATGTAGCTGTATGTGGACTTGTTTTTTTAGTGGCCGAGCTGTAGTTTTGAACATTATTTATTTTACCATTCAATGTTCTGGAGCACGGGGAAAAAGATTTAATCTGTGGTAAAATTGTGGAAAAAAAGTGATTCCAACATTGTTTTTTCTAGATGTTCATTGAGTGGTAAAAATGACCTGACAAAATGATTCTCCATGTCAGTTACAGCTATGATACTGCTGAACTTGCATAGGGGTTTCTAAAAAATACTTAAGAATTTTATTTAAACAAATGCTTTGTGTGGCCATGTTCTGAGACATTGGAACTGTGTGATTGTGATCGCTGGATGGAGATGTGTGAGGGCTTGATGATTTTTTGCGTGGTGAACTGTAGCTTTTATTGATACCTTTCCTGGGTAGACAGGACATTGTGATATCTTTTTATTGCAATTTTTTAGGTGGATACAGCGCCCCCCAAAAATGCAATTCTAATGTTTCATTTTTTTATCATGTTAGTGTTCACTGTTTGCAATATTTAATTTTATATTTTTGCAAAATCGGACTTATGCGGATACAAGATGTGCTTATAAATATGATTATAATTATGTCAATTTGGTGATTCAAATATTTTTTACATTTTCCCTCTTTTTTAAACTATTTTTTTTTTATTTACTTCACTTTTTAGTTTCCTTGGGGGACTTAAACCTGTGATTTTCTGATCGCTTGTACTATATACTGTGGTAGAACTGTATATAGATAAATTGACATTCTCGTATGAAATTAAGCCAGGCTGGTCTTAACACTAGGCCAAAAGTGACAGACTGGGGCTTTCAGCAGTAGGCCCAGGTAGTCATTTTAAACAATTGACCCCCTGCAATAGTGTCCTGGGGGGTTAATAGGTGCTGGTGCACTCAAATCGGCAATAGCTTCATTTAAATATCACTGTCAGCATTGAAATGGTTAAACTACAGTAATTGGAGTGTGCTCCAGTCGCTGCAGTTATAGGCAAGTGGCAGCTATGTAATACAGCCAGCATCTGCCTGATATGGTGCATGCTCAGCTAATGAGCCCGCTTCATACATTTTATGCACAACATGACAAATATTTCCATTATGCAAAGGGTTTAATAAATCTTGTATTTTCTCAGCAGATGGAGGCCTTATGATACCCCCTGACATAGCAGACATGCCAGCAGAAGACCCCGGTGATGCTAGAATCTGTATTTCACCCCTGAGAGAAGTGGTCAACACTAATAATACTATTGACTTTGACAGCCTTGACTTCCAGAAAGTTCTTGGAAAGGGAGGCTTCGGAAATGTAAGTGTGAATTTATCCTCCACCATGTTCATCAATGTATCCTGCACCAGATGCACAGGAGGGTTGTACATATTCATTACAGGATTCTCATATGTAATGATGTATGAGATAAACTAGTGAACTACTACTACACACTAATAGATGGGAGTTTGGTCTGATCTGTTGTGATTTTTCTCCAGGTCATCTTGGCATTAGATCTGGTCAATGAAGGACTTCAGGCCATTAAAATCATGGACAGAAGTTATTGTAGAGAGGACATATTCTCTACAGAGCTAGAAGTCCTGAGAATGGCTGCCGGATGCCCCTACCTAATGACTATGCGGGCGTTTATGGAATCACCATTGGAGTATGTGATAGCCATGGACTATATGGCCGGAGGAGACCTGTTTGACCACATGGCAGATTCAATGCTGTTTAACACAAGGACAACAAGGTAAATGTCTTATACTGAATATTAATAATCCGTTGCCCTCGCACTGTAGTCCTAGAGCAATGGACAACGACAACAGGAGAAAATAATGACATGAAAAGGACACGTGTGTGATCTCCTCATGTTCTCTGTATGATTGTGCATGTAACCACTGATCCATCCTTTCTACTCCACAGACTCTTTGCGGCAGAGATGGTGTGCGGACTCCAGTTCCTGCATGAACGCGGCATCATACATCGGTAATCATTTCACCTTCATAAATCTGTCACCTGTGACTCTCTGTTGTCTCCTTACATATCTATTGTAGAAAGTTCTTTCCATGAATTGTCCTCACAATCAGTGTCTGCTCCTTCTCCCTGCAGTGACCTGAAGCCAGATAATATCCTCCTCCAAGACACCGGACACATCAAAATCTCCGACTTTGGCTTAGCAGCCATGAATGTATTTGAGGATGGCATAGTGAAGAACAAGGTTGGCACTAAGGGTTACATAGCGCCCGAGGTAAGGAACATCTCTGTGTGATTGATGCCAATAGTAGGATTGAGGGATAATCTGATCCCAATGTATCCTGCTGATATCTAATCACAGACCTGTCCTCATAGTCTCTGTGTGTAAATCCCCTTCCCGGTATATTAAGCTCCTCTCCAATCTCATGTTTCCACAGATAATGGACAGTAAAGGCTACAACCATCTGGCAGACTCCTTTTCCTTCGGCGTCATCTTATATATAATGAGTGTAGGTGACCAGCCATTCTATTGCAAAGGCACAATGGATGAATACCACCAGTCTCTGCGTGATGACATCCCTTATTTTCCACCTGGGATCTGCTGTCATACCATGGACATCATAAAAGGGGTGAGTAAGATCAGATGGATAAGTATGATGGGGGGATTACTAAAAGAGATAGAAGATAAGATGGGAATAGTCCATAGACATTGTGTAAAAACTTGTCAGTAATAATACATAATATAATGACTAATGGTCTCTATCATTTTCTAGCTTCTCTGCAAATCTCCATCTGCCCGATCTGCCATTACATCATCCATCAGATCGCATCCGTTTTTCTATTCTATAGACTGGAGCGATGTGGAGTCCGGCAGAGCCGACCCACCATTCCCATATTGCTATGTAAGTACAACACATACAGACATCCATAGTGTTATCACTACCCAGTAACACACTTACCCACTATACACCTTATCGCTATATCCCCCTAGTACTGTATATACTGTATGTGAGGGGCTGATTCTCAGACGTGTATATTTCTCTTCTTACAGCAGGAGTATTAGGCTGATAAAAATCAGCCCCATTCCAGCAACATCCAGGAATGAAGATTTACATTAATCGGATGAGACAATTACACTGGACTTTCTTATTTACCGGACTGTGACAAACCTACCAAGCTTCCACCACATAACATCCAAGTAGATTTGAGCACCAAACATCCAGGGATTTATTCCGATCGCCATATTTGGGGTCAGGAAGGAATTTTTTTCCCTTGATATGAGGATGATCCAGCAACGAGTCCTCAGGGTTATTTTTCGCCTTCCTCTGGATCAACATAGCAAGTAATTAAAGGCTGAAATTGAAGGACTTCTTTCAGCCATACTTGTTATGTCACCATCTGGACGACTCATCTACAATGTGGTGGTAAGGAGACGACTACAAGATATGGACATAAAGAAGGAAGCGGCTGCTCCTTCTCCTACTTGGCCATGTACAGACACAAGGAAGCGGCTGCTCCTTCTCCTACTTGGCCATGTACAGACAGAAGGAAGCGGCTGCTCCTTCCTCTACCAGGCCATGGTCAGACAGAAGGAAGCGGCTGCTCCTTCACCTTCCTGACCATGGTCAGACAGAAGGCCATATGGCTAATCGCGATGCTGAAGGAATCCAGGAAAACTCCAACTATACAGATCACAAGTCACACATTCCTGCTCTTCTCCTCTCTCATGTGTGATCCAGACCTGGATGTCCAAAAGCGGCAAAAGTGTAAGCCGAGGCCTGAGGAGCGGAATCATCTGCTCCTTTCTATAGAAAGTCACTGTATCTACACACTTTCTTTTATCATCATTGCAAATTTGTAACAACTTTATTGCACAAATATATATATATGTATATATAAAACATCTAAGTGTCTTTTGTGCGTTTGGTTAAATTCTTCTCATATACAGACCTGCTTTTTGTTATTTTTATTAATATCATGATAAGGACAAGGTATTTTGGTGCCTTAGGCAAATGAAGCCTATGGTGACCCCCACCAAAGGAATAGGCAAGAAACTGAGGTAACAGGACCCCTAATACTGCACCTCCTCCCTCCGATCAGTCCGATAATAATCTCTGACGACCACTTCCACTCAAATTATTACTTTTCTCACCAAAAAAATACCAGCACAAGTAAAAAAAATGTGGCGTACTTTAGGGATGAGGCTTAAAAGGGAGCGCAATGTCAAAGTTCTATATAGAATCGTTCATTGTTTGTGGACCAATTACACATTACAAGGGACAAATAGCGTTATTCATCCCTGACATTCTATATTTTAAATGTCCTACCCAAGGATAGTGATGGAAACTAATATAGCTGTTAGTATAATGGAGGCCGTGGGTTTCAGTTAAGGTCATGTGACAGATGCAACTTGTAACAAAACTGATGGCGTTTCTAGTGCCGTATTCCTGTGTGGCGCCATCCTGTAACAGAGAACACACCGGAAGTAACCTGCGTCTTGTTGGAGTTACCGGCAGGGGAGGGAGCTGATTACAGCTCTTTTGCTCTTGTCCTGGGCAGCGCTCAGATTATCTTAAAGAGGCAAATACAATTCAGTGCAGAGAGGGAGCGACAGGCGGTGAGCGGTGTTAGTGACTCACTGAATGCCTGTGACTGGAGGAAGGGACCGAAACAATGTCATTTTTTTTTTAAACTGAGCCCCCTCGGGGAGACAAGGGGTAGCGCCCTAGGCTAGTGCCTACCCTGCCTACCTGTCGAACCAGCCCTTATTATGAATCATGTTTGATCATTTTTTTGTGATCTTTATTAATTCATTCTTCATTCACTTTTTTCCTAATAAATACTATAATCAATGTAGTCTTGACTTATATTTATATCTGTATATGGGCACTTTGTGGTGGTAACAAATCCACATTGTATCAGTTTTTCAAAGACCCCGGTGCTGTCATCTTTTTCATATGTTTTTATTATTTTCAAGGAGCTTTTCCACCCTAATGGCAATGTGCCCAGGGCATTCTGGTTAATACCAGATGAAGGGGAACGCAGTCTCCATTATTTGATTGGACTACACATGATAGGATGAGATACACAGCTCAGCAGACTGTATTATTTGATTGAACTACACATGATAGGATTAGATACACAGCTTAAAGGGAAACCGTCACCAGAAATAACGCTATTAGCCTGCACATATGGGGTTAATCTGCAGGATAACAGCGTTATTATGCTGCCCGGCGCCTGCACTCAGCCAAATACGTGCAGAATCAAAGCTTTCCTGTATTATAAAAACACATTTAAAATACAGCTTCAACATCTGCACCAAAAACACATCAAATAAGGGAGAAAATTCATAAAAAAGGCAGCGAAAATGCAATAATGAGTATTTACTCTCTGTGTGAACTCGGCCTTAAAGACACCAAAAAAGCCAGATGTCATATAGTGATGCTTATGTAAAAATGAAAGAGTTCTGACTAATGTGGCGTCCCTGCAGGTCCAGTTGCCACAGAGGTACTGCATCTCACCCAGAGGTGTGGTACCCCACTCTTAGGTAAGGATGGAGTACTACCCAGGACCCACACATCTACATCCAACACTACACCACGCCAGACCAGCAGGCGGTGCAATATACACTTGTTCACTGTGGAGCCCTGTTCCTGGCTGGAAGGGGGGGAACCAAGAGAGGGGGAACCATGTAGTTTGTGTGGATGGAGGAAGAAGTTCAGTAGAGCACAGACTTGGAGTCAGGAGAAAGAGTTGAGTGGAGAGGAGTCTGTGAGAGCTCAGGAGGAGCTCTGCTCAGGAGAGCAAGGAGGAGAGAGAGAGAGAGGAAAGAAGAGAGGAGCAGTGAGGAGGGCTCCAGGAAGACAGAAGGGATCCCAGAGGCACGGCGAGTGCAGAGGCAACCCGTGACCCCGAATTCACGCTGACGTGGAGGGATCAGGCTGCAGAAGGGGACCGGCCCCAAACTAGTTGAGAACAACCACTCTCAGCTAGCCAACCGGAGGCAGCAGCATTTTCAAGGTGTTGCAGCCAAAATCCACAATTACATCGCCGAAAAGGTGGCCGCATAGGGTCCAGGGGACTGAGAGCACGTCGCCCGACAAGACCCGAGGCCACTAGCTTGGGACACTGATTGTGAGGTGCAGGGCAGGAGGGTGAGAGCCAGCGCAGTGAGACGACCGAAAAAGGTACATAGAACGGGGTCCCGTGTAAGTGCTCCTGAGATACCTGAGGGTTTGCTGGACCCCTACCCCGGAGGACACAGGACGATGTTACACACCGGTAACTGTAACCTGGAGTCTTGAACAACTGTGAGTAAAACCTGAAGACCCACTGTGTCCTTGAATAATTGATGCGCCATCAACTGCCCTGCACTACACTGCACCGACAGCATCTACCTCATAAAATCACCATCTACACTGCCCTGGAGCTAAGCTCTGCCTGTGGAGAACTGAACCAACTTTGCTGCGTCACCATCGGCTCCAGTGGATCTGCACCGCAGCGGTGGCCCTATATAGCCGCATACCACAGGTGGCGTCACAAAATATTATTCTCCAAAAACTTTATTCCCGTTTTACTTTTCCTTTAATTGACCGCTCTGGGTCGCGGACCGGGTCACCGCCACCATGACATCCCCAGCATCGACCGACCCGGCTACCGAGTACCCCACGGCCCAGGGGGCGCTTCAGATACAACTAAAAATGACAAAAATAAATCCAAGTCCCAATTTGAGATGAGCGGATCGATTTGCAAGACTCCGGTTCATGTTCCAGGGCAGTGGCACCTGGCAGGTAGACGGGAGGCCTGCGGATCTCTTACATTCGGAGTCTCTAGGACAGCCTTTGATTTGTCATGACTGTTATGACATCATCAGTCTGTAAAAAGTTGACTGTAAAAGTTTGAAGTTGTGAAATAGGACCTGCTGTACTATGAATGTTATGTGTTGTATTTAAGTTGATTTTCTCCCCTAGAATTAATGCAATCTTTTCCACTCTGATTCCTGCAGAATTTTAGAGAAAAACCTCCTTATAAATTGGAGTTGTATATACAGTTGACACCAGAAGTTTACATACACTATATAAAAAGACACATATGCATGATTTTCTCAATATATAACTTGAAATCAGAATAAACCTTTCCCATTTTAGGTCAATTAGGATTACCATAATTTTTAATATTTTCCAAAATGCCAGAATAATGAGAGAGAGAGAATGTTTTAAGGCATTTTTATTACTTACTACAAAGTCAAAAGTTTACATACATTTCATTAGTATTTGGTGCCATTGCCCTTAAACTGAATGACTTGGGTCTGACTTCCACAAGCTTCTCACAATAGTTGGTCGGAATTCGGGCCCATTCCTCCTGACAAAACTGGTGTAACTGATCCAGGTTTGTAGGTCGCCTTGCTCACACCTGCCTTTTCAGCTTTGCCCATAAATTTTCAATAGGATTGAGATGAGGGTTCTGTAATGGCCACTTCAAAACATTGACTTTGTTATCCTTAAGCCACTTTGTTAGCATTTTGGCAGTATGTTTCTGTAACATACCTGGCGGCGTCCTTGCATAGTGGTCCATCTCCCACTGTGCAAGAGCGCGCACTTGATCTCCAGTCCAGTCTGCTAGCCTGGCTTCCCTCCATGCTGTTTGCTTGCCTCTGTGTCTGCTGCTTAAGGGCGGCGCCCGATCACTTCCTGTTTCTTGTACCTGCTGCAGGCACACCCCTTGTGTGTTCTCAGCCTATTGCTGTCTGTCATCTGCTATTTAACCCAGCTGCTCCAATGAATCCCTGCCTGAGCATTGTGTTTCATTCAGTGTGGTCTTTCACTCTGATTGTGCCAGGTCCCCTTCTGTGTTCTCTTGTCTGCCTATCCTGGAGGCTGTATTTCCAGGCCTGTCTGAACACGCTCCTTGCCTGTTCGTCTCGCCTTCTAGGGGCCGCATACCTAGACCCGCTCCTGTATCTTGTCTGTCCTGTCTGAACACGCTCCTGGCCTGTTCCTCCCACCTTCTAGGGGCTGCATTCCTAGACCCGCTCCTGTATCTTGCTACTGTGTCTGTTCTTGTCTGTATACTCTTCTAGCCTGTTTTCCCGTGTTTCTCTACGTCCGTACCTTTCCTTTTTCTGCACAGTCTGAACTCGTACCTAACTCCTGCTCGTTGTCACTGTACTCCCGGTTGTGAGTTTGTGGTCCACTCGCTACTTCACTGCAAGTACCCTGTGGGTATCTGGTTCTGCCTTTCCCTTCCTGTCTGTTCCGTGTGAACAGAGCCCTGTTCTAGCCTGCTCTGCCTTTGCTCACTGCTCCGGCGGTTCTAGCCTGCTCTGCCTTTGCTCACCGCTCCGGCGGTTCTAGCCTGCTCTGCCTTTGCTCACTGCTCTGGCGGTTCTAGCCTGCTCTGCCTTTGCTCACTGCTCTGGCGGTTCTAGCCTGCTCTGCCTTTGCTCACCGCTCCGGCGGTTCTAGCCTGCTCTGCCTTTGCTCACCGCTCTGGCGGTTCTAGCCTGCTCTGCCTTTGCTCACCGCTCCAGCGGTTCTAGCCTGCTCTGCCTTTGCTCACCGCTCCGGCGGTTCTAGCCTGCTCTGCCTTTGCACACCGCTCCGGCGGTTCTAGTCTGCTCTGCCTTTGCTCACCGCTCTGGCGGTTCTAGCCTGCTCTGCCTTTGCTCACCGCTCTGGCGGTTCTAGCCTGCTCTGCCTTTGCTCACCGCTCCGGCGGTTCTAGCCTGCTCTGCCTTTGCTCACCGCTCCGGCGGTTCTAGCCTGCTCTGCCTTTGCTCACCGCTCCGGCGGTTCTAGCCTGCTCTGCCTTTGCTCACCGCTCTGGCGGTTCTAGCCTGCTCTGCTCTTGCTCACCGCTCCGGCGGTTCTAGCCTGCTCTGCTCTTGCTCGCCGCTCCTGGTGGTTCTAGCCTGCTCTGCTCTTGCTCGCCGCTCCAGGCGGCCTTGTCCTGCTCTGCTCTTGCTCCGAGCGGCCTTGTCTTGCTCTGCTCTTGCTCGCCGCTCCGGGCGGCCTTGTCTTGCTCTGTTCTTGCTCGCCGCTCCAGGCGGCCTCGTCCTGCTCTGCTCTTGCTCACCGCTCCGGGCGGCCTCGTCCTGCTCTGCTCTTGCTCCGGGCGGCCTTGTCCTGCTCTGCTCTTGCTCGCTGCTCCGGGCGGCCTTGTCCTGCTCTGCTCTTGCTCGCCGCTCCAGGCGGCCTCGTCCTGCTCTGCTCTTGCTCGCCGCTCCGGGCGGCCTCGTCCTGCTCTGCTCTCGCTCGCCGCTTTAGGCGGTCTCGTCCTGCCCTGCTCTCGCTCGCCTCTCTGGGCGGCCTCACTCTGCTGTGTTTGTCCGCCACATCTGTGGTTCTGTTCCTGAGTCCCACTGTGTACTGGGTCCTATCCCGCCTGTGTTCCTACCTGCTAGCGCCTCCCTGTCTGCACTCTAGCCGTGCTTGCCTGTACCCCCCTGCCTGCATACCCGCCTGCCTGCATACCAGTCGTGCCTGCCTATACCCACCAGTCTGTGTGCCAGCCTAACCTGTCTGTTCCTGTATTCCCCTGTGTGGGTCAACAGCCGTGTCCGGGGTCTGTCCTGGAGTAGCACCTGGTCCCTCTGCTCGGTTCCTCCTTGGTGCACTGGCGTCGTATGCCGTCGTGCGACCCTGGTCGGATCGGGTGAATACCTAGTTACGCCCCTCCAGGCATTCACTCTCCGGCATGGTCCAGTGGAATCGCACGCACACGCCGCTCAGCCCGGGCGTGTGCATTACAGTTTCAGGTCATTGTCCATTTGGAAGACCCATTTCTTACCAAGCTTTAACTTCCTGGCTGATGTCTTGAGATGTTGCTTCAGTATTGTCACATGATCTTCTTTTCTCATGATGCCATCTATTTTGTGAAGGGCACCAGACCCTCCTGCAGCAAAACAACCCCACAACATGATAATGCCACCCCCGTATTTCACAGTTGGGATGGTATTCTTAGGCTTCCAAGCTTCTCCCTTTTTCCTCCAAACTTAACGATGGTCATTATGCCCAAAAAGTTCAATTTTAGTTTCTTCAGACCACAGGACAAGTTTCCAAAAATTAAGGTCTTTGTTCCTGTGTACATTTACAAACATTAATCTGGTTTCTTTATGTTTCTTTTGGAGTAATGACTTCTTCCTGGCAGCATGGACTTTCAGCCTATGTTGATACAGTACTCGTTTCACTGTGGATATTGACACAATCTTATCAGCTTCTGCCATCATCTTCACAAGGTCTTTTGCTTTTGTCCTTGGATTTATATTCACATGTTGGACCAAAGCACGTTCATCTCTGGGACACAGAACCCATTACCTTCCTGAGCAGTATGAATGCTGGACATTCCCATCTTGTTTGTACTTATGTATAATTGTTTGTACAGATGAGCGAGGCACCTTCAGGTATCTTGAAATTGTACCCAAGGATGAGCCAGACTTGTGAAAGTCCACATTTCTCTTCCTGATATCTTGGCTGATTTCTTAACACTTTCCCATGATGCTACACAAAAAAGAAGTGTGTTTCAGGTGTGCATTAAAATACATTCACATCCAAATTTTTTTTGCTCTTAATCCTGATTATTTATATCTATAACGCCACTGCTTAAAACCGTGGTCAGACGTGATATGATATTACTTCTGTAATAATCGTGACATTTTTTGGAGCATGCCAAATTTTACCCTCCATTTAAAGTCTGCAAGTTATGTGTTGTTCAACATATTCACACTTGGTCGCTGACCAATGCCACATCTATAAGGCCACTGCCTAAAACCATGGTCATCAGACATTATCCGATATTACTGCTGTAATAATCATGACATTTTTTGGAGCATGCCAAATTTTACCCTCCATTTAAAGTCTGCCAGCTGTGTGTTATTCATGCTATTCACACTTGGTCTATGACCAATACCACATCAATAAGGCCACTGCCTAAAACCGTGGTCATCAGACGTCATCTGATATTACTGCAGTAATCATGACATTTTTTGGAGCGTGCCAAATATTACCCTCCATTTAAAGTCTGCCAGTTGTGTGTTGTTCATCCTATTCACACTTGATCGCTGACCAATACCACATCTATAAGGCCACTGCCTAAAACCGTGGTCATCAGACGTCATCTGATATTACTGCAGTAATCATGACATTTTTTGGAGCGTGCCAAATATTACCCTCCATTTAAAGTCTGCCAGTTGTGTGTTGTTCATCCTATTCACACTTGGTCGCTGATCAATACCACATTTATAAGGCCACTGCCTAAAACCGTAGTCATCAGACGTTATCCGATATTACTGAGGAGATAATCGTGACATTTTTTGGAGCAAGCTACATATTACCCTCCATTTAAAGTCTGCCAGTTGTGTGTTGTTCATCCTATTCACACTTGATCGCTGACCAATACCACATCTATAAGGCCATTGCCTAAAATCCTGGTCATCAGACGTGATCCGATATTACTGCAGTTATAATCGTGACATTTTTGGAGCGGGCCAAAAATTACACTCCATTTAAAATGGGCAAAACGCTTGGCAAGGGACAGTGAAGTGGACGTAATGGTGATGGTGCACGCAAAGGCCTATGCCGTGGGCAAGCTGAAATTATGTCTGCTGAGTGAGCACAACAAGCACCCACATCATGGTCACCCTATCTTCCTGTCCCACTTTGTAGGGGGCAGCGGAACCCCACTCTTAAAGCCAGAGCAGTGTGAAAAGGTTGTTGGTTGGATAGCATATAATGCTTCCAGTCACTTTGCCACCACCACCACCGTCTTTCACACTGTCCAGTCTCAGTAGCCATGAGTATGGACCACATATTCCTCACTCTGATCCTCCTTACTCCCACTATGCCGAGTGCCCAGAGACAACTGATCCCACACTTGAACGCTCAGAAGAGCTGTTTACTTTCCCATTTATAGATTTGGGCCTCTCTCCTGGCCCGTTTCAAGTGGGGCAAGAAGAGATCACATGTAGCTATGCCCAAATATTTGAGCAGCCATGGTTACATAAAAGCGACGGTCGAAAAGTGCAATTACTGTCGCAAGAGGTGGATGATGATGATGAGACACAATTGCCAGCGAGTCAGAAGGAGGCCCAGGGTGCATATGGGGAAGACGAGGTGGGACATTAACACGAGGAAAGTTGCCAGTCCAACTGTTAGGTCTTCCAGAGTCTGGCTCTTTTTTAAAAACTGTCCAGTTAACCCAAAAAAAGGCTATTTGCAAAATCTGCCATGCCAGCATCATCAGGGGCAGCAAAACTACCAGCCTGACCACCACCAGCAAGCTCAGGCACATGACAGCAAAGCACCCGACTAGTAATGCCAGAGTCCAGAAACAGTGTCTAAGGGTGACAATACTGCCTGTACCGCTGTTGTGCGTGCACGCCAATCCTCTGTCCATGGTGCAGGCGAAGATGCCTCCCGCCCTGCACCTGTAGTTTGACACTCACAACCACCACCATCAGCAACCACGTGCACATCCTTGTCCCAGGGCTGCATTCATTTGTCCCTGCCCCAGTCCTTTGAACGCAAGCGCAAATATGCAGCCAACCACCCACAGGCCATAGCACTAAACTGCCACATTTCTAAAATGCTTGCACTTTAAATATTGTCTTTTAGGCTCGTGGAGACGCAATCTTTCTTCAACCTCATGGTGGCGCCCATCCCTCAGTACTCGGTTTCCAGCTGCCACTATTTCTCCCTGTGTGGTGTCCCTGCCTTACACAAGCACGTGTCCCAGATCATTAGCCGTGCCCTCAACAATGCAGTTACAGGGAAGGTACACCTAACCACGGACACATGGACAAGTGCTTGTGGCCAGGGACGATACATCTCGCTGATGGCACACTGGGTTAATAGGGGAAGCCGGGACCCAGTCGGACGGAACACATCCTCCTGACGCCAAGGATTGTGGGCCCTGGGTCAATCAGGGTTGCCCCTACATTATAAAGCTCCTGCAACTCCTCCTCCTCTTCAGCCTCCATCTCCGAAATTACCACATCAGTAGGAAGCTGGAAGCACTGCAGTACTGCATCGGCCAAGTGGCAACAGGCTGTGCTGAAGCTGATATGCTTATGGGACAAACCGCACACCTCTATGGTGTTGTTGACAGCTTTAACAGAGCAGGCAGAACTCTGGCTGTCACCGCTGCACCTACAGCCAGGCATGGTGGTGTGTGACAATGGCCAGAACCTGGTGGTGGCTCTGAAGCTTGGCAACCTCGCACAAGTACCATGCCTGTTCCATGTTCTCAACCTAGTGATTCAGCGGTTTTTCAAAACTTACCCGGATCTGCCGGAGCTGGTTGTCAAAGCAACCCCACAACATGATGATGCCACCCCCGTATTTCACAGTTGGGATGGTATTCTTAGGCTTCCAATCTTCTCCCTTTTTCCTCCAAACTTAACGATGGTCATTATGCCCAAAAAGTTCAATTTTAGTTTCTTCAGACCACAGGACAAGTTTCCAAAAATTAAGGTCTTTGTTCCTGTGTACATTTACAAACATTAATCTGGTTTCTTTATGTTTCTTTTGGAGTAATGACTTCTTCCTGGCAGCATGGACTTTCAGCCTATGTTGATACAGTACTCGTTTCACTGTGGATATTGACACAATCTTATCAGCTTCTGCCATCATCATCACAAGGTCTTTTGCTTTTGTCCTTGGATTTATATGCACATGTTGGACCAAAGCACGTTCATGTCTGGGACACAGAACCCATTACCTTCCTGAGCAGTATGAATGCTGGACATTCCCATCTTGTTTGTACTTATGTATAATTGTTTGTACAGATGAGCGAGGCACCTTCAGGTATCTTGAAATTGTACCCAAGGATGAGCCAGACTTGTGAAAGTCCACATTTCTCTTCCTGATATCTTGGCTGATTTCACATCCAAATTTTTTTTTGCTCTTAATCCTGATTATTTATATCTATAACGCCACTGCTTAAAACTGTGGTCAGACGTGATATGATATTACTTCTGTAATAATCGTGACATGTTTTGGAGCATGCCAAATATTACCCTCCATTTAAAGTCTGCAAGTTATGTGTTGTTCAACATATTCACACTTGGTCGCTGACCAATGCCACATCTATAAGGCCACTGCCTAAAACCATGGTCATCAGACATTATCCGATATTACTGCTGTAATAATCATGACATTTTTTGGAGCATGCCAAATTTTACCCTCCATTTAAAGTCTGCCAGCTGTGTGTTATTCATGCTATTCACACTTGGTCTATGACCAATACCACATCTATAAGGCCTAAAACCGTGGTCATCAGACGTTATCTGATATTACTGCGGTAATCATGGCATTTTTTGGAGCGTGCCAAATATTACCCTCCATTTAAAGTCTGCCAGTTGTGTGTTGTTCATCCTATTCACACTTCGTCGCTGACCAATACCACATTTATAAGGCCACTGCCTAAAACCGTAGTCATCAGACGTTATCCGATATTACTGAGGAGATAATCGTGACATTTTTTGGAGCAAGCTACATATTACCCTCCATTTAAAGTCTGCCAGTTGTGTGTTGTTCATCCTATTCACACTTGATCGCTGACCAATACCACATCTATAAGGCCATTGCCTAAAACCCTGGTCATCAGACGTGATCCGATATTACTGCAGTTATAATCGTGACATTTTTTGGAGCGGGCCAAAAATTACACTCCATTTAAAATGGGCAAAACGCTTGGCAAGGGACAGTGAAGTGGACGTAATGGTGATGGTGCACGCAAAGGCCTATGCCGTGGGCAAGCTGAAATTATGTCTGCTGAGTGAGCACAACAAGCACCCACATCATGGTCACCCTATCTTCCTGTCCCACTTTGTAGGGGGCAGCGGAACCCCACTCTTAAAGCCAGAGCAGTGTGAAAAGGTTGTTGGTTGGATAGCATATAATGCTTCCAGTCACTTTGCCACCACCACCACCATCTTTCACACTGTCCAGTCTCAGTAGCCAAGAGTATGGACCACATATTCCTCACCCTGATCCTCCTTATTCCCACTATGCCGAGTGCCCAGAGACAACTGATCCCACACTTGAACGCTCAGAAGAGCTGTTTACTTTCCCATTTATAGATTTGGGCCTCTCTCCTGGCCCGTTTCAAGTGGGGCAAGAAGAGATCACATGTAGCTATGCCCAAATATTTGAACAGCCATGGTTACATAAAGGCGACGGTCGAAAAGTGCAATTACTGTCGCAAGAGGTGGATGATGATGATGAGACACAATTGCCAGCGAGTCAGAAGGAGGCCCAGGGTGCATACGGGGAAGACGAGGTGGGACATTAACATGAGGAAAGTTGCCTGTCCAACTGTTAGGTCTTCCAGAGTCTGGCTCTTTTTTAAAAACTGTCCAGTTAACCCAAAAAAAGGCTATTTGCAAAATCTGCCATGCCAGCATCATCAGGGGCAGCAAAACTACCAGCCTGACCACCACCAGCAAGCTCAGGCACATGACAGCAAAGCACCCGACTAGTAATGTCAGAGTCCAGAAACAGTGTCTAAGGGTGACAATACTGCCTGTACCGCTGTTGTGCGTGCACACCAATCCTCTGTCCATGGTGCAGGCAAAGATGCCTCCCGCCCTGCACCTGTAGTTTGACACTCACAACCACCACCATCAGCAACCACGTGCACATCCTTGTCCCAGGGCTGCATTCATTTGTCCCTGCCCCAGTCCTTTGAACGCAAGCGCAAATATGCAGCCAACCACCCACAGGCCATAGCACTAAACTGCCACATTTCTAAAATGCTTGCACTTTAAATATTGTCTTTTAGGCTCGTGGAGACACAATCTTTCTTCAACCTCATGGTGGCGGCCATCCCTCAGTACTGGGTTTCCAGCTGCCACTATTTCTCCCTGTGTGGTGTCCCTGCCTTACACAAGCACGTGTCCCAGATTATTAGCCGTGCCCTCAACAATGCAGTTACAGGGAGGTCCACCTAACCACGGACACATGGACAAGTGCTTGTGGCCAGGGACGATATATCTCGCTGATGGCACACTGGGTTAATAGGGGAAGCCGGGACCCAGTCGGACGGAACACATCCTCCTGACGCCAAGGATTGTGGGCCCTGGGTCAATCAGGGTTGCCCCTACATTATAAAGCTCCTGCAACTCCTCCTCCTCTTCAACCTCCATCTCCGAAATTACCACATCAGTAGGAAGCTGGAAGCACTGCAGTACTGCCTCGGCCAAGTGGCAACAGGCTGTGCTGAAGCTGATATGCTTATGGGACAAACCGCACACCTCTATGGTGTTGTTGACAGCTTTAACAGAGCAGGCAGAACTCTGGCTATCACCGCTGCACCTACAGCCAGGCATGGTGGTGTGTGACAATGGCCAGAACCTGGTGGTGGCTCTGAAGCTTGGCAACCTCGCACAAGTACCATGCCTGGTCCATGTGCTCAACCTAGTGATTCAGCGGTTTTTCAAAACTTACCCGGATCTGCCGGAGCTGGTTGTCAAAGTACGCCGTCAGTCTGCCCATTTCGGAAAGTCAGCTACAGCTTCCACCACCCTCGCTGTGCTTCAGCAGCGCTTGCAGCTTCCAGCTCATCAACTGGTGTGTGATGTCACCATACAGTAGAACTCAACCTTGCATATGTTGGGGAGGATTTGTGAGCAGCAGAGGGCAGTCGTTGAGTACCAGCTTCAATACGCCTGTCGGTATTCAAGTCAGCCTCCACACATAAGAGCTGATGAGTGGGCATAAATGTCTGACATCTGTGCCATCCTCCAAAACTTTGAGGACTCCATCAAGATGGTGAGCGGCGATGACGTCACCATCCTTCTTCTCTGTCTAATGAAACGCTAGTTGCTCACAATTAAAGAGGAGGCATTGCAGGCGGAGCATGATATGGAGCAAGGAACTATACAGGTTGATGCTACACAGCCTAGCCTCATCTCATCTCAATGCAGGTTGGGTGATAATGAGGAGAAGGAGGAACAGGAGGAGGAACAGGAGCTGGTTTCATGCGCTACAGATGTTACTACCCACACAACATTCATACCGCCTGGTCAGCGTGGATGGCGTGAGGAGAGGGAGAATGAAGAGGTGGAAAGGTGGAGGATGAGGAGGAGGAAAGCATGGACAGTCGTCCTCTTTGTCAGGAAAGGGAAGTCTTGGCTGTTGGCAGTCTGGCTGTTAGAATCTATGTTGTTTTACTATCGGCCATCTTGTTGTGGTTTGCTGGCTTCTAGTCTTTTCCTCTGGTGCTGGGTGTCTTGGTCACGTGATCTCTTCACTCTTTATTACTTAGCACCTGTCTCCCATTCCATGCTGCACATCAGTGTTGTTACGCTTGTGCTCTGGCTAAGTAGCCTTGTTAAGTTCTTTGTGCTTTGGACAATTGATTGCTTGGAACTTCTTGTTCCACCAGTTTTGTTCCCTTTTATCTTCGTTTCTGCAACTAACTTTTCTGTTAGGAGGTCTCCAGTTTTGCTCCCAGTCCTTAGATCTTTTAGGGACCCCTTTTCCCCTTCCTTCATGTCTTCGTTTGAGTTCAGTGCAGGAGTTTAGGTGCGGCTATTCATAATAGGGCACCCACTCCAGCGTAGGGTTAAGCTGAGTCTCAGTGAAGGGACAGCTTTTCCCTCCTATTCCTTAGTTCTAAGTTGCAGTACATAACAGTATGTCCAGCCCTGTTTAAAAAAAAAAGTTTTTTTTTTTTCTCCTCTCCTCTTCCTGGGTTATCTTCAGTATGTGTACCATCCAGGAGCTTGCTCAGTGCTTGAAAGGATTGACTCTGGAGGTTGCCGATCTTCAGCAGTACATGAGTAAATACCCTGCAGAATGCTATGAAGAACTTAAGGTAGGATTACCTGAGTGTTTCTCGGGTAAACAACAGAATTTTTTTTCATTTAAAAACGCTTGTTTGTTGTATTTTCGGCTCAGACCTAAATCTTCTGGGAGTGAACTACAGTGTGTAGGCATTATTATTAGTGATGAGCGAGCACTAAAATGCTTGGGTACTCGTTGCTCGGGTCGAGCACATTGTAATACTCGGGTGCTCGACCCGAGCAACGAGCCCAATGTAAGTCTATGGGAAACTCGAGCATTTTTCAGGCGGCTCCACCCGGCGGTCTGCAGAGGGCCTAAAAATTTCCCAAATCGATGGGAACAGTGCCCAAATGACATGGGAACAGCATGGGGAAGACCCCTGGAAGCATTTCTGACTCCCAAGTCACTGCTGTCAACAACGTTGTCAGAGTATTACGCCACTTTTACGGACTCACAATAAAACATACAAAAACAAAACCAAAATGGATTTTCCTGGGAAATATATTAAGGAACATCCTTTCCAGGGTAATGACTTGTATATATGGCAAAATAAATAACCAAAACCAAAAATACTCCTCCACACCTTGGGCTATGTTCACACGTAGTTTTTGATGCGATTTTGCACTTCTGCATTGCTTTCAGCAAAGACAAATGCATACACTGGGAAATGTCATTTTAACATTTTACAACCTTATCTGGCCATGTGGTGTGTGACACATCATCAGACACATGCATACAGTGCTGAAAAGACATGGGACCAGCATGGGGAAGACCTCTGGAACCATTTCTGACTCCCAGGTCACTGCCTAAAAGTGTGCCCATCATAAGTGATTCTTGGCGCATGCGAAGATGCCTCCCACCATGCACCTGTCGTTGCAGACATCACCGTCCACGTCCTTGTCCCAGTGCAGCATTCAGTTTTCCCTACCCCATTCCTTGGAATGCAAGCGCAAGTATGCAGGCAGCCACCCACCCACAGGCTGCAATACTATACTGCCAAATTTTTGACAGCTGCTTGCACTTGAAATGTGGCCTTTTAGGCTCGTGGAGGCGGAAGCTTTTCATAACCTCATGCCTGCGGCGGCCGGGTGTCCATACTCGGTCCCCAGCCGCCACTGTTTCTCCCGGTGTCGTCTCCGCCTTCCACAAGCATGGGTCCCACAACATTACCAGTGCCCTCCCCAGTGCACTTACTGGGAAGGACCGCCTAACCACAAACACGTGGACAGGTGAATGTGGCCAGGGACGGTATGGAGCCACTCCACAGCTTTTTTTGCTGAGAGTTGTATTTAGCTCGGCGAAAGGTCTGGCATAGAGGGAAACCATATCTATTCTGGGTGTCATTTCTCCGTCGCCAGGTTCCGGACATTGACACACACGACCATGCCTGGCTGTATGTTCAGCGGTGAGAGCCACAGATCAGACTGCTGTGTTACAGCTTTCAACAACTCTGCAGCGCTGGGCGGTTTGTCAATTAAGTATTAAGCATGTTATCTTCAGCACAGCCTGTTGCTGCTTGGCCAAGACAGTGCTGCAGTGCTGTCAGCTTGTGACTGATGTGGTCATTTCGGAGATGGAGGAGGAGGTGCATGAGCTGAACAATGTGATTACATTGTTGCTAAATTGGTGACGCTGTTTTTTATACTAAAGAAAGATCCTATTGTTTTGTTTTTTTTATGTATTTTTTTAAGACAAATGCATTCACCGGGAAATGTCATTTTAACATTTTACAACCTTAGCTGGTAATGTGGTGTGTGACACATCATCAGACACTTCCTGTTTTATTTATGATGGAGGGACTCTGAAAGTCATAAAGCCTATTTTTATAGGGACATCAGACGGCCCTTACTATTCTTAAAAGGCCAGCAGTCGGCCCTAGCTATTGTTAAAGAGCCATCAGCCGGCTATGCTTTGTTGTTCCCATTATTAACAAGTGGGTCTCCTATACTGTTATAGCTTATCCAGTGACTGCAAGGGCTGCCAGAAATTTGGATGCAACCCAATACCCCTTTGAAGAGACATAGAGGAGGGTGTCAGTAAAAAAATGTTCCCATTATAAAGGATCGGGTCTCCTATAAGTGGTAATGCCCATGCTGTGACTGCAAGGGCTGCCAAAATTTGGGAAAAACCCCATTAAGAATTTAAAGACACATAGAACAGGGCCACAGTAACAAGGTACGACATGTTCCCATTAGAAAGGAGAGGGTCTGCTATACAGTTATAGGGTATGCAATGAGTCCAATGGCTGACAATTTTAGGAAAAAACCCACTAAGAATTTAAAGACACACAGAGCAGGGCCACAGTAACAAGGTACGACTTGTTCCCATTAGAAAGGAGAGAGTCTGCTATACAGTTATAGGGTATGCAGTGAGTCCAACAGCTGACAATTTTAGGAAAAACCCCACTAAGAATTTAAAGACACATGGAGCAGGGCCACAGTAACAAGTACGACATGCTCCCATTAGAAAGGAGAGAGTCTGCTATACAGTTATAGGGTATGCAGTGAGTCCAACGGCTGACAATTTTAGGAAAAACCCCACTAAGAATTTATAGACACATGGCCCCGGAGCTGGGCTCACTGAGTGACAGGACACCGTTCCTGAGCTCAGCTCCGGGGCCCGCTCGCTGGTGCGGCTCATTATCCCTGGCTCCTCAGCATCAGCGGTCAGAGAATTAAAGCTAGGGACACATAGGACATGTGAGTATAAGGATTTTATTATTTTATTCTTATTTTTACAGGTGGACACTGCGGGAGCAGACACTACTACCCTCATCATTGTCTCCTGCTGGTGCTGATCGCAGCACCGGTAGGAACCATGATGAGGGCAGTGTTCAGCACCCCGCGCATGGGAACAGTGCTAACTGTACAGTGATTCCCAGGCACCGTTCCGTGTGATCTTGATGCTGCTCAGGGGTGGCACATGGTTGCCACATGTGACACACAGGGAAACATGAGACACGGATATCTCTGGTACCGGTTTATACCGAAATATACGGACATGTGAAACCGGCCTAAATCGGCTGCGAAAAATCCTCCGAATAAACAAACTGCTCAATCGTCAGGTGAAATGATCTTTTGGCATGCACACAACATTATCATTCTTGGCACAAGACTTGTGCTGCCGAGAACAATGACAGCCAATGAACAATCGTCTAATACAGATCATTCAGAGTGTATCTGAAGCGCAGTATTCCTGTGTAAATTGTCTATTAACCCCTTAGTGACTGAGACAATTTGGACATTAATGACCAGGCCAAATTTTTGAATTCTGACCAGTGTCACTTCATGTGGTAATAACTCTGGAACGCTTCAATGGATCCCGCTGATTCTGAGACTGTTTTTAGTGACATATTGTATTTCATGATAGTGGTAAAAAATTTTGATACGACAATTTGGTGAAAATTTTGAAAATTTTGCAATTTTCAAACTTTTAATTCCTATGCCTTTAAACCAGAGAGTTATGTCACACAAAATAGTTAATAAATAACATTTCCCATATGTTTACTTTACAACAGCACAATTTTTATAACATATTTTTTTTTTGTTAGGAAGTTAGAAGGTTTAAATGTTGACCAGTGATTTCTAATTTTTCCAACAAAATTTACAAAACTATTTTTATAGGGACCATATCACATTTGAAGTGACTTTGGGAGGCCGATATGACAGAAAATACCCAAAAGTGACACCATTCTAAAACCTGCACCCCTCCAAGTCCTCAAAACCGCATTCAAGAAGTTTATTAACCCTTCAGGTGCTTCACAGGAACTAAAGCAATGTGGAAGCAAAAATGAAAATTTTTTCATAAAAATTTTACTATAATCCCAAATTTTTTATTTTCACAAGGGTAACAGGATAAAATGGACCACAAAATTTGTTGTGCAATTTCTACTGAGCATGTTGATTCCCCATATGTGGGGGAAAACTATTGTTTGTGCACACAACAAGGCTTGGAAGGGAAGGAGCACCGTTTTGACTTTTTGAACGCAAAAAAGACTGAATCAAGAGTGGATGCCATGTCACATTTGGAGAGCCCCTGACATGAAAAACAGCAGAAACCCCCACAAGTGACAGCATTTTGGAAACTAGCCCCCTCAAGGAATAACACATTTAGATGTGAGAACAAATTTTTTTTTTTTTTTACAAAAACACTGTTTTAGCACCAAATTTGGACCCAACAATTTGTTCTGCAATTTCTCCCGCATGTGGCAGCATTCTATATGTGGATATACACTACTGTTTGAGCACCCGGCAGGGATCAGATGGGAAGGAGCGCTACTTGGCTTTTAGAACGCAGATTCCTTTTGAATAGATTATGGGCTCCATTAGTTTAGCCCCTGAGGTGCCAAAACAGCAGAACCCCCACCCCCAGGTCACCCCATATTGGAAACTCCACTACCTAAGGAATTCATCTAGGGGTGTAGTGAGATTTTGAACTCATGGATGCCTCACAGAATTTTATAACATTGAGACATGGAAATTTGTTCTCAGTAGCGATCTGGGAGTCAGAGATGCTTCCAGGGGTCTTCTCCATGCTGTTCTCCTTCCATTCAGCACTTTTACCATCCATTTCATCATTTTCAGTGCCCCCCAGACCTCCTTGTAGGGTCTTCTGGAAAAATGCTTTGATTTCTCATTGACGCTCATTATACTCGTTACTTGAAATGAGCATCCAAGCATTAGAAATTGTTTAGGTCGAGTAACGAGCATCTGAGCATTTTAGTGCTCACTCATCTCTAATTTTTACCTGTGGATTTTCAGCATTTTATGCAATGCAATGCAATTCTGACTTTAAACTCTGAATGTCCACAAGAAAATTGACATGTTGAGGATTTCAAACACACACGGCTGGTCAGTTTACGCTATGTAAAAAAAAATTAAACAGTGGACCCCAGGATGGGGGACATTATACAAGGAAGGGGCCTAGGATGGGGGTTATTATACCAGCAAGGAGCCCAGGATGGGGGACATTACACCAGGAAGGGGTTAAGGATCGGGATTATTATACCAAGATGGAGGTCATTATACCAGGAATGGGCACAGTATACCAGGAAGGGGTCCAGGATGGGAGAAATTATACTAGGAAGGGGCTGGGAATTCTGGGACATGGTTATACAATGGAGGACATTATAACAGGAAAGGGTCCATGATGGTGTCAGGATGGTGTACATTATTACAGTAAGGGGCCCAGTACAGGAGACATTACACCAGGAAGCCCCCATGATGGGGGACATTATATCAGGATGGGTGACATTGTTACACGAAGGTACCAGAATGTGGAACATTATTACAATAAGGGGTCAAGGACAGGGGACATTATACCAGGAAGAGGCTCAGGATGGGGGACATTATTACTGGAAAGGGCTCAGGATGGAGGACATTTTACCAGAAAGAGTACAGGACAGGGGACATTATACAACCCCTGGCAAAAATTATGCTTGGTCTGAAAAAAATTACCCTTACTGAGTACCACATTTTTAATCTTGATTTCTTTTAGTGTTTCTTAAAGCCCTAAAGTTGCCATTTGAAATGACTTTAGTTTTGTGCCATGTCTGTGATCTGCTTTTTTTCAACAACATTAAACAACTGAATGAACATCCTCCGAGCCCGGTGATTCCATAATTTTTTTCAGGGGTTGTAATAGGAAGAGGCAAAGGATGGAGGAAATTATACCAGGAAGAGGTGTAGGTGGAGGTGACGCGCCCCCTGGGCCGTGGGGTACCAGGTGCTGGGCCTATGGATGCCGGTATGGGGGATATCACGGTGGCTGGCCCGGTCCGTGACCCAGGGTGGTCAGTAAAAGGGGGAATATGTATAGGGGATTTGGAAAGTTCTGGAGCCGTCCTCTGGAGCTGGTGTTACGGCAGCAGGGATGGTGTGGCTCTCCACAGGTAGAGCTAGCTCCAGGGCAGCGTGAGGTGTAATGGATGGTGGTGCAGGGAGAGACGGCAGGATGGTCCCGGAGGAAAGAAGGACACTCACACGGGGGTAAGCTTCTGTACCTTTACTGGTGATGTTGCAGGCACGGTCCAGGGTACTCCGGACAAGGGCGCACTTTTGGACTCTCCCTAGTGAGCGGGTATAGGGCCTCCTGATCCGTGGCTTTACTTGCTAAGCTTCTGACCTGCCTGGAGCTAGGCCTAGCTTGGTTGCTGTCTCTCTTCTGCACCTGCTGACCTGGTGGTAGGGCCTACTCTTGCAGATCACTCTCCCTGGATGCTGGGGCCTCCGTGACTCCTAGCCCTGGTACTGCAATCAGTATTTGGTGAACCTGGGACCTGTAGTCCTCCAGGGGTTCCGGTGGTTCCTACTGGGTATTGAGGGTCCCTGTAGGCGCGGACCCGGTGTCCGGTATATATCTCGAGGTGAGCCTGGTAAGCTCCTCTGCCCCCTTGGCTACTTCTTCCTTCTCCTCTATCCTTCGGCCACACTCAGGGCCCTCACTAGGCCTTCACACGTGCTGTAGGCCTTGGCTCGCTAAGCACAGCAGCCAGCTTGCTGCCTCTTCGCTGCTCTCTGAGCGTCAGCACGCTCTCTGCTCAACTCTGAGCTCTGTCCCTCTCTGTGTCTGAGAGACTCACTAACTAGACTGAGCTGCCTGGCTCCACCCTCCCTTTATATATCCCTGAAGGACTCCCTCTGGTGGTCTGAGGTGGTAGGGTGGAGGTGTGTGAATGTGTGAGGGCCTCTTGTGGAGAAGTCCATCCATGCACCCTTCTGGGTTCTGTGGCACCAGTGCACAGCAGGGCGCCACAGAGGGACATTATTACAGGATGGTGGTCAAGATGGGGGACAATATTAAAGAAAGCGGCCAGGATGGGGAATATTGCAAAATCATTGCAAAATGAGCAGAAATGCAGACATGCATTGCACACTTAGGTATAGTTGTGAGAAGAACCAAATTTGTTTATATTATGTGATGTATTGGAATTTATGAATGTGTCTATCATAATGCAATGGCAATCTGAACTGTGGGTACAGTATAGAAAGTATAGAGTAGTAAAGGCACAGACAAGTGATGCGAACAAAGGATGATTATTTCCTCCATCAACAGATGACTTATGAAATAATAATAATAATAATGAAACAATTTATATAACATAACCATTATATCCCTAAATGTATTACACTGTAGTAAAACAGATAACCTTTCCTAAGGCTAGGGTCAAACAAGCATATATGTCTCATCCAAGAGAATTGGGTCGATTAGACAAATCACACTCTGATAAAACTCTAATTAGAGTTTTATCAGAGCATGATCATAGTGTGTTCTGATTCTGTTGGATGAGAAGATGGAGAACAAAATTTCTCCATCTTCTCCATTATGTCAGTCCATGAAAATCGGACTGCACTCAAATGTAATCTGAGTGCAGTCCAATATTTTCCTTCGACTCATAGACTTGCATTGCCAAGTGCGCTCCGAATTTTGGATCAAACTAGTACATGCTGCAATTGTTTTCCTCGGACCAGCTCTGTCTGAGAAAAAAATCTGACATTTGCACAGCCCTATACAATAATAATGATCTAAGTGCGATCCTATGTTTTGTTGGATCACACTAGGACTGATAATACGGTTGTCTGCTCAAGCCCTTAGAATAGGTCATCAATGTAAGAGTGATTGGGGTCTGACACACAGAAGCCCCACACAGGGCCAATTGTAGCTTTTCTGCAATCTAAAGGTCCGTTTACATGAACTGGCCAGTGGCACTATATGACCGCTGATCAATAAACTAAGTATCAATGGTTGTTTCAGTGGCAGTTTACGCAGGCAGACCAAAGCAAACGAAAACTGAGTGATCGATCATAGTTCTCGGCAGTGTGAGACCTGTTTATCCAGGACGATGCCAAGCTGAGAATGATGATCTTTTGTTTTGCACAAAATATAATTTCCCCCGATGAATGAGTGTTTTACTGATTTATGGAATGATTGGCAGCCTGATTACACGTCAAGATAACAGTGAAACCAGCGTTTTGAACAATGCTTGCTCCTTACTAAGTGGTTTGTCCCTCACTTAGGGGCATCTCCATTTATACTGTGATTGATTCTTATAATTGTTATTATTGTTTCTGCCGTTTTCATTTAAGGTATTTATTTCTATCATAATTCTGGATGATTACATCGATATGAAATGTTTTGCTGTAGTTTAATCATGGTTCTTTGAATTTCCCCATCATGTCTGGTGTAAGTAGTGACATTTGTTGTCCTATATTGCAGCCCTGTCTGCCTGTGAGATGGAAGCTGAGAGGAAGCTGCAGACGTGTCAGTTATAAGCGCACACAGCTCTGCAGTGAGATCAGGAGAGCAGAGAGCGGCCATCACACATCACACTGGGAACTCCCCTTCATGTGAGATAAGGAGGCAGAGTTATCTTCCAGGCAGCGTCGTCCCCAGAGCCAGGAAGAGGTCATTTACATAAAGTGATAAAAGATGATTTATCAGCAACAAGGCATCAGATATGAGGCATACAGGCATCACTCTCCTCTGCAGTCCATAACCTATATGCCCATATTAATAGTTTACAGCAGGCCAGAATTGCTAATCTGGCGCACCGGGCATTTTCCCAGTGGTCCACGGATGTGTGCATTGTAGTAGGCCACGGGGCCCGCTGATCCGGCCACCGGCCTGCTGATCCGGCTACCGACCCGCTTTTCTGGCTGCTGGCCCCTTAAATCTGGAGGCACAGCCGGGATTGGGGCGCTCTGCGCCTGCACGCAGGGTTCACTATTTGAACCGCTGCATGCGTCACATATAAGAACACATCAGCGTTCTCTGTGGGAGGAGAGCGCGATCCTCTCTCCCGCCTTTACAACACCGGCTGCAGCTGTTGGTGCAGCGCAGCCCGGTGCCGTACCGAATCAGGAAGCGGATCTCTGCAGCTCTGCTCCTACCTGGGTGAGTACAGTGGCATGATGATGTATGCTGTTGTTTAGCCAGTAAAAAACATGTTTCTGGTACCCAGGGGTGGGGGGTGGGGGATGACCTCTGGGGCTGGGGGCTTACATATGGGGCTAGGGGCTGACCTCTGGGGCTGGGGGATTACTTATGGGTCTGGGGGCTGACCTCTGAGGCTGGGGGCTTACTTATGGGGCTAGGGGCTGACCTCTGGGGCTGGGGGATTACTTATGGGGCTGGGGGCTGACTACTAACTTCCGGGGCTGACTGATGTGTTTATGGATCTGTGATACATATTCAGCAGTTGCTGTGTGTCCTATGTGATGTATATGTGTCTCCTGTGATGTGTGTTTCATAATATAGTATAATGTGGTCTTAATTATAATGTAAAGTTGTGTATATACAGTACAGACCAAAAGTTTGGACACACCTTCTCATTTAAAGATCTTTCTGTATTTTCATGACTATGAAAATTGTACATTCACACTGAAGACATCAAAACTATGAATTAACACATGTGGAATTATATACTTAACAAAAAAGTGTGAAACAACTGAAAATATGTCTTATATTCTAGGTCCTTCAAAGTAGCCACCTTTTGCTTTGATGACTGCTTTGCACACTCTTGTCATTCTCTTGATGAGCTTCAAGAGGTAGTCACCGGAAATGGTTTTCACTTCACAGGTGTGCCCTGTCAGGTTTAATAAGTGGGATTTCTTGCCTTATAAATGGGATTGGGACCATCAGTTGTGTTGTGCAGAAGTCTGGTGGATATGTGTCACCCTGGCCTGGATGCCACAAGTGTAATTAAAGCTGTGTCTGAGAGCAAGGGGGAGGTTCTTTAGTCAGGGGAACATTAGCATGCAGTACCTCCTGTCTCAGGCCAGTAGGGGGAGCAGGCTGCCCCTATAAAAGCTGTTACTGGGGGCAGGGTTAGAGAGAACTGGATGGCCTGTCTCAGCACTGAGACTTGTCCCAGAGCAGAGCAGGGACAGAAAGTTGTATTGCACCTAAGAGGAAGTGTGGCAGGAGGAGAGCCACAAGCCAGAGACAAGAGGCGAAGAGAGCCTGTCTTGGCAGATAAAAGACTTACTTTACCAGACTTTGGTGTCTGAGGCTGGGAGGATTCTACATCCTCCAGCAGATAACCAGTCCGCAAGGGACTGTATATTCCTTGGCCTAAGAAGCCTGGAGGCCCTGCCACAACCGAAGGGACCAGTAAAGCCGTACAAGGCTGGGAGCAGAAAGGAACCCACGTCGCAGGCCAAACAGGTGATAATACACGGAAAGCTCGGAAACGTGGGCTGTTACCCTATAACGAGGAGATAGCCAGAAGGAGCGCAGAAAGCACGGTAGGCCTACACCCTCACCCTGACCAGGGCCAATTTCCCCGTTGCTCTCAGACATCCAGGTCCCCTCCTAGCTGGGACTGTTTATGAGTCAGTTTACCTGTTTCAGTAAAGACCCTGGACTGCAACCAATTGTCTGTGTGCTCCTTCGCGCCTCCAGCACTACCAGTACTGGGACTCTCACCACCATCACTCCCACCATCCACTACACTGCCCTGGGCCGCACTCTTCCCGTGGGGAGTCACACCATCCCAGCTGCACACATCATCAGCCCCAGCGGTCTGCCTTGCAGCGGCGGTTCCTAATGACCGCAAATCCACGGGTGGCGTAGTCGGACATAATCAACAACACATAACGGACTACCACTGGCCTGACCACCCTGAGCCACGGAACCGGGTTGCCACTACTACTCCCATCGTTCCCCCTATTGCCCGGATCCGAGTGCCCCACGGCCCAGGGGGCAAGTCAGATACACAGCTGATAGTCCTACTGAATAGACTGTTAGAATTTGTATTATGGCAAGAAAAAAGCAGCTAAGTAAAGAAAAACGAGTGGCCATCATTACTTTAAGAAATGAAGGTCAGTCAGTCCGAAAAATTGGGAAAACTTTGAAAGTGTCCCCAAGTGCAGTTGCAAAAAACATCAAGCGCTACAAAGAAACTGGTTCATATGAGGACCGCCCCAGGAAAGGAAGACCAAGAGTCACCTCTGCTTCTGAGGATAAGTTTATCCGAGTCACCAGCCTCAGAAATCGCAGGTTAACAGCAGCTCAGATTAGAGACCAGTTCAATGCCACACAGAGTTCTAGCAGCAGACACATCTCTTCAACAACTGTTAAGAGGAGACTTTGTGCAGCAGGCCTTCATGGTAAAATAGCTGCTAGGAAACCACTGCTAATGACAGGCAACAAGCAGAAGAGACTTGTTTGGGCTAAAGAACACAAGGAATGGACATTAGACCAGTGGAAATATGTGCTTTGGTCTGATGAGTCCAAATTTGAGATCTTTGGTTCCAACCACCGTGTCTTTGTGCGACGCAGAAAAGGTGAACGGATGGACTCTACATGCCTGGTTCCCATCGTGAAGCATGGAGGAGGAGGTGTGATGGTGTGGGGGTGCTTTGCTGGTGACACTGTTGGGGATTTATTCAAAATTGAAGGCATACTGAACCAGCATGGCTACCACAGCATCTTGCAGCGGCATGCTATTCCATCCGGTTTGCGTTTAGTTGGACCATCATTTATTTTTCAACAGGGCAATGACCCCAACACACCTCCAGGCTGTGTAAGGGCTATTTGACCAAGAAGGAGAGTGATGGGGTGCTACGCCAGATGACCTGGCCTCCACAGTCACCAGACCTGAACCCAATCGAGATGGTTTGGGGTGAGCTGGACCGCAGAGTGAAGGCAAAAGGGCCAACAAGTGCTAAGCATCTCTGGGAACTCCTTCAAGATTGTTGGAAGACCATTTCCGGTGACTTCCTCTTGAAGCTCATCAAGAGAATGCCAAGAGTGTGCAAAGCAGACATCAAAGCAAAAGATGGCTACTTTGAAGAACCTAGAATATAAAACATATTTTCAGTTGTTTCACACTTTTTTGTTAAGTATATAATTCCACATGTGTTAGTTCATAGTTTTGATGCCTTCAGTGTGAATGTACAATTTTCATAGTCATGAAAATACAGAAAAATCTTTAAATGAGGTGTGTCCAAACTTTTGGTCTGTACTGTATAGTGTAGAGATGTTTATATGGTATGGTGCTGTGTACATAGTGTAGTATATAGTTTGGAATCCACACTATATACACTGGCACATCCCTACACTATATAATATATATAGTATATAAACAGCTCGACTCTATATTCTTTTGCACAGTATATAGTGTGGAGCTGGGTATATAATTGATTGTAGAATATATTGTGGAGCTGTGTATGATTTGTATACTTCCCCTGCCCTGTATACATGGTGTCATTCTCAGTATCTGCTCTTATTATGTTTGCGTGTGTGTGTACATACATACACGCATAATATAATAATATATATATCTCAACAATCTGATTAATTGTCAAAAAAATGGAGGACTCTTCTTTATTAGCCCATGTGGTTATGTTTCGGATTCATGTTCTGTTATGGAACTGAATTGTCGTCATAGAGGCTGGCATCTGCAGGGTACAAATGTATATATACAATGCACAGTACCACTCCTCCTGTCCTGTATATATACAATGCACAGTACCACTCCTCCTGTCCTGTATATATACAATGCACAGTACCACTCCTCCTGTCCTGTATATATACACTGCACAGTACCACTCCTCCTGTCCTGTATATATACACTGCACAGTACCACTCCTCCTGTCCTGTATATATACACTGCACAGCACCACTCCTCCTGTCCTGTATATATACACTGCACAGCACCACTCCTCCTGTCCTGTATATATACACTGCACAGTACCACTCCTCCTGTCCTGTACATATACACTGCACAGTACCACTTCTCCTGTCCTGTATATATACACTGCACAGTACTACTTCTCCTGTCCTGTATATATACACTGCACAGTACCACTCCTCCTGTCCTGTACATATACACTGCACAGTACCACTCCTCCTGTCCTGTATATATACACTGCACAGTACCACTCCTCCTGTCCTGTATATATACAGTGCACAGTACCACTCCTCCTGTCCTGTATATATACACTGCACAGCACCACTCCTCCTGTCCTGTATATATACACTGCACAGTACCACTCCTCCTGTCCTGTACATATACACTGCACAGTACCACGCCTCCTGTCCTGTATATATACACAGCACAGCACCACTCCTCCTGTCCTGTATATATACACTGCACAGTACCACTCCTCCTGTCCTGTATATATACACTGCACAGTACTACTCCTCCTGTCCTCTATATATACACTGCACAGTACCGATCCTCCTGTCCTGTATATATACACTGCACAGCACCACTCCTCCTGTCCTGTATATATACACTGCACAGTACCACTCCTCCTGTCCTGTATATATACACTGCACAGTACTACTCCTCCTGTCCTCTATATATACACTGCACAGTACCGCTCCTCCTGTCCTGTATATATACACTGCACAGCACCACTCCTCCTGTCCTGTATATATACACTGCACAGTACTACTCCTCCTGTCCTCTATATATACACTGCACAGCACCACTCCTCCTGTCCTGTATATATACACTGCACAGCACCACTCCTCCTGTCCTGTATATATACACTGCACAGTACCACTCCTCCTGTCCTGTATATATACACTGCACAGTACTACTCCT
Source organism: Phyllobates terribilis (assembly GCF_046119375.1). Classification (NCBI taxonomy): domain Eukaryota; kingdom Metazoa; phylum Chordata; class Amphibia; order Anura; family Dendrobatidae; genus Phyllobates; species Phyllobates terribilis. The sequence continues at coordinate 559,671 of NW_027363542.1, forward strand.
CCTGTCCTCTATATATACACTGCACAGTACCGCTCCTCCTGTCCTGTATATATACACTGCACAGCACCACTCCTCCTGTCATGTATATATACACTGCACAGTACCACTTCTCCTGTCCTGTATATATACAATGCACAGTACCACTTCTCATGTCCTGTATATATACAATGCACAGTACCACTCCTCCTGTCCTGTATATATACACTGCACAGCACCACTCCTCCTGTCCTGTATATATACACTGCACAGCACCACTCCTCCTGTCCTGTATATATACACTGCACAGTACCACTCCTCCTGTCCTGTACATATACACTGCACAGTACCGCTCCTCCTGTCCTGTATATATACACTGCACAGCACCACTCCTCCTGTCATGTATATATACACTGCACAGTACCACTTCTCCTGTCCTGTATATATACACTGCACAGCACCACTCCTCCTGTCCTGTATATATACACTGCACAGCACCATTTCTCCTGTCCTGTATATATACACTGCACAGTACCACTTCTCCTGTCCTGTATATATACACTGCACAGTACCACTCCTCCTGTCCTGTACATATACACTGCACAGTACCACTCCTCCTGTCCTGTATATATACAGTGCACAGTACCACTCCTCCTGTCCTGTATATATACACTGCACAGCACCACTCCTCCTGTCCTGTATATACACTGCACAGTACCACTCCTCCTGTCCTGTATATATACACTGCACAGCACCACTCCTCCTGTCCTGTATATATACACTGCACAGCACCACTCTCCTGTCCTGTATATATACACTGCACAGCACCACTCCTCCTGTCCTGTATATATACACTGCACAGTACCACTCCTCCTGTCCTGTATATATACACTGCACAGCACCACTCCTCCTGTCCTGTATATATACACTGCACAGCACCACTCCTCCTGTCCTGTATATATACACTGCACAGCACCACTCCTCCTGTCCTGTACATATACACTGCACAGTACCACTCCTCCTGTCCTGTATATATACACAGCACAGCACCACTCCTCCTGTCCTGTGCATATACACTGCACAGCACCACTTCTCCTGTCCTGTATATATACACTGCAGGTCTTTTTTTTATTGATAGAATAAGTACAGTACATGTCAGAACAATAATACATTACAGGACACCAAACATATGAACAAAACAAGACGACAAATCACAGAAAATAGAAACAAAATAAATCCCCCCAGGAATATATACATATACAAGAAATAAAAATTATAAAACCTATAAAACCTCCGGCCCAGCTTCATTCATACTACTATATACAATCCCACACAACGCTCACACTGTCCTATATACACATAAAACACCGTCCTATATACAAGATTATATACAATAAAACGCTAGAAACACAAAACACTAAACCTAATATAACGTATAAACAACCGGAAACTAACACTAACCTACTGGTCCCACTGCCTGACCTTACAGTCACACCCTTACCGCACCTCATTCACACCACAGAAAACCAAAAATAACAATATATACAATAGTGACATGAACAATTTTAAACCTTTTTTTGTTTTGTATATTTTTTTTTTTTGTATTTTTTTTTTTATATTTTTTTTGTAATTTTTTAATATATATATAAAACACACACCTACACTAACTATCCCGCCACCCCTGATCCAGCTCTGGCCACAAAGTTCAGGATTACTCCGAGCTAGGATCAGACCCCAAAGTTTTTCCCCAGGCGGGGCCTGGACCAGGCCAGATCAGTCCTCTTATCACCGCTGATGAAGAACTTCCCCAAATCCCCCACCCAACCTAACTAAAACCCCCTATTATACATTATATACAATATATACAGAACACAACCTACACACTCACCATCCAAGGCTCAAGTTCGATGCCGGCAAACCTTCTATTCAGGAGACAGAAATACAAAACAAAAATCTAGGGTGGAAAGACATCAGCCCACCACCAGGATATAGGAGTACTACCGGACTAAGGCACCCTGAAGGAAAAGCCCCTCCAGAGACGGGCCGCCCTCCGGGCACCCAGTCTTTCATACTCCAGAGAATGTACCTTCACCAGGTCACCTAGGATGTTCCTACAGACTTCATCTACATGGAGGATTTTACTCTGCGTCGAAACTAAAACTCGTGCGTTCCACGTGAAATACCTGACCACTGCGCTGACTATGAATAAAGTGTCTCGGTCCCTTCTCCCAAGGTCTCCGAACGCTCCATAGGCCCACCCGGGGTAGGACAGAGTAGCCAGCCGCAGCCAACCAATGGAAGTCCCCACCCTGTTGTACACCTCTGTATTAAAGGGACAATGAAGCAGGAAGTGCTCCATGCTTTCCAGCACGTTAGCACAAGCCTCACGGGGGCAATTCCTGTCCTCGGAGCTCCTGTACTTCAAATTGTCCCTCACATACAGCTTACCATGGAAGCAGCGCCAAGTCAAGTCCCAGTACTTCTCGGGGATCCTGCTAGAATTTAACAAACTCAACCCAACCTCCAGATCCCGACTTGGGCAGTCTTTGAGGGCCAATGGACTCTGAAAATGAGAAACCAAGACCCTCATATCGAGGAGTTTCCTCGGGAGGGACCTCACCTCCCACATTCCCAGACCCCACCGGCGGATTATTTTCAGAACCGGGGTAACATAAGCCGGGAGATGCCCGTGTGGTGTGCGAAGATCCTTCAATCTTCCCCCTGTCTCCCATTCCTGGAAGAAAGGCTGAAACCATCCCTTGCAGGAGAATACCCACGGAGGAGCCCTCTCTTTCCAGAGGTTTGACACGTTCACTTTCAAGAAGGTGTTCACTAGGAACACCACGGGGTTCACCATATTCAAACCCCCTAGTCTCCTCGTGTGGTAAGTGACCTCCCGCTTGACTAGGTTCAGTCTGTTACCCCATAACATCTGGAAGAACAGACTGTAGACCCGTGTCCAGAGAGGCTCTGGCAAGACACAGACGCTGCCCAGGTAGATTAGCAAGGGGAGCAGGAAAGCTTTGCACAGGCCAACCCTTTCCCTCAGGGTCAAAGAACATCCCCTCCATTGGTCCACTCTTTGGGCGACACCTTTGATTCTGCCTTCCCAGTTTTTCGTGGAGTAATCACCCTGGCCGAATTCGATGCCCAGGACTTTGGCATGTTCTTGGGGTTCGGGGAGGGTGTCCGGAAGATCAAACCCGGGATCTCCGCCTCCCAGCCAGAGACTCTCACACTTATCCTGGTTGACCTTGGACCCGGATGCTCCGAGTAGCGCTCCACTCGCTGCCTCCCCTTGCGAAGAAACAAATACGGTGACATCGTCCGCGTAGGCCACCACCCTCAGGATAGCCTCCGGTGCCGCCCCGCCCATCCGCACCCCCGCCAACGGTCCACAATCGATCCTTCTGAGGAAGGGATCGATTGCAAACGCGTAAAGCAAAAGGCTAAGAGGACAGCCCTGACGGACACCGGATCCTACCCCGAAAGGTCGTCCAATCCACCCATTCACCAGAGGGAAAGTCTCAGCCCCTGCATATAAGGTCTTAAGCCTGTCCACAAACCCTCCAGGCAGACCATACCTCAAAAGAGTGGACCAGAGGTACTCGTGGTTAACCCGATCAAAGGCTTTTGCCTGATCCAAGGTCAGCAAGAACCCCTTCCAGAGGCCCGCCCTGCCTTGCTCCACGGCCTCTCGGACACCTAGAACAGCACTAAAAGTGCTACGGCCAGGAACGCAACAGTGCTGAACCTCCGAAAGGAGCCGGGGTGCAAACTTCACCAGCCTGTTGAAAAGTATCTTAGCCAAAATCTTCCTGTCCACATTGAGAAGTGCTATGGGACGCCAGTTCTCAATGCGTGACGGATCCTTACCCTTTGACAAAATGATCAAAGCTGACCTCCTTAACGATCTCGGCAGAGTGCCCGAGGAGAGACACTCGTTAAGCACCTGAGTCAAGAGGGGGACCAAAGAGTCCCTAAAGGTCCTAAAGAACTGGGATGTTAAGCCATCCGGACCTGGCGACTTTTTGGGCCTAAGCCCATCGATCGCCAGTCTCACTTCCTCTTCTTTGATCGCTTCTGCCAAATCGCCCAGCGAGAGGTCAGCCCCTGGCTCAGGAACAGATTCAGTCAGGAAAGCTGACATCCCGTCACGATCAAGCTCCCTCTTTCCCAAGAGGTACGAGTAGTAGGAACTGACGACCTCCAAGATCACTGACCTGGACCTTCTCAGGGACCCCGTACTGTCCACCAGCCCCGTCACTATCTTACTATTCACTGACATCTTACAGTTTCTGTAAGGGTCGGGCGAGCAGTACTTCCCGTAGTCCCTCTCGAAAACCATAGATGCGTGCCTATCGTACTGACACCTCTTCAGCAAGGACTTCACTCTGGAGATCTCCTCGCGGCTACCTCCAGTCAAGACAAGATGCTCGAGTTTCCTCCTCAGGCTCTGATACAGGCGATCCCTGTTCAGGCTTCTGAAGTTCGAGAGCTGCCGGAAGAATCTCGCCACCCGATTTTTGAACATCTCCCACCACTCTGACTTAGTGTTACTTAGGCCCAGCAATGGTACCTGGCTCTGAAATAATTCCTCAAAAGAACGTCTTACAGCTTCTTCCTCAAGGAGTGACGAATTCAGCTTCCAATAACCTCTTCCCATCCGAGGAGTCTCTGTAACGTTCAGAGAAAACATAATCAAACAGTGATCGGAGAACTCCACCTCCACAACCGACAACGGTGAAGAGACGGCCTCCTCCTTCAAATAAAACCTGTCTAGCCTAGACCTGCACTGACTACCTCTAGAAAAGGTGAATCCCGTGTTGCCCGGGTTGTGCCGGATGTGGACATCCACCAGGCGAGCCTCACTCACTATCCTGTTTAACGCGACCCAGTCATAAGACAGCCGGTCTCCGGAACCTCCTCTATCACAGGATCTCGTGACATTGTTGAAATCCCCTCCGAAGACCACCTGCCGACTCGAAAATAAAAAAGGTTTGATCTTCAGGAAGAGACATTTGCGGTCCCACTTGGACTGGGGACCATAGATGTTAATGAGCCGAAGCTCTTGTCCCCCCATGGAGACATCTAGGATCAAGCATCTCCCCATTTCTAATTCGATCACTCGTCTGCATTCAACCGCTGCGGTCTTAAAAAGGACCGCCACCCCGCTATACGGCTCGGCCGCAAGAGACCAGTAGGAGGGCTCATGCCTCCACTCCCGCCTTGCTTTATGCAAGGTTGATATATCGGTCAACCTGGTCTCCTGCAAAAATAAAATGTCGGCGTCAAGTTGGCCGAGAAAATGAAAGGCCGTGTACCTTGCCGCATCTGACTTTATGCTGCAAACATTAATAGTTGCCAACGTCAACGGGATGGGTGCCGCCATCATGAATGGTTGAATTAGATAGCCTTTTTCTTCCCACCACTGACAGTCCCAACCTCTTCCTCCGATAATGACGGGTTTTTAGTGCGCTTAAGACAAACAGACTCGTCCATTCTCTCCTTACATACATTCTTGCCCCCGTCTGGTGGTCCTGGGTTAGTCGTCCCCCCAGAGGGCTTTGTATTTGCCCCCGAGAGGAAGACCCAGCCATCACCTGAGCCGCAACCACCTTGTCCGCAACCTCCGGCCCCGGGTCCCCATTTCCCCCCTGCAGAGGGAGGTCCTGGAGAGCCCGGAACTGGTTGGAGAGATCCACCAGAGGGGGGGCGGCTGAACCCTCCAATGGCGCTTGGATCACGGCCAGAGAGTCAGAGGGGTCGCACTCCAAAGAGGCAGCTCGAGACCTGGTCCCCCTCCTACCTCTGGCCGTTTTCCTGTTACCCTTTTTCTTTTTCTGTGACCACTCCCCCTCTCCCTCATCTAGACTGTCACCAGAAGAGGGTTCCTGGGAAGACGTGGCGTCCTCTCGCTCTTCCCTTTCAAGTCTCTTGACCTCCTCGCTCAATTCACTGTCTTTAGGATCCTCAGCTGCAAGTGAAGTACCTGGGTCAGAGTTTAGGGACATTACTCCCTGCCCCCTGTCCACACGGCGCTGCTCCTGCCGCCTGATGGTGGATGGCGGCAGCTTGCTCCTCACCGGTTCCCTGCCTCCCCGCCTCTACTGGTCCCTTCACCGGCAAGATTAGTCCTGGCTTTCGCTTGTCCCGCACTCGCCGCTTTCAGGACAGCATTGGCGAAGGAACGTGGAGAGCGACTGAACGGGTGACCGAGGTCACCACACAAGTTACACCTAATCCTGCGACAGGCAGCAGCAAGATGACCAAGGTCCCTACACAGTGCGCATTTCTGGGTGGTACACTGCGCACTGAAGTGTGTGGGGCTACCGCACCTGTGACAGACCTTAGGCTGCCCCCGGTAGAAAATCAAGATCCTATCCCTCCCCAAAAAGGTTGAGGAGGGGATATGGGTAATAGTGTTTCCCGAAACCTTCAATCTCACCATGAAGGTCCAGGCTCCTGACCAGATACTATGGCCATTCAGATTCTTTTCGGGAATATTGGTGACCTCTCCGTATCGACTCACCCAGGTCGTAATGTCCATACAGGAAAGCGACTCGTTACTAGTCAAAACGGTCACTTTCCTGACTGAATCTTGGCGGGTTATTGCCAGGGGAAAGAGACCATGCCATTGGGGGCGACTCCGAGCCAGCTCATGGCAAGACCAGAAAAGCTCAAGGCCCTCCAGTCTCACGAAGCTGACATCGAAGTAGGAGGTCCCGTAGGGATGGATCAAGGCAAAGATGTCATATGCCGCAAAGCCCATCCCCAGCAGGAGCTCAACCACCTTCCACCTATCAGGACAGGCATCCTTGCTTACCCACTGGAGACGGACCACGTTCCTATGGTTACTCCTCTGCCCCGTTGTCGACAGAGACCAGACAGTCTCTGCCCCTCTATCTCGGAAGGCTGAAAGACCATGTCTCTCTATCCAGAAAGACAGATCAACCTCCCTCCCCTCTATAGTGATGGAGCTCTCCCCTCTCCTCAGGGCGTCCAGGAGCTGCTGTTGCAAGTCACCATCCCCAGGGCCACCAGACGAGGGCGCACTACTACCCCCAGCACTGACAGCTCCTGAATAGCTTTGGGCTGAAGCCCCCGCCAATGCTGGGGGGGGCAGCGGGACCAGCACCTACTTTCCCCCCACCAACACCAGTGCTGCTCCCACCATTCACTTCACTACTACTCCCACCATTCGCAGGACCATTACTCCCATCATTCACTCCACTACTTCTCCCACCATTTGCTGCATCACTACTCCCACCATTCATTCCACCACTACCCCCACCATTTGCTACACCACTACTCCCACCATTCCCACTACTCCCAGCATTCATTCCACCACTACCCCCACCATTTGCTACACCACTACTCCCACCATTCCCACTACTCCCACCATTCACTCCACCACTACTCCCACCATCTGCTCCACCATTACTCCCACCATCTGCTCCACCACTACTCCCATCATTCACTACACCACTACTTCCATTCCCTTTACTTGTCACCCCATTACCTCTGCTGTTCTCTGCACCTTCCACAGTCACCTCCATTCCTTCCTCCCTTGTGTCTGGTGTCTCTGCACTCACACCTGCTGGGCCGGGGGAGGGGAGCACTTCCAGAGACTCCTTTCCCTGCAGCACCACACCCTTTTCCCTTTGGTTGCTGCTGGCTTTCTGCAGGTCGTCTCCTGGAGTGCCCTGCCCCCCTACTGCAGCATTTTGGTCCTTGTGCTGGGCAGACTGTTTGTTGGGCACCGCTGCCCGCCCTGCACCCACAGACTTTGGGGTCTTAGTGTCCTTTTTGGGCGCTGGGGCACACTGCCCCCCTGTCGCAGCAGTCTGCCCAGTGTTCCTCGCAGATGTGTTTTTCACATCCCTCCCGGCCCCCCCAGCCCCGGTGATAACTGGCTTAGCCGCAGAGGGCAGGGAGGGAAACTCCACAGAACTTCCTATGTCCGGCGCTGTGAGTACCTCCACAGCCTCGCCCTCTGCACTGTTCCCTGCACAGATGGCAGCATCGCCGGACATCCTTCTCCTCTCCCCACCTTGCCTCTGCCTCAAGCCCACTGCAGAGCCCGTGTCTTTAGGTTTGGTGGGGTTTAAACAGAAGGTGGCAGGCACAACATCAGACATTGGTACATACTTGTAACTCACCACCTCCTGTGCGGCTCCTCCGGTCTTCCTCTTCCTCCTCTTGGTCTCCTCCACTGGTTTGTTCTCACCGAAGGAAAACCGCGTCAGGTCCACTGGAAACTCCAGCAGTCGGATCTCCCTCAGCAATCCTCCTTCCTCCTCCTCCCCCAACACTCCAGCCTCTGCTGTCGGAGTCCTCTGCCCTGCAGGGAGACCACTTGGGCTCCGGCTCTGCCCCTCACTGGCTCCAGCAACTGAAACTCCAGTCACCTCTTCATCCTCCTCCTCCTCTTCACTAAGGACGCCGGTTGGCGGTTCTCCTGAGGTGTTTAACCCCTTCATTTCTGAGAACCACCGCTGGTTCTTAAACCTTTCCAGGAAGGGACCTGCGCTTTTCTCAATCCCCTCCCGGAGGAGCACTAACCTGACCACCTCGTCTCTGAGGGCTTTAAACCTCTGGGAGGTCGCGGGTCTTTCCTTGTTGGACGCCCGGGTGTTCAGGACCCAGGCCTCCCTCAGCTCCTCTTTCAGCTGGGTTAGTGCTTTGCCGGCGTCCTCGTACTCTCGCAACGTGGCGACCACTCGGGAGGAGAAGGAACTTGTGGACTCGCAAGAGCTCATCTCCCCCCAGGATCTTGCTGGGCTCTTGTTCCTGGGGCCTGCGGTGCCCCGGTCTCCCTCTCTGGGCGGGCGGTGAACAGTCTCGGGGTTGGAGTAGGTGGATGTACTCTTCCTCACCCTTCCCGATCTCCTCACTCCCTTCTGGGCCGGTTGTTGAGGCTCCTTCTCCCCCGCCGGCATAGACCGGGGGATAGGAGGCTGGGAAGCCATGCCGGCCTCCCAGTAGGCCTGCCTCTCCCTAGGGAGAAGAGAGGCAGACGACGACCCTCCTCCTGGAAGTGCTTGAGCTCAGGAGGCAGGTGCTACTCTCAGCACCACTCCTCCTGTCCTGTGTACTGTATATATACACTGCAAAGTACCAATTCTCCTGTATACAGTATATACACTGCACAGTACCTGTATATATACATATATACAGTATATATACAGTCCTGTATATATACAGTCCTGTATATATACCTGTATATATACAGTATATATAGACTGTATATATACAGTCCTGAATACAGTCCTGTATATATACACTGTACATATACACTATATATATACACAGTCCTGTATATATACACTGCACAGTCCCATTTCTCCTTTCCTGTATATACTGTATACTGCACAGTACCACTTCTCCTGTCCTGTGTATATATGACTCGCCCCCTGGGCCGTGGGGCACTCAGAACCGGGCAATAGGGAGACGATGAGGGTAGTAGTGGCGACCCGGTCCCGTGGCTCAGGGTGGTCAGACCAGTGGCAGTCTTTTAGATGTTTTAGATAATGTCCGACTACGCCACCCGTGGATTGCGGTTATTAGGAACCGCCGCTGCAGGGCAGACCGCTGGGGCCGATGATGTATGCAGCTGGGATGGTGTGACTCCCCACGGGAAGAGTGCGGCCCCAGGGCAGTGTAGTGGATGGTGGGAGTGATGGTGGTGAGAGTCCCAGTACCGGTAATGCCGGAGGAGTGAAAAAGCACACAGACAACGTACTGCAGTCCAGGGTCTTTACTCACGATTAATATCCAAGTCACTTCTGCGGGGAATGACTGCCCGAGCCGTGCTGCGTCCACCAGGTGAGGGGCTCGGTCAACCCCCAGACAGCTCAGGAGTATGGCTCAAGACCCCCTTTTGTCCTTTCTCTGGCCTGCCTCACCAGTGACCCACTTTTGTCCAGCTACCGCGGACTTGTGCGGTTAAACGTGGGCCCCGTCCTCCGCTGTCCTATATGGTGCCTTCCTAGCAGGTTTGATGAGGTGTCGCACCAATAAATGATCACGACCTCCGGTCTTTGGCTGAGGGTTGTTTCTCCTCCACCAACTTGGGATCTGGTACCCTTAATCTGCCTGACCCTGCACCCTGGATTCTCGAGGGTTCTTAGGGTCCCTTCCACCTTCTTGTTCCTGAGCCCTTCTGTTTCTCTCTCTCTCTCTTCTTCTCCTTTTCTGTTCCTTTCTCGTGGAGCTGGGATGAGACGTAATCTCAGCTCCACTTCACCTCCTCTCTCTCTCTCTCCACTCTCCTCCTCGGCCTCTCACTAGGCCCACTCTGGAGTAGAGCTCCTACAGAGCCTCTACTCCCTGTCTTCTCTTCTCTGGACAGAACCTAGATCTAAGATGGTGCCCACCTTTTATACCTCCCTCTAGCCATGAGCCCAGGGGACCAGCAACCAATGAGCTCCTATCTACGCTCAGGAACCAACCCCTATCTGCCCCTACAGCACTGGGTGTTCCACCCCCCTCCCCACTCCAGACAGGGACATAGTTGGTCGTGCCTGCACTTCTGTCTAGTGGGAGCACCGCTGAGCTGTCCCTCGGAAATGGGGTGTGTGTGCTGTATGCAGCTAACTGAGCCCTGGTCCATACTCCATCCTTACCCGGGAGTGGAATATCACACCTCTGGTCTGAGGTGCAATACCCCTGTAGCGGCCGAACCCTCGGGGCGCTACATATACACTGCACAGTACCAATTCTCCTGTATATATACACTGCACAGTACCACTTCTCCTGTATATATACACTGCACAGTCCCACTTCTCCTGTCCTGTATATATATACTGCACAGTACCACTTCTCCTGTCGTGTAAATATACACTGCACAGTACCACTTCTTGTTTCCTGTATATATACACTGCACAGCACCACTCCTCCTGTCCTGTATATATACACTGCACAGTACCACTTCTCCTTTCCTGTATATATATACTGCACAGTACCACTTCTCCTGTCCTGTGTATATACACTGCACAGTACCACTTCTCCTGTATATATACACTGCACAGTCCCACTTCTCCTTTCCTATATATATATACTGCACAGTACCACTTCTCCTGTCGTGTAAATATACACTGCACAGTACCACTTCTTGTTTCCTGTATATATACACTGCACAGCACCACTCCTCCTGTCCTGTATATATACACTGCACAGTATCACTTCTCCTTTCCTGCACAGTACCACTTCTCCTGTCCTGTGTATATACACTGCACAGTACCACTTCTCCTGTTTATATACACTGCACAGTCCCACTTCTCCTTTCCTGTATATATATATACTGCACAGTACCACTTCTCCTGTCGTGTATATATACACTGCACAGTACCACTTCTTGTTTCCTGTATATACATATACACTGCACAGTACCACTTTTTGTGTCCTGTTGTCGTGAGGCAACATTAGACTTTGGTTGGGTTAATATTGGTTTATTATTTTCAATATTCCTATGATAAAATAAGAATAAATATTGGAAAACTAATTTAAACATCCCAAGTATCCCCTATCCTGAGAACTTTCCAATCACTGGGGGTCCGTCCACTGAGACCCCCATAATCCCGAGATCCAGAGCTCTGAAGAGCACCATGTTAGTGGGGCTATGGTGGATCATACACACTGCTGCACTATTCACATGTGGCTCATCAAATAACTCCTTAAAGGGAGTGATGAGGGGCACGACTAAGTAAAGCCAAATTTACTGATCTGGGGTAATGAGTGTTACAGTATGTGGGCTGGTGGGGTTTGTCTTGCAGGGCTGCTTTTTTGTCCCAGTCCGGCCCTGGTTTACAGAGATCAAATGGAGTTTTTTAAATTAATTTTCTCATTGTAATATTAATAGAATTCATGTGAAATATGTTGCAAAAGTTATTTTTATTATTGAAAAAAATATAAGATACTGATATTCAACTGTGAACTGGATACAAGGCACAAGATAAATGCATGAATACAGTGCAGGTTGGATTACTTTGCCTTATTTCGGCTTTGTGGAATTAAGTTCATAAAATAAGCACCTAAAAGAAGAAATCACACTAACAAACATGTGATGGGGCATCTCCTTAATGTCCAAAAGTGATCTGGTTTCCCAATAGTATATATTTTCAACCAGTTTATTTTTTAGAGAAATAACTAATGCCTGATCCTTCTTCTGGAGGGATTGAAATGCCAGATCCTTCATTTTGATCAATTATTGTGTGCCAGATCCTTCTTCTGGAGGGATTGAAATGCCAGATTCTTCATTTTGATCAATTATTTTGTGCCAGATCCTTCTTCTGGAGGGATGACAATACCAGATCTTTCATCTTGACCGATTATAGTGCCAGATCCTTCTTCTGGAGTGATGATTATGCCAGATCCTTCATCTTGACCAATTGTTGCACCAGATCCTTCTTCTGGAGTGATGACAATGCCAGATCCTTCATCTTGACCAACTATTGCGCCAGATCCTTCTTCTGGAGTGATGACAATGCCAGATCCTTCATCTTGACTGATTATTGTGCCAGATCCTTCTTCTGGAGTGATGATAATGCCAGATCCTTCATCTTGACCGATTATGTCGCCAGATCCTTCTTTTGGAGTGATCACAATGCCAGATCCCTCATCTTGACCGATTATAGCGCCAGATCCTTCTTCTGGAGTGATGATAATGCCAGATCCTTCATCTTGACCGATTACAGAGCCAGATCCTTATTCTGGAGTGATGACAATGCCAGATCCCTGATCTTGACCGATTACAGAGCCAGATCCTTCTGGAGTGATGACAATGCCAGATCCTTCATCTTGACCGATTATTGTGACAAATTCCTCGCCAGATCCTAATCCAGATCCTTCAAAAACTAAAAAATTCAATAGTTAGCAGCCATCAATTTCATAATTAGTTACTAAACAGCAAAAAAATATTAAAACTACAAAAGAACAAGCAGATTAGTATCCAAGAGCAACTTTGTGTGTTAAGGAACACAACGCGCTGGGGTTTATTCACGTGGGAAGAATTAGATTATAAAACAGCTCAATTGGGGATATTTATTAAAATTATCAGAGAGAGGGCATGAATTTACTAGTCTTTAAAAATGTCACTAATTGCAGCAAATGTATCACATTGGTGTATGTGCAACCATGGTAGAAATGCAAAAATTCAGCCATTTTGTTCCTTATGCCACTTCATAGATAGTGTGCACATGAACATCAAGTTAATATATATCACATTATAAATTTGTAATTACTTGTTAAATTATTACATTTGTTCTTAGCAGTAAACTATAATATATACAGTAATTATGTTTAGAATACTCTAAATATTATAATATATACTATTACGATTACAATACAGTTATATGAAAAAGTTTGGGCACCCCTATTAATCTTACGCTTAATGTTTTATAAAAATTTGTGTTTTTGCAACTGCTATTTCAGTTTGATATATGTAATAACTGTTGGACACAGTAATGTTTCTGCCTTGAAATGAGGTTTATTGTACTAACAGAAAATGTGCAATCTGCATTCAAACAAAATTTGACAGGTGCATAAGTATGGGCACCCTTATCATTTTCTTGTTTTAAATACTCCTACCTACATTTTACTGACATACTAAAGCACTTTTTTTGGTTTTGTAACCTCATTGAGCTTTGAACTTCAAAGCCAGTTGTATGCAATCATGAGAAAAGCTACTTAAAGTGGCCACTTGCAAGTTGTTCTCCTGTTTGAATCTCCTCTGAAGAGTGGCATCATAGGCTCCTCAAAACAACTGTCAAATGATCTGAAAACAAAGATTATTCAACATAGTTGTTCAGGGGAAGGATACAAAAAGCAGTCTCTGAGATTTAACCTGTCAGTTTCCACTGTGAGGAACATAGTAAGGAAATGGAAAAACACAGGGACAGTTCTTGTTAAGGCCAGAAGTGGAAGGCCAAGAAAAACATCAGAAAGGCAGAGAAGAAGAATGGTGAGGTCAGTCAAGGACAATCCTCAGACCACCTCCAGAGAGCTGCAGCATCAACTTGCTGCAGATGGTGTCACTGTGCATCGGTCAACTATACAACACACTTTGCACAAGGAGAAGCTGTATGGGAGAGTGATGCGAAAGAAGCCGTTTCTGCAAGCACGCCACAAACAGAGTCGGCTGAGGTATGCAAAAGCACATTTGGAGAAGCCAATTTCTTTTTGGAAGAAGGTCCTGTGGACCGATGAAACCAAGATTGAGTTGTTTGGTCATACAAAAAGGCGTTATGCATGGCGGCAAAAAAACACAGCATTCCAAGAAAAACACTTGCTACCCACAGTAAAATTTGGTGGAGGTTCCATCATGTTCATTGAACATCTGTGGGATCATTTGAAGGGGGCTCTCCATGCTCGGCGACCATCAAACTTAACTGAACTGGAAATGTTTTGTAAAGAGGAATGGTCAAAAATACCTTCATCCAGGATCCAGGAACTCATTAAAAGCTACAGGAAGCGACTAGAAGCTGTTATTTTTGCAAAAGGAGGATCTACTAAATATTAATGTCACTTTTCTGGTGAGGTGCCCATACTTATGCACATGTCAAATTTTGTTTGAATGCAGATTGCACATTTTCTGTTAGTACAATAAACCTCATTTCAAGGCAGAAACATTACTGTGTCCAACAGTTATTCCATATATCAAACTGAAATAGCTGTTGCAAAAACATCAATTTTTATAAAACAATAAGCTTAAGATTAATAGGGGTGCCCAAACTTTTTCATATAACTGTATATACTATTACTATTACCTATGGTAATGACCAATAGAATTATTGGAAAATAAGTTACACAATGTAAACTATCTACATTATGTGGAGGGCGACAATCGCAGAAGCCGTTCTTGTAGCAAGATTCATCAACAGATAGAAATATCTAACTGCTTGGTGTGTCCAAGAATGCTATCACACATAAAGACACATAATGCCGCCTAAGCTGTGCCCAAAGTAAGGTCTACCCAGGGATTCCCCATAGAAGAGTCTGTAATTAATAGTGGAATTAAATGAACACATTGATGTTGGATTTATATTCTTACAGGATTACAACAATAGAGCATAAGATATTACCATACAAATATTACATATAATAAGAAGCAGTAAGAAGTCAGACAATAGATACATATAATGGAACATTGTGCATTTGAGTGTTTAATTAATTGAAGACATTGATGTTGGATTTAGATTCTTACAGGATTAAACCACTAGAGCATAAGATATTATGATATAACTATTACATATACTAAGAAGCTGTAAGAAATCAGACAATAGATAAAGGAACTGGACTTACGAGGTGCAGAAAATATGGGGGTCACGCAGCAGAGGAGGAGAAGGTAAGTGGCCTGCATGGTGGTCCTCGCTTCTGTATGACTACAGGTAAGAAGTGAGGAGCAGATGGAAGAGGCCTCTTTATATAGGACTGGGACACTACATTTGGGGGAGGGGTCAGTGGTAATAGCTCCGCCCCCTTGTATCTAATGTAAATGACACTAATGGTTACATAGTAACATCAGATCTGGTGGTTACACTTCACATTACACATCGTCATAGATTATTTTATTTAAGTAGTAATTTATATTATTTATATTGTTGGTGACTTTTGTAAGTTTCTTCTGTTTTCTTCTGAATATACGGAGATGTATTGTGTAGCTCCAGCAATGTAATGATCTGTATAATTTGATTACTTTAACAAATATATATATTAGACTAAAAAGCATCAGGGCCCCTGCACACTATAGTATTACAGAACTGTACAATACAGTGACGTCCATAGAAAGTAATAACCAATCCTGAATCTGAAGCCTCATTCCTATATTACTATACACTGCAAAATACAATCCTATAACACTACAATCCTATACACTCCATAATGGATAATGTCTACTGTATATATCCCCTAAGACAAACAGATTTCCCCACTATGTATAACAATGCGGATAAGGTGAACGATACAAAATCCATGTAAAATAACAATCTTTATTAGAGCATAAAAATATATAGATATACAATTAGAAGTGATACTGCACAAAGATTAGGAGGAGGAGGAGGATTGCAGCCCAGTTATAGTATAACAGAAGTAATGTGCATTTTATCCATAGTGGGCATAAACCAAAGTGGGACTAAGTAACCAAAATCATAAGTGCCCACTAGGTACACAATGAGAAAGATCAATCAAATGTGATCAAGTGGAAATGATGGAGATCGGGCAGCCACCCACAGCTTGATGCGTGTTTCACCTATCGCTTCCTCAGGGGGGCGTTGTCATATACTGCAAAACAAAAGCCCAATAATTGCAAAATATCCTACTAATACTTCCATTCTATTAGTCCAAAAAGTAAAAAGCCTATTTGGTACAATACTTCTATTCAACAAACACTCAATCAGGTCAAAGAAGTATAGATGCACAAGTTTGATAAAAAGATTTGGAACTTTTATTGAATTATTTAAAAGAAATTTATAAAACACACATAAAGGGGAAGTGAACCAATGAAGGTGCCTGCAGTGCTAGTAACAAGGGTAGTCAATCATTTATTCTGTTCTGATAAACAGAATGTAAATAAAGACAATACAACCTTTCAACTGCAGGTAAGGACAGCTGTATTGTCTTTATTTACATTCTGTTTATCTCTATGCCTGATGATTCCATCTGTTTATCTCTATGCTTGGTGATACCATCTGTATTTTGTGGGCCATGATTGACTTTGCCCTATATTGACACTTGTCTACCACTTGTGGGCTTTATGGCTTCTCTCTATATGACCTATTGACATATTTATAGATATATACTTTCATGGCATTTTGACTACATTTATCTATGCTGGATACTTTAAGGTATGTACTTGTTATCCACTAATGCTTACTAGATGAATGAATTTTGGATACTGATCCTTTTACTTATTTATTTATTTAATTCTTCATGTATTTATCACTGGGTTCATTGATATGATCTCCTTTTGTAAGTCTTGTTAAACAGAATAAATGATTGACTACCCTTGTTACTAGCACTGCAGGCACCTTCATTGGTTCACTTCCCCTTTATGTGTGTTTTATAAATTTCTTTTAAATAATTCAATAAAAGTTCCAAATCTTTTTATCAAACTTGTGCATCTATACTTCTTTGACCTGATTGAGTGTTACTCCCATTCTAGTAGCCACAATAACAACGTACAACTGAAGCAATAAAAAAATGCCTTTATTAAAAATAAATATAAAAACATAACAAAAGTAATTTCTAAAAATACCCATTAAATACCATGGGAAACAATTGAACTCCACAACAATAAATAAAGCTCATAGGATATGATGAAGGAGTCTATATATCATCTGATGTCTATACACATAGTATAGCACCTGCAGTATACAGGATAATATATGACTGGTATATGGTATACAGTGATTACAGAAGTCAGATATCATATACAGGATAATATGTGACTGTTATCTATTGTATAATTCCCAAATTTAACAGAAAGGAAAAAGGGACAAATTATTTGGCTTGCATAGTAGCAGAGTGCTTTGTGGAAAATTAATGACCATGCCTCGAACCATTTATTTCTATACAGATAAATGTACAAGGATGACCTGCATCTTCTAAAGCAGCAGAAGCCAAGGCATCCCGAAACAACTGCTGGGGTATCGGCCTGGGGGACATCCGTATACATAGCTAGTGTGACTGTGGATTAATTGATCTGTGATATACTGCAGTAACTGCACCTTAATCACAACATTTATTTAATCATCACACACTGGAATTACAAACCATGAGGGCTATGTCCTCATTAAAGAATACTGACACCTCGGATTGTTGTTGTTTTTTTTTTTTGTTTAATACAAATCACAAATCTACAGAATCCAGAAATGTAAAATCAACTATCTACCTAAGACTAGCATCCTCTGTAATCAAAACCTTCTACCCCCATCTTCAGGACTTCTCTTGTGCTGCAGCAGTTCTCTGGAATGCACTATCCCACAGAATATGGTTAATCTAACTATGCCCTGTTCTCCCTTCCTTAATTTTCTCCAGAATCTGGTCCCTTCACTCATCTGTATCCACAGCCTCCATGCACTCTACAGCTCCTTGTATCTGTACTTATACAGATTCTGGCTGATGACTGGTTCATGTAATGGTATTTGAATTCCCCTGTTTATAATAATCATGGCCGGACCATACATGACAAGCACCTTTTTATCTTTTGTGTCACTCCTATATCTTCATAGACTGTAAGCTTGTTAGCAGGGCCTTCACTCCTCTTAGTATGTCATGAATTATGTGATAATCTGTATTGTCTTATTCAGTTTGTACATGTCTCTACTAAATATAGAAATTAAATAAAAAATATTATTATATATAACTCTCTTTGGCCCCCTGTAGTACAATGTCTCTCT
The DNA here is from genome assembly GCF_046119375.1 of Phyllobates terribilis. Lineage (NCBI taxonomy): Eukaryota > Metazoa > Chordata > Amphibia > Anura > Dendrobatidae > Phyllobates > Phyllobates terribilis. The sequence goes on from NW_027363542.1 coordinate 578,045, forward strand.
TTTTGGTCCTCATTTAGAATAAAGTCCCCTTCTTCGGCCACCATTTATCATAATGTTCCCCTTTTGCTCCCATGGTATGATGCCCCCCTTTTTAGACAAAATTTACAATAATGTCCCCTCTTGGGGCCCCCATTTAAAATAATGTCCCCCTCCTTGGACCCCAATTAAAATAATGTCTCCCTCTGTGGCCCCTACTTAGGACAATGCCCCCTTCTTTGGCCTTTGGCTCCCATTAGGTGTCAAGTATTATACATATATATATATATATATATATATATATATATGTATATATATATATATATATATATATATATATATATATATATATATAAGTATGTAGACCACTCTTCTTTTGCAAACTGTCCCAGGTCTCCCATATGTGAAGTGTGTCTCCTCCCAAGAGCAATTTTAAGAGCAATTTAGATCCGGACTAAGCAATGAGTCCGGATCTAAATCCACAGGTGTTCAAAAGGATTTAGATCCGGACTCATTGCTGCCACTTCAGAACTCTCCAGCACTTTGTTCCCATCCATTTCTTGGTGCTTCTTGAAATATGTTTGGGGTAATTGTCCTGCTCGAAGTCCCATGACCTAGGACGCAAACCCAGCTTTCTGACAATAGACACTACATTGTGACCCAAAATCCTTTGGTAATCTTCAGATTTCATGATGCTTTGCACGCAGTCAAAGCAATGAGTGCCAGAGGCAACAAAACAACCCCAAAACATCTTTGAACCTCCACCATATATGACTGTAGGTACTGTGTTCTTTTCTTTGCAGTCCTCATTCCATTTTTGGTAAACAGTAGAATGATGTGCTTCACCAAAAAGCTCTATCTTGGTTTCATCTGTCCACAAGATGATTTCCCAAAAGGATTTAGGCTTACTCACGCACATATTGGTAAATTGTAGTCTAGCTTTTTTATGTATCTATGTCAGCAGTGGGGTCCTCCTGGGTCTCCTGCCATGGTGATTCATTTCATTCAAAAGACTACATATAGTTCACGCTGACACTGATGCACCCTGAGCATGCAGGACAGCTTGAATATCTTTGGAACTTGATTGGGGTTGCTTATCCACCATTTGGACTATCCTGCGTTGCAACTTTTCATCAATTTTTCTCGGCTGTCCACATCCAGAGAGATTAGCTACAGTGCCATGGGTTGTAAACTTCTTGATAATGTTGCGCACCATGGACAAAGGAACATCAAGATCTCTGGAGATTAATTTGTAACCTTGAGATTGTTGATATTTTTCAACAATTTTGGTTCTCAACTCCTCAGACAGTTCTCTTCTCCTCTTTGTGTTCTCCATGCTTAGTTTGGCACACACAGTCATACTGTTAGAACCTTGCTCTTAGGTTTTTTCCTTTGCTGCTCTCATGACCTCGTTGGCCTATTTAATCCTGCTCCGCCCTTCTGGCTTTGCTGGACTTCATTGTATAACTACTTTCTAGCTAGCCTGTGCTCTGTATCTAACTCTGTTAGTTTGCTTGGTCTACGGACCTCAGTGTTCTATATATTTTGTTTGTTTGTCTGTCTGCTACTATTTCTGTTAGGAGGTGTCCCATTTTCCTCCCAGTCCTTAGTACTTGTAGGGATTCCTTCCCCACATCTATAGGTCTCCGTACAGACTAGCTTAGGACTTTAGCAGGTCTGATCGCAGGATCAGGTTCCCTGTTACATCGTAGGGATTCAGCTGAGTTCTATCGTAGGGACAGATTTCCTCTCTTTCCTTAGCTCTGGTAGCAGAACATAACAGTAAGTCCAGCCTGCAAATTCTCTAAGGATAGATTTTTCTGTTCCATCATGGTGTCGGTTCAGGATTTGGCTCATCGCCTGCAGGGACTCTCTCTGGAGGTGACCGAGCTCCGTCAGCACGTGAGTAACTGTCCTGGAGCACATTTCTTGGAGCCTAAGGTATGTTTGCCGGATTTATTTTTTGGTGAACACCGAGAATTTTTTTCATTTAAAAATGCTTGCTTATTGTATTTTCGTTTGAGACCCAAGTCCTCTGGGGATGAATCCCAGCGCATAGGGTTCATAATGTCACTTTTGCGCAAAGAGCCTCAGGAGTGGGCCTTTTCTTTGCAACCTAGTGATACATGCTTCAGATCAGTGGATAGTTTTTTTTCTGCTTTGGGACTATTATATGATGATCCTGACCGTGTCGCATCAGCTGAGACTGAGTTAAGACATTTGAGACAGGGATCAGGTAATGTGGAAAAATATTGTACTCATTTCCGTCGTTGGTCTACTCAAACAGGGTGGAACGATTCTGCTCTGAAAAGTCTATTTCTTGCTGGGCTCAATGAAAGGGTTAAAGACCTGCTAATTGCTTATCCTACACCTGAAGATTTGCAACAGGCTATGCAATTAGCTATACGGGTGGATAGGAGACTGCGTGCAAGGGTTAATGAGAACAAATCCTCTGCTATGTCAGTTTCTGGTTATGAGAATGTGTGTACTAACAGTGGTGAATCGATGGAGATTGGATCGGTGGCACCTCGCTCTCAAGAAAAAGACCGTCGATTTTCTGAAGGCTTGTGTTTCTATTGCGGAAAATCTGGTCATTTGATTAAAAGCTGTGAGCTTCGTATGAAGAAAGAAAAAAAAATGGTCAGTCATGCCCGTATTGCCTGTTTAAATTCCAAGGGTGTATTTTTAGCTGCTTCCACGATTGCTCAGGAAAAATTAATGGAATTTCGGGTGTTTGTTGATTGTGGATCTACTCTGAATGTAATTGATGGGGGATTCTTGGAAAGACTCAATTTAAAACCCGAACCTTTATCATCCCCCATTGCTGTGGTTTCTGTGGATGGTTCCCCTTTGAAGAATATTACTCTCAAGGTCTGTGAATTTCCTCTCACTATTAATGGTGTTCACCATGAGAAATTGGATTTGGTAGTTTTGAATAACTTGCCTTCTCCAGTAATATTGGGATTGCCCTGGTTAAAATTTCACAATCCTGTACTGGATTGGTCTACCAATGAAATTAAATCCTGGAGCCATAAATGTTATGACAAGTGTTGTAACGGGCGTATTGCAGCTTTGGATAGGGGAGAATTGCCTGTTCCTATTCAGGATTTTTGGAGAGTTTTTTCTGAGAAGGAATCGCAGGTTTTGCCTCCCCATAGAGACTATGATTGTTCTATTGAATTTGTCCCTGGAGCGACTCTTCCTAAAAGTCGTTTATTTAACCTTACTATTCCTGAGAGGAAGGCTTTGGATGAATATATACAGACAAGTTTGGCCGCCGGTCACATTAGGCCCTCTAAGTCTCCTGTGGCGGTTGGATTTTTTTTGTAAAAAAAAAGGATGGCGGTTTACGTCCTTGTCTGGATTTTCGTGAGATTAACAAAATTACTGTACGCAATCCTTACCCACTGCCATTGATTCCTGATCTGTTTAACCAGTTAATGGGGGCCAAGTGGTTCTCTAAAATTGACCTTAAGGGGGCATACAATCTGTTGCGCATGAAGGAGGGTGACGAATGGAAGACTGCTTTTAACACTCCTGTGGGTCATTTTGAGAATCTGGTTATGCCTTTTGGTCTTACTAATGCTCCTGCATTTTTTCAGAATCTTATTAATGACATCCTTAGACCTTTGATCGGCAAAAATGTGGTTGTGTATTTGGATGACATTTTGATTTATTCGCCGGATCTGGAGTCTCATTGGCGGAGCGTACGTGAGGTATTACAATTGTTAATGGACAATTCGCTTTTTGCTAAGCTGGAGAAATGTGAGTTCGCTGTACAGAGAATTAGTTTTTTGGGTTACATTATCTCCAGCGAAGGTTTTGAGATGGACCCGCTTAAAGTTCAAGCTGTACAGGAATGGCCTAGGCCTATTGGTTTGAAATCGATACAGAGGTTTTTAGGTTTCGCCAATTATTACAGAAAATTCATAAAAAAAATTTCTAGTATTGTCAAACCTCTTACCGATCTCACCAGGAAAGGTGCTGATGCGGTTCAGTGGTCTTCTGAGGCCATTGAAGCTTTTGTGTATCTCAAGGAGAGGTTCACCTCTGCTCCCATCCTTATGCAGCCTGATGTGATTAAGCCGTTTTTGGTTGAGGTTGATGCTTCTTCGGTGGGGGTTGGCGCAGTATTGTCTCAGGATAACGGGGATGGATTACATCCCTGTGCCTTTTTTTCAAAAATTTTTTCGGAGACTGAACTGAATTACGATATTGGTAATCGGGAATTATTGGCTATTAAACTCGCATTTGAACACTGGCGCCACTTCTTGGAAGGTGCGGAATTTCCCGTTCAGGTTCTTACGGATCATAAAAATCTGATATATCTTGATGCTGCCAAGCGCCTGAATGCCCGTCAGGCTAGGTGGGCACTGTTTTTCTCGCGGTTTAATTTCTCCGTTACTTACATCCCTGGTACTAAGAATGTTAAGGCGGATGCCTTGTCTCGCAGTTTTTCTCCCATAGTCGGTGCTGAGAAAGAGGAGAACATTTTACAAGAAGGTGTTGTGATAGCTGCTTTGGACTCCGTTTTGGAAGATGAGATTCTTAAAGCACAGGAGAATGCCCCATCTAACACTCCTCATGGGAGGTTGTTTGTGCCTGGGACCTTTAGGAGAGATTTGTTTGTTGAGTGTCACGAATCTCGGTTGGCAGGTCATCCCGGAATCTCTGAGACCAAGAGACTGGTGGGTCGCAGTTTTTGGTGGCATGGATGGCAGAAGGAAGTCATTAAGTGGGTGCGTCAATGTACTATATGTGCTAGATCTAAGTCCTCACATACTCCTGCTGCGGGGTTGCTTTGTCCTTTGGAGGTTCCCAGTGCTCCTTGGACACATTTGGCTATGGACTTTATAACTGACCTTCCCCCCTCTGAGGGTTTTACTGTCATCTGGGTGGTCGTGGACCGTTTTAGCAAGATGTGTCACTTGGTTCCCTTCGTCAAACTGCCCTGCGCTAAAACTCTCGCTAAGGCCTTTGTCAAGGAAATTGTCAGACTTCATGGCGTTCCTACTGACATTGTTTCTGATAGGGGTCCTCAGTTCGTGGCTCGTTTTTGGCGTGCCTTTTGTGACAGGTTGGGAGTTCATCTGTCGTTCTCGTCCGGATATCATCCTGAATCTAATGGCCAGACAGAAAGGAAAAACCAGGATGTTGAGCAGTTCTTGCGTTGTTTTGTGGCAGACAATCAAGAGGGGTGGTCTGAGTTTCTGCCACTTGCTGAATTTGCTCTGAACAATCATACATCTTCTTCTGCTGGTTGTTCGCCTTTTTTTTGTTGTTCTGGGAGACATCCGTCGTTTGGGTCGTTCTCCAAGTTGGGATCTGCCGTGCCTGAGGAGGAGAATTTTTCCGGTGATTTGGAGAGAGTTTGGACGGATGTGCGTGGTAATCTTCAGGAGGCCAACAGAAAATCTAAAGACTACTTTGATAGGAAACGACAGGAGGTTTTGTTCGCTGTTGGTGACATGGTTTGGTTGTCCTCTAGGAATCTGCGGTTGAGGATTCCTTCTAAGAAATTGGGTCCCAAGTTTGTAGGGCCCTTTAAGGTGCTTCAGGTTGTCAACCAATCTGCTGTTAGGTTGGAGGTTCCTACCTCCTGGAGAATTAATCCGGTATTTCATGTCTCTCTGTTAAAAAAAGCTGTTGTGTCGGATGGTGACGCCTCTGCCTCTGTTCCTCCGGTGGTGGAGGACGGGGAATATGAAATTTCTCGCATCCTTAACTCTAGACGGTATAGAGGTAGTTTGCAGTATCTGGTGGCCTGGAAAGGTTTCGGACCCGAGGATAACTCTTGGGTGAGGTCAGATGATGTTTCCGCGTCCAGACTTATCAGAGCGTTTCACAGGAGATTTCCTGATAAGCCTGGTCCTAGGGGATCCGGAGGATCCTCTTAGAAGGGGGGGTACTGTTAGAACCTTGCTCTTAGGTTTTTTCCTTTGCTGGTCTCATGACCTCGTTGGCCTATTTAATCCTGCTCCGCCCTTCTGGCTTTGCTGGACTTCATTGTATAACTACTTTCTAGCTAGCCTGTGCTCTGTATCTAACTCTGTTAGTTTGCTTGGTCTACGGACCTCAGTGTTCTATATATTTTGTTTGTTTGTCTGTCTGCTACTATTTCTGTTAGGAGGTGTCCCATTTTCCTCCCAGTCCTTAGTACTTGTAGGGATTCCTTCCCCACATCTATAGGTCTCCGTACAGACTAGCTTAGGACTTTAGCAGGTCTGATCGCAGGATCAGGTTCCCTGTTACATCGTAGGGATTCAGCTGAGTTCTATCGTAGGGACAGATTTCCTCTCTTTCCTTAGCTCTGGTAGCAGAACATAACACATACAATGCAAAGAATATGTAAATTTCTCACCTTTTTATCTGGCTTCAGGTATGATTTCATATTGCTCAAACCTGTTACTTGCCACAGGTGAGTTTGAATGAGCATCATATGCTTGAAACAAAGTTGTTTACCTACAACTTTGGAAAAGTGCCAACATTTTGGTTTGGCCCATTTTGGGAGTTTTGTGTGAAATTATGTCCAATTTGCCTTTTTTGTTTGTTTTTTTGTGTTGTTCCATTACATACAAATGAAATAAACATATCTATACCAACACATGTGTAATTACATTAATTTTCCAGGAGCAATACTTCATTTTCTGGAACAAATTCAAGGGTGAAAAACACTGAAAAAAGCTTGAAATCTATGATGCTTTTTAACAATGGATAAAAGATGTTAAGTGTGTAAAGTGAGGGATCCTTTAAGCTTGGCCATGGACCCCCCGGGGCTCCGGGCGGTAGCCCAGATTGCCCTCATTATAATCTGCCTATGGTCCTAAGTGTTCCCCGGATAGTGGCCCCGGAGCTACGCTCACTGAGTGACAGGACACCGCTCCTGAGCTCAGCTTCGGGGCCCGCTCGCCGGAGCGGCTCATTCTCCTCGGCTCCTCAGCGTCAGCGGTCAGAGAATTACAGCTAGGGACACATAGGACATGTGAGTATAAGGATTTTATTATTTTCTTCTTATTTTACAATGGATCCCACTGATTCTGAGATTGTGTTTAGTGACATATTGTACTTCATGATAGTGGTAACCAATTTTGATGCGACAATTTGGTGAAAATTTTGATAATTTTGCAATTTTCAAACTTTTAATTCCAGAGAGTTATGTCACACAAAATAGTTAATAAATAACATTTCTCATATGTTTACTTTACATCAGCACAATTTTTAAAACATTTTTTTTGTTAGGAAGTTAGAAGGTTTAAAAGTTGACCAGCGATTTCTAATTTTTCCAACAAAATTTACAAAACCATTTTTTTAGGGACCACATCACATTTGAAGTGACTTTGAGGGGCCTTTATGACAGAAAATACCCAAAAGGAACTAAAGCAATGTGGAAAGAAAAATGAACATTTTACTTTTTTTCACAAAAATTTTACTATAGCCCCAATTTTTTTATTTTCACAAGGGTAACAAGATAAAATGAACCACAAAATTTGTTGTGTAATTTCTACTGAGCATGTTGATACCCCATATGTGGGGGAAAACTATTGTTTGGGCACATGACAGGGCTCGGAAGGGAAGGAGCACCGTTTCGACTTTTTGAACGCAAAAAAGACTGAATGCCATATCACCATATTAAAATGAATGCCGTAATGCCATTATGAAAACAAAATGCCATATGAAAAAAGTGGATGCCATATCACATTTGGAGAGCCCCTGACATGCGAAAACAGCAGAAACCCCCCACAAGTGATAGCGTGACGTCTCTTACTCGAAAAAGCCCTTTTCTTTACCCTGGGAGATGGGGGACTCGGAGTCGGGTCCTGTGATGGAGAGATGGGGTGCAGCCGTGGCCCGGACCCGACCCGTGCTCAGGGCCGTCACATTAAAAGAGATGGTGTGGGCTTATCCGGGTTGAGTGGCTGATTTACGACTACGCCACCTGTGGCACCTGGTGAAGGCCACCAGCGCCGCTGCAGTCCGCTGAGGCATAGTGTTACGGTGACCAGAGTTATTACTACTCCCCACAGGCGGAGCAAGGCCTCAGGGCAGAGGGACAAGAAGGATGGAGGGGGTAGTAGTGGAGGAAGAACGGATGCCACGTCGCGCGGTGTAGCGCAGAATAAACAGTCCGGAGGCCATAGGGGTGAACTTCCAAGGCTTTACTCACATTAGAGATGGCAGAAGGAAGGCGACTCCCTGATCCCCACGGAGTCCTGCAGTCACCAGGGATGGGGGTCCGACAACCTCCGAGCAAGTCCAGCATTCAATCGGGACCCCGCACCAGAGTGTTCCTGAACTACAGACCGTATCCTCTCCTGTCTGTGTGTGTAGATAGGCCGGGTCTCCCTCTGAACTCCTCTCAGAACAAGAGCACGGGTGGCAGCTCCGCTCCTTCCGATACCCGATGGGATCCTCTGGGCCTACCAGGCTTTACCAACCAGGACATGGAGAAGCAAGGTCGGGTGTCGGGGCCGGTACCCCTCTTGCAGCCGGACTCCCTCTGAATATATCAGATGGTGAGGACAGGTGGCGTACACTGCTCTGTCTGCATCCTCCCCGGGATCCATTAGCTGTGGAGCTACACTCTTAAGCTCCGGGCCTTCTTGGTCGTGGTCCTTGACCGGGTTGAGACATTCCTCGTCTGCAACCTGCCCCCCGTCCCAAGGCTGGGGTATGAGGGCTGTGTCTCCATCCACTGCAGGTCCACACAGGATCCACGTTCAGGGTGGGAGATCACAATACCTCACAGTAATTAACAGCACAAAGACCAAAACCAAAGATGGCTTTTTATTAAATATGAAATTTAAAGTGTCACTAAATTGTAAGTCCTCAACCCTCACCCACTAACTGGTTCCCCTCACTCTTGGTTCCCCAGTCTCCCTGTAACCAGGAGGGCAGCACCTGGTGCATACTAGCCCCCCTGGTGGAGAAATGTGGTGTTGGATGCAAAGGTTGGGTCCCGACCATCACGCTGTTCTTACCTCGGAGGAGGAACACTACACTCCATTACAGAAGTGCAGCATCCCTGTGGCAGTCGAACCTTCAGGGGCGCCACAGTTCTACAGTGGGATGTGCTACATAATGAAGTTTCTCTTAAGGGGCACTTGGAAGATGTCCTTATCACCCCGGGCAGTAAAATCTTTATAGTGGTGGCAGGATGAGCCTAACCTATCTCGAGGGGTTCCCTGGGTACTTAGGGTCACTAGAACAATTACCACAGATGCGAGTCCGAGAGGGTGGGGAGCCCATCTGGGAGATATGGTAGCCCAGGGGACCTGGTCAGATATTGAAAAGGGTCTCTCCTCCAATTCAAAAGAACTTCTGGCGGTAGACAAGGCGGTGAATAATTTCTTACCTTTCCTTCAGGGCCAGAATGTAAAGATCCTCTTGGATAATCTAGTTGCGGTAGCATATGTGAACCACCAGGGGGATACATGGTCAAGATCGCTGATGAGAGTGACAGATCATCTCTTCCAGATTACAGAAAGTCACCTCCTTTCCCTGATGGCCCTCCATATAATGGAAAAAGAAAACATGAGAGCAGATTTCCTAAGCTGCTATCCTCTGATGCAAGGGGAATGGGAACTAAATCAAGGAATTTTTACCCAAATAGCCGAAGATGGGGGGGCCTCCGGTCAGGTAGATCCGTTTGCCACAAAACTAAATCGGAAGACAAAGATCTTGTGTTCCCTAAATCCTCTAGCTGTGGACGCTTTCCTGATACGTTGGTATTTCAGCCTGGCGTATGACTCCTCCCCCCCTGGTTGGCTGTTCTTCTCATGGTAATAAGAAAGATCAGGGAGGAGAAGGCCAGGGTTCTGCTGATCGCACCCTTTTGGCCCAGGAGGCCCTGGTTCTCATGCCTGAGGAACATGTCCATCTCTGATCCTTGGGTTCTTCCAGAGATTCCATATCTCCTTCTCCGGGGTCCGATATTCCATCCTCAAGCAACTGGCCTCCACTTGACGGTGTGGAACTTGAAAGGACACTGCCAAATCAGAAAGGTTTTTCCAAAGGTCTAGTAACCATCCTGCACAGCAGAAAACCTGTTACAACCCAGATTTATGCCACAAGTTGGAGAAAGTTTTTGTCTTTCTCTGGTTCTGGGGTTGATGGGGAAGGGGTGCCAATAGGACAAATCTTTGGAGTTTTTACAAAAAGGTCTTGAACTAGGGTTATCCACCAGCACCCTTAAAGTACAGATTTCTGCCTTGGGTGCCCTATATAGCTGTGATGTAGCTTGTAGCTACTGGGTTTCTCGGTTCATTAAGGCAGCTTTTAGATCTAGACTCATTATTAAAAGCAGCTTGGTTCCCTGGGATTTAAATTTGGTTCTAAAGGCCTTGACTAGCTCGCCGTTTGAGCTAATAGTCAGCAACCCTTAAATCCCTCTCTCTTAAGACCGCTTTAATATCTTTAACCTCGGCCAGGAGCATTAGTGACATCCAGACCCTGTCTATGGCCTCGCCGTTTACTCAAATTCTGGATGATAGGCAGGATCTGGTCTAAAAATCACTCTCTCTCCCTAAGGTAGCTACTCGTTTCCACAGACTTCAGGAAGTCCTCCTACCCTCCTTTTGTCCACATCCTAGTAACCAGAAAGAGGTGGAGTTACATACGTTAGAAGTGAGGAGATGTGTGGTTAGGTACCATTCAGTTACCAAAAGCTTTAGGAAAGATAACTCGTTGTTTATATCCTACCAAGGGGCTAGGAACGGTCTAAGGTCACGAAGTCCACCATAGCTAGATGGAATTAGGAGGCCATTTCTCTATCATATACAGTATAGACCAAAAGTTTGGACACACCTTCGCATTTAAAGATTTTTCTGTATTTTCTTGACTATGGAAATTGCACATTCACACTGAAGGCATCAAAACTATGAATTAACACATGTGGAATTATATATTTAACAAAAAAGTGTGAAACAACTGGGTTCAGGTCTGGTGACTGTGAAGGCCAGGTTATCTGGCGTAGCACCCCATCACTCTCCTTCTTGGTCAAATAGCCCTTACACAGCCTGGAGGTGTGTTTGGGGTCATTGTCCTGTTGAAAAATAAATGATGGTCCAACTAAACGCAAACCAGATGGAATAGCATGCCGCTGCAAGATGCTGTGGTAGCCATGCTGGTTCAGTATGCCTTCAATTTTGAATAAATCCCCAACCGTGTCACCAGCAAAGCACCCCCACACCATCACACCTCCTCCTCCATGCTTCACGGTGGGAACCAGGCATGTAGAGTCCATCCGTTCACCTTTTCTGCGTCGCACAAAGACACGGTGGTTGGAACCAAAGATCTCAAATTTGGACTCATCAGACCAAAGCACAGATTTCCACTGGTCTAATGTCCATTCGTTGTGTTCTTTAGCCCAAACAAGTCTCTTCTGCTTGTTGCCCGTCCTTAGCAGTGGTTTCCTAGCAGCTATTTTACCATGAAGGCCTGCTGCACAAAGTCTCCTCTTAACAGTTGTTGAAGAGATGTGTCTGCTGCTAGAACTCTGTGTGGCATTGAACTGGTCTCTAATCTGAGCTGCTGTTAAACTGCGATTTCTGAAGCTGGTGACTCGGATAAACTTATCCTCAGAAGCAGAGGTGACTCTTGGTCTTCCTTTCCTGGGGCGGTCCTCATGTGAGCCAGTTTCTTTGTAGCGCTTGATGGTTTTTGCAACTGCACTTGGGGACACTTTCAAAGTTTTCCCAATTTTTCGGACTGACTGACCTTCATTTCTTAAAGTAATGATGGCCACTCGTTTTTCTTTACTTAGCTGCTTTTTTCTTGCCATAATACAAATTCTAACAGTCTGTTCAGTAGGACTATCAGCTGTGTATCCACCAGACTTCTGCACAACACAACTGATGGTCCCAACCCCATTTATAAGGCAAGAAATCCCACTTATTAAACCTGACAAGGCATAAATGTGAAGTGAAAACAATTTCCGGTGACTACCTCTTGAAGCTCATCAAGAGAATGCTAAGAGTGTGCAAAGCAGTCATCAAAGCAAAAGGTGGCTACTTTGAAGAACCTAGAATATAAGACATATTTTCAGCTGTTTCACACTTTTTTGTTAAGTATATAATTCCACATGTGTTAATTCATAGTTTTGATGTCTTCAGTGTGAATGTACAATTTTCATAGTCATGAAAATACAGAAGAATCTTTAAATGAGAAGATGTGTCCAAACTTTTGGTCTGTACATCTAGCGGCGAGGAAGTGCCAGAAGGGCTGAAGGCTCATTCCACCCCTCCCCTCCTGGGCTGAGAAGACAGGTGTCTCGATAGAAGACATATGTAAGACTGCTACCTGGTCCTGTCCCTCTACATTCCATAGACACGATAGGTTAGATATGGGTGTATCGGCTGACCTCACCTTTGGGAGAAGAGTGTTCCAGGCTGTGGTCCTTCAATAGATTACTTCATCTCTGTAATTCTCTCGTGGTGCTGTCATGGTCGACCGATAAAATCTTAAATTACATACCGGTAATGGAATTTTTCGGAGACCATGACAGCACCCTTATATTTCCTCCTTTCACGTTTGTGGGAACACTCCCCTTTTATTAATTATAATATCACACTCAATAGGTGTCGTCTGGTATGGCAATTTTGTGATTGTTTGCTGTGCTTATTAACCTGGCAGTCCTCTCAATGCTCTGTAATCCCAACTGAGGCGGGAGAGAGGTGGCGCCCTTTTAAGCCTGTAGGTTTCCTCTCCTTGGTGGGCGGATCCCCTCTCTCGTGGTGCTGTCTCTGAAAAATCCCGTTACCGGTAAGTAACTTACGACTATACATTTGATGGAGCAATCAAAAAGTTGTACCCCAAAATGGTATTAAAAACGGTCTTAGAAAATTGAAACACAAGCCAAACAATTTGTTTGCAAAGTTTAGAATTTTTTAAAAGCAGTAAAATGTTTTCGTTTTCTTCTGCACCATTTCACTTTATTTGGAATTCATTGCCCTTTTTTTTCTATATGTTGCACAGTAAAGTGAATGGCGTCTTTCAAAAATGCTGTAATTTTGTCCCACAAAGTACACCTCAACCCTGCTGTATTGAATAGTGTCTGTGTTATTCACTATGTGATATGTGTTTTTTTATTGTATACTAATGTATAGTGACTAGTGATGATTGAGCGTGTTCTATGAACCCATTCAGCGAGCACGCTAACAGCCGTGACACTTGCAGGCACGGCGACCTTAAAAGAAATGCCGAGCATGCCAAAATACTTGATAGAACACGCTCGATCATCACTAATAGTGACCAGATGCCTCTAAGGAATCTTTTTTGGCCTCTGTTTTACTGGTGCTTGAAGTGCAAATTTTTGTAGCTCTAATGATTACGTAATATGCAACTATGTGAACTGCAATTGCCAATTAACAATTTAAGGGTATCCATCAGATATACCCCTCCCTCCAATTCCCATTCATGACCATGCAGGATTTGGAAAGCTAAATCCATAGACACCTCTATATCTTTTATCTGTTGCTGCATTTCTGAGTGCTCTGGGTGTAACGGAGCACTAACCAAGCCTCAGCCTTCCAAGGTTGCTTCCCTGCCCAGCACCAGCCTCTTTATCTTGATTGATAGCTCACTGTCAGTTTTTTGGGACGTCAGGCACCAAGCAAGGAAAATCAGTGAGCTAGACACTAGCACTGGGAACTTTCCCTCCGTACATAAACAAAACATAAACCAAAAAAAAAGCAATTTGGCACGTTACTTAATTTATGTAGATTTATAGAATGAAATGTTGGATTTCGTACGAGCTCGATCCATGTTTTTCACAGAGCTCATATCTATTATAGTCTAGGGCTGTTCACATATTTCTGTGGACCGCGTATTTTTCACCGAAACACGTTGACCTGTCGGACTTTGATCCAAATCAAAGTTTAGAGCTTCTCGGATGCAAAACAAAGCTGATGAAAGTCTGAATGAGGCCTTACTCTATTATTTATTTTTTAAGCAGCGTTCATTCCAGGCTGCTGTACACCTAAAATACATATATAAAACACAGAAACAAGCTACCATTGACAGACTAGTATGGAGGGAGACACTGCCACTACGATCTAACAGTGTGGATTCTGGTGTCTCGCTCCTTCCCTCAGGTTGTATGCCAAAAGCCTCCTCCAATAAGCAAGTTCTGGACAAGCTGCAGGTGGAGAGGGAGTGCGGGATTACGGTGAAGGCCCTGACTGCGTCTCTGTTTTACACTTACGAGGGAAAGAAGTATCTCCTGAACCTGATCAACACTCCGGTGAGTGTGACGTTTCTTCTTGATTTGTTTCTCTGTGGTCTTGTTGCGGATGTTCAACTGGTCACGGCGGTCGCGTGACCTGTCACATAACTAAATGATGTCATGGAAGGTCCTTTCACACCAACGCGAGCCGTACAAGAGACCGGACGCAGTGGAGAAAAGACCGGGGGCCATCAGAAGGTAAGTATAATGTTATTTTCTCCAATCCCCTCCATGACAGCACACCTGGAGGTAGCCTCCCCATCCTAATTAGGGACAGGAAAACAAGAGGTTAAATAGCCCCTTCCCGCTACAATCCCCAGTGTTTTCCTGTCCCTATGGGATGAAGAGGTTACCTGGGGTGCCTGCAGCCGGCAAGCAGGGCCCTATTAAATTTACCTGCCGGGCTGCAGCTCCCGTGTCTCCTTGAGAGCGGGACCCCCCACACACACACTCGCCTGCGTGTAAAGCCGAGTAGGGTTTTGGGGGCTGGGGGCCTCCTGTAGCTCCCCGGCCGGAGTCTCCTCTGTCCTCCATGGCGGCGTGCCGGAAGTCAGGCTTTTGGCCAGCGGGACGTCACTTCTGGTGCGTTCCACCGTGGAACGCATGGGGCCGCGGCGGGAAATTCAAAAGGAGAAGCCGCGGTTTGCCCTGAAAATGAGGATCCTTCACCAGATAGGTGAAAATTTGGCACTGGATCTCGGTCTCCCCTATAAAAGACCCAGATGAGAAGACTCCATTAAGGTAGGACAGAATATTCTGCTACTATGGAGGGTGCTGTTCCAAAGCCTGCGTCTGCAGAGCCCAGCGCTAACCCGGCCCCAGTAAGTACTAGGTCCTAGGTTATTCCCCACTCTCTTTTGAGCAGGATCCTAAATATATTTTAAATCTCCCCTTTTTTTATTTTTAATTTAGGGAGACAAGGATCCGGCACCGACAGTGGGAGAAAGCACTACAGTTCGCAAATGTGCCATCTGTATAAAAAAGCTGGCTTCAGGGCATAAGAAACCCCTATGCTGGAAATGCACTGACAACATTGTGAAGGAAGAACAGCCTTCCCTTATGGAAGAAGTCAGGGGAATGGTTCGGCAGGAAATACAATCTTCCCTAGCCTCCTTCTCACAAGCCAGAGCTGAAGGTCCATCTCCCCCCAAAAGGAGAAAATATACGGTTAGGGAGACCTCTAATTCAGAATTAGGGTCTATGGAGGAACCGGAAGAAGGGGTCCTAAGTGAAGATCATGAGGAAGATAGGAAATATTACTTTTCGTCTGAGAATATGGAGGAATTGTTGTCGCAGGTGAGAGACACGATGCAGGTGGAAGAGGAGAAGGAAACCCGTACAGTTCAGGATGAAATGTTTGGCGGTCTGAAATCCAAGAAGAAGGTAGTGTTCCCTGTGCATGACAACATTTGGAGTCTTATTTTGGATGAATGGGAGTCACCTGAGAAAAGGCTTAGTATGGCAGGAGAAATGAAGGATAGATTCCCTCTAGATGAAAAGGCGGCTAAGCTATGGATGGAAGTCCCGAAGGTTGATGTACAGGTGGCAAGGGTTGCGAAGAAAACAACCCTTCCCTTTGAAGACTCGTCACAGCTCAAAAATCCTATGGATAGGAAGATGGACAGCCTTCTAAGGAAGGCATGGGAAACATCGGCGGCTTCACTGAAGACTAATATCGCTTCAACTTGTGTAGCTCGTTCCATGTTCCTCTGGCTCCAACAACTAGAGGAACATCTCTGGAAAGGTACCACTCAAGAGGACCTCCTAGCATCTCCTCCTTTTCTGCAGAAGGCCACTGGATTCCTAGCGGATGCCTTGGCGGAGTCGGTCAAGATTGCGGCAAGATCGGCAGCATTATCAAATTCTATGAGAAGAGCTCTGTGGTTGAAGATGTGGAGTGGGGACAACGCATCAAAATCTAAGCTTTGTTCCATTCCATTTAAAGGAGAGTATATGTTTGGGGCGGTGCTAGACGAGTTGTTGGAGAAAGCATCCGACAAGAAGAAGTCTCTGCCAGAGCCAAAGAATCCAAAAAGTTTCAGAAAGAGACCATTTCTTCTCCCTCAACAACAACAGCAGCAAGCATTTCAGTACAGAGGCAAGGGTAAAACTGGTCGCTGGAGTTACACAAAAGGGGGAAGAGGTAGGAATATCTTTCAAGGTTCTAGGCAGGACAGACAATGACGTCAAGAAGGTAGGAGGCAGAATTGCGAGCTTCCTTCCTCAATGGCAGCTTATTGATTGGAAAAGGATTTGTCATGGCAACAGTAGACCAGCCAGAGGCTTACTACCACGTGCCAATTCATCAGGATTACAGAAAATTTCTCAGATTTGCTGTAACTCAGAACCGAGAGGTACTTCATTTTCAATTCAATGTACTCCCCTTCGGCATTTCGTCAGCACCCCGCCTGTTTACAAAGATCATGGCAGAGGTAGTAGGTTTATCTAAGGAAACTGAATATCTGCATCGTCCCATATTTAGACAATTTTTTGGTGATGGTTCCCTCGGTTTCAAGTTTGGAAAGAGACCTCCAGATGACCCTCCAGATCCTGGAATCCTTGGGATGGTTGATAAACTACCAAAAGTCAGATCTGATTCCCTCCACCAGGAAGACCTCCTTGGGAATTCTCCTGGATTCTCAGCAACAAGCCTCTTTTCTGCCAAAAGAGAAGCAGATTCAGTTGAGGTCGAAAGTTTATGCACTAAAGAACCAGAGAGGAGTGTCATTAAGATTCGCCATGTCCGTCCTCGGGTCCATGACCTCATTTATTTAGGCGGTACCTTGGGCTCAAGCGCATTCAAGGGTCCTTCAAAACTACATCCTTTCCTGTTGGGACAGATCTCCAAGTTCCCTCTCCAACAGAATTCATCTGCCAGAGAAGGTGAAAGCATCTTTAAATTGGTGGCTCTGTCCAGGAAATCTGGAGAAAAGTTCAGCATGGATTCAACTTCCCTTGTTATCCGTCAAAACAGACGCAAGCAAAAGAGGATGGGGAGCAGTAGTCTCCCACGTGGCCTTCCAAGGGGTCTGGTCGCAAGAAATAGCAGAGCAGTACTCAAACTTAAGAGAAATGAAAGTGGTGGAAGAAACCCTATGGGCAGCCACTACTGTGCTTCAGGGGTCGAATGTCAGAGTCTACTCGGACAATATGACAACTATAGCCCACTTGAGACATCAGGGAAGTACAAGAAACAGGAGGTTACAGATGATCTCCGAAAGGATCTTCCACTGGGCGGAGCATAATCTACTATCCTTATCGGCTCTGCATCTGAGGGGCTCCGACAACTATCATGCAGATCTTCTGAGCAGAAAATACATTCATCCAGGGGAGTGGAGCATGAACTCGAAGATATTTCAGATGATTGTTCAAAAGTGGGAATACCCAGATGTGGACCTGTTTGGGAACCAGGAAAACGCAAAAGTAAGAGCCTTTTTCTCTTTGAAACCCGAGGATTCAGCAACAGGGATAGATGCATTCGCTCACCCTTGGAAAGTTGGGCTCGCTAATGCTTTTCCCCTGATTCTGTTAATACCAAGGACTTTACAAAAAATCAGGTCGGAAGGGCTCAAGACTATCCTAATAGCTCCAATGTGGCCAAAAAGAGCATGGTTCGGAACATTGAGCAGTCTAAGAATGGATGATCCATTGATGCTTCCTTGAATCCACGATCTGCTGCATTAGGGCCAGATTTTCCATCCGGCCCCTCAGAATTTGGCTCTAGCAGCTTGGCTTCTGAGACCACCCTCTGAAAAGCCAGAGGCTTCTCAGTACAGGTGATCCAAATGTGGCGCCCTGCTGTGCATTGGTGCCACAGAACCCAGAAGGGTGCATGGATGGATTTCTCCACAAGAGGCCCTCACTAGATACAAACACCTCTACCTTCCAACTCATAATAGCAGAGGGAGCCCAGATAGGGATATATATAGGGAAGGTGGAGCCAGGCAGCTCAGTTGATTAGTGAGTGCTCAGAGTCAGAGCAGAGCAGGCAGGCTGAGAGAGAGCCTGAGAGCGTGCCGACACTCAGATAGCGGTGAAGACGCAGCACGTCAGCTGCCTAGTAGTGAGGGCCCCGAGTGTGGCCGACGGCAAGGAGAAAAAGGGGAGTGAAACCAAGGGGGCAGAGGAGCACAATAAGCTCACCCCATTATATCTACCGGACACCGGATCCGCGCCTACAGGGACCCTTTACACCCAGTGGGGATAACCGGAATCCCAGGAGGACTACAAGTCCCTGACAAACCTGAAGGCTAGACACACACAGGATCAGGAACCACGAAGGCCCCGACGTCCAGGGAAAGTGGTTACCAACCAGAGGTCCTATTTCTGAGCATCTGGTGAAGTAAAAGCAGGACACATAAGCTAGGCCCAGTTGCAGGCTGGCCAGGAGCATACATAGGGACAGACACGGATCAGGAGGCCCTATACCTGCTCCCTGGGGAGAAGTCCAAAAGTGCGCCCTTCATCTGGAGTACCCTGGACCGTACCTAACAGCTGTACCAGTAAAGGAAATGAAGCAAATCCCCTGTCTCTGTCCGTTACTCCTGCTGTGCCATCGCTTTCCCTGCACCACAATGCTCAGCGCAACCTGCATCATTTATACTGCCCTGAGGCCTGCTCCACCTGTGGGGAGCCGTTCCATCTCAAGCTGTCCTGACATCTGCCTCAGAGGACTGTTGCAGCGCTGGTGATCCTCACCAGACACCACAGGTGGCGTCACAACAAATTCCCTACAAATAATTCCTTTTGGCACTGACCGCCCTGGGCCAGCCACCGCGATAATCCCCGCAGGCAGTCTTAGGCCCGGCTGCCGGGTGCCCCGCGACACCCCTGGGGGCGAGTCACATACACTGCAGAAAAGCAGAAAACCAGTCACAATTTCCATCTATGGAAAAATCTAGAAAGCTTTCAAGCTATGGTATGAGCCTCGTCCATTAGATCCCTTTCGGCCTGACGTGGCCAGAATCTTGGATTTCCTACAGAACGGTCTGTCTAAAGGATTAAGACCAAGCACGCTGAAGGCCCAAGTCTCGCCTTTAAGTTCCTATTTTGATGCTGATTTGGCCCAAAACAGATGGATTAAGAGGTTCATGATAGCTGCTTCTTGGATTAATCCAACAAGAGCTAAAATAGTTCCACCTTGGGATCTCAACGTAGTTCTTAGAGGCCTAACTATGCATCCTTTCGAGCCAATAGCCGAGGCACACATAGACAAATTGTCTTGGAAAGCGGCATTGCTTATAGCTCTGACTACAGCCAGAAGAGTGAGTGAAATCCAAGCCCTGTCTATCAGAGAGACTTATTGTCGTATTTTGGAGGACAGGATCATCCTCCAGTTGGATCCTTCTTTTCTACCTAAAGTGTCGTCTAATTTTCATATGTCTCAGCCAATAATTCTTCCGTCATTCTGTCAAAATCCATCAAATAGCAAGGAAGAAGAATTCCACGCGTTGGATGTAAGAAGGACTATAATCCGCTATTTGAGGCAGACTGAAACCTGGAGGAAGGATCAGAACCTATTTGTCCAATATGGAAGCCCCAATAAAGGAAAGAAAATTGCAAAAATATGCTAGCAAATTGGATTAAGAAAGCAATTTGTGAAACATACATAGTTCAAGATTTGCCTCCTCTGAAATCTTTGAAAGCTCTTTCTACTAGAGCTATGTGGGTCTCCTGGGCGGAAAAAGCTAGTGCATCCATTGAGCAGATTTGCAGGGCAGCTACATGGTCGTCTGTCCATACCTTTGCTAAACATTATAGACTAGATGTAATATCTAATATAGACTTAGCATTTGGAAGGAAATTCCTTCAGGCTGTTGTTGCTCCCTAAAATTCATTCTTTGGTATTACTCCAGGTGTGCTGTCATGGAGGGGATTGGAGAAAATAGAATTAGACTTACCAGTAATTCGGTTTCTAAGACCCTCCACAACAGCATGGGTAGTTCCCTCCATTTCTTTGATTGGAAAAATCCTTAGTGTTAATAAATATTTAGAGCATTCATACTGTGTGGTCCTTTGAAAACACTGGGGATTGTAGCAGGGAGGGGCTATTTAACATCTTGTTTTCCTGTCCCTAATTAGGATGGGGAGGCTACCTCCAGGTGTGCTGTCGTGGAGGGTCTTAGAAACAGAATTACCGGTAAGTCTAATTCTATTTTTTTTTTTTTTACCATTTTTATTCTTTTTTTCAACTATTAACTTGTTCACACTATATAAATACATGCCGGTTGCAAGGATTTATATAGTGTGACCAAGTTGTCAAGCACTTTCCAAGTGATGCTAAAATCGCTTGGAAAGCGGTTGACAACCCGCATGCGGACATGCATGTGAAAAATGCTTCACTTACGTTTGTCCCTGGCAGGAAAAACGCATGTAAAATCTGCATGCGTTTTTTCTGCCAGGGAGATGCAGAAACACTCAGGAAAAATCCGGAGCATTTCTACATCGTGGGCATGTGGCGCCCCTGAGGGTTCAGTCGCCACAGACGTACTGCACCTCACCCAGAGGTGTGGTGTCTCCCTTCACTCAGGTAAGATGGGAGTGCTGCAGAGAACCCCCCAAAACACCTGCATCCAACATTACACTGCTTCAGACCGGCTGGAAGGGCAACATGCAGAGCGCAGCTGCTGAGCCCTGACCCTGGCTGGAGTGGGGGAAACCCAAAGGTAGGGGGAACCAGTAGTGGGTGTGGGTGGAGGAAGCAGTTAGAAGGAGCACACAGTAGGTATATAATGGGAAGCAATCTTAGGGTGGCAGTTCAGAACAGAATGGTCAGTTAGTACAGTACAGACGGTCAGTGAGGACTGTCTGGGAGCAGAGGCTCAGCAGGAGCTCTGCTCCACAAGAAGGGCCCGGGATAGAGGCCCCGGAGGGGAGAAGGGAGTAGGCTCCATTCTAAGAAGGGATCCCAGGGGTACGGCGCGTGCAGGACAGCACCCATACGCCCCGCATCTGTCAGAAGACAGAGGGATCGGTTGCCCCATTCTAATCTCCAGGGGGTCAGGTTGGTCCCGGATCCGACGTACAGGAAGGACTTCAGCATACCCCAGCGGGATTGAGAGTGGGCAGCGCAGGGCAGCAGGGAGAAGGACCTAGTGTGAAGACGGTCAAAGTAGGAACACGAGAAAGTGGGGTTCTGCCAAGCATTCCTAAACTTCCTGAGGAAGGATTGAACCCCTGCCAGGGTGAACACGGCGCAACGTGGGAGGCCTTCACCTGTAACTTGCACTTTTGTGTTTCCTGAAGAACTGTGAATTAAAATCTTGGACGACTGCACTGAGTTGCCTCCGTCTATTCCTTCATTGGCGCCATTTCCCTCCCTGCACTACAACGCCCAGCGCACCCTCCATCTATTTACACTGCCCTGAGGCCCGCTCCACCTGTGGGGAGCCGTTCCATCTCTAGCTGCCCTAACATCTGCCTCAGAGGACTGTTGCAGCGCTGGTGATCCTCACCAGACACCACAGGTGGCTTCACGACAAATCCTATAAATAATCCCTTTTGCACTGACGGCCCCGGGCCAGCCACCGTGATATTCCCCAAAGCAGCCATACGGCCCGGCTGCCGTGTGCCCCGCGGCCCAGGGGGCAGCGAGTCACCACTTGGCGTCATGAACAGGATACGTGACCAGCCTGCCATCTGCGGGTAATGTGTGCCTAAAGAAGTGTTTTCTGCCTTGAATGTGGCGCCCGCCCCAGAAGAACGGGCGCCATTATGTGCGTGCTAAAGAACAACAGAATGGAACCTCCCGTCGTGGGCCGGGTCCCAGAATGGCTCCAAAAGCAGGCCCTGCCCCTTGCAACAGTGACTGTCCGCATAGATGTGTCCGTCAAAGCGGGGAGGCCGACACAGGGAGTGACCGACAGCAAAGTGCCATGGGACCGCCCCCGAAAGAGGAGAGGCGGTGGAGAGAAGCTGCGTAAAGACCGGGAGGTGTCAGGCCGAGCTGACGCAGTCGCGGGAGCAGGTCGGAGTGATGTCCCTGTCCCAAATGCGGCTGGCGCTGCTCCATCCCTGGTCCCCGTGCAGCCTGAGGCTGATGACCAGGCTGGGTCAGCCTGCAGAAACCAGGGGTTCCCCCGGAGGGGGCCCCACTGTTAAACTGTTTTAGTTAACTGGACTGTACATAAGTTGCCCGGAAGGGTGCAGTTGACTTCATGTTTGCTACCCAGTTACCCGTCAGGGTACAGAGACTGACAGGCTGAGGACTGTGAGAAGCCGGACGTTGACATTGTACATAGTTTAGCACTTCTTAAAGTGCATCCTATTGGTTTTATAATTACAAATATACCTCAGAACAAAAACCCGTTTGGCGTGGCGGAAGACGAGGTCCATGATTGGATCGTCTATGCCCTGCAGCCATGCCCAGGGCCTACGTTGAGGGTTTGTGGACGGGTCCCTCATGCTGCTACTGTTGCACCCTGGTGCTGGAACTGTCTTGAAAATTGTTTTATATGACAATACTCTTATGATGTTTTATAATGTAACCAGTAACGTTAAAAGAAATGTGCCTCCCATAAAGGGAAGAAATGTTGTTTTATGGTCAAATATGCTGATGCATCTTAAAAATTTTGCATGTCAGTTATGCCTGGTTTTGATCTGTTCCAGCCCGCGGACGTGCTGTGTTTTACCGGGGGGGGAATGTGGCGCCCCTGAGTGTTCAGTCGCCACAGTGGTACTGCACCTCACCCAGAGGTGTGGTGTCTCCCTTCACTCAGGTAAGATGGGAGTGCTGCACAGAACCCCCCAAAACACCTGCATCCAACATGCAGAGTGCAGCTGCTGAGCCCTGTCCCTGGCTGGAGTGGGGGGAACCCAAAGGTAGGGGGAACCAGTAGTGGGTGTGGGTGGAGGAAGCCGTTAGAGGGAGCACTTATACAGTAGGTATATAATGGGAAGCCATCTTAGGGTGGCAGTTCAGAACAGAATGGTCAGTCAGTCTACCATTGGGCCCTATAAGACGTTCTTCATCTCCCGTTGCAGTGGGGTTTTTATTTGTCAAAAAAAAAGACTGGGGGTTGCGCCCCCGCCTTGATTTTCGCGAGTTTAATCGGATCACGGTCTGGGATGCATATCCTCTCCCTCTCATCCCCGACCTCTTTAGAAAAAAATTTGGCTCCTACGATTTGATTAAACTAGACCTCAGGGGGGCTTATAATCTCATTCACATTGAGGAGATGAGTGGAAGATGGCCTTCAATACTTCTGAGGGGCACTATGAAAAGCTTGTGATGGCATTTGGGTTGACTAATGCTCCCGCTTTCTTTCAACACTGTTAGTGACATTTTTAGTCATCTGGCAGGTAGATCACAACAAACCAATCTTGATGACATATTAATTTACTTACCTCCAGTCACATCAGGTACATATCAGGCAGGTCTTACAGATACTCAAAGATAATAAATTATTTGTCAAACCAGAGAAATGTATGTTCTCCATTCAGGGTTAGTTCTTATCATTCACCGTTTTTGCATGGATCTGGCCAAAGTCCGGACGGTACTGGATTGGTATTATATTCAAGACTTAAAGGCATTACAAAGTTTTTTGGGTTTCGCCAGCTACTACTGTAAGTTCATCAAAAACTTTTCGGTAGTGGCCAAACCTCTGATGGACGATTTTGCAAAATAGAAAAAAAAAATTAAGATTTTATTATTTTACTTTCCATTCTTGTAGCTAAACACAATCCAGCTAAGTTTAAAATTGAAATGAAGCCCCTGTACCCCCCTCTCTAGGTGCTTCTGTACCAAGTCTTCCCTGGTCCAGGATGGTCTCTATATCACAGGCTCCAGCAATAACCTATTGACACATGATTGTGGCAGCCCTCACGTGCTGATATATCACAGTGCCAATAGAAGTGGGAAGCGGCACAGAAATCACAAAATAAAGGCAGTGTTTGTGGTAATGCCAGAATCCAGCAAGCAGAGTAATCCACACGTCATACAACAGCCCAACATGGATGATGAAAAGCTGCGTCTTCAGGCGTCTGTGTAAGAACATCATATTTTTGTTTTCCTTCCAGAATAAGCACCAAATGGAATAGCTGAATGCCAGGATACGGAGACCGGCGGGGGACAGGGAAGCGCTGTCCGCTGGATTTTGTGCTGGTTTCACAAGCGGTCACCCTGCAGTTTTCTCCGGATAATGCTGTGGAGACTTTTCACAACACATCTAATAATTGTGAACCTTCCACTCACATGTTTATTATCTTGTCCGCTGGTCAGACTGGGGGGGATGAAAGCTGGACAAGGGATGAAGAATGATCCTTATTACATATAATGGGTGCACTGAGCGATTGTGAAAAGTCGCAGAGGACTGAGAGCAGAAGGGCAGAGGGTTTCCTCTTCCTCACAGGGACCAGCACAGAAGCTGGAGCAGAAGGGCAGAGGGTTTCCTCTTCCTCACAAGGACCAGCACAGAAGCCGGAGCAGAAGGGGAGACAAGGGCTGAGCCACTTACACAGACAGAAAGCTGAGGAGAGGAGGGCATGTTATTACTCCAGGATCCGCTCCATTCATTCCCTATGTGGCATTCAAGCGCTGAGCTCGGCTTTTCCGGAGCCCCATAGAGAATGAATGGAGCAGCAGTTGATCCCTGACTTTCCACTCCTTCCCGATCAGACGATGGCTCGCAGCGGTCAGACCCCACGATCAGTAAGTGATCACCGAGCCTGTGGATAAGTGATAACTTGTTTTCTACAGACATCCCCTTTAAGTAATGGAGCATGCCAGCAGAGAAGGTGGGAGGAGGCGCTGGTTACAGGGGAAACTTTACCTCTGGAGGCCGCATTTAGGGCATGTGAGGGGCGGACACTTCCCATATTCATCATTACTGAACCCCCGCTCTGTGCGGCTCTTATCTGAGCTGCAGGAGACGCAGCAGTTACTAATCAGCCGCTCTCTGTTCACTTGCAGCCGTCCGAGCTCTGCTGTGCCTGTTAGGGGTGAAGTTCGGGTCCTTCGAGGCATCTACTATGCAGCCTGCACAGCAGATCACAGCCCGAGCACAGCGTCTCCGGGTAAATCTCCACCTTGTGAGTTGCTTCTTGTGCAGCAGCCCCATGCAAGTTGCTCTGCTCTCCTCGGCCAGCTCCTGCTGAATACTGAGCTCCTCTGCCCAATCTAGGAGCTCAATAGCCCTGATCACGTCAGTGGTAGCCCAACGCTGCTGGATCAGATTTACAAATGGCAAACTAATCAGCCCTAGGTATTTCTAATATGTGCAGAGCAGGCGACATAAGTCTGACCGGTGTCCTCATAGACCTTTCCTCAGCCGGGGTCTAATAGGAGCAGTAAAATGGCCGTCATGGGGTCCATTGTTAGATCTCAGCTGCCATAGAAACTCATTGCCACCATGATCATGCCTCCCTCTCCTGTCTAAAGTGCCTAAATGCTGTGGAAGCCCCCTACTGTGTCATACAATGGATTAAGCTGCCAGGATCAAGGTTGGCTCCACTGTGGGCAGCTGAGGCAGGAGCAGGACTGTGTTACACAGCCACACTTCTGCCGCAGATCTTGTAAGGACCTGCCTGATGATAATGTGTCCTATAGAGCAGGTCTTGGTACCGGACTGCCCTGTACATATTTACCACTAGCTGGGAACCAGTTACTTACAAGGTCTAGTTTCGAATGTGTTTCCAGGATCTGTAGTTATCAGCATTTTATCCTTAAGGCCAAGTTATAATATCACTGTAACACTCTCGCCCTGTACCTGTATACCTGCCCTGTGTGCTGCACAAAAGTATATAACAAAATGTGTGTACACAGTTATCTCCTGAATGGTATTACTGCTAGATCTCCTGTACATAGAAATATGAGGTTCTTAGCGCACATTTTGAGCAAATTGTGCGAGCCCATCTGCCAACGTCAAGGCGACCTCTTCAGATGGGTCCCTACACTAACATTACACTAACTTACTAACTGGGACTAGTTTTTTGTATTATTATTATTACCACCATTTTTACTATTTATTATTATTGCATTAATGCAATTAATTGTAACTGTTATAAAACGAATTAAAAAAATGTAATTCTAATTTTTTTTTATTAATCTTGTGATTCTAATAATGGTATTACTAAAATCCCTATGCCTAAAGCTGTTGATCCAGAAGAAGGCAAAAACCCCAGGACACCTTCAGCCAATTTGTGTCACAGGGGAAAAATTCCTTCTTGACCCCGGGAAAAGGCGATCAGTCCTAGGACCCTGGATCAAACCTAATAATGTTATTACAAGTTATATAATATTACACTAATTATTGTACTACTGGAGTTATTTTAATTTGTTTTTATAAATCTATTTGATATGGTTATTATTACATTGTGCTATCTTATTACAGTATTATTCTTCTTTCCTTTCACTACTAATACTGCCCTATACCTACAGTGTTGATCCAGAAGAATGCAAAAACCCCAGGACACCTTCAGCCAATTTGTGTCACAGGGGAAAAATTCCTTCTTGACCCCGGGAAAAGGCGATCAGTCCTAGGACCCTGGATCAAACCTATTAATGTTATTACAAGTTATATAATATTACACTAATTATTGTACTACTGGAGTTATTTTAATTTGTTTTTATAAATCTATTTGATATGGTTATTATTACATTGTGCTATCTTATTACAGTATTATTCTTCTTTCCTATCACTACTAATATTGCCCTATACCTACAGTGTTGATCCAGAAGAAGGCAAAAACCCCAGGACACCTTCAGCCAATTTGTGTCACAGGGGAAAAATTCCTTCTTGACCCCGAGAAAAGGCGATCAGTCCTAGGACCCTGGATCACACTGCTATTCTACCTACTACTATTACTACTGTTATTTTATTACTTTCTTACTATTATCACTAGTATTATTACTCATATTACACTAATACGGATATACTACCACTATATTACTGCCATCCCTTTCCCCCTAGGGATCTTAAGGTGCAGTTCTGTCCTCCTCCTCCTATTCTGTCCTCCTCCTCTTCCATCCTCCTCCACTTTCGTCCTCCTCCTCTTCCGTCCTCTTCCTCTTCCGTCCTCCTCCTCTTCTGTCCTCCTCCTCTTCTGTCCTCCTCCTCTTCCGTCCTCCTTCTCTTCCGTCCTCCTCCTCTTCTGTCCTCCGCCTCTTCCGTCCTCCGCCTCTTCCGTCCTCCGCCTCTTCCGTCCTCCGCCTTTTCTGTCCTCCGCCTCTTTCATCCTCTTCCTCTTCCGTCCTCTTCCTCTTACGTCCTCCTCCTCTTCGGTCCTCCTCATCTTCCGTCCTCCTCCTCTTCCGTCCTCCTTCTCTTCCGTCCTCCGCCTCTTCCATCCTCCGCCTCTTCTGTCCTCTGCCTCTTCCATCCTCCGCCTCTTCCGTCCTCCGCCTCTTCCGTCCTCCTTCTCTTCCATCCTCCTCCTCTTCCGTCCTCCTCCTTTTCCGTCCTCCTCCTCTTCTGTCCTCCTCCTCTTCCGTCCTCCGCCTCTTCCGTCCTCCATCTCTTCCGTCCTCCGCCTCTTCCGTCCTCTTCCTCTTCCGTCCTCCTCCTGAGACGTAATAAATAGCATTAAAGCTGCAGTAATTATTTATATTATATATGCACACTGCTCAAAAAAATAAAGGGAACACTCAAATAACACATCCTAGATCTGAATGAATGAAATATTCTCATTGAATACTTTGTTCTGTACAAAGTTGAATGTGTTGACAACAAAATCACACAAAAATCATCAATGGAAATCAAATTTATTAACCAATGGAGGCCTGGATTCGGAGTCACCCCCAAAATTAAAGTGGAAAAACACACTACAGGCTGATCCAACTTTGATGTAATGTCCTTAAAACAAGTCAAAATGAGGCTCAGTATTGTGTGTGGCCTCCACGTGCCTGTATAACCTCCCTACAACGCCTGGACATGCTCCTGATGAGGTTGCGGATGGTCTCCTGTGGGATCTCCTCCCAAACCTGGACTAAAGCATCCACCAACTCCTGGACAGTCTGTGGTGCTACGTGACGTTGGTGGATGGAGTGAGACATGATGTCCCAGATGTGCTCAATGGGATTCAGGTCTGGGGAACGGGCGGGCTAGTCCATAGCTTCAATGCCTTCATCTTGCAGGAACTGCTGACATACTCCAGCCACATGAGGTCTGGCATTGGGCACAACCCCCATCTGTGGACATCTGGCCCTCATCCCACTCTCATGGAGTCGGTTTCTAACCATTTATGCAGACACATGCACATTTGTGGCCTGCTGGAGGTCATTTTGCATGGCTCTGGAAGTGCTCCTCCTGTTCCTCCTTGCACAAAGGCAGAGGTAGGGGTCCTGCTGCTGGGTTGTTGCCCTGCTATGGCCCCCTCCACGTCTCCTGGTGTACTGGCCTGTCTCCTGGTAGCGCCTCCAGCCTCTGGACACTACGCTGACAGACGCAGCAAACCTTCTTGCCACAGCTCGCAATGATGTGCCATCCTGGATGAGCTGCACTACCTGAGCAACTTCTGTGGGTTGTAGAGTCCGTCTCATGCTACCACGAGTGTGAAAGCACAACCAACATTCAAAAGTGACCAAAACATCAGCCAGAAAGAATTGGTACTGAGATGTGGTCTGTGGTCTCCACCTGCAGAACCACTCCTTTATTGAGTGTGTCTTGATAATTGCCAATAATTTCCATCTATTGTCTTCCATTTGCACAACAGCATGTGAAATTGATTGTCAATCAGTGTTGCTTCCTAAGTGGACAGTTTGATTTCACAGAAGTTTGATTTACTTGGAGTTATATTCTGTTGTTTAAGTGTTCCCTTTATTTTTTTGAGCAGTGTATATTTTCTCATGTCATGTATTTACTACTAAAAGTAATTTTTTACATTTAGGTTTCATTAAGTGTTTTACACCAACTATTACAGACTTATTGTTTCCCTGCACATTCAAGTTTTGTGTTTTCTTTGGGCATAGATCAGCTAATAGGCACTCAGGAAAAAAAAACAGATTAAAGATCTACAAACTCTCCCTTAAGACTAAGGAGCTCACTGATAGATTCTCAGTTAGCTAATTTTGCAGCCAGCAATAGACAGTGCAGCACAGATGCTACAGAAGGCAACATTTTTAATGAAACTCAATTACAGAAATCGATTTTAGCCCCAAATACTTGCATTAAAGTAAAAAAAAGCTGGACAACCGCTTTAACTCCTTACCAACATCTGCCGTACATGTATGGTATAAGTCAGTAGCGGGTGTATGGAGCAGGGTCAGCTCGCCCCGTGCATGGCAGATAATGGCTGTGACAAACAACCAGGACCTGCCTCTAACAGCTGCGAGTGGAGCGAAGATCTGCCCACCACTGTTAACCTGTTCAGTGCTGCTGTCAATCTCTAACAGCAGCATTAACAGTGCGCCAGCATTGGGACGCGTCGTTCCATACGCCCACCGGCGCTCCTGTGACGCGATCATAGGGCGCCGATGGACTGCTATGACATCCGGGGGTCTGCTGAAGCCTCCGTGCCTGTCATCATAAAGCTTCATTTGGGCTGTAAAGAAGACCGTGGTTTTGCTATATGGAGCATTACTGTGGTATCGCTGTATATAGCACAAGCAATCAGATGATGTATACAAATACAGTGAAAAAAAGTATATATATATTTATTAAAACCCCACACGTTCAACTCACCTCCCACTAAAAATAAAGATAATAAAAATATACACATTTTGTGGTATGGTCTCTTTCAGAGAAATACAATCTATCAAAATATTTTAAAAAAAAACGATCAGTGAACACAGAAAAAAATTCAAAAAGACAAAATTGCATTTTTTCGTTCGCCTCAATACTGCAGAAAATCCTGTAAGAAGCGATGACCATGACATATGTGTCCCAAAATGTTATCAATAAAGTCCTCTTGCCCTTCAAAAAATAAGCCCCCACACAGCTCCATCAACCCGGAAACTGAAAATGTTTCGGGTCTCAGAAAAAATGGTGACAGCATCAAAAAAAAGTTTTTTTCTTTTGCCAAAACTATTGGAGAAGTTTGGTCTTGCTGTAATCACACTGAGGAGTAGGATCCTATTACCAGGTCATTTTTACCACACAATGTGCGCCGTTAAAACCGTTCCCAGAAAAACAATGTCAGGCTTTTTTTTCCGCACTTTTACTGCACTTGGAATGTTTTTCCCGTTTTCTAGGACTATGTGGTAAATGAATGGTGTCATTTATAAGGACAGCTCATCCTACAAAATAACAAGACCTCACACTATGTGGACAGATATCAAAAAGTTATAGCCCTTGGAAAAAGCGGAGGAAAAAACAGAAAAAAAACATAAATTGGTTATGTCGGGAAGGGGTAAAGCTGAAGAAACGCATGTAAGAGCAGAATATGGAGGAAGGTCAGATATCACAGACTGGTGGATACTACCTGCTCCATCGCTGGCAGAATACTCCACCCCCATGGTGTCCGCTGATATCTTCTCTTGTAGCAACGTCTCCAAACTCTATAAAACATCGGGAACAGTCAGCAGAGGGTTTGATGATTGGCTCATATTGGCGATATACTCAGGGGCATTACTGGGGCCAGGGAAGATTGGGAATGAATAGCGTATTGACTGTTAGAGATGTGATCTCTTCCATTAAAGGGGATGTCTAGTTGGAACAAGTTATCACTGATCTCTGGATAGGTGATGACCTGTCCCAGTGGGAGCACCCCTTTATTATGTGGTATATATGGAGGATGTGATATCATGCAGAGTTCTAGCAGTATTACACTTCGGTCCGTTCTGCGTGCATCTGGGCCATTCCCTATGGAGGAGCGGAGCTGGGGGGAAATATCAGGATCTCGTCGCTGGATCCATCCAGATGGGAGATGTAACGAGTGCGGCGCCCCCCACTGGTGTCTCAGCGTATTATGTGTTGGGGAATAATAACTTATTGTCTGGTAAATGTGCTGATTCCTGTCAGTTGTGGTCGCTGAGTGCGTGTGATGGGATGTGGCTCCGTCCGTTATATTATATCACGTCTTATACCTATAATCTCTCGCTGATCGCAGGTGTCTGTCTTCACACTCAGATGAGAAGGAACAAACTGACGATATAGGACTTTTTTTTTTTTTTCCAAATTCAAACCGAGCAATCCTATTGGCTGAGCATGAATGCAGTTACCATGGTGACAGAAGTAGCAGCAGATTTAAAGGGACAAAACACTAATATTGTACTAAAGTGTATTTTATTATATATTTCACATAACTGACTGGGTACACCTTGGTGCGGGTGGGATGGCTTTTTTTAAATCAAAAACCATGTTTACTAAGTACCCTATATTATATATATTCACTATTGCTTTTTACTTACTTATAGCAGGGTATATGCTCATATTGTTTCTATCCTAAGTTTATCTATTTTCTAATAGAGACATGACCAGTCCTCTTTAGAATTTTATAGTGACCCCATTGAGGTCATGGACTGATATTGGGGATTGCAGAGTTGGGGCAAGGTGACAGGTGACAGTAAGTGACATCAAATGAAGGCTATGGTGCATACACAGTAAATCAGTCGTGTTATTCCACAGAAATGCTGTTCTATAAGGCTGTGTGCCCACGTAGCATTTTTCAAGCGTTTATGCTGCGGAATTTCCGCAGCGGAAACGCTTGTAAAACGCTAGGTAATCCGCCCCCCATGGGGATTCTGCATGTTCTATGCACATGCTGCGGATTTTTCCGCAGCGTTTATGCTGCGTACAAAAATCCGCAGCATGTCATTTAATTTTGCGGAAGTGCAGCGGAATTCCCGCCATTGACTTGCATTGAGACGCACAGAAACCGCGACTGTACATTTTTACAAGCGGCTTCTATGCGTCTCTATGTGCGGATGGTACCCAGTTCTGGAGGAGAGGAGACTCTGATCCAGACCTGGGTACCATTGTACCTGTAAAAAAAAGAATAAAATAACAAATAAAGTTTATATTCACCTGTCCGGCGTCTTCTCTCTGAATGCCAGCAGCGCTGAAGGACCTTCGGTGACGTCACAGTCATGTGACCGCAGGCCCTTCACCGCTCTGTCTCGCGATATGCCGGCAGCCGGGAACCAGCCAGGAAGCAGAGCTGCAGCCACGCCGGGGCCTCGGGGGTGAGTATAGCTTTATTTGTTTTAATTTTTACGGTTCACACTGTATAAATCCATGCTGTTTCCATGGATTTATACAGTGTGACCTAGTTGTCAAGCACTTTCCAAGTGATGCTAATCGCCTGGAAAGTGCTTGTCAATCTGCATGCGGAAATGCATGTGAATCCGCATGTGGATCCGCATGTATTCTGCAGGAAAAACGCATGCACAATCTGCATGCGTTTTTTTCTGCCAGGGAGATGCAGAAATGCTGCAGAAATTTTCTGCTTCATTTCTGCATCGTGGGCACATAGCCTAAAACACAAAATATCTTCATATGGTGAGGAGTTGTGTTGTGTTTTCATCATTTACATTCTAGCGTGGTGATCACATAAAATGTAAAATTCCTATGAAATAATTACTGAATGACAGTAGCCTGTATCCCTGGAGGACAAGTCATTTACCGCTTCACCAGGTTTGATGTTCTAATGCATTTAGATGTTTCAGTATTTGTATATATGTATATATATTTTTTCCCCTCTTAAGGGTATTCAAGCGCAGACGGTGACCAACTTCTTCCTCGCCTTTGAAGCACAGCTTTCAATTATTCCTGTCGTAAACAAGGTAAAAAGCTTAGAGCCGAACACTATCAGACTCCTTCAGTCCCGCAGCAGGTAAATCTGTGAACATCGCCGGCACTCCTGCTGTTCCTAGTACCGATCCCTCTATGAGCGGCTGTGCAGTAATGAAGGCAGGATTCACCCCAAACTTGCTCGTCTTTTTTTTCGATTTCCAGTTCTGGTAATTAGTTATACACATGTATATATCCAGTGGTCAACTCACAACCTGTGTATGGAAAATGAATTGTTTGCTGTATGCATCGCATTTGTAGCATGCACACTGTTCATTTCATTATGGAGCGGAGTAGGAGGAGACTTTCATTACTGTTCCCTTTACTTCCTCCCTGCTGATAGGAAATGCCATGCTGTTTGCTTGTGTCCTGTGATTACAGCAGCCTGCAACAGTTTTCAAGCGTGCACTTCCCGGCTCAGGCATCAAGCAGTAAATGATAAAATTAAAACGCTGCTATCCCTTTGTTAGTCACTTTTTTATCTTCTTCCCCCTTCTACGAATGCTGTAGTCCGTTATTCTAGAACTGCTCTGAAAATGGTTCTCTCTGGAGTGTTGGGATTTGGGTTTAGGGTGGGTTAGGGAATTGAAGTTCAGATACTTTGTTCATGTTTTATACTATGGAATTACTATGTCATGTATGTTATTTGAAAGATGGAAAATTTGTATTTGGAGTTTTTCAATAAAAATTATTTGATAAAAAAAAATCATGAAATTAAAATTCCTCCTGTTCTTGAGAAAGAATAGGATTTTTACTAAGAGGTAAATTGCACGTTCCTTGTTTTACAGGCACTTTACATTTTTGCTAGTTTTGTGCGATTACACAATCCCTTTTAAAGGCCAGTGCCAGTTGTACATCTCTCCCTAAACTCTTGTTCAGCACTATATTTTATGCCAGTTTTATTATATGGTTTCTAGATTTTGTCGAGCTTTGATAAATAATTTGTATTTATACTTTTGCTTTTAGGCTGCGTGCCCACGTTGCGGATTACAAGCGTTTTTGATGCGGAATTTCCGCAGCGGAAATGCTTGTAAAACGCATGGTAATCCGCACCCCATGGTCCCCAAGGGGATTCCGCAAGTTCTATGCACATGCTGCGGATTTTTCCGCAGCTTTTATGCTGCGTTCAAAAATCCGCAGCATGTCAATTAATTTTGCGTTTCCGCAAGCGGAATTGCCTTGTGCAATGCATTAAAAACGCAAGGCAATTCCGCATGTGGAAAACGCGAGATAAACGCATGAAAAACGCGCGATAAACGCGTGCGGAATTCCGCATGCGTTTTTCCGGGAGAGGACTTGCAGAAATGAAGCAGAAATTTTCTGCTTCATTTCTGCAACGTGGGCACATAGCCTGAGGCTGAGTTCACACGATGCGTTTTTCATGCGTTTCTGCGGCGTTTTTGCAGTTGCGTAAACGCCGCGGAAACGCATGAAAAACGCATGGTAGAAGGGCAGCAATGTTCCCCAATTGAAATCCGCATGTGCAGGTTTGCCTTGGTTAAAACTGCACAATCCTTTACTGGACTGGTCTACTAATGAGATTAAGTCTTGGAGTCCTAAGTGCTATGATAAATGTTGTAATGATCGCATTGCATGAATGTGGTTGTGTATTTGGATGACATTCTGATTTATTCACCAGATCTGGATTCCCATTGGCAGAGCGTACGTGAGGTGTTGCAGTTATTGAGTGATAATTCACTTTTTGCTAAGCTGGAGAAATGTGAGTTCGCTGTGCAGAGAATTAGTTTTTTGGGCTACATTATCTCCAGCGAGGGCTTTGAGATGGACCCGGTGAAAGTTCAGGCTGTGCAGGAATGGCCTAGGCCTATTGGTTTGAAATCGATACAGAGATTTTTGGGTTTCGCCAATTATTACAGGAAATTCATTAAGAATTTTTCTATAATTGTTAAGCCACTGACTGATCTCACCAGGAAAGGTGCGAATACGGTCCAGTGGACTACTGAGGCCATTGAAGCTTTTGTGCATCTCAAGGAGAGGTTCAGTTCTGCCCCTATCCTTATGCAGCCTGATGAGACCAAGCCTTTTTTGGTCGAGGTTGATGCTTCTTCGGTGGGGGTCGGTGCAGTTTTGTCTCAGGAGAACAAGGATGGAGTACATCCCTGTGATTTTTTTTCAAAAAAATTTTCAGAAACCGAACTTAATTACGATGTTGGTAATCGGGAATTGTTGGCTATTAAACTTGCGTTTGAACATTGGCATCATTTCTTGGAAAGTGCTAAATTTCCTGTTCAGGTTTTCACAGATCATAAGAATTTGATCTATCTGGATGCTGCCAAACGCTTGAATGCCCGTCAAGCTAGGTGGGCACTTTTTTTTTCTCGGTTTAATTTTTCTGTTACCTATATCCCTGGTACTAGGAATGTTAAAGCCGATGCTTTATCTCGCAGCTTTTTCCCCATGGTTGGTACCGAGGAGGAGGAGAGCATTTTACAGGAAGGAGTTGTGGTAGCAGCATTAGACTCTGTTTTGGAAGAAGGGATTCTGAAAGCCCAAGAGGATGCCCCATCTAACACTCCTCATGGGAGATTGTTTGTGCCTAGAACCTCTAGGAGAGATTTGTTTGTGGGGTATCATGAGTCTCGGTTGGCAGGTCATCCAGGAATTTCTGGGACTAAGAGACTTATCAGTCGCAGTTTTTGGTGGCCCGGGTGGCAGAAGGAAGTCATCAAGTGGGTGCGTCAGTGTACGGTGTGTGCTAGGTCAAAGGCTTCCCATACCCCTGCTGCGGGGTTGCTTTGACCTCTGGAGGTTCCTAGTGCGCCTTGGACGCATTTGGCAATGGATTTTATTACTGACTTTCCTGTGTCCGAGGGTTTCACTGACATCTGGGTGGTCGTGGACCGTTTTAGCAAGATGTGTCATTTGGTTCCATTCATTAAGCTACCCTGCGCTAAGACACTCGCTAAGGCGTTTGTTAAGGAAATTGTCAGGCACCATGGCGTTCCCACCAACATTGTTTCTGATAGGAGACCTCAGTTTGTGGCTCGCTTTTGGCGTGCTTTTTGTGACAGGTTGGGAGTCCATTTGTCATTTTCGTCTGGTTATCATCCTGAGTCTAATGGACAGACTGAAAGAAAGAACCAGGATGTGGAACAGTTTTTGCGTTGATTTGTGGCAGACAATCAAGAGGGGTGGTCTGAGTTTCTGCCACTCGCAGAATTTGCTCTTAACAACCATACATCCTCCTCTGCTGGGTGTTCTTTTTTTGTTGTACTGGGAGACATCCGTCTTTTGGTTCGTTCTCCAAATTGCGGTCGGCGGTGCCGGAGGAGTAGAATTTTTCCGGTGACTTGGAGAGAGTTTGGACTAATGTACGTTGTAACCTTCAAGAGGCTAACAAAAAGTCCAAGAAGTATTTTAACAGGAAATGTAAAGAGGTTTTGTTTACTGTGGGTGACATGGTTTGGTTGTCCTCAAAGAATCTGCGATTGAGGATTTCCTCTAAAAAATTGGGTCCGAAGTTTGTGGGGCCTTTTAAGGTGCTTCAGGTGGTTAACCAGTCTGCTGTTAGGTTGGAGGTTCCCTCCTCCTGGAAGATTAATCCTGTGTTTCATGTTTCCTTGTTGAAAAAGGCTGATGTATCGGATAGGGAGGCCACTGTCACAGTTCCTCCGGTGGTGGAAGACGGCGAATATGAAATTTCTCGTATCCTGAATTCCAGAGAGCATAGAGGGAGATTGCAGTATCTCGTCGCTTGGAAAGGTTTCGGTCCCGAGGAATAACTCCTGGGTTAAGGCGGATGATGTCTCTGCCCCTAGACTTGTCAGAGCTTTCCACAGGAGATTTCCAGATAGGCCTGGGCCTGGAGGATCCGGAGGATCCTCATAAAAGAGGGGGTACTGTTAGAACCCTCCTGTTTGTTTTTGTTTCTATCTTGTGTTTTGCGGTCACGTGACCATCTTCCTATTTATTCCAGCTCCACCCTTCTGGCCTTGCTAGACTTCAGTGTTGTTTAGACTGTCTTTCTAGCCAGGTGCTTTTGTGCCTATCTATCTCTAGTTTGCTTGGTCCTCTGGACCTCTAGTACTTTTGTCAGTTTTTCTTTTGCTCTGCAACAACTTCTGTTAGGAGGTGTCCCATTTTTGTCCCAGTCCTTAGTTCTTTTAGGGACCCCTTCCTTTCTCTATAGGTCTCCGTTCAGACTAGCCGAGGACGAAGGCGGGTCTGTTCACAAGGAACAGGTTGCCTGCTACAACGTAGGGACTCAGCTTAGTCTTACTGTGGGGACAGCTCTCCCCTTCTTTCCCTAGTTTATGTTGCAGATCATAATAATCTTGGATCTACTCATACTTAACAGACAGAACCTTCAGTGTTTCTCACTCACACACCACCTCCTCATCTCGCATCCTATCTGTCAGTGTTCCCCAAGGTTAAGTCATAGGACCCCTGCTCTTCTCCATCTACACCTTCGGCCTGGAACAGCTCATAGAGTCCCACGGCTTTCAGTATCATCTCTATGCTAACGACACACAGATTTACCTCTCTGGACCTGATATCACCTCCTTACGAACCAGAACCCCAAAATGTCTGTTCGCTATCTCATCCTTCTTCTCTGCTAGATTTCTAAAACTTAACATGGATAAAACAGAATTCATCATCTTTCCCCCATTTCACTCAGCCTCCCCATCTGACCTATCCATCAAAATCAATGGCTGTCCACTTTCCCCAGTCCCACAAGCTCGCTGCATCAGAGTAACCCTGGACTCTAACCTCTCCTTCAAGCCACATATCAAAGCCCTTTCCTCCTCCTGCCGACTCCAACTCAAAAACATGGATCCGCATATTCCTCAACCATGAATCTGCAAAAACACTAGTGCACGCCCTCATCATCTCCCGCCTCGACTACTACAACCTCCTGCTCTGTGGCCTCCCCGCTAACACTCCCGTACCCCTCCAATCTATCCTAAACTCTGCTGCCCGACTAATCCACCTGCCTTCCGCCTACTCCCCGGCCTCTCCTCTCTGTCAAATGCTTCACTGACTCCCCATTGCCCAGAGACTCCAGTTCAAAACCCTAACCGTGGCATACCAAGCCATCCACTACCTGTCTCCTCCATACATCTGTGACCTAGTCTCCCGGTACACACCTACACGCAACCTACGATCCTCACAAGATCTCCTTCTCTACTCCCCTCTTATCGTTTCTTCTCACAATTGCATACAAGATTTCTCCCGTGCATCCCCCCTACTCTAGAACTCTCTACCCCAAAACATCAGACTCTCGCCTACCGTGGAAACCTTCTAAAGGAACCTGAAAACCCACCTCTTCCGAAAAGCCTACAACCTGCAGTAATCATTGCTTGTCACACTGTCTCTGTATACTGGAGGTAGGGGGCCTAAGCTGACCCTAAGCTGGGGCCCTGACTAATCCCTCAACCTGGAGGTACTGTTAAAGGTACAGAGGTCCAGGCCGCCAGCGTAACCCCTACCTCCTGAGGATCCCTGCACCTAAGTAATCTAGTCCTGAGAAGGACCCCGATCACAACAAAAGAGGACAAGTAATAATATGCCCACACACAGTACTTAGACGAACGAGACAGTACAAGGGAAAAACCAAAACCACCTTGCATACAAAGACTACACAACTACAACAGAGGGAACACGAACGGGAAAGGAGATAAATGATAAAGCGAGGAAGGGAAAATACACTCCAAATACACTTATCTCAGAAACTCCAAATACCACGATCCGCTCTGTAAGTCTGTATGAAATGCTTTCACCGACACTTCCCAAACAGACCAGCAGGCATTTGAAGGAGACTCACTACAGCAGCATTGATTGCAGCTGGGCGAGACTGGACCTCGTCTAGCACAGAGAGAAAGAGAATTAACTCCCTCACTGCCGAAAACACAAAGCACCAAAAAGTCAGCTGCGAGAAGTCAGGCTGTGTAATCGTGACGATCTTCGTGGCGACACACCCGTGACAGTACCCCCCCTTCTACGAGGGGCCTCCGGACCCTCAGGGCCAGGTTTATCCGGGTGAGTCGTGTGGAAGGCCCGAACTAATCGGTCTGCGTTAATATCCGACGCAGGAACCCACATCCTCTCCTCAGGACCATACCCTTTCCAATGAACCAGGTACTGAAGGGACCGACGATTAAAACGTGAATCGATGACCCTTGATACCTGGAACTCCAAGTTACCATTGACCACCACTGGAGGGGGAGGCAAAGGTGACGGTACCACCGGCGCCACATACCTCTTAAGCAATGATCTGTGGAACACGTTGTGAATTTTAAACGTAGGGGGGAGGTCAAGACGGAATGCCACCGGATTAATAATAGAACTGATTCTGTACGGCCCGATGAACCTGGGACCCAGTTTCCAGGAGGGAACCTTAAGTTTAATATTCCTGGTAGACAACCATACCCGATCGTTCACACTTAGGTCCGGACCAGACACTCTCCTCCTATCAGCCATACGTTTGTATCGGTTCCCCATAGTATTCAGATTCTTCAGCACCCCTCTCCATACTGAAGCGAGTGATGAGGAAAATCGTTCCTCCTCAGGAACCCCCGAAGAGCCCCCCCTACTGAAAGTACAAAACTGGGGGTGAAAACCATATGCCCCAAAAAACGGGGACTTACCAGTGGACTCGCTCCGCCTATTATTGAGAGCAAACTCTGCCAGAGGTAAGAAAGAAGCCCAGTCCTCCTGGTTCTCTGACACAAAACACCGGAGATATGTCTCCAAGCTCTGGTTCATACGTTCCGTCTGACCGTTGGTCTGAGGGTGAAAAGCCGATGAGAATGACAAATGCATCCCCCGCCGTGCACAAAACGCCTTCCAGAACTTGGACACAAACTGAGACCCCCGATCAGACACCACATCGGAGGGTACCCCGTGAAGCCTCACAATCTCCCCAATGAACACCTGCGCAAGAGTTTTAGCATTAGGGAGAGCCGGAAGAGCGATAAAATGTGCCATCTTGCTGAACCTGTCCACTACAACGAGTATGACCGTTTTACCCGAAGACGGAGGGAGGTCCGTAATAAAGTCCATAGACAGATGAGTCCAAGGACGCTCCGGGATCTTCAAAGGTAAGAGGGCCCCAGACGGACGGGTATGTGAGGTCTTAGAGCGCGCACAAACCCCACAGGACGCGACAAAAGTTACCACCTCCTTATGTAAGTTAGGCCACCAAAACCGACGCGAGAGAAGATCCACAGTTGCTTTACTCCCCGGGTGTCCTGCCAAAACTGAGTTATGGTGTGCCTCGATCACCTTTTGTCGCAACTGATCTGGAACAAACAGTCTCCCCGGAGGTCCAACAGGGGCGTCCCCCTGAGCCTCCAATACCTCCTCCTCCAGCTCAGAGCATACTGCCGAAACCACCACCCCCTCCTGAAGGATAGGAATCGGGTCGTCCGTATTCCCGGCCCCAGGGAAACTACGAGATAAGGCATCCGCCTTTACATTTTTTGACCCAGGACGATATGTAACGACAAAATTAAACCTGGTAAAAAACAATGACCACCTAGCTTGTCTGGGATTCAGACGTTTCGCGGACTCCAGATATAGCAGGTTCTTGTGATCGGTGATGACGGTGACCGGATGGACTGCCCCCTCCAAAAAATGGCGCCACTCCTCAAAAGCTAACTTAATGGCTAAGAGTTCCCTATTGCCGACATCGTAATTCCTCTCAGCGGACGACAATTTTTTAGAGAAAAAGGCGCACGGATGCCACTTACCAGGGGACGAACCTTGTGACAATACTGCTCCCACCCCTACCTCGGAAGCGTCTACCTCTACAATGAATGGCTGTGACGCATCAGGTTGAATGAGTATGGGTGCCGAGGCAAAACATTTTTTCAAGCAGGAGAATGCTTGACAAGCCTTGTCAGACCACCTAGAAAAATCCGTCCCCTTTTTAGTCATGTCTGTGAGAGGCTTAACCATGGACGAGAAATTACGAATGAACTTCCGGTAATAATTAGCAAACCCCAGGAAACGTTGTAGTGCCTTAAGATTCTCTGGCCGATCCCACTCAAGAACTGCCCGCACTTTCCCAGGGTCCATACGAAAACCGGACGCTGAAACCAGGAAGCCTAAAAACTGGAGTTCCTGTACGGCGAACACACACTTTTCCCATTTGGCATACAGTTTATTATCCCGCAAGATCTGTAACACCTGCCTAACGTGCTCCTGATGAGACACCAGATCCGGCGAGTAAATTAAGATATCATCCAGATATATGACAACAAACTGTCCCACCAGGCGGCGAAAAATGTCATTAACAAAGTGTTGGAACACCGCCGGGGCATTAGTCAGACCGAATGGCATGACAAGGTTCTCATAATGCCCCTCCGGAGTGTTAAACGCCGTCTTCCACTCATCCCCCTCCTTCATCCTAATCAGATTGTACGCCCCCCTGAGATCCAACTTAGAGAACCATTTGGCGCCCACGATCTGATTAAAGAGATCGGGAATAAGTGGGAGCGGATACGGATCTCGGACCGTAATCCGATTAAGTTCACGGAAATCCAGGCAAGGGCGTAGGCCTCCATCTTTCTTCTTAACAAAGAAGAACCCCGCAGCCACCGGTGAAGATGAAGGTCTAATATGCCCCTTAGCCAGACTTTCTGAAATATAATCCTTCATGGCCTGCCTCTCAGGACCAGAAAGGTTATACAACCTAGCTTTAGGTAACTTGGCCTCAGGGAGCAGTTTTACAGAACAGTCATACTCGCGATGAGGAGGTAGTTCCTGACACCCTTTCTCCGAGAATACATCCTCAAAGTCCGCCAGAAATGGAGGTAAGACCCAAGGAGTAACCGCACCGATGACCGTGTTCATGCAGTTTTTATTACAGAATTTACTCCATTGGCTTATCTCTCTGGTTTGCCAATTAATAACCGGGTTATGCTTAGTTAACCAAGGAAGGCCCAACACTATAGGAGTGGGAAGACCCTCCAACACGTAGCAAGACAACAGTTCTTTATGTAACGCCCCCACTTGAAGTTTTACGTCATGCACAGCTTGCAAAAAACTTCCCTGACCGAGAGGCCTGGCATCGATCGAGAATATGGGGATGGGTTTAGCCAACTCACTCAATCGCATACCTTGAACCCGGGCAAACCGAGCATCAACCAGATTAGCCCCGGCCCCACTATCCAGAAGAACAGATATCCTCTCAGTTCTCGTACCCACCACCACCTCCGCCGGTACGAGAAACTGAGACGAACCTAGGGACGAAATACCTACTCCCAGATTGCCGTCCACCACACAACCTGGGATCAACAGTTTTCCGACGACTCTTCACTCTGCAAGGGACGGGATGGACACCCCCCAATAAAATGTCCCTTTCTCCCGCAGAAGAACCACCTTCCTGTCTTATGGCGCACCACCGGTCCCCTCCCCCGAAATGATGTCCCTCCTAATTGCATAGGCTCCTCTGGACTGACCAGGGGAACCACCATATGAGGGGACCTTGTAGGAGGTGGAGTCATCACAGGGGGTCGAGTTGTCCCGCACCTCTCCCGAAGCCGTCTGTCAACGCGAATAGCCAGGGCCATAGCGGCTTCCAGTGACGCGGGAGAGTCATACTGTGCCAACACATCCTGTAATTTGTCGGATAAACCTTGACAAAACTGGCTCCTAAGAGCCGGGTCATTCCACTGGGTGTCCGTGGCCCACCTACGGAACTCCGAACAGAATTCCTCCGCCGGACGATCTCCCTGCTGGATCCTACGTAACTTAGACTCAGCAAGGGAGATCCGATCTGGGTCATCATATACGAGTCCCAGAGCAGCGAAAAACCTATCCACTGACTGGAGAGCCGGGGAGCCCGGGGGAAGAGAGAACGCCCAAGATTGTGGGTCCCCTTGTAGGAGCGAGATGACAATTCCCACCCTTTGTTCTTCACTCCCCGATGACCGAGGCCGCAGCCGAAAGTACAATTTGCATGCCTCCCGGAAAACAAAAAACTTGTCCCGCCCCCCAGTGAACCTGTCAGGGAGAGCTACTTTAGGTTCTGGTCCGGCTTGCTCCAGAGGATGCAAAACCTTGGACCTAACGTCCGCCAGCTCCATGGACAAACTCTGCAACTGCCGAGCTAGACCGGCTACTGGATCCATGGTAGCTGGAGAAAAACTAAGTGGGTCGGTGAAAATGTCACACTGTCTCTGTATACTGGAGGTAGGGGGCCTAAGCTGACCCTAAGCTGGGGCCCTGACTAATCCCTCAACCTGGAAGTACTGTTAAAGGTACAGAGGTCCAGGCCGCCAGCGTAACCCCTACCTCCTGAGGATCCCTGCACCTAAGTAATCTAGTCCTGAGAAGGACCCCGATCACAACAAAAGAGGACAAGTAATAATATGCCCACACACAGTACTTAGACGAACGAGACAGTACAAGGGAAAAACCAAAA
Source organism: Phyllobates terribilis (assembly GCF_046119375.1). Taxonomy (NCBI): domain Eukaryota; kingdom Metazoa; phylum Chordata; class Amphibia; order Anura; family Dendrobatidae; genus Phyllobates; species Phyllobates terribilis. Next base: position 621,297 of record NW_027363542.1, read on the forward strand.
CCACCTTGCATACAAAGACTACACAACTACAACAGAGGGAACACGAACGGGAAAGGCGATAAATGATAAAGCGAGGAAGGGAAAATACACTCCAAATACACTTTTCTCAGAAACTCCAAATACCACGATCCGCTCTGTAAGTCTGTATGAAATGCTTTCACCGACACTTCCCAAACAGACCAGCAGGCATTTGAAGGAGACTCACTACAGCAGCATTGATTGCAGCTGGGCGAGACTGGACCTCGTCTAGCACAGAGAGAAAGAGAATTAACTCCCTCACTGCCGAAAACACAAAGCACCAAAAAGTCAGCTGCGAGAAGTCAGGCTGTGTAATCGTGACGATCTTCGTGGCGACACACCCGTGACATTGCTCCACCACACCGCTGCATGACCAGCTCTACCCTCACCTACTGTATCCTCACCCATCCCTTGAAGATTGTGAGACATCGCAGGTAGGGTTCTCTCTCCTCCAGTACCAGTTTGCCATTGCGTTTTTGTTCAAGATTTTTGCAATTGTGTTTGCTATGTATAACCCCTTTTTCACATGTAAAGCACCATGGAATAAATGGAGCTAGAATAATAAATAATAATAATAAAGTGCCACACACAGTGTCCTGGTATCTCATCCATGCTCTTTCTATTTTATCTTTCATTTGCAGAGATATTAGCAATGAAAGTATTTGGCGCCTAATGAGTAGAGATGAGCGTTGTTCTACTCGAACTGTTCGCCAATATCAAATTCGAGCTGTTTTGGGCGGTGTTCGAGCCGTTCGGCGAACACGAACAATTTGAGAAAAATTCGGCTGTTCGAGGTTATGTTCGATAACTGTTCGTGCACCAAAATCATAACTGGATTTTTTCTCAGTAATGATGAAAATTAATGTTAATACGCAGTTTGAGTGTACAGCGGGGTGGGGGGAGGGGCAGGGGATGGATCTCTGCAGGAACAATGAAGATCTCCATTTTTTTTTCTCTTTCCCGCATTTACAGTGGGGAGGTGCAATCTGTCAGCCTATCAGCAGCGCACACACGGAGCGAAGTGCTTTTTTTCACACAAGCAAGGGCATGTGTCATTGGCAGTGTATGTCACATGTCCTTGCCCTATAAGACCAAGCCATTTTCCCCGTCGCCACCATTTTCTCACTGCTGCAGCTGCGTGTTAGACGGCACCGCTGTTGCTGTGTGCGCTATACCTTGTTAATTTCAAGCCAATTTTCGCACAAATATACAGATAGCTTGGGAGTAGGGAATAGTTGTGATTGCAGTCCTTTTAAGGACTAGGTTACAGCATTTCCTACGACTTTTATCAGGGAGGTCTGTGCTCTTAAATAGATAGGTTGTGGGAGTAAAGACTAATTGTAATTGGAGTCCTTTTCAGGACTAAGTTACATCAGTTCCTATCAGTTTTTATCAGGCAGGTCTGTGCCAGTGCTGTGCAAGTTTTTTTCACAGCATTTGGCTGAATCTAGCAAAGCTAATCCTTTTTGGCCTATTGCAGAGTGTGTTAGTCAGTGGAGTAGCCTATCTGTGTTGCAAGATATAACACCTGTGTATAGAATACCAATTTTTTTACTGCACCTAGTGAAGTAAAATCTTTTGGGCATAGCATCATTCTATTAGTCCATCTATACTGACCTCCATCAGGTTGCAAACTGAATATAATTTTTTTCTGCATCTAGCTCTGAAAAAATATTTGGGCTTCTAGCAGTGTGTGGGACTTGGTCTATTAGTCCATCTATACTGACCTCCATCAGGTTGCAAATTAAAAATATTTTTTTTCTTCATTTAGCTCTGAAAAAATATTTGGGCTTCTAGCAGTGTGTGGGACTTGTTCTATTAGTCCTTCTATACTGACCTCCAGCAGGTTGCAAATTGAATATAATTTTTTTCTGCATCTAGCTCTGAAAAAATAGTTGGGCTTCTAGCGGTGTGTGGGACTTGGTCTATTAGTCCATCTATACTGACCTCCATCAGGTTGCAAATTAAAAATAATTTTTTTCTGCATCTAGCTCTGAAAAAATATTTGGGCTTCTAGCAGTGTGTGGGACTTGGTCTATTAGTCCATCTATACTGACCTCCATCAGGTTGCAAATTAAAAATATTTTTTTTCTGCATCTAGCTCTGAAAAAATATTTGGGCTTCTAGCAGTGTGTGGGACTTGGTCTATTAGTCCATCTATACTGACCTCCATCAGGTTGCAAATTAAAAATATTTTTTTTCTTCATTTAGCTCTGAAAAAATATTTGGGCTTCTAGCAGTGTGTGGGACTTGTTCTATTAGTCCTTCTATACTGACCTCCAGCAGGTTGCAAATTGAATATAATTTTTTTCTGCATCTAGCTCTGAAAAAATAGTTGGGCTTCTAGCGGTGTGTGGGACTTGGTCTATTAGTCCATCTATACTGACCTCCATCAGGTTGCAAATTAAAAATAATTTTTTTCTGCATCTAGCTCTGAAAAAATATTTGGGCTTCTAGCAGTGTGTGGGACTTGGTCTATTAGTCCATCTATACTGACCTCCATCAGGTTGCAAATTAAAAATAATTTTTATCTGCATCTACAGTACCTCTGAAAAAATATTTGGGCTTCTAGCAGTGTGTGGGACTATTTGTATTAGTCCATCTATACTGACCTCCATCAGGTTGCAAATTCAAAATCATTTTTTTCTGCATCTAACCCAGCCAATAGTTTTGGCCTAATACCACAGTTTGGCCACTCAGCTCTGCTCGGTTACCATCCATTGTTTTTTTGTGCAAACAACTCCAGAGTTGTGAATTAGTTAACCACCAAAATGAGTGGAAAAAGGCCTGCTGCTGGTGGAAAGGGGAATAGGCGTGTTGGGAAGGGGAAAAAAGGTTGTGTCCGTGGGGTAGGTGTTAAAGCAACAGTAACATCTGCAGAAGAAAGACCATCTTCCAGCCAAACTAAAATGTCTACTTCTTTTAGCGGACAATGTGATAAGATCCCTTTCTTACGGCCACGCCAATCGCTACAAATTCCAGATGAGGCACAAAAACAGCAGGTGCTTCAACGGATATCAAGTGCTCCTTTAAGTGGGCTCTCCTCCACATCAACTTCAACATCACAAATACTCCAGTCCTCAAAGGTGTCACCCAAATCGCACTTGCTTCCTCACAGCTCCCAAATCTCCAGCTGCCCGTCTGAGTATGAGGTAGAACAGATGGTTGAGTCTGCAGAGCTGTTTACTCATACTATAGCCTGGGAATCAGAGGTCGACTCCAGCGCTTCTGTGAATCCAGACGAGGAAATGATCTGCACTGATGCCCAGAATCTTTATGAGTCGGATCCAGGACCAGACGCAGAAGGTTCTGACCATAATGTAGACCCTCATTCCCAAACTGTAACTCCTGTTGGTGGAGACAATGAGGAAGACGATGATAAGACTCAAATACCTGATTGGAGCGACAACTTTAGTTTTTTGTCAGGGCAGGAACAGGTTGGCTCTGAGGACGACGGGTGTGATAACGCACAGGGTGATGATGATGAGGTTGGAGATCCCACTTACTGTCAACCCACAGTCAGCCAAGAGATGAGGTCAGCAGAGGAGGTGGAGGAAGATGCTAGTGACGACGAGGTCAGGTTGCGCCTTCCTGGACAGAGACGTAGTACTGGAAGCACGTCAACAACTGCATCCTCAAACACAACTCTGCCTCTCACCACAAGTCGTGGTGGCTCTTCAGGTCGCATGGGTGCTAAGCCTTGCATAGCCTGGGCATTTTTTCAGATCGATAAAGATGACCCAACTCGTGTTATCTGTAACATTTGTCAGCAAAAGCTAAGTAGAGGCCAAAAAATACATAGTTTGAGTACTTCATGCATGAACCGGCACATGGACATGAAGCATAAGTTGCAGTGGGAAGCTCAGTGTGCTACAATGCGGCCTAGCCGGCCGGGCCAATCACCGTCTGCCATATCTTGTGCATCCGTGGCCTCTTCATCCTCTGTGACTGGGGGGACAGCAGTCACACCTGTTTTGGGGCGCAGACCTGCCACCTCTTTACCCGCAACAGCCGGCGTGATTGGCAGGTCATCATTTTCTTTGGAGGTGGTAACACCAGCTGGTGTTGAGCGCTGTCCGACATCGATAGCACCACCTTTGGATCAAGGCAACCTAACATGTCCGCCTGCATCTTCCTCACAGACCGGCAGTTTGCCGGGGACACCCTTATCAACCCCGTCTAAGCACAATAGCCAGCCCTCGGCCCCTCAGATGTGGACAAGTAAAAGACCATTTCCTCCTAGCCATGAGAAAGCTAAGAGGTTGAATTTCACCATCTGCAAGCTCTTGGCTACAGAAATGCTGCCTTTCCGCCTGGTGGACACAGAGGATTTTCGAGACCTTATGTCCGTCGCAGTGCCCCAGTACCAGATGCCCAGTCGGCACTACTTCTCAAAGAAAGGTGTGCCTGCGCTCCACCAGCATGTCGCACACAACATCACCGCTTCTTTGAGAAACTCTGTGTGTGACAGGGTGCATTTCACCACAGACACTTGGACGAGTAGGCATGGACAGGGGCGTTACATGTCGCTGACTGGGCACTGGGTAACTATGGTGACAGCAGGACAAGGGGCTGCTGTCCAAGTCTTGCCGTCCCCACGAGTTGTGCGTCAATCCTCTTTATGTCAAAGTTCCTCCACTGCTTCTGCCTCCTCAACCTCCTCTCGGTCTTCCACCTGCACCCAAAGCCTGTCTGGTCATGCCACAAGCTTTCTAACTGCGCAGAAGGGATCCTGCACACCTCCTTACTATGCTGGCAGTAGGGCTCAACGTCATCAGGCGGTTTTTACATTGAAATGTCTGGGAAATGTGAGTCACACAGCTGAGGAGTTGTGGTCAGCTCTGGAGAACCAATTTCATGAATGGTTGTCTCCACTGGACCTGAAACCAGGGAAGGCCGTGTGCGACAATGCTGCAAACCTGGGTGCGGCCCTTCGCCGGGGCAATGTCACACACGTGCCTTGTATGGCTCACGTGTTGAACCTGGTTGTCCAGCAATTTTTAGCCCACTATCCCAGACTAGATGGCCTTCTGCAGAGGGCACGGTCGCTGTGTGCTCACTTCCGCCGTTCGCATCCCGCAGCTCAGCGACTTACATCTCTACAGAAGTCGTTGGGCCTGCCACTTCACCGGCTAAAATGCGATGTGCCTACCCGGTGGAATTCAACTCTGCACATGTTGCAGCGACTGTGGCAGCACCGACAAGCCCTGGTGCAATACGTTCTGACGTATAGCCTGGGCCAACGAGATTCAGAGGTGGGGCAAATCACAATGGAGGAGTGGTCTCAGATCAGGGACCTATGCACCCTTCTGCACAGTTTTGAAATGGCGACGAAGATGTTTAGTGCTGACGATGCCATTATCAGCATGACTATTCCGGTGATTTACATGCCGGAGCACATGTTAAACAGAATTCGGAGTCAGGTGGTGGCACAAGAGGAGGTGGAGGAAGTAGAGGAGGAGGAGTTGTATGCGGAAGGGCTAACATCTGCAAGGTCCAGACGGTCGGCAGCACCAAGGCGGCAGGCATGTGAGGGTGGGGGAGATGGTTTTACCAGGGTGCATGGTAGCAGCCAAACTAGTGAGGAAGGTGCAGGAGCCCAGGAAGAAGTGGAGGACGAACTGATGGAAGACTCATCAGATGAGGGAGACCTTGATCACATTTCTGTTGTGCGAGGTTGGGGGGAGAGGACAGAGGAAGGAAGCATGATTGTTACCTCGCCACCAACACAACAGGGACTTGGTGCTCCTGGATGCGCAACACACATGAGTGCCTTCTTGCTGCACTACCTGCAACATGACCCTCGAATTGTGAGAATTAGAAATAATCCTGACTACTGGGTTGCCACACTGTTAGATCCCCGGTACAAAAGTAAATTTGCAGAAATTATTCCTGCCATAGAAAGGGATGCACGCATGCAGGAGTATCAGCAGAGACTGTTGCAGAATCTTACATGTGCTTTTCCACAAAATACCAGTGGTGCACGTAGTGAATCTCACAGTTCCAACTTGCCAACCGTGGGACCGTCAAGTGTTCAGCACTCAAACCGTAACAGAACCACAGTATCTGCTGGTAACATCAATTTTGCGGAATCATTTCACCACTTTTTTAGCCCATCCTTTGCAAGGCCACAGGAGACAAGAAGTCTGACACATAGTCAACGCCTAGAGACGATGGTACAGGAGTATCTCCAAGTAAACATTGAAGCCACGACTGTGTCACTGGACCCTTGCTCTTTTTGGGCTTCCAATCTGGATAAATGGCCGGAGCTAGCCACTTACGCCTTGGAGATCTTGTCATGCCCCGCAGCCAGCGTTCTGTCTGAACGTGTGTTCAGCGCTGCTGGTGGTGTGCTGACAGATAAGCGCACGCGGCTCTCCACTGATAATGTAGACAGACTCACGTTCATAAAGATGAACAAATCATGGATCCGAAACGACTTTTCTACCCCTGTGTCATCCTGGGGAGAGTAAAAGCTTGATCATTGGTTAAAATCACCCTACCAACCGTTTTAAGCTTTCAAATTACTAATCATGTTTATCTGTATCTTGACTGGAAAATAATTTGGGCTTTGTAGCAGTGTGCAGCACTGATCCTATTAGGCCATCTATACTAAAGCTTCACCAGATTTAAAATTAAAAATAATTTTTAGCTGCATCTAGCCCGGAAAATAATTTTGGGGCTCCGAGATGCGCAAGGCACATAAGTGCCTTCTTGCTGCACTACCTGCAGCTTGACCCTCATATTGTCAGAATTCGAAGTAATCATGACTACTGGGTTGCCACACTCTTAGATCCCGCAAACTTTTCGATCAACCTTTTCATTTTAATAAAGACCAAAAAAATGGTCATTTTTGAAATTATAAGCATTAGCAGGTTGTTAGAAACTGAAATCAAACAGTTTTCAACTCAAAACTTTATTCTAGGTGATGTTACATTTTCACATAGGACCCCTTGTTCGAAAGGAGCTTCTGAACTCTCTTGTCCATTGAATTTGTCAGGTTTTGGATGGTTTCTGCTTCAATTGTTTTGCATGAGGACAGAATACCCTCCCAGAGCTGTTGCTTAGATGTGAACTGCCTCCCGCCATCATAGACACTCCTTTTAATGATGCTCCAAAGGTTCTGAATGGGGTAGAGGTCAGGGGAGCATGGGGGTCACACCATAAGTTTGTCCCCTTTTATGCCCATATCAGCCAGAGATGCAGATGTTTTATGTGCAGCATGAGATGGTGCATTATCATGCAGAAAAATGATCTTGCTGTGAAATACACAGTTCTTCTTCTTGAACCATGGCAGGAAGTGCTGTTTGAGAAAATCCACATACATTATGGAGTTCATCTTTAGCGCCTTCAGGGATCCTAAAGGGGCCGACAATCTCTCTCCCCATGATTCCAGCCCAAAACATTACTCCACCTCCTCCTTGTTGGCGCTGTAGCCATGTTTGCGTGGGGTGTCCATCAACCAGCCATCCTCCACTCCATCCATCTGGACCATCGAGCGCTGCACGGCACTCATCCGTGAACAAAACAGTTTTGAAATCAGTCTTCATGTAATGTTTGGCCCACTGGAGCCGTTTCTGCTTGTGTGAAGTGGATAGAGGAGGTCGACAGGATGGCGCATGCACAGCTGCAAACCTCTGAAGGACCCTGCATCTTGTTGTTCGGGGGACGTTGGAGGCACAAGCAGCTTCAAAAACTTGTCTGCTGCTATGACAAGGCTTTTTTGCCGCTGCTCTTTCAACCTGACGTAATTGCCTGTAGGAAAGAGTCCTCAATTTGCCCTTATCAGCACGCACACGTGTGTACTGTGAATCAGCTACATACTTCTTGATTGCCAAGACACTTCATCCTGATCATCGCACAATGTTGATTGTAGTCATGCCTTGACCTAAACACTCCACAATTTGTTGCTTCTCAGCAGCCGACACATCCTTTTTCTTTCCCATTTTGGCAGAAAATGTAGGCTGCTTAATAATGTGAGAGAGCCTTCTTAAGTAGTCTTGCCTTTCATTGGACACACCTGCCAAACTAATTAGCACAGGTGTCTGCAATTGCTTACAGTGATATAAAGAGCCCTGACACACATCACCATCAATGAGTTTAACTGACAAACAAACAAATTCTTCCCTTATCACTCCTAAACACTTTTTGTATAATAATTTGGAACGCGGTGTACATGTGCTTTTCCACAAAACACCAGTGGTTCACGTAGTGAATCTTACAGTTCTAACTTGCCAACCGTGGTCTGTATGGAGTTGTTCAATAAAGGGCCCAAAATTAAGATAACATAGATGGGAGAGGTCTCTATGAATAGGAATTCCTAAGTATTTGATACCCTGTGAGGGCCAGGCAAAGGGAAAGTTGGACTGGATGGAATCCTATATGGATTTGGGGAGGGAGACATCGAGGGCCTCAGACTTCGCTGCATTGATTTTAAAATTTTACCATGTAACAAAGTGATCTATTTCAGCCATAACAGCATGGATGGATATATGTGATTGAGTGATATATACTAGGACATCATCAGCAAATAGAGAGCACTTGTACTCGGTGCCTCCCACCTCAATCCACCTAATATTGGGGTTATGGCGAATTGATGAGAGCAGGTGCTCCGTCACTAGGATGTATAAGAGAGGGGACAGAGGACATCACTGCCTTGTCCCATTGGTGATTGTGAAAGGTGATGAAAATGTTCTGACGCACCCCCTGGGCCTTGGGACACCCGGAGCCGGACCCTTTTTGGTGGATGCTGGTGGTTGTAGTCTTCGTGGCGGCGACCCAGTTCCGTGGCTCAGGGCGGTCAAACCAGTGGCGGAACTATTTATGTGGTTTTCATGTTTAAATGTCCGACTACGCCACCCGTGGATTGCGGTCAGAGTGAACCGCCGCTACAGGGCAGACCACTGAGGCTGGTGTTGTGGGTGCAGCAGAGCGTAGCATAACTCCCCACGGGAGGAGTATAGCCTCAGGGCAGTGTATGCGGAGGATGGGGGTGATGGTGCAGGGCAGCAGCAGTAACGACACGGAGTCAGTGATGCAGTTCAGGGCCTTTACTCACAGTTCTTATTATCCAGACCACGTCTGCAGGTAACGGCTGCCCACGTCGTACTGTGCTCACCAGGTGAGGGGCTCAGACAACTCCCAGATAACTTTGGAGCACTTCACAGGACCCCCTTTGTGTGTCCTTTGTCTGGCCTTTCTTACCAACACTTCTGTCCGGCAGCCTCGGGCCTCCTCTTGGTAAACTTGGCGCCAGTTTCCCTGACCCTATGTGGTGCCTTCCTAGCGGGTGTAGCGAGGGGCTGCGCCACATAAAATGTCAGAGCCTCCGGTTTCTAGCTGAGGGTCGTTTCCTGCCTCCACTAGTTCGGGGACCGGTCTCCCCCTTTGGCCTGACCCCTCCACGCAGGTGGATTCGGGCGTGCGGTGGCGACTCGCCCGTCCGCACCCCTGGGATCCCTTCATTCCTCGTTCCTGGAGCCTTCTCCGCTCCTCTTCCTTCCTTCTCCCTCTTCCAGGCCTGGGCCTCTGTTACTAGGCCCGCCTCCGGAGCAGAGCTCATGCAGAGCCCCTGCTCCCTGCCACTTCTGCTCAGACTTCTCTGCACTGAACTAAGATGGTGCCCACCTTTTATACTCCCTTCTCAATGCACCCAGGAACTGCTTCCTCCCTGCTCCTGCACTACAGGGTTCCCCTTCCTCAGTGTTCCCTCCCCCCACTCCAGCCAGGGACAGGGACTGTCGTGCCCATCTCAGGGGCATATTGGTCGCCCTGCCCCACGGCAATGTGGTGTAATGCATGCAGGTGTCGGGTCCTGATCCACACTCCATCCTTACCTGAGAGTGAGATATCACACCTCTGGGTGAGGTGCAATACGTCTGTAGCAACCGAGCCCTCAGGGTGCTACAGTTCCATTTATCTTCAGCCTAGGTGACGTATTGCGATACAGGGCCGTGATTTTGGCTATAAAAGGGTCCCCTAGACCCCTACCCCAAGCTTTTTAAGAGAATCATATATGGCGTGCCAGGAGACTCTATGGAATGCTTTCTCAGCATCCAACGAGAGTATCTAATTACAAATTTTTAACTGCATCTAGCCCAGGAAATACTTTGTGCCTAGTAGCAGTGTCTGCTAGTGAGCGGATTATCCCGGCTGTTAAGCAAGCTGCACCACCTGTAGTTTAGACACTTAATTTTTTCAAAGGAAATGCTTCGGGACCATGGGATACTTAGTGAAGAGCATCAGGAGGCACCCCAAGGCATAGGGGCTGGGACTGGCAGTAGGATGCCTTGCGGTGGACAGCCGAGCTCGATCCTTATAAAAGCTTTTTAACTGCAGCAGCTTTAGTGGACGCTACTGGAGCTGGAATTACCGCGGCTGCTGGCATGAGACTTGCCCTCCAATAGATCCTTGTAAATGGATTTAAAGTGTATTCATTCAAATTAGAGAGACAATTTAAATTAAAAAGCTTAGAGCTGCCTCCACCACAGGGGGGCTCGCTCGACCCACCAGCGGACAGGCACCAGTATTGGGAGAGGGGGGCTGGCCATCAGGGTTCACCGCGGCTCTGGCACAAACCCGGCGACACGGAGGTGGCACGGGCAGGAGCGGACTGGCCGTGTCGGCTTCTCACTTTTTGGATTTTAGAAGGGCATGACATGCCTATATCTGTGTCTCCCCCTCCTTTTACTCCTCCACCTCTTTTATTTTCGCATGACTATATGTACTTGTCACTTTTCCATGTGTTAGTTATGTCTTCTGAGCAGTTTGTCAGCTTCTGGACACCTTTGAAGGTGTTTTCTATGTGTTTCTATGTGTTTTTGTTTGCCTTCCATTGGTTTTAACGGTGTTCGAAGGTGTTCGACGAACAGTTCGACGAACAGTTCGGCGAATACACGGGTGTTCGACGAACCGAACCGAACTCGAACACTACGGGGGTGGCTCAACACTACTAATGAGTTAAAAAAAATTAAGTCCAAGTAGATGTTATCAGAGTTTTCACTGGGGGTGCGAAATTCTTCTCCCTGCATGATGCTGACCAATTATAAGCAGACGACAACACTGAAAAGAAAGATGATCACATCCCCACCATAGCTTAGAGCAGATTTCTCAGTGTCTAAGATGTAAGGATACAGACCTGGTCTCCTGGGCTAACCTCCTGCATGATTAGAGCACACAACTGACTAATACCTTTCAGTTAAGGTCTCTGTGGGTGAAGGGGCAGCACAAGAGAGTTTAGTTGTGCAACATTACAAACCTTTCTAACAGCTTTCCTCCTCTTATGGCACTCTCACCTCTGCTGTTCTGCGCCTATCCCAAACTGCCTGTCCAGAAATGAGAGCACAGTGTCAGTATCACACTTAGATCCGTTGTGCTCAACTTGTACTCATTCTGCAGTGAGATTAGAGCAGACTGTCATTGCATTTCACCATAGAAGTAACCCAGAACACACTGCTCCTGTGTGAGGTGTAATAACAGCCTAATATCACTGCAGAAAGAATACAAGTTGCTTGAGCACAGAAGACATAAGTGTGATACTGGCACACTCCATAATCAGGAGAGTCAATAAAAGGGTTTGTAATGTGACACAGAGAAACTCAGCTGTGCGGCTCCTTCCTTGTCTAAGAGCTGTTACCTCTGCTTTCTAATCATGCAGAAGGTTAGACCAGGAGATCAGGACTCTCCATCATTATACATCTTAGGCTAGGTTCCCACGATGAGCTTTTGGTGAGTTTTTGATGTTGCAGAATTTCTGCACCCATTAAGATAGGTTACTTGCATTATTTCTAAAATATGCAGCGTAAAAACTCACTGAAAACTCATAGTGAGAACGTAGCTTTATACCCTAAGAAACCCGCTTTGAGCTATGGTGGGGGCGTGTTCTTCTTTTCTTTGAGTGTTGCTGCTTGCTTATGATTGGTCAGCATCATACAGGAGAAATCTGCTGCATATTTAAGGATTTCTCACAAGCCTCATTCGGGTAAGGCTGAGTGCCCATGTAGCGTTTTTCAAGCGTTTATGCTGCGGAATTTCCACAGCATAAACGCTTGTGAAACGCTAGGTAATCCGCACCCCATGGTCCCCAAGGGGATTCCGCATGTTCTATGCACATGCTGCGGATTTTTCCGCAGCGTTTATGCTGCGTACAAAAATCCGCAGCATGTCATTTAATTTTACAGAAGCGCAGCGGAACTCCCGCCATTGACTTGCATTGAGACGCATAGAAACCGCGACTGTACATTTTTACAAGCGGCTTCTATGCGTCTCTATGTGCGGATGGTACCCAGTTCTGGAGGAGAGAAGACAATCCTCCAGACCTGGGTACCATTGTACCATTGTACCTGTAAAAAAAGAATAAAAAAACAAATAAAGTTTATATTCACCTGTCCGGCGGCTTCTCTCTGAATGCCGGCATCGCTTGAGGACCTGCGGTGACGTCACAGTCATGTGACCGCAGGCCCTTCACCGCTCTGTCTCGCGATATGCCGGCATCCAGGAACCAGACAGGAACGAGCGCTGCAGCCACGTCGGGCATCAGGGGTGAGTATAGCTTTATTTGTTTTCATTTTTACGGTTCACACTATATAAATCCATGCTGTTCTCATGGATTTATACAGTGTGACCTAGTTGTCAAGCACTTTCCAAGTGATGCTAAAATCGCCTGGAAAGCGCTTGTCAATCTGCATGCGTTTTTTCTGCCAGGGAGATGCAGAAATGCTGCAGAAATTTTCTGCTTCATTTCTGCATCGTGGGCACATAGCCTAAATGCAAAAAGGTAAATAAAATTACCAAAATTTCCACAACAAAAGTGTAGCTCTACCTACAGCGTATTCACACCCAGACTATAAGATTATGGCCGGTCTCTGGGTGGGTGTTTTTTTACACAGTAGTCAGAACCTACAACATTGTGGTGCCGTGCATTACATGGGCTATACTAAGGGAGCGCCTGTCAGCATAGAGCGAATACGTCCATATAGCGACCAGCAGAAAGTGTAAGAGAAGAACTATAGAAGGATGGACCATAGTGGAGCATTCCGGACTGGAGCAACATAAGGAGCCAGAAGGCTTCCCCCCGGTATTCCATGCTATGTGCTCCTTATAAAGTGACATCTCTCCATAGACCCCTCTGTGAAGACCACCCCCTTATCCAGATGATAGATTCTCACTTCCACCATATATAATGCAGACTGGCCTTTTTTTTTTTTTCAGAAAATCACCAATTTTGGGTCGTCAGCTGTAAAAGAAGAAATGCTTTACACCAGTGCTGGGAACCTATGGCAGCGTGCAGAGGGGGCAGCAGAGCCCTCCTGGGGGGCACCATGGCCGCAGCACTAGCGCTACTGGATCGGGCCGGCGGGGAGAACTCTGAGCCGCCGAGTGCCGGCACCAGCTCCGCTACTGCAGCTAGATGTGCGATCTCTCTCGGACGGAAACACATCGAGCTGAAGTGTATTGCAGCGCACGAACTAGCCAGGCCCGAGCGCGGCAATACACGCTACCGGCCAATCAGAGGCCAGCGGCTGCCGGCCAATCAGAGGCCAGCATGACGTCCGCCGGTCAATCAGAGGCCAGCATGATGTCGACCGGTCAATCAGAGGCCAGCGTCTGCCGGCCAATCAGAGGCCAGCATGACGTCGGCCGGCCAATCAGAGGCCAGCGGCTTCCTTCCAATCAGAGGCCAGCATGAATTCGGCCGGCCAATCAGAGACCTGCGGCTTCTGGCCAATCAGAGACCAGCATGACGTTGGCCGGCCAATCAGAGGCTAGCGACTTCCGGACAATCAGAAGCGGCTGCCGGCAAATCAGAGGCCAGCATGACGTCGGCTGGCCAATCAGAGGCCAGCGGCCGCTGGCCTCTGATTGGCCGGCAGCGTGTACTGCAGCGCGCACGGACCTGGCTAGTACGTGCGCGGCAATACACTTCAGCTAGATGTGCCGACTACAGGAGAGGACGCTGCGCGGGAGAAGAAGGAAGGTGAGGAGGAGGGTTTATTATGTGTTTTTTTTTTTTTTAATATGGGATGCACAATGGCTGGGGGGGGGGGAGAGGAGCATATATACCAGGATTGAGGGGAGGGCCAGCATATATACCAGGATTGAGGGGAGGGCCAGCATATATACGAGGATTGAGGGGAGGGCCAGCATATATACCAGGATTGAGGGGAGGGCAGCATATATACCAGGATTGAGGGGAGGGCCAGCATATATACCAGGATTGAGGGGAGGGCAGCATATATACCAGGATTGAGGGGAGGGCCAGCATTTATACCAGGATTGAGGGGAGGGCAGCATATATACCAGGATTGAGGGGAGGGCCAGCATAGATACGAGGATTGAGGGGAGGGCCAGCATATATACCAGGATTGAGGGGAGGGCCAGCATATATACCAGGATTGAGGGGAGGGCAGCATATATACCAGGATTGAGGGGAGGGCCAGCATATATACCAGGATTGAGGGGAGGGCCAGCATATATACGAGGATTGAGGGGAGGGCCAGCATATATACCAGGATTGAGGGGAGGGCAGCATATATACCAGGATTGAGGGGAGGGCCAGCATATATACCAGGATTGAGGGGAGGGCAGCATATATACCAGGATTGAGGGGAGGGCCAGCATTTATACCAGGATTGAGGGGAGGGCAGCATATATACCAGGATTGAGGGGAGGGCCAGCATATATACGAGGATTGAGGGGAGGGCCAGCATATATACCAGGATTGAGGGGAGGGCCAGCATATATACCAGGATTGAGGGGAGGGCAGCATATATACCAGGATTGAGGGGAAGGCCAGCATATATACGAGGATTGAGGGGAGGGCCAGCATATATACCAGGATTGAGGGGAGGGCCAGCATATATACCAGGATTGAGGGGAGGGCAGCATATATACCAGGATTGAGGGGAGGGCCAGCATATATACGAGGATTGAGGGGAGGGCCAGCATATATACCAGGATTGAGGGGAGGGCCAGCATATATACCAGTATTGAGGGGAGGGCCAGCATATATACCAGGATTGAGGGGAGGGCCAGCATATATACCAGGATTGAGGGGAGGGCCAGTATATATACCAGGATTGAGGGGAGGGCAGTATATATACCAGGATTGAGGGGAGGGCCAGCATTTATACCAGGATTGAGGGGAGGGCCAGCATATATACCAGGATTGAGGGGAGGGCCAGCATATATACGAGGATTGAGGGGAGGGCCAGCATATATACCAGGATTGAGGGGAGGGCAGCATATATACCAGGATTGAGGGGAGGGCCAGCATATATACCAGGATTGAGGGGAGGGCCAGCATTTATACCAGGATTGAGGGGAGGGCAGCATATATACCAGGATTGAGGGGAGGGCCAGCATATATACGAGGATTGAGGGGAGGGCCAGCATATATACCAGGATTGAGGGGAGGGCCAGCATATATACCAGGATTGAGGGGAGGGCCAGCATATATACCAGGATTGAGGGGAGGGCCAGCATATATACGAGGATTGAGGGGAGGGCCAGCATATATACGAGGATTGAGGGGAGGGCCAGCATATATACCAGGATTGAGGGGAGGGCAGCATATATACCAGGATTGAGGGGAGGGCCAGCATATATACCAGGATTGAGGGGAGGGCAGCATATATACCAGGATTGAGGGGAGGGCCAGCATTTATACCAGGATTAAGGGGAGGGCAGCATATATACCAGGATTGAGGGGAGGGCCAGCATATATACGAGGATTGAGGGGAGGGCCAGCATATATACCAGGATTGAGGGGAGGGCCAGCATATATACCAGGATTGAGGGGAGGGCAGCATATATACCAGGATTGAGGGGAGGGCCAGCATATATACGAGGATTGAGGGGAGGGCCAGCATATATACCAGGATTGAGGGGAGGGCCAGCATATATACCAGGATTGAGGGGAGGGCAGCATATATACCAGGATTGAGGGGAGGGCCAGCATATATACGAGGATTGAGGGGAGGGCCAGCATATATACCAGGATTGAGGGGAGGGCCAGCATATATACCAGGATTGAGGGGAGGGCCAGCATATATACCAGGATTGAGGGGAGGGCAGCATATATACCAGGATTGAGGGGAGGGCCAGCATTTATACCAGGATTGAGGGGAGGGCCAGCATATATACCAGGATTGAGGGGAGGGCCAGCATATATACCAGGATTGAGGGGAGGGCCAGCATATATACCAGGATTGAGGGGAGGGCCAGCATATATACCAGGATTGAGGGGAGGGCCAGCATATACACCAGGATTGAGGGGAGGGCCAGCATATATACCAGGATTTGAGGGGAGGACAGCATATATACCAGGATTGAGGGGAGGGCCAGCATATATACCAGGATTGAGGGGAGGGCCAGCATATATACCAGGATTGAGGGGAGGGCAGCATATATACCAGGATTGAGGGGAGGGCCAGCATTTATACCAGGATTGAGGGGAGGGCCAGCATATATACCAGGATTGAGGGGAGGGCCAGCATATATACCATGATTAAGGAGAGGGCCAGCATATATACCAGGATTGAAGAGAGGGCCAGCATATATACCAGGATTGAAGGGAGGGCCAGCATATATACCAGGATTGAGGGGAGGGCCAGCATATATACCAGGATTGAAGGGAGGGCCAGCATATATACCAGGATTGAGGGGAGGGCCAGCATATATACCAGGATTGAGGGGAGGGCCAGCATATATACCAGGATTGAAGGGAGGGCCAGCATATATACCAGGATTGAGGGGAGGCCCACCATATATACTAGGATTGAGGGGAGGGCCAGCATATATACCAGGATTGAGGGGGGGCAGCATATATACCAGGATTGAGGGGAGGGGCAGCATATATACCAGGATTGAGGAGAGGGCCAGCATATATACCAGGATTGAAGAGAGGGCCAGCATATATACCAGGATTGAAGGGAGGGCCAGCATATATACCAGGATTGAGGGGAGGGCCAGCATGTATACCAGGATTGAAGGGAGGGCCAGCATATATACCAGGATTCAGGGGAGGGCCAGCATATATACCAGGATTGAGGGGAGGGCCAGCATATATACCAGGATTGAAGGGAGGGCCAGCATATATACCAGGATTGAGGGGAGGCCCACCATATATACCAGGATTGAGGGGAGGGCCAGCATATATACCAGGATTGAGGGGGGGCAGCATATATACCAGGATTGAGGGGAGGGGCAGCATATATACCAGGATTGAGGGGAGGGGCAACATATATACCAGGATTGAAGGGAGGGCCAGCATATATACCAGGATTGAGGGGAGGGCCAGCATATATACCAGGATTGAGGGGAGGGCCAGCATATACACCAGGATTGAGGGGAGGGCCAGCATATATACCAGGATTGAGGGGAGGGCAGCATATATACCAGGATTGAGGGGAGGGCCAGCATATATACCAGGATTCAGGGGAGGGCCAGCATATATACCAGGATTGAGGGGAGGGCCAGCATATATACCAGGATTGAAGGGAGGGCCAGCATATATACCAGGATTGAGGGGAGGGCCAGCATATATACCAGGATTGAGGGGGGGGCAGCATATATACCAGGATTGAGGGGAGGGCCAGCACATATACCAGGATTGAGGGGAGGGCCAGCATATATACCAGGATTGAGGGGAGGGCCAGCATATATACCAGGATTGAGGGGAGGGCCAGCATATATACCAGGATTGAGGGGAGGGCCAGCTTATACACCAGGATGGGGGTGAGCACATTCTTTATTTCTGCAGTCTCTTTCCCCTGCTCCTGTCTGTGGCTGCTCTATGCTGCCCTCGCCTGCTCTTTGTATCAGTTGTTTGTATCAGTAAAACCTCAATATTTAGGACAAATTGCCGTGTTGGCACTTGGCGATAAATAAGTGGGTTTTGGATTGCAGTTTGGGCACTCGGTCTCTAAAAGATTCGCCATCACTGTTTTAAACCAATCAATGTGCAAATATCAACATTTTTGAGAAAATACAATACATTTGATCAGATGTCAAAAAATATTCCAGAAAAAAAAAATTGTGATCAGAAATCATAAAGAAAAATTAACTCTTTAATACCATTTTTACCAAAAATACATTGTAAAAAAAAAGAAGTGTAATTTTCTACAGTACAATATTTATTTCTATTTTTCTCAAATGAATTTTCATTTTAGGCCCCCCAAAAATTGAAAATCAATGTAAAAAGTGTATTTTAATACAATAAAAAAATCAGGGTAATTGTTCAGTTGTATTGCCAGTTTTACAGCACGACCCGTAGCGATTTACGATCCCACAGGCCGATGAGCTACAATCTTCCTGAGAAAGGATTCATCAATGTATCAGATGCTTTCTTGCATGTTTCTACAAGAAGCAATACACATATGTTCCATGTCCCTTCCTCTAAGAAACCTTCAATGAACCCTGATAGGATCTACAGAGAATAGACAAGACGTCCTTTACAGTGTTACACACTTACTCGATACTCAGTCTAATTTCATCATTCATTTTACTTTCTGCTTATAAATGCATTCATTAAAATAATGAATATCTGCATTGAGGACAGTAGAAGAACTAGTTTGTGTTTGTTCATCAAGATGCATTATCTTGGTCTCGTCTTGGCACTGTAACTGTTGGTAGGTAGCAGAGTACTGGAGAGGCTGCTCCCGTCGTTCAGAGAGTTGCTCCGGTGCGGTGTTCTGTTGGTAGACTGACCGCTTTGTTGGTTTGCTATCAGGTGGTGAATCATATCGGTTATGAGATTGAGTTTATGATCCATTTGAGTTACCTACAAATATATAAAAAAAAATTCAAACAAAGAAAATAGCATAGATACAGACCACACTCCATACACATTTTACACTACCCATGAGCGCTGCCTGATATTGTAGCTTATTCCTAACCAAATCAATGGGGCACTGAGTTGCAATACCAGACACACCCCATGGACAAGAGAGGCACAGTTTTGGGGAGAAATAAAGTAGATAGATCCTTTAATGCAATATTGGTTAGCCATTTAGACATTGTTGTTTTAATTGAAAACTATAGTTGGTGCGATTCTTTTCGCAGCACTGGGTCCATCAGCCACATCAGTAATCTTTGGATGCTGGACAGGAGCCTCAAGACCTGCCTTCTACCTTCCAAGATTCCCTGCTTCTCTTCTGATTAGCTGCATCTTTATGGTTACAGCATGATGCATATGTGACATTGCATCAGGCCGGCTAATCAGTAGAACAGCTGTGGATGCCGGGATGTAGGAGGTGGTTCTCAGGGCTCCGATGCAGCCGTCACAGATTATGGATGTGGCTGATGGACTGGGTCCTGCGAATTGACTCGCACCAACTCTATTGGAAACCTTTGTCAGATTGAACTACTTAATGAACTCAGAAAGAGCTTTCTGTCCACATCCATGAAAGTAGTAGCCAACACTTAAAGGGGTTTTCTACTACTCGGACATCTCCTTCTCCATATATATATTTTTGCCCTCAGTAAAATAATAACACCTATACTCCCTTCCAGTGTTCCAGCCGTGTCGGCATTGGCTCTCCTTGGGATCACGTGACATTGTTATGTCAAGTGATCCCTGCTGCCAATCAGCGCTGGCTTCACTCTTCCTGCCTCCAGTTATAGCACATACCTGTACATCCGGAGGAAGTAAGGGCAGCAACATCTCTCACTTCCTCTGGATATATGCAAGTTGGCCAAAGGCGGGGAGAGTAAAGTCAGCACTGATTGCCCCTAGGAATCATGAGACATAATGTCATGCTGTCACGCAAGGTGTGGGAAAGACTAAGTGCAACACAAAGGGAAAACGGAAAGGGAACCCAGACTAGGGAAAGTGGGGAGTGGAGAACTCCTAGGCTGATCTAGTGTCACCCTGTCTCCACTAATGTCCCTTTATTGGTTCTTCACCAATCGCCGCACGCATACCTCAGCCTGTCTATCCCTGGCATTAGGCTCAGGCTAGGGAACAGAAAGGATGAGCACTAGTTGATCCCCACTGAACACTAAAGACAACAAGGGGGGACAAACAAGGGAAAATCGCTTAGCTTTACTCGACTCCAGACAAATGCGCACACGTTCTCTAGTACCAGAGAGATAGAAGTACTGCTCTTGCTCAAGCCTTCACAAGGGGCAATGAATATCGCTGGCACCTCCCTCTGGCTCACAACAGGTATTTATACATCCAGGCCAGGGTGTTAATTAGCCCGAGGAAGCTAGCCCCTGGGTCCTAGAGATACATATTCTAAGAAGTTGTCTGTAAGGCCAAATGAAGAGATCTCCTGCAACCAACTGCAGGATGACTGTCTGTCACTTCTGACACACCCATGACACATGCAATCCCCAGGAGAGCCAGTGCAGACACCGCTGGAATAGTGCTGGCACTGGAGGTGAGTATAGGTGTTATTATTTTACTGGGGGACACACATATGGATTGAGAAGAAGTTGTCTGAGTAATGGAAAACCCCTTTAAGCCTCCATACACAATAGACTAAGCTAATAGTCTAAGGGGACATCCAGACTCTTCCCTGATAGATGAGGTCAGAGGAGGTAAAATTCAAACTGCCTGACCCTTAATGCCCGACCCTTTTGTTATTCAGGTGATAAGCTGCTGCCAGAGCCATTTGGCAGTGATTTTCACAGTTCTCCACTTTGAAAACACATGAACATTTAACCAAGCCAAACCTTCTCGTGTATGAGAGTTGGGAGAGGTAGTGGACGGCCGAACCAACAATCAACGTTCAGTTATTGTGTGTGGCCACCTTAACTTGTGTGTTGAAGTTACAGATGACCACAGGTATTTAGACTCTTTGCAGTGTATGAGCAGCGCTGTAGAATTGGTGTCTGGATGCACCATTATGTATTTTACACTTTTTCAGAGAGTGAGAAATATTCTGTATGTAGTATGTGGTAATTGTCTGTATATCCTGTACTCCATGTGTGTATGTGTAAGTAGTAGCTGTGCATAATATAAATATATATGGTTTTATCTTATTTTCTTACCTTGTCCTCGACACGGTTCAATCTTGACCCAATTGTATTAGAGCCTCGATCTTTCACTTTATCTGGAAATAAATAAAAGTAAAAAAAAGTCATTTTTAAATTTGCTATTAGAAATTAGCATTTTTTTGGGTCCACTGGCATTCAACCAAATTTGTGAAACTGTTTATGATTTACAGTTCAGAGAATATAACATGAGAAACGATTTACCTATTTTTCCACAAAGCGATGAAATATGGCATCCTTATTCTGGACAACCTCTTAAAAAAAGGCTTTCCCATTGTTACAAATGACGGCATGTTGCTTGGATTTGCCATCATATGGTGTCAGATTATTACCATTACTATTGTTAATTTCTCTAAAACATAGCATTTATTCCATTTCATAGTGGTAGGAAGTGGAATCTATCCAGAAAGAAACAGTGAGGGCTTTCCCAATGACTGGTCCAGTCTGTAAGAAACTAGAATCTCAATTTGCAGCCATGGTGTTTCGGGGTGTTGCCCCTCAGCAGTGCAAAGCATGAGATCTGATTTAGCTGTGTGAGAGACTTCAGAAGGAAAAACTTTACCCCTTAGATCCTAGTGAGGAGAGTGAAATGCCAGAGTAAGGAGGCTTATAAACCATGCAATGGCTCCCCGGGGAGCTTACGAGCCTCCTTACACTGGCATTTTTTAGACAAATCATCTTACTTTTCCTCTAAGGATTCAATTTTCTTCCTTTTTTTCTATTATTTTATCACTGTTGATGACTCCCACTGATTTGCTATAGCAATGAGATGTGCACATATATACATATATACAGTTGAAACCAGAAGTTTACATACACTATATAAAAAGACACATATGCATGTTTTTCTCAAAATCTGACATGAAATAAGAATAAACCTTTCCCGTTTTAGGTCAATTAGGATTACCATAATTTTTAATATTTGCCAAATGTTAGAATAATAAGAAAGATAATGTTTTAACCACTTCGCTGCAGAGCCTGTTTTTGCCTTCGTGACCGGGCCAATTTTTTCAATTCTGACCACTGTCACTTTATGAAGTAATTACTCTGGAACGCTTCAACGGATTCCCCTGATTCTGAGAATGTTTTTTCGTGACATATTGTACTTCATGATAGTGGTAAAATTTCTTTGATATCACTTGCGTTTATTTGTGAAAAAATCGGAAATTTGGCAAAAATTTTGAAAATTTTGCAATTTTCAAACTTTGAATTTTCATGCCCTTAAATCAGAGCGATATGTCACACAAAATAGTTAATAAATAACATTTCCACATGTCTACTTTACATCAGCACAATTTTGGAACCAAAATTTTTTTTTGGTTAGGGAGCTATAAGGGTTAAAAGTTGACCAGCGATTTCTCATTTTTCCAACAAAATTTACAAAAACATTTTTTTAGGGACCATATCATATTTGAAGTCACTTTGAGGGGTCTTTATGACAGAAAATACCCAAAAGTGACACCATTCTAAAAACTGCACCCCTCAAGGTGCTCAAAACCACATTCAAGAACTTTATTAACCCTTTAGGTGCTTCACAGGAATTTTTGGAATGTGGAAGAAAAAAATTAACATTTAACTTTTTTCACAAAAATGTTACTTTAGACCTAATTTTTTTTATTTTCACAGGGGTAACAGGAAAAAATGGACCCCAAAATTTTTTGTGCAATTTCTCTTGAGCGCGCTGATACTCCATATGTGAGGGAAAACCACTGTTTGGGCGCACTGCAGGGCTCGGAAGGGAAGGAGCGCCATTAGACTTTTTGAATGTAAAATTTGTCTGAATAATTAGCAGACGCCATGTTGCGTTTGGAGAGCCCCTGATGTTCCTAAACAGTGGAAACCTCCCACAAGTGACACCATTTTGGAAACTAGACCCCTTATGGAACATATCTAGATGTGAGGTGAGCACCTTGAACCCCAAGGTGCTTCACAGAAGTTTATAATATTGAGCTGTAAAAATAAAATTTTCACATTTTTCCCACAAAAACGTTTTATATCCCTTAATTTTGCATTATCATAAGGGTAATAGGATAAATTGCACCATGAAATTTATTGTGCAGTTTCTCCTGAACACGCCGATACCCCATATGTGGAGGCAAACCACTGTTTGGGCGCACGGCAGGGTTTGAAAGGGAAGGAGCTCCATTTGACTTTTTGAATGTAAAATTTGTTTGAATAATTAGCGGACGCCATGTTGCATTTGGGGAGCCCCTGATGTGCCTAAACAGTGGAAACCCCCCAAAAGTGACACCATTTTGGATACTAGACCCCTTAGGGAACTAATCTAGATGTGTGGTGAGCACCTTGAACTCCAAGGTGCTTCACAGAAGTTTATAATATTGAGCTGTAAAAATAAAATTTTCACATTTTTCCCACAAAACCGTTTTTCATCCCTTAATTTTGCATTATCATAAGGGTAATAGGATAAATTGCACCATGAAATTTGTTGTGCAATTTCTCCTGAACACGCCGATACCCCATATGTGGAGGCAAATTACTGTTTGGGCGCATGGCAGGGTTTGAAAGGGAAGGAGCGCCATTTGACTTTTTGAATGGAAAATTTGTTTGAATAATTAGCAGACGCCATGTCGCATTTGGGGGGCCCCTAATGTGCCTAAACAGTGGAAACCCCCCACAAGTGCCACCATTTTGGAAACTAGACCCCTTAGGAAACTTATCTAGATGTGTGGTGAGCACCTTGCACCCCAAGTGCTTCACAGAAGTTTATAATATTGAGCTGTAAAAATACAATTTTCCCACAAAAAATGTTTTTCATTCCCTAATTTTGCATTATCATAAGGGTAACAGGATAAATTGCACCATGAAATTTGTTGTGCAATTTCTCCTGAGTACGCCGATACCCCATATGTGGGGGAAAAGCACTGCTTTGGTGTACGGCAGGGTTCAGAAGAGAAAGGAGCGCTATGTTGGCTGGGATAGGTGGCAGACACCATGTCACATTTGAAGAGTCGCTGACATGCCTAAACAGCAGAAACCCCCACAAGTGACCCCGTTTTGTAAACTACATCTCTCAAGGAATTCATCTAGGGAAGTAGTGAGTATTTTTTAATTTTTAAATTCATACCATTGGGCAGTGAAAAAAGCATAATTATATTTTTACCACAAAAAAATGTTTTACCCTCAGATTTTACATTTTCACACAGGGCAATGGGTAAAAATGGTGCCGAAATGTGTCACACAATTTCTACTAAAAGTGGCAATACCCCATATGTGGCTGTATTGTACCGCTCAGCCATACGGCGAGATCTGGGGGGACGGAGTGCTATTTGACAATTGGAGAACAAATTATTGTAGAATAGGCATTTGAATTTGGGAGCACAACATTTTCTGAATTCCTTTTGGGGGGCAAGGGCCATTTCGCTTTTCCAGAGCCTTTCTGCTACCAGTAACTTGGAAGTCCCTTATATTTTTAACAGATGACGGACCTGAGTGGGGACTAGCTTTTTTTGAGGACTGAGTTGAAGCTTTTATTGGGAACATTTTACGTAACATTTATCCGGCGCTCTAGGCTGAGCACTTACATCGGGGTTTCCATCTAAATTTCCAAGTGATATAATTCAGATGAAACCCCTGCGGGATCCATTCACTATAATGAGGCAGCAGAGTTACTCTGGACTCCGTCTGGCCTCTGTTTAGCGGTGTCCTTTTTTTCAGAAGTGCACAAAACTGTGGCCAACCGCACTTTTATGCACGCCTAAAACAAATGACACCGTGGGATCCCAGGCCAGACGGCATCCACAGTGGCCTATATCTGCCTCATTAGAGGGAATCTTCCGTCATGGGTTTTGTCTGAATCACGTATTTCAGAGATTTACACGGAAACTCTTGTGTAAGCGCTCAGCGCAGAGCGCAGGATAAATGTGGGCAGAGCCTTACTGCGATCTAATAAACAAATCAGTAGCCGGTGAAGAATTGGTTTTATTTATTTTTTACTCCTTTCCTCGTGTGATATAACTGATTAGATTACTTTATTCTTCGGGTCGGTGTGATTACAGCGATACCAGAATCATATCGGGTTTTTATGATTGACAGCTGTCACAGACTAAAAGACGCTTTTTTTTGCAAAATCTAGTTTTTGCATCACCATATTTTGAGAGCTATAATTTTTCCATATTTTGGCTGACAGAGTCATGTGATGGCTTGTTTTTTGCGGGACGAGTTGACATTTTTATTGGTACCATTTTTGGGTACGTGACATTTTTTGATCGCTTTCTATTCCGTTTTTTGGGAGGTAAAATTAACAAAAACCAACAATTCAGGAATTGTTTTTTGAGGGTTTTTTTTTATGCTGTTCTGCGTGTGGTAAAAGTGATCAGGCAGCGTTATTCTTCGGGTCAGTACATTTACAGCGATGCTACACTTACTGTATTTTTTTTATTTTTTGGCGCTTTTACACAATAAAACAATTTTATAGAAAAAAATATTTTTTTTGCATTGCTTTATTCTGAGCGCTATAACTTTTTTATTTTTCGGCTGATGGAGCTGTATGGCGGCTTTTTTTTTGCGGAACAAAATGACGTTTTCAGCGGTACCATTTTTATTTCTATTTTGCTTTTTGATCGCATTTTTTTCCACTTTTTGTTTGGCGATATGATGAAAAAGCATATTTTTTTGCCCCGTTTTTTATTTATTTTTATTACGGTGTGCACAGAAGGAGTTAATTAGTGTGACACTTTTATAGCTTGGGTTGTTTCGGACGCGGTGATACCAAATATGTGTACTTTTTTTGGTTTTGTAAAAATATACGGATTTATTGGTTTAATATTTTATTTATTTTTTATTTATTTTGTGATTTTTTTTAACAGTTTAAAAACTTTTTTTTTACTTTTTTTTACATTTTTACTTAGTCCCTGTATGGGACATTAATTTTTATTTTTCTGATCACTGATCTCATGTAATGTAATAGACATGTATTACATTACATGAGATCTTTGCTGACTGTTTCACACCGTGTCTCCTGCCAGGCTTCAGCTGCAGGCTGAGCCAGGCAGGACACCATATATGGCAGATCTGGAGGTGATCATGTGACCTCCAGCTGCCATAGCTACCCCAGGTCCTGGAAGGTATCAGGGGTCATCGGAGAGGTAAGTAAGACGACCCCCTCTCCTCTGTCTATCTTCTATATGCCGCGATCACTATAGATCGCGGCATATAGAACATAGCAAAGGGTTAACATCACTGGGACCTGATCCAATCAGGTCCCGATGATGTCCCCTGTCAGAGCTAACGCTCTGCACCGGAATCGCAGCGCTTGCAGGACCCTGGGGGTCCTGAGCGCTGCGAGACCACCTACCGTTTTTAAACGTCGGCGCTGCACAGAGCCCAGCAAGCGCCGACGTTTATCTACAGTGGGCGGTCGGGAACCGGTTAAATAATTTGCCTGCTCCAGTGGTTTTGGGGTTACCTTGGTTAAAATTGCACAATCCTGTACTGGACTGGTCTACCAATGAAATTAAGTCTTGGAGTCCTAAGTGTTATGATAGATGTTGTAACGGTCGCATTGCTGCTGTGGAAAGAGGGGAATTACCTGTACCTATTCAGGATTTTTGGAAGGTTTTTTCAGAGGAGGAGTTGCAAGTTTTGCCTCCTCATAGGGACTATGATTGTACTATTGAGTTTGTCCCTGGAGCAACTCTTCCCAAGAGTCGCTTATTTAATCTTACTATCCCTGAGAGAAAGGCCTTGGAGGAATACATACAGACAAGCTTGGCCGCCGGTCACATTAGACCTTCTAAGTCACCTGTGGTTGTTGGATTTTTTTTTGGAAAAAAAAAGGACGGCGGTTTAAGTCCATGTCTGGACTTTCGCGAAATTAATAAAATTACAGTACGCAATTCCTACCCACTGCCATTAATTCCTGACTTGTTCAACCAGTTAGTGGGGGCCAAGTGGTTCTCTAAGATTGATCTCCGGGGGGCATACAATTTGTTACGTATGAAGGAA
Organism: Phyllobates terribilis; assembly: GCF_046119375.1. Lineage (NCBI taxonomy): Eukaryota > Metazoa > Chordata > Amphibia > Anura > Dendrobatidae > Phyllobates > Phyllobates terribilis. The sequence goes on from NW_027363542.1 coordinate 648,279, forward strand.
GGTGATGAGTGGAAAACTGCTTTTAACACTCCAGTGGGTCATTTTGAGAATCTGGTTATGCCCTTTGGTCTTACCAACGCACCAGCTTTTTTTCAGAACCTTATTAATGACATCCTAAGACCGTTGATCGGTAAGAATGTGGTGTTGTATTTGGATGACATTTTGATTTTTGCGCCGGATCTGGAGTCTCATTGGCAGAGCGCACGTGAGGTATTGCAGTTGTTAAGCGACAATTCACTTTTTGCTAAGCTGGAGAAATGTGAGTTCGCTGTGCAGAGAATTAGTTTTTTGGGCTACATTATCTCCAGTGAGGGCTTTGAGATGGATCCGGTGAAGGTTCAGGCGGTGCAGGAATGGCCTAGGCCTATTAGTTTGAAACCAATACAGAGATTTTTGGGTTTCGCCAATTATTGCAGAAAATTCATTAAGAATTTTTCTATAATTGTTAAGCCGCTGACCGATCTCACCAGGAAAGGTGCGAATACGGTTCAGTGGACTACTGAGGCCATTGAAGCTTTTGTGTATCTCAAGGAGAGGTTCAGTTCTGCCCCCATCCTTATGCAGCCTGATGAGACCAAGCCTTTTTTGGTCGAGGTTGATGCTTCTTCGGTGGGGGTCGGTGCTGTTTTGTCTCAGGAAAACAAGGATGGAGTACATCCCTGTGCTTTTTTTTTCAAAAAAATTTTCTGAGACCGAACTTAACTACGATGTCGGTAATCGGGAATTGCTGGCGATTAAACTCGCATTTGAACATTGGCGTCATCTCTTGGAAGGTGCTAAATTTACCATTCAGGTTTTTACTGATCGTAAGAATCTGATCTATCTTGATGCTGCCAAGCGCTTGAATGCCCGTCAAGCTAGGTGGGCACTTTTTTTTTTCGCGGTTTAATTTTTCTGTTACTTACATCCCGTGTACCAAGAATGTAAAAGCTGATGCTTTATCTCGCAGTTTTTCTCCCATGGTTGGTACCGAGGAGGAGGAGAGCATTTTACAGGAAGGTGTTGTGATAGCAGCATTGGACTCCGTTTTGGAAGATGGGATTCTGAAAGCCCAGGAGGATGCCCCATCTAACACTCCCCATGGAAGGTTGTTTGTGCCTAGGAACTTTATGAGAGATTTCTTTGTGGAGTGTCATAAGTCTCGGTTGGCAGGTCATCCAGGAATTTCGGAGACTAAGAGACTTGTAGGTCGCAGTTTTTGGTGGCCTGGGTGGCAGAAGGAAGTCATTAAGTGGGTGCGTCAATGTACTGTGTGTGCTAGATCTAAGTCTTCACATGCTCCTGCTGCGGGGTTGCTTTGCCCTCTGGAGGTTCCTAGTGCTCCTTGGACGCATCTTGCTATGGATTTTATTACTGACCTTCCTGCCTCTGAGGGTTTCACTGTTATCTGGGTGGTCGTGGACCGTTTTAGCAAGATGTGTCACTTGGTTCCCTTCATCAAACTGCCCTGCGCCAGGACACTCGCTAAGGCTTTTGTTAAAGAAATTGTCAGGCTCCATGGCGTTCCTTCCGACATTGTTTCCGATAGGGGACCTCAGTTCGTGGCTCGTTTTTGGCGTGCCTTTTGTGACAGGTTGGGAGTCCATTTGTCATTTTCGTCTGGTTATCATCCTGAGTCTAATGGACAGACAGAAAGAAAGAACCAGGATGTTGAACAGTTTTTGCGTTGTTTTGTGGCTGACAATCAAGAGGGGTGGTCTGAGTTTCTGCCACTGGCTGAATTTGCTCTTAACAACCATACATCCTCTTCTGCTGGGTGTTCTCCTTTTTTTTGTTGTACTGGGAGACATCCGTCGTTTGGGTCATTCTCCAAATTGGTATCGGCTGTGCCGGAGGAGGAGAATTTTTCCGATGATTTGGAGAGAGTTTGGACTGATGTACGTCGTAACCTTCAAGAGGCCAACAAAAAATCCAAGAGGTACTTTGACAGGAAACGTCAAGAGGTTTTGTTTACTGTTAGTGACATGGTTTGGTTGTCCTCTAGGAATCTGCGGTTGAGGATTCCTTCTAAGAAATTGGGCCCGAAGTTTGTAGGTCCGTTTAAGGTGCTTCAGGTAGTTAACCAATCTGCTGTTAGGTTGGAGGTTCCTACCTCCTGGAAGATTAATCCGGTGTTTCATGTTTCCTTATTGAAAAAAGCTGATGTTTCTGATAGGGACGCCACTGTCTCTGTTCCTCCGGTGGAGGAAGAAGGTGAATATGAAATTTCTCGCATTCTTAATTCTAGATGGCATAGAGGGAGATTGCAGTATCTCGTCGCTTGGAAGGGTTTCGGTCCCGAGGATAACTCCTGGGTAAGGGAGGATGATGTCTCTGCTCCTAGACTTGTCGGAGCGTTTCACAGGAGGTTTCCTGATAGACCTGGGCCTGGAGGATCCGGAGGATCCTCATTGAAGAGGGGGTACTGTTAGAACCCTCCTGTTAGTTTTTTCTATTTTGCTGGTCACATGACTTTTTGCCTATATAATCCAGCTCCGCCCTCCTGGCCTTGCAGGACTTCAGTGTTACATTTACTCTTAAGCTAGCCAGGTGCCTTGTACCTTACTCTGTAGTTTGCTTGGTCTTTTGACCACTAGTACTTCTGTTTGTTTGTTTGTCTTTGCTCTGCTGCAATTTCTGCTAGGAGGTGTCCAACTATATCCCAGTCCTTAGTTCTTGTAGGGACCCCTCCCTTATATCTATAGGTCAGCTTTCGGACTAGCCGAGGACTTAGGCGGGTCTGTTCACAAGGAACAGGTCCCCCGCTGCATCGTAGGGAATCAGCTTAGTCCTATGGTAGGGACAGTTTTCCTTTCTTTCCTTAGTGTTTGTAGCAGTTCATAACAGCTCCCTGCATTCCACCGGTATGGGGCCACTCAATATTCCCACCGCGTGAAGGAGGAAGACTTAACAACCATCATGATCAATCCCCTACCTCACCACAGCTGGGCCAAGACCCAAGATAGTGACCCTGCAGTCCGCATGGTGAAAGACCTGCTGACCCGAGAAGACGTCCGTCTAGATCCGGATGCCCCAGAGGAAGCCAAGCAGCTATGGAAAGAGAAGAGCAGGCTGTTCCTCTATGAAGGTAAGCTGTGCAGAAGACTCGTCAACCACCGGACGCACGAGCTGACCTGGCAAGTCGTCCCAAGGCGAGATGCAGCTATGGTCCTGGAGGCTTACCACGACAGAGCGGGGCACTTCAGCTGGAAGAAACTGGAGTTTCTGCTAAGAGGACGGTTCTTCTGGATCAGCATGAGAGGGGCTGTAGAGAAGTGGTGCAGAGACTGTGGCCCTTGTAATCTAAGGAGGAAGGACCGCACCAGCCAGAAGACACCCTTGAGGCCCATCGTCACCAAGCAGCCTCTTGAGCTGGTAGCTCTGGACCACGTCAAATTGGCTCCAAGCCGGTCAGGATACGTTTATGCCCTGACAATCATGGACCACTATTCCCGATTTCTAGTGGTGGTCCCGGTAAAAGACTTGACAGCTCAAACGGCGGCCAGAGCCTTCCAGCAAACCTTCTGCCACCCACACGGGTATCCAGAACAGGTCCTGACAGACCAAGGTCCTGCATTCGAGGCCAAAATCTTCCAAGAGTTCTGCAACCTCTATGGCTGTAAGAAGATTCGGACAACGCCTTACCACCCACAAACCAACGGGATGTGTGAGAAAATGAACAATATAGTCATTGATCTCATGAAGACGTTGCCCCTGGAGGAATGCAGCCTGTGGCCAGAAAAACTGCCGGACCTGATAGACTTATACAACCATATCCCGGTGAATGCTACAAACTGCACCCCGGCTTACCTGATGAGAGCCAGACCAGGTAAGCTGCCCATAGACCTGGAGATGGGAGTCCTAACACCCAAGGACACCTCCCCAGATGCGGACTGGGATACGGAAAGGCGACTGCAGTACAAGAAGGTACAGGAGAGTGTGGAGAAGAGCCTGGCCCAGGCGAGACAAAAGCAAGAGAGGCTCTTCAACCAACACGTCCCTGCTTGTCCCCTGGAACCTGGTGAGCAGGTTTTGAAGCGAAAGAGAAGGCTACACAAGCTGGATGACCAGTGGGAAAGGGAACCCTACACAGTACTGCAGTCTGATCACGACAACCCGAAGGTGTGCGTGGTCACTAAGGATGGAGGAGAAACCACTAGTACCGTCTCCAGAGACCACCTAAAAATGTGCCCCGAGCAACTCCGTAGTGCAGAAGAGGATCAAAGTGACCTTGAACCCGCAGAGGACAAGGAAGAAATGATCAGCACCATTCTCGGAGAATTCCCTCAGTCCTGGACTCGAATAAACGGTGCCATAGTGGTACCCGTCCTGCATTTCCTGCAACCGGCTCAGCAACAACCTACACCAGAGCAGGAAGGTGGAGAAGAACAAGCAGTTCCAGAGGCAGAAGGGCCTGTACCAGCAGCCCAGGAGAGTCAACCCTCTGCTGACAGTGAGCCTGCCATGCCTGCGGTAAGCCAGAGGACCCGCAGACAGCTGCCTGCCCTGCCTGTAAGTTTAGCCAGTGACTGCACCCCGAGCGCTAGTGAGAAAAACCAGGTTAGACCACCACCAGACAGTGGGTTACGTAGGTCAACCCGAAGCACTAAGGGGCAAATGCCAGCTCGCTGGAAGATCTAAGTGGATAATGTATGTATTTAATGTGTTATGTTGTACCCTGGTTATTAATTATGTTTTTCTAGTTTTTCTAGCTCATGGACTGACAGGTTATGGACGATGAATAACCGGAACTATCATGTAGATAGTTGCAGTTGGTGCCTCTTGCGAAGACGGCCACGGAAGAAAAACCTGTCTGGCGTGGCCCCGTGTGGTCCAAAGTAGGTAGTTTTGCCTTGCAGCCACGCCCAACGTTTGGGGTTTGCTTTGGACAGGTCCCCACATCGCTCAAAGACTTCGCCTTGTTGGGTGAAATGGACACCCGGTCGCGGAAGCGCCGTTTCCTTAAGGACAAAATGCACTTGTACATATGTTATGTTGTTGTTTATAACCTATATTTGTGTTTCCTGTTAGTCCCGGAGTACTAAGTTTTACTAGGGGGGAATGTGTCACCCTGGCCTGGATGCCACAAATGTATAATAAAGCTGTGTCTGAGAGCAAGGGGGAGGTTCTCTGGTCAGGGACCATTAGCATGCAGCACCTCCTGTCCCAAGTCAGTAGGGGGAGCAGGCTGACCCTATAAAAGCTGGAACTGGGGGCAGGGTTAGAGAGTTCTGGACGACCTGTCTCTGGAGTGAGAGGTGTCCCAGAGAAGGGAGAGCCAGTTCAGCTGAAGCTGAGGAGGTCGTGTGGCAGTAGAGGAGCCACGAGCCAGGGACGGAAGGCGAGGAAAGCCTGTCCTGGCTGAGAGAGAAACTGATCTACCGGACTTGGTGTCCGAGGCTGTTAGGAATCCAAGTCCTACAGCAAATAACCAGCCCGCAGGGGACTGTATGTTCCTTGGCCTAAGAAGCCCGGAGGTTCCGCCACAGCAGAAGGGACCAGCAAAGATGCACCAGGCCAAGAGTAGAAAGGGACCCAAGTTGCAAGCCATACGGGCGAGAAGACACGGTGAGCTCAGGAACGTGGGCTGTTACACCACAAGGAGGGAAATAGCCAGAAAGAGCGCAGAGAGCATGGTAGGCCTTCACCCTCACCCTGACCAGGGCCAGCTTCCCACTTGTTCTCAGACATCCAGGCCCCCTCCTAGCCGGGACTGTTTTTGGGTCGTCTCACCTGTTCTAATAAAGACCCTGAACTGTTTAAGAGGCCTCCGTTTCCTGGCTATTGCGGTCAGAATCATCCCCTCCATCATCCATCTATATACTGCCCTGGGGCCACACTCCTCCCGTGGGGAGTTATACTACTTAGTGCTGCACACCTACATCTGCCCCAGCGGTCTGCACTGCAGCGGCGGTTAACCCTGACCGCAATCCACGGGTGGCGTAGTCGGACATTTAAAACCCTACAAATAGACTGCCACAACATTTGGTATGACCACCCTGAGCCATGGACCGGGTTGCCACTACTACCCCCATTATTGCCCTATTGCCCGGTTCCGGGTAACCCACGGCCCAGGGGGCGAGTCATATCCATAAGATAGGGCATCAATGTATGATCGGCCGGGGTCCTGCACGCAGCACCCCTGCCGATCAGAAGTTATCGGTGCTGGCGGCGGCGGCCACTGGCCGGAAGTACTTGCCTGCGGTGTTTGGCCATCCATCTGTAGTGGCCGCCGCGGGGTACTGCACATCCGCCTCCCATTCAATTGAATGGCAGTTTGATGTGCACTAACAAGTGCCGACCACTACAACATGGCGACCAGTCACCGGAAGGTAAGCACTTCCGGCCGGCGGCCACCGCCGGCACCGATAACAGCTGATGGCGGGGGTGCTGTGTGCGGGACCCCGGGCAAACATAAATTGATGCCCTATCCTATGGATAGGGCATCAATGTGAAAGTAGTGGACAACCCCTTTAAAGCACAGTGGCCATGAGGTTTCTATAAAATCCCATCCACTTTGCTTGAACTGCAAAACACTCTGTTTTTGCCACAGCAAATAAATATTGTCAAAAACAAACCGAAAGCTCATTGTGGGAACATAACCCACAAGAGTACTATGGGGCCTGTGACTTCCTCCTCTATCATTCTTCCTCAGCGTCTGACGTCTCAGCACAGCGGGCCTGATGACATCACTACATGGCACCCACTGCCCTGAGATGTGCAGGCGCTTCAGAATGCTTGCTGCATAGACCGGAGCAGCGGGGAACAAGGAGGAGAGGTGAGTATTTTTTTTTTTTAAATCAATGAGCACATTTTGGTAGTCATAGTAATGTATAGAGGACCATGGGGAATTCATTATACTGTATGGAGGACGATGGAGGTGCATTATACTATATGGAGGACTATGGGGAGTGTATTATACTATATGGAGGACTATGGGTAGTGCATTATACTGTATGGAGGGCTATGGGTAGTGCATTATACAATATGGAGGACTATGGAAGTGCATTATACTACATTGAGGACTATGGGGAGTGCATTACACTACGTGGAGGACTATGGGAGTGCATTATACTATGTGGAGGACTATGGGGAGTGCATTATACTATATGGCGGAATATGGGGTGCATTATACTATATAGAGGTCTATGTGGAGTGCATTATACAGTATGGAGGACTATGTGGATTGCACTATACTATATGCAGGACTATGTATGTGCGTTTTTACCTGCAGATTTTCGGCATCTAATGAAAATCTATGGGGAAAATCCACACATAAAACTCAGCATACTCACAAGAGAAATTGACATGATGTGGATTTGATACACACACCGCAGCTCAGTTTACGCTGAATAAAATTAAAGCACAGTGGCCATGAGGTTTCTATAAATTCCATCCACTTTGCTTGAATTGTAAAACACTCAGTTTTTGCCACAGAAAATAATTAGTGTCAAAAGCAAACCAAAAGCTCATTGTTGGAACATAGGCCACGCGAGTACTATGGGGCCTGTGACTTCCTACTTCGTCATTCTTCCTCAGCATCTGACGTCTCAGTACAGCGGGCCCTATGACATCATTACATGGCATCCACTGCCCTGAGATGTGCAAGCACTTCAGAATGCTTGCTGCATAGACCTGAGCAGCGGAGAACATGGAGGAGAGGTGAGTATTTTTTTTTAAAATCAATGAACACATTGTGGTGGTCATAGTACTGTATAGAGGACTATGAGGAGTGCATTATACTGTATGGACTATATAGGACCATGGGGAGTGCATTATACTATATGGAGGACTATGGGGAGTGTGTTATACTATATGGAGGACTATGGGAGTGCATTATACTATATGGCGGATTATGGGGAGTGCATTATACTACATGGAGGACTATCGGCAGTGCCATATACTGTATAGAGGACTATGGGGAGTGTATTATACTATATGGAGGACTATGAGGAGTGCATCTTACTGTATGGAGCACTATGAGGAGTGCATTTTACTATATGGAGGAGTGCATTATGCTATATGGAGGACTATGGAGAGTGCATTATGCTATATGGAGAACAATGGGGAGTGCATTATACTATATGGAGGATTATGGGAAGTGCATTATAGTATATGGAGGAATATGGGGTGCATTATACTGTATGGAGGACTATGTGGATTGCATTATACTATATGCAGGACTATGGGGAGTGCATTATACTATATGGAAGACTATGGGGAGTGCATGATACTATATGGAGGACTATAGGGTTCAGCACACTATATAAAAGATTATGATTTTGCATTATACAATATGGAGGAATATGGGGCCCATTATAGTATATAGAGGGCTATGTGGGGGCTATTATAATATTTCGAGGGCTATGTGGGAGCCTTTATACTTTGTGGAGGGCTATGTGAGGGCCAATATACTGTATGCAAGCAATTATACAGTGTGAAGGTTTGAGTGGGGACCATCATACCATGTGGAGGGCCGTGGGGGTCATTGCACTGTTTGGTTGTACTGTTTGGAGAGCTAGTGGGGGCCATTATACAGCATGGCGAGGTGTGGGGCCATTATACTGTATGATGACCTATTATACTTTATAGAGGGCTGTGTGGGGGCCAAAGCTGGGGGATCACACTGTGTCACGGTCACCATACTTTGCCGGGGGAGTTGAAGTCGAGTACAGTAGGGTCATCATTATGTGCATGTCCAGGGTACTGTGAAAGAATTCACATACTGTGTTTGTTGGGCACTTTTGTTGGTATCATGCTTTAAACATGTAATGAAAGAGGAATCTGGGGCTTCAGTAGGAGGAAAATTACTTTCTAAAGGCTGGAAAGTTGTGAGATATGCTCTTCTGTGACCCCGTCGAATGTTATTTTTTTTGTTGGGTGGGGGGTAATTAGCACTTCTGCTATGGGATCCCATGGTTTCTATGTACACCCATGTCTATGGGCCTGTTTACATGCCAGTGTATTTTCACAGTCTTGGGGCTCATTCACCTGTTAGTTTCTGTGCTATTTTTTATTTTTTTCACAGGCAGCATGTGTACCTATGACAGTCTATGGGGATGCTCACATGTCCATGATTTTTCATTGAGATATGTTTTATATTGATTCAAGTGTCAGATCAAATTCATCAATGAAAGTGTCCGGGTCTGTTAAAAGATGGGCCAGAACTCGGATGAAGTTTGTCCGTTTTTGACTGACCGATGGGAAAAGTACTGATGTAATTCTGACCAACCTAAGGTAAAAATCACTGATTAAACTCGCTCCATTTTTCTCGTACATGAAAAAACCTGATGTCTGAATGAGGCCTAAGTGGTCCACACAAAATTATATACAGTATCACCAATGCAAGTCTATTAGTCCGCAAAAAATGTGGACAGCATTTGGATGTCATCTGTGTGCCAGTCATGAAATGGACTGTTGGTTATGAGAAGGGGGAGAAACATTCATCAGTTTTATTTTCAGCTGAGAAAAGCTAATGAACCCTGACCAAACTGTGATGAAACTGATCAAAAACACTCATCATACTTACACCATTTTTGTGAGTAGAAGACATATCACTGTTGTATAATTCAGCACTTTACACACTACAGGGTTAACCCAACAGATTAGCTATGTAGCATCCAGAAGGCGGGAGGAGAAGAGTTAATATAAAGCTCAGTCCCAGGTTTGCCTTTAGAGTAATTAGCTTGGAGGAGTAGAGCAGCATGGAGCAGGGTGATGGCTCCACATTCCCTCTTATCCCTCAAGGAGGAGGATAGGAATTTGTCCTGATCCTCCTCCGCTGCAGCCGGCTGTGCAGGATGGGAAAGCATGAAGATGATGGGAATGTGCACTACACGGAAGGAAGATGTGTAAGGTAACTGGAACAATGAGGCCCACAGGGGAGTTACTGCCCTGTATGGAGGGGAACATACTATAGGTAAAACTGCCACCAATGGATAATGACCGATCAGTAAAGATGAGCAAGACTTTTGAAACTTACATTTGCAGAGTTTTCCCAGGAAATTCCATTCTCTGCAAATGTCTTCCAAAGCCTCTACTTGCCCTGAAAAACATGTATGACGCCATTCCCTTTTTTCCTTAACACACTAATCCCCTTCACTGCATTGATGTCGCCCTCTCTGTCTGTCTGTTTTCTATCATGTTTCATGGCTTTCTTTCCCTATTTCTATGGCTAGGCTGTGAGCTGTGATGTACTTTTCTCTATCCAGGTTCACCACAAAATGGCTGCTTCCTTTCCTGCTTCTGCTTTTATACTTGCTATAATAGTCCTTCTTAATTGTCTGAGCTATACTATGTTAGGCCTCATTCACATGTGCAGGGTTTAAACATGTACGTGAAAAAATGGTACCGGTGTCCTCAGTTTTCGATCAGTGTTTTTCACCGATGGATAAAGAAATTACAAAGCTTCTACTATACAATGTTAAACTTGTACAGGACACTGATGGCACACTGACAGACCCATAGACCACTATTGGACCTCCGTGTCATCTGTGCTGCCGGAAAAAAAATGGACATGGCTCTGTGTGTTCTGTATGGACACAAGGGGTGTGTAAAAAACACTGGTGTGTGAATAGCACCATACATTGAGTACACGTTCTATCCATTAAAACTGCTACAACTCGTGCGTGCAATGCAGATGAGACCTAATATGATGGCAGCAAGGCATTCTGGGAAAGCCCGTCTTCTCTGACTGATGCAATCTTCTGCAATGTCTCAAAAGGTGACTTTCATTTTAGGCACAAAAATTTAACATGAACTTGATTCCCGTTGAATCGATTCGCTCAGATCTAGTCATCAGAAAATGTTTAAATTAGTTTGTTTTCCGTGTGTTTTTTTAATGTTTTCATACTTTCTTCTCACAATCTTGCAGTTCTCACACTGGCCACCAGGGCTATTTTAGACATTTACTTCTGTCCTTTCTGGAAGAATTTTCAGCAAAGCTTTTTATCAGAGGCCGGATTACAATGACCGGTAACATACAGCTGATAACGCAGGTTCCACCAATCACAGTTGATGTCACACCTGACCTTACTCCCCTCCCCTTCACCCAATGATCTTTGTACAAGCTCATTGGACGCTTCAATGCAAAACAGAGGCCCTGACTTCAGACCAGTGGTGTTCATGCTAATCTTGATGAGGTCGGTGTGCTAGAGTCATGCAGAGGTCAATGAATCAGGACTATCAGAGAACTAGCGAGCGCCTTGTGTGTCTCCATGTGTGCCTTGCCAATAATCTTACTCCAGTCAGTGACTGGAGTAAGATATGTCGCACAGAGAATGCCACAGCTTATAAAATTTTGCTGGTGCCCACTTTATCAGGGCTGGGTGAAAATGGAGTGTGAACGCTAAAAAGTCACAATTTCAGCCCAGCTTCGAGTTGCGCTAAAACTTTGTGACTTTTCAAAGCTTTTTACACTAGTATTCTGGCTTTGAATGAGGCCCATAGTGTCTAAGTGAGTTTATTGCTGTTAATGTAGATTTCCTGAAAGAACAGGACATATGAACATAGAATAGCCTCAGTGGTCAGTGTAAAAAATTCTAAGATTTCTAATTTTAAATATAAATTTTGATATGGGAAAATATTGCCAACTTTTTTGAATGCATTTAAAGAAAACTTTTTTTATGATGCCTCCCCTTTAATTTTGCTTATGAAAATTTGGAGCTCTGAATCTGAAAAACTGAGCACCAACTACTATGAGGATTTACTGTTAGAAATGAATGAAAGGCAGATAAATTCAGAATAACATTTAATGTTTTATATGAATTTGACCCCTTTGCATATATGGGCGTAACTGTACGTCCGCGCTGAGGTGAACGCATGTGGAGGCGGCTCAGGAGCTGAACTCCTTCCACACGTGTCTGATGCAGACTGAAATAAAGGGGTTGTCCATTACTCAGACAACCCCTTCTTAATTACGGTTTCAATCATGTGAAATAGCAGCTATGCTCTCCTCTGGTGCGGGCGCCATTCCAGTGATGTCGGCGTCTGGTCTCCTGGAGCATGCATGACATATCACGGGAACCCTGCAGCCGACGCCATTCCAGTGATGTCTATGTCTGGTCTCCTGGAGCATGCATGACATATCACGGGAACCATGCAGCCGACGCCATTCCAGTGATGTCTATGTCTGGTCTCCTGGAGCATGCATGACATATCACGGGAACCCTGCAGCCAACGCCATTCCAGTGATGTCTGTGTCTGGTCTCCTGGGGCATGTGTAGCACCCCGAGGGTTCGGTTGCTACAGGGGTATTGCACCTCAACCAGAGGTGTGATATTCCACTCCCAGGTAAGGATGGAGTGTGGACCAGGGCTCAGTTAGCTGCACACGCACACACTCCCCATTTCCGGGGGAAAGCTCGATGGTGCTCCCATTTTTGCAGGCACAACTGACCATGTCCCTGGCTGGAGTGGGGAGGGGGTAGAGAACCCAGTGGTGTAGGAGCAGAAGGGGACGGTTTCTGGAGCATAGGAAGGAGCGCATTGGGTGCAGGTCACCTGAGCTCAGCACAGAGAAGCAGATATAAGGTGGGAGCCATCTCAAGTCTAGGAGAATAGTAGGAGTAGTAAGAGAGAGAGCTGACAGGGAGCAGCAGCTCAGCCTGAGCTCAGCTCCATGAGGCAGGCCTAGAGAGAAGGCCGGGGCCAGAGAGAAGAAGAGAAGAAGGAAGGAAGGAGAAGAGACAGAGGAGTGGAAGGGCTCCAGAAACAAGAAGGCAGGAGGGATCCTAAGAGTGCAGAACGGCCAGCAACCATTGCAAACCCCATTATACCGGGTGAAAGGGTCAGGCCGTGGAAAGGTACCGGATCCCTAAGTTGGTGGAGGCGAATCTACCCTCAGCCAAGAACCGGAGGTTGTGACCATTTATTGGTGCGACCCCCCCCCCCGCTAAACCTGCTAGGGAGGCACCATATAGGATAGCGGGAAGTGAAGGCCAATGCTTACCCGACACGGTCCGCGGTAGCCGGACAGAAGTCAGGACACTGGTGGGGCACGAGAGGCCAGAGAAAGGACAGAAGGGGGTCCTGTGCCATACTCCTGAATTGTCTGGGGGTTGACCGAGCTCCTCACCTGGTGGACACAGCACGGCTCGGGCAGTCCTTGCTGACAGAAGTGACTTGGATATCAACTGTGAGTAAAACACCCTGGACTGCATCATTGGACTCTGTGTCATTTATGCTGCGCCTGCACCATCACCCCCAGCATTCACTTTCACTGCCCTGAGGCTACACTTTTCCCATGGGGAGTTATCCTATCCCTGTGCTGCACACTAATACCAGCCTCAGCGGTCTGCCTCGCAGCGGCGGTTATCTCTGACCGCAATCCACGGGTGGCGTAGTCGGACATTCACAAAACTATAAATAGACTGCCACAGCATTTGGTCTGACCACCCTGAGCCACGGGATCGGGTTGCCACTACTACCCCCATCAGCACCGTACACTAGAAGGCCTAGTTCCGGGTACCCCACGGCTCAGGGGGCGAGTCACATGCATGACTAATCATAGGATCCCTGCAGCCAATCGGTGACTGTGACTCACCCCCTGGGCCGTGGGGCACTTGGAACCGGGCTTCAGTGTGATGATGGGGGTAGTAGTGGCAACCTGATCCCGTGGCTCAGGGTGGTCAGACCAAATGTTGTGACAATCTATTTGTAGGGTTTTGAATGTCAGACTACGCCACCCGTGGATTGCGGTCAGGGAGGACCGCCGCTGCAAGGCAGACCGCTGAGGCTGATGTAGATATGCAGCACAGGGATAGGATAACTCCCCACGGGAAGAGTGTAGCCTCAGAGCAGGTAATAGGATGCTGGGGGTGATGGTGCAGGCCGCAATAATAAAGGTCCAGAGTCTACTTCAAACAGTCCAGGGTCTTTATTGTAGGTGGTACTTATGACCCAACAGGAGTACAGGGTAGGAATGGGCCTGGGTGTCTGAGAACATTCAGGCGAGCCCCACTGGTCAGGGTGAGTGGGTAGGCCTACCGTTCTCTCTGCCCTTGCTGACTATCTCCCCCTTTAGTGGTGTGATAGCCCACGTCCCTGAGCTGGCAGTGTACTACACCTGTATGGCTTGCGACTCGGGCCTTAGGTACCTGTTGCTTCTCTGTGCTGTACCAGTCCCTCTGTGTGGCGGAGCCTCCAGGCTTCTCAGGCCAAGGGACCTAAAATCCCTCGCAGGTAGGTTATCTGCTGCCGGGCTTGCAACCCTGACAGCCTCGGATCCCAGTGTCCGGTTATGTAGTTCTCTCTCTCAGGGTCCCTTCTGCCTTCTTGTTTCTGGAGCCTTTCTACTCCTCTTTCTCTCCACCTTTCTTCCTTCCTTCTCCTTCTCCTCTTCTCCTTCCTGGCCCCGGCCTCTTCTCTAGGCCTGCCTCGTGGAGCTGAGCCCAAGCTGAGCCTCAGCTCCCTGTCAGCCCTCTCTGGCTGAACTTCTTCCCTCTCTGAACTAACCGACTGAACACTCTCCTAAGATGGCCCCCACCTTTTATCTGCTTCACTGTGTCTGAGCTCAGGTGACCTGCAACCAATGAGCTCCTTCCTATGCTCCAGAAACTGTCCCCTTCTGCTCCTGCATCACCGGGTTCTCTCCCCCCTCCCCACTCCAGCCAGGGACATGGTCAGTTGTGCCTGCAATAAATGGGAGCATCTGCGAACTGTCCCCCGGAAATGAGGAGTGTGTGTATGCAGCTAACTGAGCCTTGGTCCATACTCCATCCTTACCTGGGAGTGGAATATCACACCTCTGGTTAAGGTGCAATACCCCTGTAGCGACCGAACCCTCTGGGCGCTACAACTGCATCACTCTCTCATCCTTTGAACAGAACTGACAGCCAGAGAGCAGCAGCAGATTACACTACTTTAGGGTGTCCCTTTCGTCTGAAGGAAGTGAGAGTGAAATGGCTACTGACTGCGTGATATGAGGTCACTCGAGTCCTGGGAGACTAAGCGCAGACTTGGGTAGAACAGCAACAGCACAAAAGGTGATTATAGCTGTTTTATATGTAGGAAATATTGTGATTGAGAGCTGTTTGAGTAGTGGACAACCCTTTCTATATAGCTGACATTTTATCTCTAACAGTCGCAGTCAGAGCTTCGTTTTGGCCGCAGCTGTTAACCATTTAAATGCCGCTGGCTCCCACTGGCGCTCTGGGATGAGGCCGATGAGTTAAAATGAAAGCTGGTGGCATGCTGAAGGTCCCTGTCTCGACTATATTTGAACTGATCTGAATCAGAGCTTTGAAGGAAACTGGTATTTTCACTATATAGCATAATAATGTGGTATTGCACCGTGTCATAGAAAATATTGCAATTTCTGAAGCCACTAGTAAAGGAGCATTCCTTCACCCCTCTCACCTCCTCTTTTGCAATAGGACAAAAGAGGGCAATCTAAGCAGCCCATATGCAGATTGCCCAGTTGACAAGTAGGAAAATTAGATGTAGCTGGATAGTGAACTATGGGGGAAGGCATCGGCGAGATCTTACAATATCCCACCGCTGCCTCCAATTTGTCAGGGATTTGCACACACAGACTATCCTGATTACTCACTATGTAGTTACCGGCAAGCAAGCCGTGAGCGTATGGCGTACACGCCTCCGAATTTCAACGCATTGAATGTGTATATGCCCCCAAACGATCATTGCCAGCTTCACGATAACCCAATTAATAGTATTCACTGCCACCACCGATCAGTTCTAAATACAGGCCTGATCGGACTCCTGCTTTCTGGTAGCGTATGGCTTCGGGGGAGGAACGATTACAGAACAGAAGAAACAGGACTAATACATTTTATATTTAATCCAAAAGGAGGCAGGGTTTATGAAAAAATATACAAAGGATTTTACAAAGAGGGACAGTACAATACATATACAGTTACACAAAATAAAAGGTATTAATGGAAGAACTTACTAGACAGATCAGAGACTATTCAATTTACCTGGAGGAGAGGTGCTCCAATGGACTGTTATGGAGCAGGACCTGTGCTTACAAATATGTATCTCACGGCATGAGTATAGACCCATATTCAGCTGGATCTTTTATGCTGAAGGGGTGGCCCTGCCCACACACTCCCCTGTGATGACCTCACGTGGGCTCATCTCTGTCCATCATGGTTTTATGAAATCTATAATTTCTGAAATAACTTCTCACTGGTTGATCACAGAAGTTAGCAAGTGATGCCATCTTTTTTTAATGTGATTTTGCCTTGAGAAGAATATTGAAAATTTAACCCCATGTCAATCATTGTGCCCTGTTTGGCGGGATTATAGAGGTCTACAGCATACAGTTGTAACTGGACACTTCTGCAGCTAAGAAGGGAGGGGGCAGAGAGACAGCAAGTGACAAATGTGTCACAGTAGCTCTCAGCCAAGAAGCTGCCACAGCAAGACCCCCTTTGGACCCCAGCCATGCAGCATGCCCTTTGTGTCAGATACAGTATTCCCATAACTCGGTATTGAATTATAGCATGTCCTAGTTATTCATAATCTAGATTTTCGAGATCCCAAGAGAATGGGAAATGTCACGGTCATAGAAATATTGAGAATCTTTCTCCCCCTCCGAAATCTCACTCACTATTCCCTCCTCCCCTATCTACCATTTGTCAAAGGAGCAAGAGCTTACACTCTTCCCAATTGCCCATATGCAAATAGCGGGATCCACCAAGTGTTCAGGCTAATCACCATATAAAATGGAGACAGGAGTGATGAATTGACACCTGGGTGAAAAGGATACAGCTCCTAGAATTCCTTTGAAGCTTAGCTCATCTCCATTTGCACATGTATTCAAGCTGCAGTCTGGTAGGCACTGAAATGAAATATGGAATATCAGAGTTTCTATAACACTGATTGTGATAGGATACATATTTTTAGTGGCAGGGTTAGCTAAGGAACAATATACATATTTTTCCTTATCTGAGAACAGTACGGGTGCGCTATGATGCAAGAAGGCAGGAATGACCAACCGAAGATATGTCATGTCTAGTCTCTAAAGAAAGGCAAATTTGTAATAAGAAATGTGATATTACATGGAAACTTCTGCGATCAACCAGCGAGGAGTTATTGTGGAAGTTAGAGATCTTAATAAAACCATGAAGTGGTGCCAAGCCCACAGTGAAGTCATGACAGGGGAATGTGTGGGCAGGGCCCCTTTCAGCATAAAAGTTCCAGCTGTAGTTGAGAATATAGTCATGCCGGGAATTATATATTTTATAAGCAGAGGTCCCATTGTCTGTGTAGAACTGTACCAATCTGACCTTACACGTCCTCGAGGGGGTGCGGAATGTCACGATGGTGCAAATGACAGATCCGTACCACGTGCTCCGTCTCACGTAATTGTGACGTCAGGCAGGTGGTGGGGTGTGGATTCATCAGTTCCGACAGTGGTAGGATTCTGTGGGGTCCCTCCTGCTGCCAATTTCTTTGCATTGGTGGCAAGCGGTGGGATCAAGATAATAGTGTGTGTGTGTGTAACGCATACTCAGACACTTAAGATCAGCTCAGCACTAGACAGTCCGAGTGCAAATACTGTAAGGTGTGTGTGGGTGCATCAGGTGGCAGTTCGGTGTCACTGACCATAGAGGATGGCCAGTGGCACCAGGGCCAAAACCAAGGAGATGGCCAATGCACCATATGGTGTTGAGGAGGTGGAAGACCACGTTACTCTAAGAGAAGGGGAGTCCAACTTAGGCCCCCCAGAGAGAGATTCACCAGTGGTCGGTCCCGCAGTGGGCTACCCACCACCTGACCCCCTCATACAAGTTTCCCTAGCGAGTCTCCAGGTTGGAGACAGGGCCACCTATGAGACCCTCATGGCAGAACGTCAGCGGGAGCACGAGCACCAGAAAGATGTGTTCCAGCTCCAACTGCAGGCCCCAGCCAGTCGCAAGTCCCCTGAGATCAGAGTCCCGAAGCTATGGACGAATGACTTCTCCCTTCTGCACAAAGGAGGGGGCTTGGACACTTTCTTGCTGGCATTTGAAAAAAACTGCCATCAGTACCATCTGCCTGAGGAACAGTGGGTCCGGTTCCTAACCCCTCAGCTTAGGGGTAAGGCCCTGGAAATCTTTGGGTACTTGCACAGTGAGACCACCCTGAGCTATGAGGACTTCAAGCAGGCTCTGGTCTGGCAGTACAACTTGACTCCTGAGTCATACCGGAAGAAGCTCCAGAGTATGCAGTGGTGTCCTGCAGACTGCTGGGTCGATCACATGTGGGCCCTAATGAGAGCAGTTGATCCTCGTCCCAGAATCTGTCCACTGTTTTGTGTGTGAGTGGGGGTGGTGGGAGGTCCCTTGACAACTTTCAGACTGTTACCATAGGCCACGCCAGAGCAATGGGACTGTGAGACACCGGTGCTGAGATGACCCTTGTGCGGCCCGAACTGGTGTCACCCTAGGATTTGATACCTGATAAAACTTTCGCCGGCTCCGGGATTGGAGGCATCAAGCCGGCGCTGTCCATCGCCAAGGTGTATGCGATCAATGCTGTATGAAGTTGTATTCAAACGTTCAAGTAAAGTTCTTTTTTATAAAATGGAGTGGAAGTTCCCTAATGTGTGTGCGGTGGTTCCTGAGGTGGAAGAACCGAAGACAGCAGAGATCTGCGACCAAAACGTGAGTGTTACACACCACATACAGAGCACAGGAGAATTGGGACATGTGTCTTTATCAGGGAGCCAGAGTGTGGGAACACAGCAGCCCCTCACCACAACGACCACCCTGAGTCCCTAACACCTCTCTCCCCATGGGGGACAAGATCAATCAAGTCAGCTGTGATGAGGCCTCAGAATGTGGCCATACGGCAGGCTGGAGAAATTTGTCCTGTGAGGTTGTTGCAGAGGGGGCAGACAAGGGGCAAACAGCTGCAGAGGGGGAGCATGCCATGGAGGGCGGGGCAGTTCCAGGAGAGATAGGGCTCCCAGGTAAGGCCGCATGGTAGGGTTCCTCCACAACCAGGATGTTAGAGGGCCAGGGTAGTCCTTTTAGACCAGATGCTTGGTCAGAAGCAGAGGAGAAACGGGCGCTACCCGTGGTCTCAGCGGCCGTAGCCACTGTTGCTTGCAGTGGCGGCACCCGGGCCCTAGTGGCCCCTCGGGAGTCCGACGGCTTCTCCCTTTCCGACCAAGTGGCTGCCGGGTCAGACGGAGGCCAGGAGACGTGGCAGGTTTGTCTATTCTGGCCATGTCCAGTCAGGGGTTTCAGGTGGCGTTGGAGACTGACAGCCTGAAGCCTCGTGAGGAGCGGGCGGCACAGCCTCCCTCGAACTCGGTCCTCCAGTGGGTGGTCTGGGACCAAGGATGGCTATACCGGGTAGCAGTCCAGCGAGGCTCACCGGAGGCGTGGCCCAGGGATCGACAGTTAGTGGTACCCTATCCGTTCAGGGTGGAGTTTGTTGCAGATGGCACACGAAATTCCGATGGCTGGACATCTAGGGATCCATAAGACCAAGGCCAGGCTAGCCCAGCATTTCTAATGGCCAAGGTTGGGGGCTGAGGTAACTGTCTACTGCCGTTCGTGTTACACTTGTCAGACGGTGGGGAAAGTGGGGCGGTGGCCCAAAGCCCCACTGGTAACTCTGCCCATCATCGAAGAGCCTTTCAGGAGGGTGGCTGTGGATTTGGCTGGCCCGATGGCCACTCCCAGCAGCTCAAGGAAACGCTTCATACTGATGGTAGTAGACTATGCCACCCGGTACCCGGAAGCGGTAGCCTTGTCATCCATTCGGGCAGACAAGGTGGCTATCGCCTTACTGAAGATGTTCTCCCGAGTGTGTTTTCCCCAGGAAATGCTCACCGACCGGGGAACCCAGTTCATGTCGCAGCTGATGGAGACCCTCTGTAAGCAAATACAGGTGCAAAATCTGGTGACCAGCCCATACCACCCACAGACCAATGGCCTGTGCGAACTGGCACTCTGAAGCAGATGCTTAAGATGTTGGTTGACTCCTAGGGGCACGACTGGGCGCGGTACCTCCACACCTGCTCCTTGCCTACCGGGAGGTTCCACGGGCCTCAACGGGGTTCTCCCTTTTGAGCTCCTGTACGACTGGCGTGCGCGGGGCGCCTGGCTCTGGTGAAGGAGGTCTGGGAAGGGGACTTGGCCTCCCCTGGAGTGTCAGTCATTGAATGTCTTACGCTTCCATGACAAAATGCAGGCCTTGGCACAGCTGGTGCACGACAATGACGCGAGCCCAGGCCGACCAGAAGTGATAGTACGACCAAAATGCTTGTGAAAGGACCTACCAGCCCTCCATGTGCTCGCCAGAGGTAGCCTGACCGCCATTAGGTACCGAGATGAGATCCTCAGACCCCTTGTGAGACCTTATGCTGGTGCCCTGGGTGAAACCTAATGCAGGACAATGCCAGACCTCATGTGGCTGGAGTGTCAGCAGTTCCTGCAAGATGAAGGCATTGAAGCTATGGACTGGCCCGCCCGTTCCCCAGACCTGAATCCAATTGAGCACATCTGGGACATCATGTCTCGCTCCATCCACCAACGTCAAGTTGCACCACAGACTGTCCAGGAGTTGGAGGATGCTTTAGTCCAGGTCTGGGAGGAGATCACACAGGAGCCCATCCGCAACCTCATCAGGAGCATGCCCAGGCGTTGTAGAGAGGTCATACAGGCACGTGGAGGCCACACACAATACTGAGCCTCATTTTGACTTCTTTTAAGGACATTACATCAAAGTTGGATCAGCCTGTAGTGTGTTTTTCCACTTTAATTTTGGGGGTGACTCCGAATCCAGGCCTCCATTGGTTAATAAATTTGATTTTCATTGATGGTTTTTGTGTGATTTTGTTGTCAGCACATTCAACTTTGTACAGAACAAAGTATTCAATGAGAAGATTTCATTCATTCAGATCTAGGAGGTGTTATTTGAGTGTTCCCTTTATTTTTTTGAGCAGTGTAGTATAAATATGCTCCAAGATAATTCTGCAGTATTTCACAGTCAAATCCAATGGGAGTAAAATATAAAAAATAACCTTTATTCAATATTTTAAAAAGATTTTAAGTGTCCAAAATCCGTCACAAATTTCCTAAAATTATCCTAAACATAGGACTATTGTGAATGGTTTTAATTTATCTCACCGGCTAACCATTTATATATATTGTCTTGTTGGGAGGCCAGGGATTAGTCACAATTCCTAGGGGTATCTCTTTATTTATATGTATAACTCCCTTTTCAATTTGGCCTCTGGCTATTAGAAATCATGCCATCTCATTTCTCCTCATTGTGAGTCTGCAGTCTGATAATGGCATTAATAATATTCATTTTACCATGTCCTGTGCTATTCTCTTCAGAACGGCTTTATAGTGCTGCCGTCATATACCGGTGCGGTGCTTGTTTCTCCTGATCTAGGAGCTTTATATTGAGGTAGCCTGGCTAATCATCTCTTGTAGGACTTTCTATAGAAATGCTCAGCCCTACGCGTTTCATAATTCTTATATGAGACTCTCATGGTCATCAGGGGCTCACAGTCTATGATCTGTTTTTGGTTTGATAGTACGATAGTTTTGTAATAAACTTATCGGCAGGGTTGCCGGCAGCGTCTGGCGGCTAAACCAGCGTGACTTTATAGGAAAGTTGGTGCCCCCTCTTGTGCGCTCCCCCTTCTGTCATCCAATCGAGTGACTCGGGTGCGTTGCAGGCGTATCATGTTGCGATCATATAATCATGCAGGGACTCGTCTCATTCTTCCAGTAGGATCTTTTTCTCACAGAGATGTCTTGGCTGCACTGCGATCTCACAGTATTAATATGTCTTTTATATCTAGGGAAGGAGACTGGTATATTGCATTGCATCTTATAATATAGTCTCTACGAGTTTGTTGCGATATGAGTTGTTAATAGTGTTTGTTCGTAGTTTGTCATTTGTTTGGTTTACAGACAGATCTGCCTGTTTCATGTGCTACCTCGTCCCACCTACACTTACATCGATGCAGAACTTCCTTTCATCGTGACAAATGCCATCTGGCTATGTCACTGCTTCCACACCAGCAAACGCTTGCGGACGTCTATTTCCTCAAAGTTCATTTCATTTGATCGTATCAATATGTCCATAATAATAGACATTGGGATGACTTTTATTCTGATTGTATCGATGTATCTGTATTAAGTCTTCAGATGAGTATTTTATAATATAAAAACAAAGGAAGAAATTCTGATGAAATTTGTCCTATTGTTATTAAACTTCAATTTGTTCAAGAGGTCATTTTTAGTGTTGAGCGAGCATGCTCGACACTGCTCAGTACTCGCCCGAGCATCTCACTACTCGGGATGTTCGGCGAGCACCGAGCATTTCCGGGTTACTCTGGCGGGAGCTCGGGTCTCCGCCCTGTATGTTTGGCGCTCTTTACAGAGCCAATGAACATGCAGGGATTGCCAGCCAGTCACTGTAATGCCGCAGCCATGTTTGTGGGCATTACAGTGATTGGTTGGCCGCATAGCGTCACCTCGAGTATTTAAAACCGGGCGCCGCCATCTTGGAAACAGTCGCTCCGGATCAGACAGTGTAGAGACAGCGCTGCTGATTTAGGGAGAGATATAAACTGCGAAATAGTTAGTGTAGGGTCTGTAAAGGCTGCCAGATCAAACAAACAGTCCTTCTCAGGACTAATATCCATCCCAGATACCAGGCAGGCAGGCTGTATAGGAGACACAGTGGTTATACCAGCAAACGCTGCATTACAGTCCTGTGTGCTCCTGTTGCTGAAATTGCTGGACTTAGCTCCAGGTCTCAGGGGACAGGAAAAATCCTTTTTTTTTTTTTTTTCCTCCTTCACACTGTACAAATACCCATCTTATTAACCTTTTGTTCCCCCCCCCCCCCCCAAAAAAAAAAAAAAAGCGTGTCTGATTTTTCAGACACAAATATAACTGTTGAAAATAGTCAGGTGTAGGCTAGAGAAACAGAAGTGTTGTTTTGCACTTCCACGGTTCAAACCTCTGTATTATCCACTTTGGCCCATTTGTATCTAAAAAAAAACATGGTTTGAGTGTGTCGCTCACTGTTCAGCCGCAATTATATCGATTTAAAAAAGTCTGGTATACCCCAGTAAACAATAACTGTGGTTTTGCCATCCCACGGTAAAAAATCTCTATTATTCAGGTTTTAGTAGTTTTTACGTAAAGAAAAACAGTAATAGTTTCTCCCTGATTGTTCAGATTGTTTAAAAGAGTCGGGTGTAGGCCAGAGAAATAGAACTGTGGTTTTCCTCTTCCACGGATCTAATCTACTTTTTATTACCCTTTTTCCATTGATAGTGTGAGTGTAAGCTATTTTACTTCCTTTACAATGGGCAAGGCGCGTGGCAAGGGACGTGGAACTGGACGTTCTGGTGATGGTTTGTGCAGAGGACGGGGCCGTGGCCAAGGTGAAAACGTGCCACAACCAACGCCACATCTTCTCGCTCCCACTTCTTGACCGAATTATTAGGGAAGCACAGAACAACACCAGTATTGAGAACTGATCAGTGTGCACAGGTTATTAATTGGATAGCAGATAATACTTCCAGTTACATGGGCACCACCACCTCCGCTCTGTCTTCCACACAGTCAGCTCTTAGTAGCCGTGAGTCTCGACCGCATACTCCTCCTCACCCTGATGCTCCTTCCTCCCACCATGCTGAGTGTCGTCAGACAGCAATTGATCCCACACTTGGACACTCTGAAGAGCTGTTCACTGGTCCATTTCCATATTTGTGCCCCTCGCCTGATAAGCTTGTGGTGGAAGAGGAGATCCCATGTAGCGATGCCCAAATATTTGAACAGCCACGGCCAGAGGAAGTCGACGCTGCCAATTTGTCACAAGAGGTGGACGATGGCGAGACACAATTGCCAGGAAGTGAGGAGGAGCATCGTGGTGCGCAAGTGGAAGAGGAGGAGGTGGTGGATGATCTAGTAACTGACCCAACGTGGCAGGAGGACATGCAGAGTGAGGCCAGCAGCACACAGGGGGAGGGAGGCAGAGTACCTCAACAGGCAGGAAGAAGCAGTGTGGTGGCCGCAGACAGAAGGCGGGCAACCGTTCCCCGTAACACCAACACGAGGGACGTTGCCAGTACAAGCGGTAGGTCTTCCAGAGTCTGGAATTTTTTTAAAGACTCTGCTGATAGCCCCAAAAAGGTCATATGTTCCACCTGCCATGCCAGCATCAGCAGGGGTGACAAAACTACCAGCCTGACCACCACCAGCATGATCAGGCACATGGCAGCAAAGCACCCGACTTTGTGGGGCGAAACCCAGGGTCCACAACCAGTGTCAGCGGGTGTCACCACTGCTTCTTCTACTGTTGTGCGTGCAATAGAACCCCCTGTTGTGTGTGCAAGGCAATCCCTTGTCCATACTGCATGTAAAGATTCCCCCTCCTCTCAGTCTTCACTTGTTATGGCAGTTTCTCAAGAAACAGCATCCACGTCCACGTCCCACCGCAGCGTTCAGTTGTCCATATCCCAGACCTTTGAACGAAAGCGGAAATTCGCAGCTAACGCCCCACAGGCCACAGTCCTAAATTCGCACATTTCACGACTGCTTGCATTGGAAATGCTGCCTTTTAGGCTGGTGGAGATGGAATCCTTCCGCAATCTTATGGCGGTGGCCGTCCCTCGGTACTCGGTCCCCAGCCGACACTATTTTGCCCGGTGTGCCATCCCCGCACTACACAAGCACGTGTCCCAAAGCATCTGCCGTGCCCTCAACAACGCAGTTACTGGGAGAGTCCACCTGACAACAGACACATGAACAAGTGCTTGTGGCCAGGGACAGTACATCTCTCTGACGGCACACTGGGTAAACATAGTGGAAGCCGGGACCCAGTCGGACCTTGGGACGGAACACATCCTCCCCACACCGAGGATTGCGGGCCCTATGTCAGTCATAGTTGCCCCCATAGTTTATAGCTCCTCCTCCATCTCCATCTCCTCCTCCTGTTCAGCCTCCTCCTCCATCTCCTCCTCCTCCATCTCCTCCTCCTCCATCTCCTCCTCCTGTTCAGCCTCCTCCTCCATCTCCATCTCCTCCTCCTGTTCAGCCTCCATCTCCATCTCCATCTCCTCTTCCTCCATCTCCATCTCCTCCTCCTGTTCAGCCTCCTCCTCCATCTCCTCCTCCTGTTCAGTCTCCTCCTCCTATTCAGCCTCCATCTCCATCTCCTCCTCCTGTTCAGCCTCCATCTCCATCTCCTCCTTCTGTTCAGCCTCCATCTCCATCTCAGATATCACCACATCAGTTACAAGCTGGAAGCACTGCAGTACTGCCTCCGCCAAGTGGCAACAGGCTGTGCTGAAACTCATAAGCTCAGGTGATAAACCTCACACTGCTTGTGAGTTGTGGACAGCTGTGAAAGAGCAGGCAGATCTGTGGCTGAGACTGCTGAACCTACATCCCGGCATGGTCGTGTGTGACAATGGCCGTAACCTGGTGGCGGCTCTGAGGTGAGATCACACACGTACCATGCCTGGCTCATGTGCTTAACCTCGTGGTTCAGCGGTTTCTTAAATCATACCCCGAGTTGCCAGATCTGCTCGTGAAAGTACGCCGCCTGTCAGCTCATTTTCGCAAGTCTGCTACAGCTTCCGCCGCCCTTGCTGTGTTGCAGCAGCGTTTGCAGCTTCCAGCACACCGACTGGTGTGTAATGTCCCCACACGTTGGAACTCTACCCTCCACATGTTGCAAAGGATTTGTGAGCAGAAGAGAGCAGTTGTGGTGTACCAGATACAACAAGGCCGTCGATGTTCAGGTCAGACTCCACACATAAGACCTCAGGAGTGGACCTGGATGTCTGACATATGTACCATCCTGACAAACTTTGAGGAGGCCACCAAGATGGTGAGTGGCGATGACGCCATCATTAGTGTCAGCATCCCACTTGTCTGTCTTTTGCAACGCTCTCTGCAGAGAATTAAAGAGGAGGCATTGCAGCCAGAGTATGATGAGATGGATCAAGAAGCCGTAGTGGGCGATTACACACAGCCCAGCCTCATCTCATCCCAACGTGCATTGGGGGACAGAGGGAGAGGAGGAACAGGAGCTGCTATCAAGTGCTGTAGATGGTAGTACCTGTACAAGTGTTATACCGTCGGTTCAGCGTGGGTGGCCTGAGGACAGGGGGGAGGAGGAGAGCATGGTCAGTCGTCATCTTGGTGAGGACAAGGAAATCTTGCCCATTACCAGTCTAGCACGCATGGCTGACTTTATGTTGCGCTGCCTTAACTGTGACCCTCGCGTTGTCAAAATGTTGGGTGACAGTCATTACTGGTTGGTGACACTTGTAGACCCCCGCTACAAGGAGAACTTTCACTGTCTTATTTCTGAGGTGGAGAGGTCTACAAAAATGGGCCTGTACCAGAAGGCCCTTGCTGCAGAACTGTTAAAAAAAAATTCCCATCTGAACACGCTAGCGGCAGAGGTCACAGTTCGTTGACCAACCAAAGCGTACAAGCGAGAGAGAGGCAACTCCAATCTAGTAGAGGCAGGGGAACACTGTCAACGTTCTGGGACAGTTTTCTCAGACCCTGAGGCATGGGGTACTCTCACAAGGAGTGGAAAGTTTCAAAAGATGGTGAGGGAGTACCTTGCCGACCGTACCAGCTTCCTTCGTGCCTTTTAATTATTGGGTATCCAAGCTGGACACTTGGAATGAACTCGCTCTGTACGCCTTGGAGGTCCTGGCCTGCCCTGCCGCTAGCATGTTATTGGAGCTTGTTTTTAGTGCCGCTGGGGGAATTATAACTGATGAGCACACTCTCCTGTCAACTGACAATGCTGACAAGCTGACCCTTATCAAAATGAACAAGGGCTAGATTGGGCCAGACTTCTCATCACCACCAAATGACAGCAGAGTAACATAAAGTCAAATCCACGGTGTTATTTCGGGAGGTGTATTCCCATGCACCACTTCACACCCACACATGGGTATACGCTTCCTCATTTCAGCTGTTTTATGTTCTTCTCCTTATCCTCAGCCTCCACCACCACTATACCACCAGGGTGACCGTGGTCCGTGTTGCCATTATTGAAAGTTTCTCCGTCCTTATTTTTGTCAGCTTTTGCTTGGAAGGCATAAGCAAAGACTGTGGGAGACCCACTCCCCAATAATGGGAATACTATTTTTAAGATGCTGTACTGTCTGGCTCTTGTAAGGGGCATTAAAAGCATCTTGTTATACCACTCTGACCTCCACGTCTCTTGTAAGGGGCATTAAAACCGTCTTGTTAAGCTACTGGGACCTCCACGAGTCTTTGAACGGGCTCTGCATTTCCTCCTAATTTTTTGAAGCTTTTGCTTGGAAGGCATAAGCAAATACTATGGGAGACCCACTCCCCAATAATGGGACTTATGTTTGTAATATGCTGTACTGCATGGCTCTTGTAAGGGGCATTGCAAGTTCCTCATAATTTTTGGAAAGCCTTCCATTCACTGCTTAGGCTAACAGTGTACAGGAGACCCAGTTGGTATAAATGGAAAAAACTGTTTAGTTAAGGCCCTCTGACCTCCATGTCATTTCCAAGGGGCATTGGAGTGCCTCAAAATTTTTGGTAGGCATTGCACTCACTGTATGCCCTATAACTGTGTAGCCGAACTGCTCCTTTTTGTTACAGAAACATATCCTACAAGACATATGTGGTTGACTGGCCTGATATTGATGTGAATGGTCCCTGTTCCTCCTTCTCCTTTGCCACTACCTCATCCATCATTTTTCACCTGAAGCTTTGTTTTAATGGGAGTCATAGAACTGTGATAGTAGCAGGAAAACATCCAGAAATCCTCGGAGGAGGTAGGATATGCGCCAAAACGCTGACCACCTCAGGCCTAGCCGCTACTACATACATGCGCTTGCATTCCAAGAAAACAAAGCAGATGCTAACTTGTATCATCATCATCATGGTCCTCACCTTGGCACTCTCAACTCCCCTGATGGAGAAGCCAGGGCCCACCAGAGGAGTCTGGTTCTCTGGTGGTCTCGTCCAATGCTGCCCTAAAGCAGGCCGGGCTAAGAAAAGTGTGTGGGGGGAAGTTGACAGGAGAAATGGGGGCGGCTGGGGACCGTTTATGCAAGCAAGCAGTATGGTATTGCAGCCTGGGGGTGGGTGGGTGGCAGGCTGCATACTTGCGCTTGCATTGCAAGGAATGGGAGAGGTACAATTGAACACTGCCCTGGGACAAGGACTTGAACGGGTATAGTTGCAAGTCTGCAACGACAGGTGCAGGGTGGGAGGCATCTTCGCATGTACCATGAACAGGGGTTTGGCATGCACACACTACAGCGGAATAGGCTGTCCTTCCCACTAAATGCACTGGGGAGGGCACAGGTAATGTTTTGGTATACGCGCTTAATCTTATGTATAAGGCACAGAGGGACAAATAGGGGCGGCTGGGGACTGAGTTTGAATACCTCGCTGCCGAAGCAGCCATGAGGTAGTGGCCAGCTTCGGCCTCCTCCAAACTAAAAGGCCCCATTTCAAGTGCAAGCTAGCAGTATGGCATTGCAGCCTGGGGGTGGGTGGGTGGCAGGCTGCACACTTATGCTTGCATTCCAAGAAAACAAAGCAGATGCTAACTTTCATCATCATCATGCTCCTCACCTTGGCACTCTCAACTCCCCTGATGGAGAAGCCAGGGCCTACCAGAGGAGTCTGGTTCTCTGGTGGTGTCGTCCAATGCTGCCCTAAAGCAGGCTGGGCTAAGAAAAGTGTGTGGGGGGAAGTTGACAGGAGAAATAGGGGTGGCTGGGGAACGTTTATGGACACCCGGCTGCCCCCAGGCGGCTGGGGACCGTGTGTGGACACCCGGCCGCGGGGCGGCTGGGGACCCAGTGTGGATGCCCGGCTACCTGGCGGCTGGGGACTGAGTATGGATTCCAGGCCGCCAACGCAGCCATGACGTGGTGGCCAGATTTCGCCTCCATATGCCTAAAAGGCCCAATTTCAAGTGAAAGCAAGCAAGCAGTATGGTATTGCAGCCTGGGGGTGGGTGGGTGGCAGGCTGCATACTTGCGCTTGCATTGCAAGGAATGGGGGAGGTACAATTGAACAATACCCTGGGACAAGAACTTGCACGGGGATAGTTGCAAGTCTGCATCTTCTGACGCGGCAAGGATCATTTCTGATGGGCACACTTTTAGGCAGTGACCTGGGTGTCAGAGATGCTTCCAGGGGTATTCCCCATGCTGTTCCCATGTATTTTCAGCACTGTATGCATGTGTCACACAGCACATGGTCAGATAAGGTTGTAAAATGTTAAAATGACATTTCCCGGTGAATGCATTTGTCACGGTTGAAAGCAATACAAAAGTGCAAAAACTTCTAAAAAAATGCTACTTGTTAACATAGCCCAAGGTGTGGAGGAGTATTTTTTTGGGGGGGTTATTTTACCTTATACACAAGTCTTTACCCTGGAAAGGAAGTTCCTTAACATATTTCACAGGAAAGCAGTTTCAGTTTCATTTTTGAATGTTTTATTGTGAGCCCTTAAAAGTGGCTTAATACCTCTGACCACGTTGTTGACAGCAGTGACCTGGGCATCAGAAATGCTTCCTGGGGCGATCCCCATGCTGTCCCCATGTCATTTGAGCACTGTCACTATCGTTTTGGGCACTTGTTAGGCTTTTAAAAGACGGCCGGGAGTGCCATGCCAAAAATGCTCAGGTCTCCCATAGATTAACATTGGGCTCGTTGCTCGGGTCGAGCACCAGAGTATCACGGCGAGCTCGGCCCGAGATTTGAGCACCCGAGCATTTTAGTGCTCGATCAACACTAGCGTGCACGGCTGCTGGTCCTCAAACCGGGTGGACCAATCGAAGCCCGGCGCGCCGTACACCCACTCAGGTGCTGGAGGTGGAGGCTCCACGAGGGAACCCAGCAGAAGGTTCCTGACTTCAGTGCCTGGGAGTGGAGGTTCCGGGAGGGCAACAAGTGGAAGGTCCTCAGTCAGTGCCCTGGGGTGGAGGTTCCGGGCTGAGCAGCTGCTCCAGGGAGGGCATGGCGGGGTACGGAGAGTGTTGGTGTAGGAAGCCCAGGAGCAGGTCGGCGATTGCAGCGTCTGGGACAGGGGATTTCTTCCCACCTGCTCCTGTGCTGCACACGGCCTCCTGGTATTCAGCGGGTTCCGCTGGGTTGCCGCTGCTGGCATCCTGTGCTGCTCTACACCGTGCTGCAAACTTCTCCAACAGCTCGCTCCTCCACTTGGTAACTGCTGCTTGCTGGGCCCGGTCCACTTGT